>NC_088709.1:1307826-2038451 GCF_963576615.1 Watersipora subatra | reverse complement strand
ATGTCCGAAGACAAGGCTAGAAAGAGGAAAAAGATTCAAGGCCAAATTGAGGCCAAATATTAACGCTTTTCTATACCAAAGTTGCAGGATGGAGCGTCAGATTTGAAATGCTGAAAACTATGGTTCAAGGTTATTATAAAGCCCAGAACTGTCTAGTCTAAAGTCCAAGCAATTACCAGCTGATTTTTGTGGATGTCTAGAAGGGACTCCATCATCTTTCTCACTAGTATAGCATCACAGTAGATGAGAAAAATGGCTTTAGGTAAGCTGGAAATAAAAACATGGATAAGCTTTATAACGAAATATAAAAGACTGAAATCTGAAAAAAGGCTACCAAGATTACAACAGGCTAATAAGCTGTCTATGCATATTATGGTCTTATTATTTATGAAATATTTATAAATATACTTTAATACTGATGCTGATAATCCCCTGATCGTTATGAGTAGTCTTAGCCATGAGGTGACTGGTGATCTCAGCTAGAGTGAGGTTGTAAATTAATGCATATTCTATGTTCAGCGAGTCTCCCACGCAGATCCAGTGCTGATTGGTTGTTGAAAGTATTATTGAACAAAACTCGTTGCAATTTTTCATTGTTGCTACCTCATGCCCTTTTTTAAAGGCATCATTCAAACATTTTACTATGACCTATATTTTGAACCTTGTGAAGGCATTACCGCAAACTACATATTAGCATCACCCTAGTCAGCCGATATTGGTAAGCCTCCATCCCACCTTCATTGATGACAGAAGATTATAACTTAGTGCATACGGTAGTTACCAGACATATTGATAGTGTGTGATTCATTGCTCAAAATTTGACAGAGAGCATTTCAGTGATTTGTTAGTCACATCGCAATAACAGAAGTGGTAAAAAAACGGGTAATACAGTGTGAGTTATTAGTTTCTATATTCTCAACTATTTCTGGTAATCTTACTATAGTGGAAAGACCAAAGCATCCACTTTTCAACCCATTATACAAACCATGCGAAAGCCAGCAGTGAACAAGATTCACTAAGGGCAGCACTTCCTAGTACAGTAAACAACAAGCTTATTCGTGACACCGGCGACTATAGGATGAGTTTTCTGATAAATTTGATCGCCATTCCTAAAATGTTAGCACACAGATGCCTATCAAAGTTATAAAAATTTATGGGCTGCGTCTAATGCATGAGTTGAAGTCACGGCATGGCGTCTAATTGTTCTGGTAATGACAAGTCTAGAGATTAGGACTAATTTTTAGGCAAGTTTAGGAATACGAACTTAATGCAAAAAGTGATTTTTAAAACAAGGAATCATGAATAGAATATAATGCACATCGAGGGGACAGCAAGCCAAGGTTTGACTAGGAAGCAAATAGCAGAACCAATTATCTATGCGAGTCGAGGTCTGACACCATGTATATATACTATTATAGAAAGAGTACTCAACTGTTAGTCAATTCACTTCACATAGTGTCTTAAGCGCTCTTTCTTGCTACTCTTCATGAACATTGAAAAATGGCTTACAAAGAAGTCAGACAGGTCAGTAAACTTAGGGAATGGTTGATACAACTAAAAAACTGGGTTAACTACAGAAATCAAAGAAATATAGTTCCGACCTCATTCATCGAAATAAAAAGAGGCATGTAGCTAACGTTGTGGCCGGGTCAACAAATAAAACACCATACCTTTCACACATATGGAACGCATTAAATTTCAACAAGAAAATATTATGACAAGTCGATAGCGCAAACATTATTCCTAGCTGTGACAATCTTAATGAACACTTCACTGCGCAAAAAGCTATCGCCAAATATAACAATGATGAATTCTACTTTTAGTCAAATTTATCATCTGCAGCAGTCCAATTCAAAGTTTAATATTTGTTTCTTAGATTAACTCTGTTGTATTACTTCAATTGGTGTTTTTTCATATCTAAAACCTGTTCTTTGTTCCCATCAGTGTGCTTCACAAGACTATCATTTACACTGGAAATTCTAACTGATATGTTTAATAGAATTTTGGCTTAAGGTGCTTTTTAATGAATGGCAAATTGTGAGTTACTCCGATCCACGAGAAAAGTGATTTTAACCATCCATCCAACTATTAATAGGCCTATTTCAATTTAATCGGTTTTGTCGAAAAATTTTGAAAAGCATATTAATAAACATCTCGTCATTTCCTGAAAAGCATTAATTAATCAGTTCATTAGAATCAAGTTTGAATCTGATCATTTTTGTTAAAATTCAGTTCATCTCTGATATTTTGTCAGTGTAACCAGAGCGTTGTTTATTTTTAGACTTCAGTAAAGCCTTTGACTGTGTGAACCTATGAGAGCATCTATATAATAGGATCAAATTATTCGTTCATCACCTAGAAAATCAACAGATGGTTTACAGATACATACCAGATACGTACCTGATACGTACCAGATACGTACCTGATGCGTACCAGATACGTACCTGATACGTACCAGATACATACCTGATACGTACCTGATACGTACCAGATACGTACCTGATACGTATCAGGTACGTATCTGGTACGTACCTGATACGTGTCAGGTACGTACCAGATACGTATCTGGTATGTACCAGATACATACCTGATACATATCAGGCACGTATCTGGTATGTACTGTAAGGAATTGCGCAGCATCAATGCCTAGTGGCTTTCCCCATCAGCCTGTTTTTGCTGTGACTGTTTTGATTGCAGTTGTGTCAGCAATGAAAGGGATGTTCATAGGTTAATTACTTTATGATAAATGCAACTTGTCTTTTGTGTTGTAACCCAGTAAATCAGTTCTTAGCATACAGCTACGCTAGCAACATCAGAAAATGTAGCTTTGATTTCTTGTTATTATGCTACATACATATAGCCAACAGATCACTGATATAGAAATATTACAGAATAAACTAAAACACTAACTACTCTCTGGAAGACCACAATAAGTGTCACAGTTGGTTGGAACAATAAACAGTTATATAAGACTACTCATCCATCCAATCAGTCTACACTGTCAAAATTCAGAGAGATAGTTACAGTGACACTTATTTGGAGAAGACGAGCTGGTGAACCATCGACATTTATTTGGAGAAGACGGCGTACCAGTACCGTATATACAACATAACTCCAAACAAGCTACGTATACACCGATAACACTCCATGCAAGTAAACTCTACGCCAGTGGCAGCGGCTGACCTAGAAAGTTAGCACAACACAAGAATGATACGTTGGCAGATGTCCAACCTCACACTACCTTTGATGAGTCTAACAGATCACAACCACTACTCAACAAGAGAAACGCAGACCAGAGAAGTCTCCAAGGCTCTATGTTGCGAGTGTTTAATTGTGATAACCATTGACACTGAATCTGGAATTAGTGACGTTTACATCTGAAACACACTCAATTAATCTAATAACTGCTAATATTTCGTGCTACCGCCGCGCTACTAGCTACGGAGTCCCAAATTCTAAACAAGCATTCACATTCAAACACTTTTGATATTTTAACATCGGTGATTGATAACATTGGTTATTTCCTATTCTAATTTATCTCTGAGAATTGATGTAAACATCTTAGCCATTACTGACCACAACCGTACTCAGTTGATCAAAACAAAGGGCTGGTGTTATAAAATAGCCATAAGCTGACTTCTAAAATTCGAGGGGCAGCTGGTATTTGACTTGTTTGTGTATTCCTTATGATTAACCCTGGGGCTTGATCACCTGAGGCTACATAAAGATTTCTGAAGTTGACACAGCAATCAAAATATTTCCTTTCAAAGAACATTGCTGACTGCTGCCAAACATTTTTAGTGAAAACAAATTAAGGAAGATATTTTTGAGACTACAAAAGGTAGGTGCTCAAAACGAGTACAGAATTTAGAAAGTACTAAAGCTCTGAATGAAAACAGAGTCTATTAGCCATTCTATCAAACATTACAGATCAGAGCTGACTAATATCATTACCCCTCCTAGAAATGATAGACTAGGACAGATCTATGTTGAACTAAGTCGAATGCTCTCAAACCTAAACGAAATCTATGAGCAGGTAAAGAAAACAACTCCAGATATTGATAGGGCTATAGTGATGGATGTAGATACTATATCTGAAGAAATTAGAGCATTGCAAGGCCATGTTTTTGATAGACAAACCAAAAGGCCAGCAAATTTGGAAGAAACCTTTTCAGCCACATTGTTGACAGATATTGGCCATGCTGCCATTACTGGTGAGACAGATGAACCTGCTGCACCGGTAACTAATGAAAACCTTGCTGCTGCATCTGTCCACTCAAGCAGAACACCCCGCAGTGTTACATCACGCAAGTCATCAACCTCTCGTGACACCAGTAAATCATCTACCAGCTCTGCCCTTCGATTTCAAGCATCTATGGCCAGAGCCAACATGGAGGCAAAGAGAACACAACTTCAAGCCTTGCAGGAAGAAGAACATCAAGAAGATGAACTAGAAAAGTTAAACCAAGAAATGCAGGCAAGAATAGCAGAAATGAACTGCGAAGTTCAGAGAAAAAGGAAGGAAATGGAGATGACAAAACTTCGAGCTGAAATAGCTGCTGATGAGCGACGACAGCAAGTGCTAGAACAAGCCGCCGCAGAAGAAAATTTATCGCCAGTCCTAAGACCACCGACAGTAGTCCAAAGGTACATTACACAAAATGCTAACACCACGCAGTTACCAGCTCCATCTTTTGAACAACTGCGAGAGACAATTTACAGAACTGCAAAGATCACAACTACCAACAAATAGACAAGGTAAGACACAATCTATACAGGAGAACACCCATGAAACCAATCAAGCATTAAATAGGCCAGTTATCACAACCACTCCCATCAACCTTGATCAGCATTCAAACCGCGCTGAAAGCCAAGCTCTAACTAACACACCATAACCACCCAAATCACATCAAGAGCCAAATGTCTCTGGTACTCCCGTAGAAATGTCCCACAACACATCGTCTCGAGTTTCAGATGAAGCAAGTTTGGCCAACGCCATGTTGGAAGCCATAAACCAATCGAAGCTGCCACCTCCTCAGCCATTTACTTTCGACGGTGACCTTCTACAATACACCAATTGGAAAACCTCATTCATCGAACTTGTAGACAAAAGGCCTGGCGGAGCAGCAGAAAAACTCGCGCTGCTAAAAGGCTACTTGTGCCTCGACATACAAAAACAGATCAGCGGGTACTGCACCCTAGGAACGACAGATGCTTATCGAGAAGCCTTGAACATGCTCGATGAGCAGTTTGGAGATCCCTTTCTCATTGGAGCTGCATTTGGACGAAAGCTGGAAAACTGGCCAAGGATACCAAACCAAGACGGAGCAGCTCTGCATAATTATGTTGCATTTCTCAAGCAATGAGTTGCCTCGATGGAAAAGATACACACACTCCAAGATCTCAACACTGTTAAAAAGATAAAGAAAATCATCGAAAGGCTGCCAAATTATTTTGAAAAGAAATGAATCCGGAAGTCGACCAAATACCAAGAAAAACATGGTAAGTTTCCTAAACTTCAAGACCTTTGTGACTTTCTCAGACTTGAAGTTAAAGTTGCATGCAATCCTTTGAACAACCTAAAACACTATGATAAACCCCAAACAAACAATAAAACCTCGCTTGAAACCAAAAGGCCTGCTTTACCTAAAAGATCCCATGCATACAACATCACTGCTAGCAACAGTCGACCATCACTTCCAACTCAGCCTTGTCAAAATAGACAAACCCGAAACCAATGTATTGTCGTTACTGCAAAAAGGAAAACCACAAAACAAAAGACTGCATTCATGTAGGAAAACTATTTGTAGCAGAAATAGAAAAGTTCCTCACAGACAATAACCTTTGTTTTAAATGCGCAAGAGGCAGACACAGCTCAAAACAATGCAGAAGCAATCTTGAGTGCAAAGTAAAAGGCTGCAAACAAGCTCATTCCACAATCAACCACCAAAGGTATACCAACAAACCAAAAACAAACCAGAACAATGCGCTCAAAAACAAACCATCTGCAAATGCAATCACACCTGACAATCACTCTACTGCAAACCAGCAAGTTAAACAAACAAATGCAATTCTGACTGAACAGGAAACTATGTACCAACAGCAACAAAGAGTTGAACCGAAGAATCAATCTATTCAACTCCAACCAACTGTAGGACCAAGGAGAATGCCATCCATCCCAGGAGCACTGTCAAACACAAATCCAACCGATACATCTAAAGGTGTGTCTGGACAGTGCTACAGTATCCGCAGCATAGAATCAAATCTCAGCTTGATGGTTATGCCAGTCTTTGTATCATACAATGGAGAGGAGAAACTCACTTATGCCTTAGTAGACTATGTATGACAGCTCATACATAAGTGAAGGACTGCTCAGATCGCAAAATATCCCACGGAGTGCTGTCAAACTGAAGCAGCTTACGCTTACAACCATGAACCACATATCTACAGATACTCGGCTAGCCATACGAGGACTCAAGCTGAGAGGATATGGTGAAAGCTATGAGGTTAAGTTGCCAACAATGATAACCACTCCAGAAAAGATGGAAATCAACAAAAGCTACATCCCAACTGCACAACGAATATCAAGCTGGCCACACTTGAGAGATGTTGCAAAGAAGCTACCACCTGAACTCAATCTCAACATCGATATCCTATTAGGAGGAGACTGCAATGCCGTACATCTTCCACTCGAAGTAGTAGCATCTTCGCCAGAGACACCACATGCTAGACGCACTGTTCTAGGTTGGACAGTCATGGGTAGCCATCATGAAAATAGCGACAAACAGGTATACAGTTACAAAATGTTAGCCAGGAAAGTAAAGTGGTGCCGCTAACTCACGATGCTCCAAGCTTTTTGAATGCAATGTGGAACCAGAGCCGCAACTACCCACACCTGAATCCATAGTCAGGATATTGGAATCCGATTTCACAGCCACAAGAGAAGAACCACGACTTTCCATCGAAGATCGCCATTTCATCGCACAAATTTGAAAACGAAATCAAGAAAGATGAGAGAGGTTACATAAGCATGCCACTACCATTTCGCACCAGACCAACAGGAATGGGATGGAAAACCAAACAAATGGCAACTCATCGACTAAACTTACTACAAAAGAAATTCAGCCAAAACTCTGAGTACGCAAGACAATACAGAGGCTTTATGGAAACTTATCTCAAATGGAGATGCAGAGATCGTGGACTCTGTACCAACAGATAAATCATGGTATCTTCTCCATTTTGCAGTGTTTCGCCCCAAGAAACCACGGAAAATCAGGGTAGTGCTCGACTGCAGCGCTAAGAGTGACGGTAAATCGCTCAACGACTACTTGCTACAAGGCCCGGATCAAATGAACAACATTCTAGGAATATTCATGCGCTTTAGGACAGGGTCAATTGCAGTTACTTGTGACACAGAGCGCATGTTTTATCAATTCAAAGTGGCAAGCCGAGACAGAAACTACCTTCGATTCTTATGGTTCGACAGTGGCTACAAAAGAGTACAGACATACCGGATGAATGTGCACATTTTTGGAGCGACTTCTTCCCCTGGATGCGCAACATTCGGTCTCAGACGTCTGGCTAATACTACAGTGGAAGAATTCTCATCAGTTGACTTTATAACTAACAACTTCTACGTAGATGATGGTCTGATATCCACAGATTCTCTGACAAATGCCACACAGCTCATTCAAGGTGCCATCAACATATGCAAGAAAGGAAACATCCAACTCCACAAGTTTATTTTAAACAGTGGAGAGTTCTTGAATACCTTTCCCGAAACCGAAGTAGGTCAGGGGACAGACTCACAGCTACTAAAACAGAATGCGTACACGCACAGGACAATTGGCCTTCAGTGGAACACAGCGACAGATTCATTTCAGTACCAGCTGAACCTCAGCATCAAAGAGCTAACAAGAAGAAATGTGCTTTCCATACTTGCCTCAGTGTTCGACCCACTTGGCCTCATTCCACCTGTCATTATCAAAGGCAAGCAATTGCTAAAGCAGTGTTGCAAAATGAACCTAGGGTGGGATGACAAACTACCAAGAGAGCTACATTCCCAATGGATGTCATGGTCCCAGTCTCTAGACAACATAGTCATGCTGGAATTTCAACAGTGCTAATAAGTCTTCTGAATTTGGAACAGTGACCAAAGCAGAGCTTCATGCATTTTCTGATGCAAGCATACAAGGATATGGGGCATGTGTCTACCTGAGGCTGTGTGACGAGAAGGAAACTATAAATGTCAGCCTTGTTCTAGAACAAGGCCAGAGTCACACCTAGTAATCCAACCACCATTCCAAGACTCGAACTCCAAGCCGCTGTTTTGTCAGCAGTACTTTTGACTTTGTTGAAAAACAGCTCCGCAACATACAGATAACAGACACCTACTATTACACCGACTCACAAATAGTTCTCAGATACTTGCGGAATGAAGCCAAGCGATTCCATGTCTTTGTCAGTAACAGAGTACAGAAAATCAGAACCATGACCAAGCCAGCTGATTGGTATTATGTACCCTCAGCATTAAACCCAGCTGACCATGCATCAAGAGGGCTTTCAGCAGAACAGCTGAGCTCAAGCATATGGACCAATGGACCACCATTCCTCAACATGCAGCCGATACAGCTACCTAAGCAGCCAGATCACGTGACTCTAGCTGATCTGGACACAGCGATGAGTGAAGTGAAGAAAACTGCCACTACATGTTCTACATTAGCCTGTCTTGACAAGCTGTTGTTTTTGCGTAGTTGTCTCCCCGTCAAGCGGCGAGCAACAACAGCTTGTCACAAGACGTACTGCACCTGATGCATCAAGTGCACTCATAGAGAGTTGTCCTCTTCCGTCTATGCGGTTAAAGCATCAGACTTGTAAGGCCGGCGGCATACTTTCGGCACATTAGCATGGCTTGACCTCTGAAAATGTTGTGGCATTAGCGATCGTAGTTGTATGAGAGAGATATTGCGAGCCACAGATCCCAAAATCAAACGGGCTTACTTTGACAATGATTCGATATGCGAGTAAGATTCTGGGTTACATAACATTCGTAATTACATGTGGCTTGCGCGTTGGATGGAAATTCTCGATGGTTAGTTAGGAATGTCGTCAGCTGGCTCTACCAGTGTCGTATAGGGAGAGTTACGTCATTTTCGAGAGTTCCAAACAAACTTGCTTTGCTATACATGTATGAAGTTCTGTTGAAAATTAAGGTGCCGAATCAGAAACACGACTTATACACAGTCGAATCACCATTTTCTTAGCCTTTTTATATACCATAAAAATCGTCAGAATTTTCTGATTTTTTCATGTATAACATGAAGATCTTATATGTGGTTAGTTAGATTTACACCAGGCTAAACGCAAAATTCCGTTTATCTGACAGCATGGAGTTATTTCGATCTTTGCGTCAACACGTTTCCCCTTAATTTTTTATAATTTGAAGTCTAATTGTGTTTTAAGCAGCATCTTCGTCATAATGGTTAATTGTTGGGCTGTGAGATACTCAGGCAGATCAGAGTTAGGCTTACAGGTTTTCAGTTCTCAAAAGATTCTAAAAGAAGGAATGCATGGATTGTTATAGTGGGCAGGTAAGATTCACGTTGTTTTTAGTGGTTGTATAGATTTAGATATTACTATTAATTTAATGTTTAACTGATTAGTAGGAAAGCTAAAGATGGTTGTAGACTATTATTCACAGCCAAGGCTGGCCTATGTGAACGGAGTCATTTTTTATTATTTTATTTAAACAGTGTCGATGTGAAAATTACAGGTTGGATTATGGAAGTAGCAAAAGGAATCCAAAACCTTTGCGGCCAACTGTTTCTTCTAAACTTTGTGAGGTTAGCCAAAATATAATATAAAACTATCTTGTTATATGTATATCGGTTTTTAAACCATGTTGGCATTCTTATTGTCATTGTAATTATTGCTGCTAGTTGTTAGAATACATTTTATAATTATCATAAATGCTATTCATAAGTTTAGTTGTTTGTATAGTACCACTATTGTTTTTTGTCATGTTTTTTTATTGGTATATTACCAAAGTTTTCTTATCTGTTGTATTGCTTTGCATTTGTGTTATTATTGAAGTTAATAAAAATAGCATATAGTATTTTGCATATTGCATTTACAAGCTTCTTTTATTTAGGCTGCGAGTATGGATGAGAGGGGTCGACAGTGTTGCCTTGTGTTGGATGAGATGGAGATTACTGAAGCCCTTGAGTATGATGCTAGCAACAGCTCCGTAATAGGAGGAGTGACATTACCTGGCCATACTGGCCTTGCTAGTCATAGTTTAGTGGTTATGTTTGGAGGTTGGTGAGGTTAGTTTCTTGTTTATTTCATTTATTACTTTCTTTTTTGTGTCTGCAGTTTTACCACTAATATTACATGTACTTTGAATCCAAGTGTTGGCTGTATCTTTGCAGGAATTACTGAAATATGGAAACAAATTATCGCATTCCATCTCACTGGTGAATCTATTTCTGGGACAGTCTAGCTTCTCTTATTATTGATGTCATAACACATGCAAGCGGTATTGGTCTGAAAGTTGTTGCTGTTACTTCAGACACGGGGTCAAGCATCCAAGCGATTTGGAAGATTGATATTGATATGCCATTTATATTGAATATTGATATGCCACGTCAACTGCCCACTTGTCATCCTATATTGCAGAAACTAGTGAGGAAGTTTGTGAATGTTAGACTTCATATTTTATGTCAAAAACATACCTCCATCTCACAGTCAGTGCAGTCTGGTAGCAAAAGCATGGCCGTGTGAACATTAGCTCAGAATATTCATCAGTTGTTGACATCAGTGTTGTTGAAATTTGATGCTTTCTGTATTTTTACTGTACTCATTCTTGTTGACTAGTATAATATGTATATATGTTATAAACATGTGTAAGTCAGCCATTGCACACAAAATACTACTTTGGCGTACCTTATTATAGTACTAGTACTGTAACAGCTTAGCTTCTTTGACTTGTTTATTCGAAGTTAATAATTTGTTATTGCAACATTACTATGGAAGATTTTCTATGTAGTTTAATATGCCATTTTAGTATTCAGTTTTATTATAGAAAGCTGTTCAATTTTTATGTTGTCCTTCATACTTCTTGCACGTTTAATTAAAATCATTGTCCGTAATAAATTTGCGGCTGGCTATTAATTTGCATAAAACAACCCTGTTTATAATTTTTATGAACAACAAATTGGCAAGTGATGGTATTATCAATAAAATTATCATTGTGAATACATTAAATTGTTTGTTTGGCCGCCCAAAGTTGTGAAATTGCAAGTACACACATTCTAGTGCAGATAATAGGGGTTATTTACTATGAAGCTCGAGCGCTAATAATTAGTAAAATGTAGTTGGAAATTCCGAGTGAATGAGTTTAGACTGCAATTCTCAGTACTCAGCCGCCGAAAATTACTAAAAAGTTGGGAGCGGTTCAGCCGCCCTAGCAAATACGGGCCTGCTACCACTACCACTAATAGAGCCAGCTGACGACATTTCTAACTAACCATCGAGAATTTCCATCCAACGCGCAAGCCACATGTAATTACAAATGTTATGTAACCCAGAACCTTACTCGCATATCGAATCATTGTCAAAGTAGGCCCGTTTGATTTTGGGATCTGTGGCTCGCTCATACAACTACGCTCGCTAATGCCACAACATTTTCAGAGGTCAAGCCATGCTAATGTGCCGAAAGTATGCCGCCGGCCTTACAAGTCTGATGCTTTAACTGCATAGACGGAAGAGGACAACTCTCTATGAGTGCACCTGATGCATCAGGTGCAGTACGTCTTGTGACAAGCTGTTGTTGCTCGCCGCTTGACGGGGAGACAACTACGCAAAAACAACAGCTTGTCAAGACAGGCTAGTTCTACATTGACAACATCCACGCTTCTGGAAGAATTGCAGTACTTCTCAAACTGGACAAAGATGGTTAAATTCATTGTTCTCCTGGAGAACTGTGCAAGGCGCAAGCTAAAAAACACCATTCTTGACCAAGTTACCGACAGACAAAAGGCAGAGACAACCATCATTAACTTCTGCAAAAGAATTGCTTCCATCAGGAGCTATCTCTCCTCAGACAAGGCAGACCACTACAAAAGAGCAGTGTGCTTTACAAGCTGAACCCTATATTAGACTCTGATGGACTTCTCCGTGTGGGAGGAAGATTGCCGCATAGCGACTATTTAGATTACAAGGAAAAGCACCCTGTTGTTATTCCAAAGGCTTCTCATGTCACAGATCTGCTGATCCGACAATATCATCACAAAACTGCTTACCAAGGACGCAGAGGAACACTTGGACAACTACGACTAAATGGATTTTGGATTGTTGGCGCACATTCAGCAATATCTACAGTGATACACAAATGTGTGATCTGCAAGAAACTAAGAGCTAAACCCGAAAACCCGCAAATGGCCCCACTTTCATCGAAGAGGACGGAAGCAACCCCTCCATTTTCATATGTAGGCTGTGACATTTTTGGCCCATATGTCATCAAAGAAAAGAGGAAAGAACTGAAGAAATATGGCGCGATCTTTGTCTGCATGGCGTCAAAGGCTATACACATAAAAGTTGTAGATGACATGACAACCGATGCATTCCTTAATGCATTAAGGTGTCTTATCGCCATACGTGGGCCAATCAGACAGCAGCACACAGACAACGGCTCTAACTTTATTGGAGCCGCCAATGAGCTTCACAAGGAAATGCAAACCAATGGAGATGTCACCAAGTTCAGTAATGAACACATCGAGTTTGTGACCAATGTGCCATACTCCAGTCATATGGGAGAGGCAAATTCGGACTATCCGAGCGGTTTTAAATGGCCTTCTCAAAACACACTCATGCCGCCTAGACACGTTAACATTGTGAACATCAATGTACGAAGTAATGGCAATCATCAACTGCCAGCCTCTTACACTAACAGATGAGGAAGATATACCACTACATCCAAACATGCTCTTAACCATGAAGTCTCATGTGGTTTTGCCACCTCCAGGTGAATTTGACGATACAGATGTATATGCCCGCAAAAGATGGCGTCAAGTGCATGGTCTCGCAGATGCCTTCTGGCAAAGGTGGAGAAAAAAGCATATACAAAGCCTACAGAGCCGACAGAAATGGATAGAGAAAAGAACTCCAACTCAGGTAGGTGATATAGTCTTACTTAAAGGTTAACTTGCAACAAAATTCACAGTACAGTTATTTAGTATCAAAAGATTCATCATGTCTTACTCTGTTGTGTTGTAGGTGTCAAATACGTGGAACAGTGATTACCAGCTCTTAAAACCTCAAAAATGAAAAGCCGCCGTAGATTGGAATCTCTTTATTTATCTGACGTAGTCATTCCAGTTTGGTTATTGTCTTAACACCTATGTTCTCATGTGAATTGAAGGGCCAATAAAAAGCTTAATGTAAAACTTATCGTAGCACTAGTTTATGACAAAAACTTCGGGTTTTACCGAAGACCCCGTATCAAATATAGATGCTCGCTATTTTACAGTTTTCTTTCGGCATTATTCAATCGTTAAGTCGTAATCTGATCAAGTGACCCAACACTTCACAAATAATTTTTGCAGCTCTTTTCGATTATCACAGGTAACCAACAGGCTCGTCATGATTATCAGACAATGATATATACTCCTTCAACGTAAGGTTAAAAAGTTTAACGATTTTTTACGGTAAGTTATAAGATATCAGTGCTAAAAGTGACAGCATTACAATGACGATAAAACAGACGCGTAAAAACAATAAACATGGTTTTATTGAATGCGTGAAATATATTTGTGAAAATATTTCGACGAATGAGGTTGCATGAAAGTGTAAACAGAAACCATCCTGTAACAACTACGTCCCATTTGAGCCGTTTTGAAAAGCGAATCCAAACTATGGCGGTCTCGTGTGGCTGCGATTAACTGTTCGTTTTTGAGCTTTTAAGAGCTTGTAATCACATTTCCACGTATTTGACACCTACAACACAACAGACTAAGACATGGTAAATCATTTGATACCAAATAACTGTAATATGAATTTTGTTGCAAGTCAACCTTTAAGGACGACGCCAAACACAGGAATGACTGGCAAATGGAAAGAATCACACAACTTCTCCCAAGCAAGGACGAACAAGTTAGAAGGGCGCAACTTGTGTTAGCCACTGATAAACTCCACAAAAATTGTAAGCCTGTTGATCAGCAATCTACTTTTGAAAGGCCAGTTCATAAATTGATTACCATATACAGACCAGAGAAAGAGGTAAGTAAATGCTAAGATATGTCAAGGATACGTTAGAGATTTCCGCAGCAAAGTAAGTAAGTATACTCTTGATGAAACTACCCACACTGACATACATAACCGTAACCATTATGCCTTATCCACCACTAGTAGTAGCTTTGTACCATTTATTGCTATAATAAAACACCAACAGACAAAAAAAAAGGAAATAAAATAAGAGAAACAACAACAAAAGGGTAAACAAACTATTAATACCCACATTATAGTAATAATCTTAGAACTAAGACCGTGACAACAATCTTTAGCATGGTAACTATGTGGCAGCATAAGACAAGATTCAGTGCTTTAATTCAATGTACATAGATACAACCTCAGGAGTTAATTTGCCTGTGTCAGGTGGTCAAATTAAAAGGGGGAGTGTAGGGAATTGCGCAGCATCAATGCCTAGTGGCCTTCCCCATCAGCCTGTTTTTGCTTTGACTTTTTTGATTGTGGTTGTGTCAGCAACGAAAGGGATGGTCATAGGTTAATTACTTTATGATAAATGCAACTTGTATTTTGTTTTGTAACCCAGTAAATCAGTTCTTAGCATACAGCTACGCTGGCAACATCAGAAAATGTAGCTTTGATTTCTTGTCATTATGCTACATACATATAGCCAACAGATCACTGATATAGAAATATTACAGAATAAACTGAAACACTAACTACTGTCTGGAAGACCACAATAAGGTATGATTTGTGCTATTCATCCACTTTATAATGCCTATTGTTTTATTTTGAATTTGAGCTTGAATTTATTGCACTGCATGCTGTCACTTTCTATTTTATGCTCAGTGCACATATTATTTCATATTGCCTTTAATTATAGTGTCACGGTTGGTTGGAACAATAAACAAATTATATAAGACTACTCATCCATCCAATCAGTCTACACTGTCAAAATTCAGAGGGATAGTTACATGTACCAGATACGTATCTGGTACGTACCTGGTATGTACCTTAGTAGATTAGTAGTTTTAGGTCTTCCTTGTATCACTTTTTTTTGCATTTAAGGAGCCAGATGGTAAAATAGTTCTTAAATTTCTGTGGCACCAAATGCAAAGCTCTTTTTTCTATGAAACTGATTGTGGACTGCGAAATAAAGGTATATAGACCTATATACATATATACATGTATATAAACTAGTGCTTTTAGCAATAATATATAGATATAAATAGTCAAACTTTGACTTACAAAAATAATCGCTACCGATATTTGCTTTGTATGTTGGAAAAAAGAGTTTTCAGAGAATGCGAAGTTTTTGTAATGTAAAGCATGACACATTTAAAGATGTGGTTGTGTCAAAAAATTCGATTTAATGAAATTAAGACCCATAAAAGGCTAAAACATCAGCTACAATTTGATGCCATTTTTGTCTTTGTAGACCAACCCTGTCCAGAGATATATGCATTTGAATGAGGCCTTCTTTTAAAAAGCTCACGTTCCAGCGGGTGCTTCTTTCGTGATATCACTAGTAATACATCTGAAAAGAAACCACGAGCGATAAATATAAGGTTATAATATAAGGATATTAGCCAATCATCAGCGCGAAATTTTTATATAGGTCATAATAAATGTTATCACTCGTAAAACGCGTTGTCTGTGATCTCAAATCTAGGGATTTTAGTCTATTATTAAATCGCATGGACATCGATATTTACTAAATTAATTAACATCGTTACTTTGATGAATTACTCGATCGACACGTTTTGTTGGCGAACAACATAATTGTAAAAATTGCTGTGAAGTTACAGCGAAGGTGACTCCGAGTTTTCTGGGCATCAGGTGGTTAAAGTTCTACGGAGGAATATCGGAGAATGGAGGTAAATTTATCTTTTACTTTGAGTCTCCTATAGTTTCCTGTTGAATTTACATTCAGATTATATTTCCCTGTTTGAGGCTAAAATGTAATTTCCTGCGCGTGTTAGATACGTATGTATAGTGAGTTCTTGACGGCTTCTCTTTAATCCATAGCATCTAGCAATACAATGGCTTAGATTGATGAATTTACTAAAGGTAATATTTTAGTACTCATTAATACATGTACTAATTAATAAAATTATAACTTTTTGCTATCACTAATCATTGTTTTATACTTTTTTATTGGTTCACCTAGCTACATTTGCTTCAAATTTTCTGTGGCAGTTTTATCTAGTAAATTAGATTTATGATTTGACTTCAGATGTTCACTTTTCACTTGTAGAAAGTGAAGAAAATCGATTGATCAATGCAAATCTTTAACTTCCAGAACCAAAGCTTCGAATCGTTGACTTGGCGTACTTGT
Source organism: Watersipora subatra (assembly GCF_963576615.1). Lineage (NCBI taxonomy): Eukaryota > Metazoa > Bryozoa > Gymnolaemata > Cheilostomatida > Watersiporidae > Watersipora > Watersipora subatra. The sequence goes on along the minus strand of NC_088709.1, from coordinate 2,021,869 downwards.
GCCTTTGTTAAACATTTATTCGTTTTTAAAATTACACTCGCAATCTATCAAACTCCCAATTTGAAAGCTTTCGGTAGATACGCTTTAGAATGACATATCTATGAATGAAATATATTTATTGCATTTGTTTTACTGATTACAGGATGTTTACGTCGTCCCACCAGCCGAAGCAGCTTTGTCAGTATGGAAACTGCCATAAAGGGGAAAGAGAGACTTGAATGTGTGCTGCATAAACCATGATGTTTTGTTTGAGTTTGCTGCAGTAGATGAATTTGTCTTATTGTATCAGCTAAAACTATGTGAGTGGCCACGACTTGATGAATATTTTTAATAAAAGCTTTATTCCGAGATGAAAATCTTTTTGCTTGTAAAAATTATATAATAAAATAATATTGTTGAAGATAATGCAAAACATGATTTGCAGAATATTGTAGTGAATTGGATATGGTATATGGATGTCCGCAGAACTGGAGAATGTGAGTTCAAATTCAGTTTGCAGCAGACTTCTCATCTTTAAAACCTTATCCCTATGTATATTCTTTTCAAAGACGCAGGCTGCTTATTTTACTTACGGTAGTAAGAAACTTGTAGTCGGTGTAGGCAATGATATACATCCCCGCCCCAAAGATAGGCGACGGACATAATGTGGGCAGGGCTTTTGGGAGTCTGTATATCGTTGGTGTGGGTAGCGGCGGAACTGTGCTGATACAAAGACCTTATTCTACATAGTTTGCTTGACAGAATTACCGTAGACCGGTAGAATTGGTAGTCGGTACTCAAATGTTTACACAGCATTTGGAGAAAGTGAGTAAGACAAGTTTTCAATTTTCGTTATTTGAGGCCTTTGAAACATTCATAATAATGTATCTGTAGCAGGATTTAAAATTTTATTCTAACCAACATGAGCAAATACAAAATAAAATATATGCCAATAGAGCCGCGTAGGACTAGACTTTTATCGCAAATAGCCGATGTGAATACACGATATATTGACAGATAAATCACGCGTGACATCATTTTGGGCAAGTCTGGGCATGTTTTTTTGGCTTGAGCATTTTTACCGCGATCAGATTTTTTCGATTTTAATCTTCAAATATCTTGGCAATGAGATCGCCTAACACAACAAACAACATATCAACTGATAGAGAAAAAAAAATACTTTCTTTTAAAATCAAATCAAATTTGACGCAACCACATCTTCAACAGCTCAAACACCTTAATGATAATACTTCTGGTATTCCACATACAAATGAAACAAAAATAAGTATGCAAAACTACATGTATGTAACAAAACTGAATTCAAGAAACTAAATTAGTTAAAAGCATCTAAATAAATAAAGTACTAAACTATAACAAGGTTGCATCGCTTTTGTGTTGAACTTGAGGCAAAATTAAACCATAACTGCCACGAACAACTTTTATCGTATTTACTAGGTAAATCAGACATGCTGATTCCGATTTTGTAATCAAAATAAAGATTAGGCCACTAACTTTCAGAGTAATAAAGGATTTTTTATAGCGTTTTAATATCGGTCTCGAAAACAACACGATCGGCATAACAAGCTCCGCCCATAAATACTTGACGTAACCTAGCTTTTTAGGAACAGAAGTTACGTAGAGATGTTTAGACCGATTTAGAATAATAGAGATGGGTGTTTTAAAATATATTAATATCTAAATCCAGCTTTAAAAATAATATCAGTCTTTTCTGAAAGGTAGATAAGCTATTTAGCATTGCATATTTAAAAAGCGCGATAACAACGCTAGCTCGTGATAAAACCGCGCTTTTTGAGCTAATTTTTCTCGGCGTCCAGCCCATTTAAACGTTATGTAACAAGCTGCGAGCAATTTTAAATAGTTTATATCCCTTTCATAAAAAACTGAAATTATTTTACAGGCTGGATTTCGATAATAATGGGTTTTAAGACACCCATCTCTATTATTCTAAATCGGACTAAACTTTCCTAACTTCCGTTTCTGAAAAAGCTAGGTTTCGTCACATATTTATGGGCGGAGCTTGTAATGCCGATTGTGTTGTTTTCGAAACGGATATTGAAGCGCTTTAAAAAAGCCTAAATGACTTTGAAGGTTAGTGGACTAATCTTTATTTTGAGTACAAAATCGGAATCAGCGTGTCTGATTTACCTAGTAAATACAATAAAAGTTGTTCGTGACAGTTATGGTTTAAGGGATAGTCTTGGCGATACGGGAAACAAACAGCATTAAGGTAAAGGTCCCGATAAAGATACAAAGCTAAATTAACTTGGACTATATGAACTTTATAAATTAGCATAACATATTTTGGCACTTTTTTAGCAGTTTTTAATTATCACAGCCAGACTCTCTACTTTTGTTCAATTCCGGCTTTTATTTCTTCATATCACTTGTACTGTTTTTCTCACAATACCTACTAGATAGCTTCAAAAATCCTTTGAAAGATTTATCCAAAAATTTTTGATCACATGTTTCTAATATTTGTAAGTTTAATTGTAAATTGTAAAAAAACATTGCGCTCCATCACTTTTCACAGCATCTTCCAAATCATAAGAGTTTCTTTGGATTCATGATTGTAAAACTAAAAGAGGAACAGTAGCAAAGCAAAAAAAGGTGGAACCAAACAATCTGAAAAAATTGCCGATATATGTGATGATTTACAAAGCAATAATGTGCTGAAAAATTTTGGATATCAAATGTTGGACATAGCTTCACATGTCGAGGCTAACAATCGCTTAAGTTTTACATCATATGTTGAAATTTGTATGAAGAGTCGAACATGAGTTGAGGTTTGACTCTAAATGACAGTTTAAAAAGCATCCTAACAAAATGAAGATATCGCAAGAATGAGTAGGAGGGTGTCATTCTGACACTACCTAAAATTTAAAAAAACAAAAGAGTTTGGCAAGCTTCGATTGGAAAGACGTGCAACTAAGTAGAACTGAGAGAATGACTGTATTCAACAGATACACATGTAATTGATTAAAAAATTAAGGGTTTGCAAGGATGCAGCACAACATTTTAGTTCACGATTTACTCGCTCCTGAATTGCTAAATGATAATTATCCATCAGATGTTTTTGCTGTCATCGGTCAGTCATGTTTGTTAATACCATAAACAGCAAAAAGGCAAAAATTGTGCCAAGTCTTATCATTACACGAATTTGACAAAATTATTTTCCTTTGAGTTATGTTAGTGTGACAGTCAAGCAAACCATATGAGCAAGATAAAAAATAAAATGTCGCTTAATTGATCGGGCATATATAAATACAAGATAAAGAGTTTAAGGGTGAGCGCATAAATCATAAAAATTATGCAGAAGTTATTGGGAAGAGACGAGCCAGCCAAGAAGAAAAACTAGACATTTCATAACTATTGTTTACCACACTAAAGGTCATTCGTGTAACTTGGCAAGTGAATGCAGTCTATGCTCGTTTTGCTTGATTCGCCTTGCTAATAAACAATCTGAAGTTAGTAAAAATGAAGAAAAGAAAAAAATATATATGTAAATATTTTATCAATTATTATCTATGAAACTAGTGATGCGGGCGTCAATGCAAAATAGCATGGCTAATCAAGGGACTGGGTCTAAAAGTCAGAAAGCCCCAGAGTGGGCTATACCAGGTTATTAAACAGATCTATACAATTTCAACAACACTCTAAATTTAGCAATACATTTTATCTTCCTGAGATAAACAAGAAGAGTGGTTCAAGGCTCGGACAGCTGGTATGAGACAGCTTGTCTCTGGCCACAAATTGGCATAGCGGAAGGCTTAGTGAAGTAAATTTTACTAGACAAGGACAGACGACTCCCAACTCAAGAACGAGTTCACGCAAACTCGATGAACAAACTCGTGGGTGAGCCAATAAACAGACTCGAGGGCGAGCCGATAAACAGACTCGTGGGTGAGCCGATAAACAGACTCGATGGTGAGCCGATAAACAGACTCGTGGGTGAGCCGATAAACAGACTCGAGGGTGAGCCGATAAACAGACTCGATAGTGAGCCGATAAACAGACTCGTGGGTAAGCCGATAAACAGACTCGATGGTGAGCCGATAAACAGACTTGTGGGTGAGCCGATAAACAGACTCAAGAGTGAGCTGATAAACAGACTCGTGGGTGAGCCGATAAACAGACTCGAGGGTGAGCCGATAAACAGACTCGATAGTGAGCCGATAAACAGACTCGTGGGTGAGCCGATAAACAGACTCGATGGTGAGCCGATAAACAGACTTGTGGGTGAGCCGATAAACAGACTCGAGAGTGAGCCGATAAATAGACTCGTAGGTGAGCCGATAAACAGACTCGTGGGTGAGCCGATAAACAGACTCGATGGTGACTTTTCTCAACTCTTACACCCTAGTAAGCCAAGCGCAATAATTCTTGATGTTCGGTCAATAGCACTTATAGTGAATGCAGCTATGATACGCTGGCTAATATCACAATGCTAAAGTCAGAAACAGTGACAAGAGTTTTATACACTATTTGCTTTAAAAAATCAAGCAGAGCTATTGTAAAGAACGCAGTATTTTTATTGGTGTTATATCTCACAGCATCAAACAGTAACACACCAGCAATGATAAACCTGACAGGTTATATAGCAAATCCAGGGAAAAATCTACAATTGATTGGCTGCACAGTAATTAGGTCAACTGTTGCCACAATAACATATTTCGAATACAAAAACGATAACATTTGTCACTAATTAATCACACAATACGAGTATTAATAATTATTTTAGTATTTGTATAGTAACATGCAAATCTTAGAACAATATGGCAATAAATGATTAACATAAAAAATTGCTAGTATAACACATACATATACACTACATTGGACAAGTGTTAAGCATGCGCCTTATAAATGACTCTTCAAATTTATCTGAATTGCGACGAACGTAATATAGATATATTGAGTCAGCAATTTGAAGCTGCCGGATTATAGGCTTAGAAAAGACGTCATCAACTCTCTTATGCATGCTGACTGTCTATAAATACTGGTACACACTGATTGACAGTTCATTCGCTTTTACATGCATGAAGCACTCGTGTACTTTTTGCGACTTCTCTTGTAACAAGGAGCGTGACCTACAGAGGCGTGCTCGTGTACACAGACACCGCTGCTCCTCCTGTGATGAAGTGTTCACCACCCAGCCTCTCCTGCAAGCGCACATTTCTGCTGAGCACCGGAGAACACCGTCTACCCAGACTGAACCCCGGAGACCGAGGGCGTGTTCATCCCGTCGCCAACACCATCACCGAGGGCAACGCTACACAATGCCACGGCAAGACCGACGGCTGTACTGGAGGCCAGCCCGTAATGCTTGCCCTACTCTACGGCATGAAGTGGAATCCAAGATCGTTCGCCCACCGGTAGACCCTATCAGGAACGACAGTGACCCTCTCGGACGACTGAATTCACCAGTCAAAATCGATTTCTGACAACCAGTAGTCCCATCAACCAACTCGGCCCTTTTCAGGGCCACCATTTCCATTTTAAGGGTTTTGTTCTGCGACGACAATGGTGGAAACTCAGTGTCGTACTTATCATCCACCTTTTTTACTACATTAGGTAAAGAGAGTTTAGACTGCCGAGTAAGGTAATACAGTGCAGGTTGAGATTCAAGGTGAAAAGTATATGCTGTATGAGCTAAGAGACACAGATGCTGTTAGTAAAGCGTATAGTATGTTGTATAGGGAGAACTATAGGCCTACAACATACTATTGTTCCAGGATAGTACCTGTGTTGTGATGGATCACTGAATATCAGCATAACATTAAGTTGGTGCAATGTTTCACTTTTTTAGCATTTGGTTAAACACTAATGCATATCATAATTATTTTTCAACGACCTTGTAAAATTCGATATTCGATTCGGGTAATCAGTGTTTTCTATATACATATACGTATGTATATTGCGACGATTTTGTGTAGCATGTCTTTAATGGCATATCGGCCTAATTTCCCATCCCCGTGATGAAGCTTGAATGTTTTAGTATTCCACAATATGACTTGACTACTAAGTGATTTGTACTAATGAGCTCAGCCTCGTGAATACTAATCGGTGAGCGCTAAATGTAGAAGGTACAATATAGCAATTTATCTGCTGTGCGTTTGTTTAATGTTGTTCTTTCTCAACTTCATTAGAAGTGTACGAACATCCTCTTCTGTACTAGCAAAAACTGGTTGCATTGTTAATACATTACTTACAGTGTTTTAGATAAAGTATGAAATCTTTAGAGTATCATTGCGAGCTTCATTTTAAAGTTTGTTCAACTACATCATACCAACAAAACGCAAAGGAGAAAGTAAAAACAAATTATAGTACCTTCGTACGCGCGAGTACAGTAACTAGACTCTTGCGCGACAGTCGATAGGGCGACAGACGCTTTTTGTTCGAAAGGCGACAATTTCAGACGAAAGCGCGACACGATGAACAGAAAGACACAGCAATTCCTAACAGAAAGGCAACCAGATAGTTTGCTCTTTGGTACGTATGCACTGAAAAGCTGTGATGTTTTGTTTGTATGTATTGTTTACATATATTTTTTGAAACATGGTTTTAAGACTATTACTACTTTGTTATTGAAGTTTTGTCAAACGAACTGAATAATGGCACACTTTTTTAAACGCCAAAGGCGGCATTGCTCTGTTCACGCCCGCCCAGATCTTTAGCAAAATGTTAATGCTAGATTTAAAAACGCATCTAGCTTAATAGTTTACAATATTGAAACTTGTATCTATATCAACATGTTCAATAAGTTTCGATAAGCTACGTTTTCGGGTAAATTATCGAAAATCTTGTCAGGTATTATTTGAATTTCAGAGTTATCTCATCTTGAGAAGAAAAGGTTATTGTCTCGAATATAGAACATCGAAATTCACAGTACAGTAAGCTGCGAGAGATGTAAGTCGGCTCTCTGCGTGAGATGAAAAGACAACTCCCCATTACTGTGATTTATACTAGAAATTCCACTGTCATACAGCCTACGACCAAAGTGATATTGGAAAAAAAGAAAGGGTACTGATGGTTGAGAAATGCAATATTAGCAGTCAAATGGCACTGCAGTGCAATAGGATAACTGCAATGGGAGCTGTAATGTACTGGGTGTGGGTGTTATTATATACAACCAACAGCAATAATGAAAGGAATAGATTACTTGTTTATATCTCTCCCCTGCAATAGGAGAAATGCATTATTGACCAATATTAGGAGTAAAATGCACTGATATTATTAGAATAATCAATATTATTAATATAGTGACAATATAAAACCAATGCAAAATTTTGTTTACATTTAAAAACGCCATAGTTAGCGATATCAAGAAGTTGTGATATTTATCTAGATTTTTAGAAAATCTGTACTACGTAGTCATTGTTCTGTAGTCATTCAAACTTATAATTAAATATCGTAATAATCTCATAAGAATCGTTAGAAAAAATATCGTCATTTCCTTTACTTACACTGCGTTGGACATCAGTTAGAATACCAAAGTACTCAAGTGTCTAAAATTCCAGTTTGAAATCGGCAAAAATGAAATGATTTCAGTACTCCTACGTTAATTACAGAAACCGTCGACAATGCCATAGACTGGTGAAATGTGCACGTTATTTTTTCGCGAAATGCGCACGACTTAATCGTTCTATTCTCTGTCGCCCGGCGTTTCAATTTACGGTCTTAACTTTTATTAAACCAAGCTTTTCAAGTGTTTTGTGACGATTTTCGTCCTAATAAATCTGTCTATTTGTGTATAATCCGATCAGATGGGTAAGTTTTAAAAGAATTTCGATAATTTACAAAGACTTGGTAACATATTTAAATAGGCTTATATGTGCTTTGTATCGTTTTTATACTTTAACTAATCTACAAAACGATGGTTAAATTTGTTGATGAGATTTCGAGACAAGGGTTCGTCTCATTGTTGATGAATAATTTTCGTAAGTTGTGTGCACATGCATTTATCATAAAAACTCTCATACTTCGCTTCCACTCGTTTGTTCGTGGGACTAGCATGTGTTATATTTATCAGCATGTACCAACTTATACACACCAAAGTATCAACACAGAACGTTGTGGCAGAGCAAAGTGATAGAAAGGCCGAGAGATGATCATATAAGAGAACTTGTATAATGTAAATACGGTTTTCTATATAGAAGTGTGGTCCATGTATGATATTGGACAGGCAATTCCAGTATGATGTAGACAAGCCTCCAGCCTTCAGTCTAGATCAATTATCAGCTAGGATACTGAAGATGTGTAAGGTATAGCTACAAGCTATACCTCACGAACAATGCAACCAAATCAAAACGACCAACAATGACCTTTATTCTGTTCAACGAGAAACATCGCAATCAACAGCTGTTACTAATCACCAATTCATCTATCTGACAACGTATAAACAATACTCCATGCAATGATATTCATACATAAGCATTATTCTAGACCTGTCAGACCACCCATCCGCTTATCTCCCCACATTGGAATATTTAATAATAACATTTTATAGTTTGTTTGACACCTGTTATCTCTTGGTATTCCACTCAACTGATAACCTGTTTAGTGCTTTGTTTTGCAACTGGATTTCTACTGATATTGTCTGTTCTTGTGTTTGTAACTAAATTCGTACATCAAATTGATTATGTATGTGTCTTTCGCAACCTGCTCTTGTATTCATAACAAATTCTACTATTATTATTATTATTATTTTATTATTATATTATTATTATTAATTATTATTATTAACTAGTATTATACTTACAACATCCTGCCAGATGTTATTGTTATCTGATGCCTAAATACTTTTGGTATGGCCAAACCTATAAAAGGCAATACACTTTTTATATGCAGCAGTCTGTTTTATACAACCTTCACTAATGCTTGTATATACGTACTCAAATATACTTATTCGCATTTACGCAAGATAAACTTGTTACTTAATATAACTAAGTAGAGAACTTGTTGCTGTGTGCAAGAACGAGTTCAAGTGTCAGTTGGCTGTGTGCCCTGACAGATGCTCCTTTTATGCAAGTATGGTGAACCAAAAATCGCTTGGTTAATGCGTTGTAAAAGCATCAATTTGAAAATCTACCCAAAAATGACTGTATTTTGTCCAATAAGCTAAGGAGTTGAGTCTTCAAGTGTTACCCGTAAGTCAACCAGTGCTCCAGCTCAGGTTGTATCCAAAAGAGGTCATTCAATAATGCAGAGAATATTTATATTTACAAAACTGAGCCTCATCTTGTGCTAAGGTTTTGCTAGAATGTTCAATCTCATCTTATGGCAGCTGGAAACTTGCAGTTTTGTAAAAACCGTATAGATATACAATTAAGTGAAAACCTAAACATACGGCATACAGTATATTCATAAAAAATATTGCAACACAGAAGTTTATATAGATAAATCTCAGTGTTTGTTTATTGTTGACATTTCGTTTTCAGTCATCACTGATCCAATTATAGCGATTAAACTCTAGCAATGAAAAATCCACACGACAGTAGAGGTCAGAGGTCAGCTTGCGACGATTGCAGTTTCAAGTTTGCATATGCCCGCACCTGACCACAAGGCTAAAATGTTTTTACCATTGTCAACTATTTTATCTACAGTATTCTTATTGCAATTGCAGGTTATAAGCTACTTGTAAACTCTTAACCTTACTTTTTATCGGTTACAAGTTTATAAGTAGCTTGTAACATGAGGTTTTACTTTTATGTACTTTTGATTATTAATCAGTTTAATCTTTTGTGTTTTTTTCTTTTCAAAATTTTTTACAAGCTTTTTCAAAATCCCGTACCAATTTTTTTAAGTTGTAATTTTCAAATGTGTCGTTTCTATTTCAAATGTCCCATTACCCGCTTTAATTACCGGGTTCTCTTGTAGCTGTCACGAAAAACTATGTAAAATTAAAAACTTACAGGTGCACTGTTGTATTATCTTGAGTAGGAATTATCTCTATATTCTTCTCCGTTTAGTTAGACGATGTACCCTCATGCGCTTCACTGCTCTACGTTTTTGCCAGTATCATCAGAGAAGCACCAGTATCATCAGAGAAGCACCAGTATCATCAGAGAAGCACCAGTATCATCAGAGAAGCACCAGTATCATCAGAGAAGCACCAGTATCATCAGAGAAGCACCAGTATCATCAGAGAAGCACCAGTATCATCTATCAAAACTTTGGATACAATGAGCTGCTGCAACAGTATCCTCTTTTATACACACACTTCTATGTACTTGTTATTATTAATTCTATATATTTGAAGTAAACGCTCATAGCCAGATGAACAACACTCTTGTACAAGGTGGTGGCCCTGAAAAGGGCCCTTTGGGGGAGAATCAGCTCGAAACTATAGGCTATAGTCCGAGTCGATCACGAGGGTCAGGTCAGATCGCGAAGACTACTCGCTTTGGAGGAGCATTAGATTTAGCATGTTAGAACTAGCTTACGGTATTTATGGGTAATAAGCGGGCGTATCGGAGAGAGGACTTGTAAAGCGGAGGTAATAGACACTCGTTTTGTTTGTTTTGCGCTAACTTTTGTGGTAAGATTTGACTGGATCTTATCGTTTTGCTGTCTTATCCATGCGTGTAACCAATTACAGTCAGTAAAATTGACCTATATTATTTTAACCAATTATCTTAGTTTTTGCTATTTTTGTGTGTATATAAGGACATGCAATCGTGTTGTTAGAACGTTCTGCTCGTGTTGTGCTTTGTGCTGATATTCGTGAATAAACTTTGACGCTTTCTTAAAGTGTTGTTAATTGATTTATAGCAGACTATCTAGTAGGGAGCACTAGCTTTATTTGTTTTGTCTTCTCCTCATAAGCCGTGGCTTAAGACTGCGTTTCATAGCTGCAGCCACACAAGGCTTCGAGGGACGACAGACAGATTTGGCGAGTCTGTAACGCTGTGCGTAGGCACGTGGTATTAGACAGCGAACCACAGCTGCATCCACGCTAGTGCACCACCTCAGCCAGACAAGTGTTCTGCCAACTAATAGGAACTAGACATTTAATGATAGTTGGATCCTACGCGGCCAGTATTCGGTCTGATCCTACGAGGCCAGTATTCGGTCTGATCCTATGAGGCCAGTATTCGGTCTGATCCTACGAGGCCAGTATTCGGTCTGATCCTACGAGGCCAGTGTTCGGTCTGATCCTACGAGGCCAGTATTCGGTCTGATCCTACGAGGCCAGTATTCGGTCTGATCCTACGAGGCCAGTATTCGGTCTGATCCTACGAGGCCAGTATTCGGTCTGATCCTACGAGGCCAGTATTCGGTCTGATTCTACGGGCCTGTGTTCGGTCCAAATTCGTCAGGGCCAGTCTTCGGTCCAGCTTAGTCAGACTTAGGGTAGCTCCCGTATAATCTTGACGGTCGGGTGTGGCATCATTAGCGAGTATTACTTTATTGGTGGCAGCGGTGGGATCTTGCTGAAGAAAGATCAGAGAACCCACATAAAACAGGAGGATGTCGACACCCCAAGCCTCACCAATATCATCGCGAACCAGGGCAGCTATTGGAAATAGCTCGATTACAAGACAGATGGGAGCCATAGCAGCTGATGTGAATCATATGGCGGAAGAAACTGTACACCTAATGAAGGCATCAAAAAGGGCAACTCTACCTACACCTACGTTTGATGGGACCTCCGATGTCGATACATTTATACACCAGTTCACGCGAGTTGCACAGTTAATGCAGTGGGAGGAGCCAGAAGCTGCTATTAGATTTCAGATGGCGATATCGGGGCCTGCTAAAAAGGGACTAACAGCAACATCCTTCGAGGGGATGTGTACTCAGTTAACCTCCCGCTACCGTTTGAGTGAAGATAGCGCAGTGAAGCTATTGAAATCATTGAAGTGGAAGGCGAATGACAATGTTCATGAATTTGCTGCTTATGTGCGCAAATTGGTAGAAAAAGCTTTTCCGGAGCTGGATGATACACAGCAAGAGAAAAGAGCCATTAAGGAACTTACCAATGCGTTGCCATCGGGATGTCAGCCGCTTTCATGGGAGCTGCGCCATCGTACTCCTGATAGTTATGAAGAGGTGGTTGAGCTTGTACAGTCGTTTGGGGAGCTAAATTTTGGAGGACCCAATCGCATAAGCCAGGTCGAGACAGATGAAGTGAGTTGCCTGCGGAAGGAAGTTGCAGCTCAGGCCGCCTTAATTGAGCAAATGGTAGCTTCGCAGGCGCAAATGCAAAAGCAGCTGAGCGCTGCCTTAACACAGATACAGCCCAGGCGTACACCAATTACATGCTACCGTTGCCAAAAGACTGGGCATATGGCCAGGAGTTGTCCGACCATGCCTAGACCGGCCCCAAAGCTGCAAGCGGAAAACGGCAATGTTCAGCAGGGTCAAGCCTGAGCCCTGCTGAACAGGACCCTATCCGGCAAACTATTGTATTTAACATTGGAGGGCACACATCTGCTCTATTTGTTCCTACCAGGTTTGAGAACAAAACTATGCCCATGCTACTCGACAGTGGTTGTACACAATCCGTCATTCCAACCGCGGTGCTGGAGACCTTGCCACGAAGTTGTTACACACCGGTATCGCCCACCCGAGGTCGCGGGGTGCTCGCTAATGGGGAGGAGATCCGGTTAGATGGGGTCACAACACTAACCTTTAAGCTGGGTCGTCTACAAGTAAGTGCACCATTCTGGGTGGCGGACATCAACAACCACGCCTTATTGGGGCTCAACTTTTTCCAGGAGCATGACAGCTCAATCGACTTTAAAACTTGCCAGTTCCAATGCGATGGTATCAAAGTCAGCTGTTGCTCAAAAGAGGGAGAACCCTTACAGGTCGGGGTACAAGCCAGACACGCAAGCAGGATTCCTCCGCAAACGGAATTGGTCATACAGGCCCGACTAAATCGTGTCTGGGTACATGGGGCTGGGTGTATTGAAACCACTCAAGCAGCCCCAGGAGTGGTAGTGGCTAGCTCGTTGCACCGCCCTAATGGGCAGCTCTTACCCATACGGGTGATGAACTATAGCGATCATCCAGTGACCATTCCTGCGGGCAAACGGATTGCGGTTTGTACAGCAGTACAAGCAATAGAAAGCCTAGACATGGCCACCCCAGCCATATCAGACAAAAACTGGGAGGATATCGTCTGCAGATGGTGTGAAGGTCTGGATCAAGAAGGATCCGTAAAAGCAAGGAATCTGCTCAGCAAACATCACGCAGTATTTAGCAGAGAGAAATTTGATCTGGGTCGAACAGATGTTGTACAACATGACATAAATCTCAGCACTGGAGCTAGGCCTATCAAACAAAGACCGTATAGACATGGGCCTGTGCAAGAGGAAGAGATTGAAAAGCAAGTCGAAGAACTAAAAGCACATGGCCTGGTCAAGGAAGGTCATGGTGCATGGAGCTCTCCAGTGGTGCTGGTAAAAAAAAGAGATGGCAGTTGGCGCTTTTGCGTCGACTATCGTAAGCTAAATGAGGTCACACAAAAAGATGCTTACCCCCTTCCGCGCATAGACGACAGTCTGGATGCTCTTGGCGGGAGCCGCTTGTTTAGCACCTTGGACTTGACATCCGGATATTGGCAGGTGGGGCTAGCTAAGGGAGCTCGAGAGAAGGCAGCCTTCGCCACACGTTCTGGTTTGTGGGAATGGCAAGTCCTCCCCTTTGGTCTAACCTCAGCTCCATCGACATTTGAAAGATTAATGGAACGAGTACTGCGAGGGCTACACTGGCGAACTCTGCTTATATATCTGGATGATATAATCGTGTTTTCCAAAGATTTGGACAGCCATCTCAGTAGGTTGGAAGAAGTATTCACCCGACTGAAGGCTGCGGGGCTGAAATTGAAGCCGAGCAAATGTACGCTTTTTGCAAAACAAGTAAACTACCTGGGACATGTTGTCAGTGCAGATGGGGTGGCAACAGACCAAGAGAAGGTTGCAGCTGTTAGAAATTGGCCAGTACCGCAGCACAAGACTGATGTGCGGGCTTTTCTGGGAACTTGCGGGTACTATCGTCGGTTTATTGCCGGGTTCTCCGAACTCCAAAGGCCACTCAGTCAACTTTGTAAACGGGAGGCAAAGTTCCGTTGGGATGAAAATTGTCAAAGAGCATTTGATATACTCAAAGAGAAGCTGACATCAGCTCCTATTTTAGCTTACCCGGATTACACCTTACCCTTTATTTTGGACACAGATGCCAGTCAGGTGGGAACTGGAGCTGTTCTCTCCCAAAAGCAAAAGGAAGGTGAGAAGGTTGTCGCCTACTACTCCAAAATGTTTTCCCCGGAAGAAATGAACTATTGTGTCACCCGCAAGGAGCTTCTGGCCATAGTCAAGGCAGTAAACCATTTCCGGCCACAACTATACGGCAGGAAGTTTGAGATACGGACGGACCATGCCTCACTTCTCTGGCTTTTACGAACCTCTGTTCCAACTGGTCAACTTGCACGTTGGATGGAAACACTGTCAGAATTCGACTTTTCATTGACTCATCGTTCCGGTCGCAAGCACAACAACGCTGATGGATTGAGTCGCCAAGAGTGTCAAGACTGCAAGCAATGTGCTAGGTTGACAGGGGAGATTAAGTTGAGTGCCTTAGACAACCCAGAGATTCATAAGTCAAAAATAACCTCCGAACAATTGGCTGACCCACACATTGGACCAGTCCTACAGGCCGTGAAATCATCAGGTGCTATTGATGAAAAACATGCATCGGCAGAAACTCTCAAATTGTGGTCAAGAAAAGAATTTTTGGAGATAGGCCCAAACGGGGCTCTGCAGATCAAATTGCCAGATGGGCGCCATAGAAGTCACCAAACTGTGTGCCCTCAGGAACGGCGGTTGCTAATCATGACTGAAAATCATAACCAGGCTCACCTGGGAGTCAACAAAACCCTACTAGCTATTCGTCGACAATGGTATTGGCCTGGTATGACGGGAGACATCCGAAGATTCGTGGCGTCATGTACAGCGTGTCAACAAGCCAAGGTAGCTCGCCATCGCCACTTCCACCCCAAGAATCATCTAACGGCAGGCCGGCCTTGGCAAGTGGTTGCTGTAGATTTGTGCGGACCGCTCCCTGAGACAGAAGCAGGAAATACGCAAATATTAGTGCTGGCAGACCATTTTACCAGATGGTATGATGCCATTCCGATTAAAGATGGCAAAGCTTCCACCGTGGCTAAAATACTGGATGAACGGGTGTTCTCATATTTCGGCATTCCTGAAACATTACACAGCGACCAGGGGGCGCAATTTCAGTCCCAGCTGCTAGCGGAATGCTGCAAGCTCTGGAACTGTACGAAGACCAAGACGGCACCTTATCACCCACAAGGGAACTCAGTGGTAGAAAGATTAAACCGAACGGTAGGGAATTCCCTGCGTGCCCTATTGCGTGATTCAGAGCATCGAGAATGGGATGAGCTTTTGCCACAAATTATGAGAACCCTACGTGCCACGCCCCACCGGATGACAGAAGAAACACCGAATTATTTGATGCTCGGAAGAGAAACGCGACTACCACCTGATCTACTCCATGAAGGACGGGAGGAATCCGTGTTGCAAGAAGATTATGCCCAGCAACTCCAGGAGCGTTTACAAATAGCTGGAGAAAAACTTCGAAGGAAACAGCTAATGCCTCGAGTCTCAGATAGTGAAGAACCATCAAAATATATGGTTGGGGATAAGGTGTGGTTGAAATCCTTCTATAAACCTACTGGGAGGGGCCAAAAACTTCAGCCCAAATACATTGGTCCATACCACATTACGGCAGTGCTTCCATATCAGAGTTACGAGATGAGCCGAAACGGCAAGCTATCCGTTCAACACGAAGGACGTATCCGGCTATGGCAGGGAGGGGAACAATCGCAAATGGAGGAAACTCCAGCTCAATCAGATACAAATGAAGACACCCAAGAAAGCCATGACATAGGCCGCCAGGTCGCAAGTGCCGTTCAGAGACAGCAGGTGTGGAAGTCACCCCGAGGAAAGAGGAAGTCTTGTCGACCCAGATACCTAGATGAGTTCCACTTGGACCTGTGTAAGGCTCAGGAGATGTTTCCGGTCGACAAAGAAGTAGCTATTCTGGGACAGAATTCAGTTCTTGTCGGGGGTAGTGAAGTAAACGCTCATAGCCAGATGAACAACACTCTTGTACAAGGTGGTGGCCCTGAAAAGGGCCCTTTGGGGGAGAATCAGCTCGAAACTATAGGCTATAGTCCCAGTCGATCACGAGGGTCAGGTCAGATCGCGAAGACTACTCGCTTTGGAGGAGCATTAGATTTAGCATGTTAGAACTAGCTTACGGTATTTATGGGTAATAAGCGGGCGTATCGGAGAGAGGACTTGTAAAGCGGAGGTAATAGACACTCGTTTTGTTTGTTTTGCGCTAACTTTTGTGGTAAGATTTGACTGGATCTTATCGTTTTGCTGTCTTATCCATGCGTGTAACCAATTACAGTCAGTAAAATTGACCTATATTATTTTAACCAATTATCTTAGTTTTTGCTATTTTTGTGTGTATATAAGGACATGCAATCGTGTTGTTAGAACGTTCTGCTCGTGTTGTGCTTTGTGCTGATATTCGTGAATAAACTTTGACGCTTTCTTAAAGTGTTGTTAATTGATTTATAGCAGACTATCTAGTAGGGAGCACTAGCTTTATTTGTTTTGTCTTCTCCTCATAAGCCGTGGCTTAAGACTGCGTTTCATAGCTGCAGCCACACAAGGCTTCGAGGGACGACAGACAGATTTGGCGAGTCTGTAACGCTGTGCGTAGGCACGTGGTATTAGACAGCGAACCACAGCTGCATCCACGCTAGTGCACCACCTCAGCCAGACAAGTGTTCTGCCAACTAATAGGAACTAGACATTTAATGATAGTTGGATCCTACGCGGCCAGTATTCGGTCTGATCCTACGAGGCCAGTATTCGGTCTGATCCTATGAGGCCAGTATTCGGTCTGATCCTACGAGGCCAGTATTCGGTCTGATCCTACGAGGCCAGTGTTCGGTCTGATCCTACGAGGCCAGTATTCGGTCTGATCCTACGAGGCCAGTATTCGGTCTGATCCTACGAGGCCAGTATTCGGTCTGATCCTACGAGGCCAGTATTCGGTCTGATCCTACGAGGCCAGTATTCGGTCTGATTCTACGGGCCTGTGTTCGGTCCAAATTCGTCAGGGCCAGTCTTCGGTCCAGCTTAGTCAGACTTAGGGTAGCTCCCGTATAATCTTGACGGTCGGGTGTGGCATCATTAGCGAGTATTACTTTATATTCATGGTTTTTATTTTGTTTCCTCATTTTGTATTAATTGTATGAGTATCAAATGATTTTTCATTGTAATCATTGTAGCAAAACAGACTACCTAGCCATTACTTGCTAATTATTTCACATTTAAGCACCTTCGCAGTTGCTTTTTCCTCTTAATTTATTTGAACTGCATAAAACACTTTTCGCATCTCAAAATATGAAGTTTAAAAGTTAAAATGGTAAATGTTGTATATGTTAAATAAAAATAAAATTTC
The DNA here is from genome assembly GCF_963576615.1 of Watersipora subatra. NCBI lineage: Eukaryota > Metazoa > Bryozoa > Gymnolaemata > Cheilostomatida > Watersiporidae > Watersipora > Watersipora subatra. The sequence goes on along the minus strand of NC_088709.1, from coordinate 2,004,361 downwards.
TGTCGAAAGACTTTTTTATTACTGCTTCTTTATCTCTTTATTACCCAGGAGGCATTCATCTAGTATATACATACATACTCGTATATGCACAAATGTGTATATATCTCATCTTATATCTATATTTCTCAAAGTATGTAGTAGGTGTGTAGGTTTTCCGGCTATAGCTTGTTATGTCACGTATTAACCAATAAAATTTATGATAACACTGGATTAGCCGATAGTTCAATAGTGCAACAACAACGAGAGTTCATGAGACTACGGTTCAAGCATGGTATAGGACGATAGCGTTAGACAATCAGTTTACAGCTAAAACTTATTACTATTATTAGGGTTGGCCAGCCACTTAGATTATTTACATTAACTTCAACACTCAAATCACTCAACACTACTAAGGTAAACAACTATCTTGTAACATAGCTATTATTAGAACAGCTGAGCTGGACAACAATGTAGACTCAAAGTCATGGCTTACCGTCATTGGAAGCCTAACCTTATTAACTAGCTTAGTGGAGTTTTCCATTGGCATTATGCCAGGCTACTAGCTTGAACAGTACAGTTGTTTGACAAAGTTTTAAAACCTTTACAGTTGTTTTTATTTGTCTCTTAATTTATTTCAACTACACGACACACTTCTCTCATGATATGTAGTTTGAAAGTTAGAATGGCAAATGTTGTTATATGTTAAATAAAAATCAATTTTCTGTCCAAAGACTCTTCTATTACACGGGCAACACCGGGTGGCACAGCTAGTATACATGTATAGCTAATAAACTATCAATCGAATTATGCGGTACTTGCTTATCACATATTACCCAATCAAACCTGAGCTTCTGATTCTCGTAGCTAACATACTCATTCCTCTTACTATTATAGTAAGACATCTACATTAAGCGTTATTGACAGCATTTGAAATCGCTCTCTTATATGGTCTAATAGAGCTTTTAGATGACATGATCAAATCACTTTGCAGTTTTTCTCCTAGATAGGGAGGCCTGGTTGGGTTTTTTCTATGCAGAATGATAAGTTGCTGGACTTGCAGAATGGGTAATGTTCACTGATTTTCAAATTCACCGTTACATTCTTAACGATTTTACATTACAGTAACTATTTTGTCACTCTGTTAGTTTGTCTGAAGCAGCTTTTCAACAGACCTTTTGTTACCACTTTATGGAAGCTTACTAAAGCACTCTGTATAATTGATCTTCTCGTAACAGTGTCCAATAGATGGGGAATGTTGAGTACGAGAGGTAGCTGTCCAGACTGAATCACTTTACTTTTGTCAAATGTAACGATATTTCATCTAATGATGTGAATTCGCAATATCAAACCTCAGCCCACGGTTAATTATTACTACAACCCACCTTTATTACAGCACAATGTAAGTATGTACTGTAGATGAACATTTCAGTTTGTTCTATAATCATTTTTAATAATAGCAAGTTTAAAGTGTTAGGAAATCCCTTTGTGTAAGGTGGGTTCTTCTTGCTTCAGGGAGTGTTGCTATGAGAATCTTCTCATAGCAACACTAAACATCCATTAACCTCAGCAAAAGCTTCGGGCTATGCAAGAACGTAAAATCCTAAAAACTGGCCCACTTTTGGGTGAGATATTACAGCTTTCGAGTCTGTTGGGAACATCTATTGCACCATTGCATGAATACATGTCGCTAACCCAGCCTGTATGGTCATTTATGATACAGCACTTCGTATGCTGTAAATGCATATAGACATGCATGTTGTTACTAACACATTTGAACATATATGTGATACCTTCATACTCAAATTGCTGCATTCAACGTTCTGTTCTGCTCGCCCAATAATGGATCATTAACTGTTTTATTGTAATATAGTTAGTGGAATCTGGAGAATCAGAAAATGGAACAGCTACCTAGCGTTATCAAGAGCCTCTTAGTCCTTAAAAAAATCCTTTTTAATGATATGAATATTTTTTACAGATTTCTGTGAAGCGGAGTGATGAGCAAGAGCTTCTCCTTCAACACAGTTATCTACCTTTCATAATAAGACACCTACACCTATATATACCTACTGTTCATAACCTATGACACATATCTAAAATTTAATCACATTTTTTAATGCCATTCTGTCTGTTCACATTCTTTGTCACAAATAATTCTTAGTCACATGTTTTGATATACAAGGACAAAGAATTTATTCAGCATTGCAAGCAAACAGAAAATCATCACAGAGCTAGATGCTGGGCTTTCACTACATTTATATACCTGAAAAACAATTGGGGGAAAAACATTTAGTATTAGATGTGTAACATAAGTCTAAGTCGCCTCCCTTGACTCTGGTGAAGTAGATTCATGGGTATTTGTATGCTGCTCACCGCTATCATCTGCAAAAGTATAGTATAGTATAATGAGCTGATGTTTTCTGAGTAGAATATTCTACAGTAATGCTCAAGTTACTCAAGTGTATGGCCTAAGTCTAGAGACGGGTAGTAGAAGTCTACCATAATTAGCCTTGCCTGCCAGTTCTTGGCTTTCAGCTGGCAGTTTTTGCATGAGTTCTTTGTATATATCCTCATCGAGCTTCAGGTAAACGCAGAAAATAATGAAGCAGTCCTACAAGATATGTCATAAAAGTGATAATATAAGAGTGGATCAAAATCAATAATATAGGGGTGGATCAAATGACAGTTGACCGCATGACAGTGACTACGTGATAGATGTCTGAATGTGCAGACACCATTGGATTTCACTGCCTGTTCCAAAGTTATTTGCCATTTGAGAATTATAGAGTACCTCAGATACAGTCGACAACTTCATCATAACTCAACTTGAACTAGAATAACTTGGTAAGCTTTTGTTAGTAATTTGATCAAATGCACTTGTGTAAATTTTATTGTGAACAAAAAGAATCAAGGAATGTTTCTTGTTAATCATGTGTGTGAGAAAACCATGTGACAGATCTGCTTAACTGAAGGGGTGAGTCAAGGTGCAGGGTTGCCCATCACAATGTTTTACCGGAGTAAGGATAACATTTTACATGCAGTACTAAGTTTGACAGGGCAGAAAATACATGATAGAATGTTGTGTTATTAAAGCAACTCTGTTGTAGGCTACCTTACAGCATGGCTTCTTCTGCCAATTATGCTAACATATTCTACTAAAAGGCCACTATTAGAAACTACAGTATTATTAAAAACTATTATTAAAAACTGCAGTACAGCTTCCTCTCTAAACTATGTTGACAAGCTCTATTTAAAATCTGCAGCAACTTTATAATATTCTTAAAATACTTGCTGGTGACCTAATTTACACTCCAATCCCATATAGTAGACAGGTACGTCATGCTACATCGTCATGCTACATCGGCCAGTCTCTTCTTGGCATTCATAAGGACAACTAAATCTAAGATGATTATGTATGCTGATTGTTGAACTAAACATACATATAAGTCAAGGTCATTTGAGTTAGATTAGAATGGCTTCAGATGGTCAAATTGATGGAGGAAGCCATGATGGACTCTGTATATATCTGAATGACATGCTGTCGATGGCTTTGCTTATCCAAGCGCAATAGACCTCCAAAGTAGTATTTTATGGTAAAATATATGAACAAACTACATCGTGAATCTGAAATACCTAGTTGAGAAATTGCATTTGAAACTTCTGTATAAAATTACGCAAAAGAATTTTCAGTCCTAATGATGGATAGGGACCCCAATGCAGAATATTACGCTTTCTGCGTGTAAGCATTCTGCAAATGCCAAGCGCTTGAATAGCTAATCGTAAAAATGATGCCGGGAATGAGCAACCTGTTAAACTTTGGTATCGATGTTAAAGAGGACATGGGTAGAGGAATAAGGTACATAGACTAGCACAAATGCTTGTATAAGCAGTCCAGAGTTGAAAAGGGTTAAATCTCAACCACACCTAGAAAACTTGACCTTTTTTTAAATCAATTCTTATAAGATGGAGACAACTTACCGACGAGTCTTCAGAACGGTTTTTTAACCAGCTGTACACAGTCTCCACAGCGACTTTTGCAGCGGAATCATTTGGGTAGCCTGGACAAGAAAAGAGCTAATACACAAACATACTTACTCACCATGATAACTAATGAGGGCATCTAGCTCATCCAATCATATTGGATCGCTCTTCTGACAGTGGCAGCACTCACTATTTATGCCCGACGCTGGCAGCAGGAGTTTACAGATTTCTTATTGTCTTTGAAACTAGCAGTGAATTGTAACATGTATGCTTACTAACTCAAGCACTGGCAGATTCGCGAGAAACGAGATTGGAGCATGCACACATTTTTCCATTTTTATAAAATGACATACAAATGATGGTTTCTCATTGAATATCTACTTATTGAACTGTCAAACCAACTCATTTATTTGCTTAGGACGGAGTGCAAGAGTGAGTCTTGCTGCCTGCTGCATATCCTACATTATGATAGTCATTACCGTATATGCCAGTAGCGATGCAGGGGAAGGCTACACTTTTTAATTTATGCTCATCGACCAGCCGTAGCACATTCCTGTAGCAGCGTCTTAACATCTTTTCAGACGCGTCCTTCGGTCCGACAGCGTGAATGACATCTACAAAATGACAGATCTCTTGGTAGCAACTAGCCTTGAAAATACTTTGTGGAATGAAATCAAACAAGATGAAAACCTTGCGCTTCCAAGTTATAATTACCCTAGCTAGAAGACTATCTGAAATCTGTCATGGACAGTTCCATTTGACTAACATATCAGTTACAGGTAAAAATATTTTCCATTTGTTTATGCGTAAAAGGCTAGTGTGAAATAATATCAATTTGTGCTAGAGATGAAAAAAATGGAATCAGGAACAAGCCCATTGGTAACAAACCTTTTCGGACAATCATAGATACTTACGTCAGTTTACTCTTCCACCTTATACCTCACTTAGACAAAAGAAACACACCTTGTCCATATGTGTCAGAGAAGTAAATACAAAGAATACACTAACATACCAGATAACAGCTACTCACTGCGTGCAAAAAAACTAATCTGAAATAAGGCAGCAATGAAATAACCACATCAGTCAGTATCAAACCGGTGAGAGCAAACAATTTTTTCATAAATTACACCATTCAAGTGGAGCATATACGTTTAGCTGGCAGTCGGTATCCAGATGTGATTCTGGCCTCTCCGGTAGGACAACCGTCTGGGTAGCGCTTATCTGTTTCCTTCTTCAACAGTTTGCCAGCAGCTATGTGAATAGCACCATCAACTGTAAAAAGCAATACGCAAAACCTATCATGTTGACTTCTGTACATAAATCTATAGCATTCCATTTTCTGACAGCGATGAACATCAACAGACAAGCTGATGAGACAGCCTAAAAAGACCTACCACCACCACCTCCCCATAAATTTTTATTCGCTGCATTTACAATGGCATCGACTTCAAGGCAAGTAATGTCCCCTCTCCATATACACATCTTATCTTTTACGCTGTTCCTTACACCTGCAACAGAATTAAATTTATATTAACAATTAATCAGGATCCTCACATTTGAAACAAAGAATTGTATTGATCGATTTAAAAAAATATGGCATTGATCCAGCAGCATAGTATCCAGTTTTAACAGTGACAGATTAGTGACAGACAGAAAGACTTACCCTTGCCGAAGAATCGAGGAAAATTGTCTTTATCAAATGTAATAAATTTATTGCCACAGGAGTAATGGCGGCGCTTGTCTTCCAGATCCATCTTCTCAAATTTGTCTAATAACAGACATAAATTGGTAATCAAAAAAAGAGAAATAACAAAAACAAAATCTGTCAAGGACTTCCAAATGATCATTTGCATTATTGTCAAAAAACATCATCTTCTTCCGCATAGTCTCGAGAGACTACGAAGAGCATTTGAGTGAAGGACACAGAATGAATCGTAATAAGGCTCTGTGACATGCACTGCTAACATGAGAGAAGTTTACTAACTTGGTCTTTGCTAAGGCAACCAAGATATTCGAGAGTAAGGCATCCCAATTGACGAGTTTATTATGCGGTCTAACTAACCTAATCTTGTATTTTTTCAAATTACCGATAAAGGACATTTGAGGTATTTTGCAGTTCTGAATCTCTTGCAGCAAACATTGTATGTGCGACCCGTGAATCATGAGTCAACGACTGACGTACGGCAAATTATGAGTGATATGCAGTCACAGCGATTCATTACAGCTAAATGACCAATAAGAGGTTACGGTTGTTAATTATATTCATATTATTATTATTATTCATATTATTTATTAGTTTTACTGCATTAAAAGTTTGGTCAAGCATGTGTTGAGTCATCATTGTTGTAGAATGTTTCACAACGGATTCTACAACTGGCCGATGTCCAAAGTAGATAGAACACTAAGTTAAAAGACTAGTAGTACGCTAGCTCATACTATGAGTTCCGCAGGACGTAGTGCCGCTAATAATACACCTCACAATCACAGAGTAAACACCTTCAAATCTACATCAAACTCTTCGAGTCAGCAGCACTAGCTCTTCAAATGTGTAAATAAACCTGTTTCCGCTTGTCAGCAAACTATTATAATGTTAATTTATTTAACTAGTGCGAACTGACCATTATGAGAAAAAATATTAAATATATTTTTACAATCTACAACGGTTCATTCTGTTGAGAAGTGACACAAGAACGCAACAAACAGGCCAACTACTTGTGACTGTAATAGAACACGCTGGATAGAATGCAGCTCAATGATCATTTCATGTTGAATAGGTATTCTATAACTACCGACCTTTTTCCACTTCCCATGACGATTTATGAGATGTTGTAAAGCATGAAAGTTTTGATGTAGTAGAGTATCTTCCGGTCGCACTATCATTACTCTTTCGCCTCTTGTGATCCATCGGGGCAACTAATGAAGGCGCAGATTTGTAGACTGCTAAATATCTTCTCAACTCATGAAAAAGGCTTTGCATGAGCCAGCTTCTAGAAAATACAAATAAACATTTTAGTATGACACAACAGTAACATATACCTTCTATGTTGTTTTTATTGACAGTTGACATAAGGCAAAGACATGAGACATTGTCTAAATGATTGCGCGCGAGAGAAATATGTTTTCAACTTGAAGAAATCATTTTCCTAGATGTGATACAGAATATCTTTTTATCTCAGTGATGAGTCTAACTACCTAATCTAATCATCTCAACATGTAGTGTAGAAGATGAACAAGTATTTCAATTTTTGCCTCACATAATTTCCAAGATACCAGTTACTGTAGTGATAACATTACAGATTAGGGCTTCAACAATATTTATCTGTAATTTTTGATGATAGTCAAGATTTCATCAACATTTTCAAACCATGAAAATGGACAGAAAGACTCGCGACATAAAATAATGACCAAAAGAAGCTGTGATGCTTCATAATGATATAAAAATCGCTTGATTTTGAGCACTCGATTGTATAAATATTGTTCCTTCAAAATCCTCATTCGTGGAATCGGAGCATGCATCAATTTGTTTCTAAAAACAAAGACTTCCGAAAATAGCAAATTTTTGCAGGCTTTTAGGTTTTCGATTTGCTTGAAAAAAAAATCTCTTGCTAGTGCACTCCACGAGATGTATGCACAAGCAAATTGGTGTAATTTTATAAACACCACTCAGTCGCCAAATTTGGGACGTATAGTAAATACGATATACTATTTTCTGTATTTGTGCATTCTACTTTGACCTTGGGCCGCATGAGCAAAAGATTGATGTTAAAAGCAATGAAGTTAAGGGCCATCGGTGAGAAAAGAGAAAAGTGTGCATTCAGCTTTTAATTAACGCCATTAATATTTTTAATGACAAATTTGGACTTGATTTTCTGGAGTTAAATGATTTGTAACGATACTAAATAAGGATTTGTAATGAAACTTATTTCTTTAGTAGTTCTCTTACAAAAATCATCAATTCAAACTAGTGGCTTTTCTTCATAAGGTTCATAAGCAGCATCTCTCTGTTGTAATTAACTGCGATGAAGAAAAACCGTAAAGTAGCGTCAGGCAAACAGGAAAAATGTATCTAAAATGGCAGCCAATATACAGCCTTTCATGACGCATCGACTAATCAGCGGCTTTGACATCAACAATTCTTATGTCAAAAAAGATAACCTTGCATCACGTGATGCAAGTGTTTTTGTATCCATAACTGACTTCCTATTTTACCCGCATCAAAATCAGCATTGAAAAACTATTTCGATTACATTGTTGCAGATAGATGTAGTAATTTTAGAATGCCATCAGTCATCTTGTAACAGTTTTTGAAGCTATAAAACTTGCAACTAAGCTTCCATAAAATGCGATTTGGTGTTATCCAAAAATTATCTTTCAGATTATGAAACCAAACCAGGTAAAAGAGAAAGTATGTTGCTCTAAATTATTAATGTGTGTATGACATAACGTCGCAACATACATTACATTTGTATGAGTGTTTTGACATATTACATAAAAGCATAGTAACCAAATATAGCATACACTACAAAAAAATTAGAAGTCTTAAACTAAGAACTGAAGTCCAGCACAGCAAAAAAAAGATATTCTACCAAATTAGAATGTCCTAAACCATACATGATCTGAGAAGAATGTTAAACTAAAAGCAAATTCAACAGGTATACATACATATACGCATTGTATATAAATATTTACACCAATGCAATATACCAGATGGCTATCTCTCCCTAAATAAAAATACCATCAAGCGACCTTTCCTTAACATTTGCAGCTAAATTGCTTTGAAGTTTTACCTTGTTTTAGACAGCAGGAGAGAGTTTCAAAAGCATAAGCCTTGCATCCAACAAAAGTGTAGCAAAGTACATTTACAGCGAGTGATTAGCAGTTCGTAAAATAGTTTTGATAAAACTGATAACAAGCGACTAAACCAAATGCTTTGTAAGCTACAGCGGCTACTACTTTGCTTTATTTTCAAAACTAGCATCTTAACATCTTTACTAAGATTAGGTATCTAAATTAGCCTTAATGTAACATAAATTATAGCTGGTCATTAGGGAGACCCAAGGCTGCATATATTATTGCTTTTTATAGTTGCTTCTAAAATTAATGATGACCTTAATGCAATTTAATTCTCATGATATGTAAGTATATGAAACGCTGTTAGGCATGCTTTTGGTGTATATAGTTTTATCACTTGGTGAGTCAACATTGCATCCGTGTAAAAATAATGATTGCGCGTGTTGGAACTGTTATTTTGCTAGCAACATATATTTTGCAAAAGGTGTTCACCAGCAGCTGTATAGGCAGCATAACTGTCTTGATAGCTTTTGTAATAGGCCTACTGCACTGTAACTTGCCAAACTGCAGACTGCTTTAAGATAATGTTATATTTGATATCAGCCATGTACAGTTGGACAAAGAGAATAACAGGTTAGATCACTATTGCAAATTTCATAACCGAGTTTCATAGACATAGCAGCTACAAAGTCCGGAGATGAGATGATCACCACTACAAGTCAACTTCAAGATTCAACCTACCCATTGCACTATTAGAACATTGAGAATTTGGCATAAGAAAATCTCAGATAATCACTAAAAGAATGTTGATAGTTATAGCCCAGACTATAACGACTTGTGTTGTGCGATATCAAATTCGCATCTGGTACCAATCTATACCAGACGTGGAATTACGATTAGAGATTACAAATGTTGAACTTTTCGCTGACAGAAAACAACAAGAAGTAGTCAAAAATGCCCAAAACTGCAAGATTTATAATCAAAAACCTAAAATGTATAGTTTCACGCCTGGACAATAAGGCCAATACTGAACCAATATAATAGGACGAATATTCACTCTTTCAATACAGCTTCATCAGAGTAGACAGACGCATCCGCAGATCGAGCTGAGAAGTTGATTACCGAGAGAACAAGAAGGTGACTGACTATATTCTAGGTCTCAGACATTTACTTTCTATTCTTATAATTTAGTCTACTGGTATAATTATTATATCTGTTTCCTGTTCTTAAAATAAACATAGAGTTATGGTAAAACTCCTTTACTTTCTTTACTTTAGGAATCTCAATTTCCTTTGAAACTGTAGTTCTAAATTGCTGCACATGGGATGGACAACTGTAAGATCTTAGTTACATTAATCAACAAGATAAAATAATTAAAAGTCAGTAAACAAGATCAGACCTTATTTAGGAGCTATTAGCAAAAACTACTCAAAGCAGTCCATCTGCGTTCAATAATAAGCTGAGCCATTCCCAACACGTTGTAGAGTAATTGGTACGATAATCCAGTTTTATCAATTACCAACACAACAATAGAGCAGTTTTAACTGGTAACTCTATTACCTGTCGTTTGACGGTCAAAACAAGCTGTGAATAAGTTTATGGCGAGTGCTTGTTAAAGTTGAACACAGAAAAACAATTCACCTTGCATGTTTGTGTAACGCACCATGTATAAAAATAGATTATCCGAGTTCTTTTACATTCATGTAGTCAGTCTTGTGCAACGGGTGTGACTTGGCACAAATACCTACAGTAATCCATATTAAATAATTACAGAAGTACGTGTAGATGGCAACTTATAAGATTTTAAGGTTATTGTTTAAGCACCAAGGTCTCAGGTAAAAAACTCGACCTGACACGCAATCACTGTACTTCAGATAATAAGGGTAGAAAACAATTTACACTCGTATAAACCGGTAAATCCTAGCGGCACAACAATTAACACTTTTTTCAACTTTAAGGTAAATAAGTGAAATCATTGTGATAGCCACATGGAAGTATTTTTTTCTAAATGCCAGAGTTGCAGAACCACAAATGTATAAAGCTAAATCATCGTTGTGGCGATTTTGCAATTCACCAAAACCGAGATAAACCTGATGAGAAGTGATGTCATATTCAGTTGTGCAAGTGATACTGAAGGATTGTTAGAGACAGTTTATTAGAGACATATTAGAATAATAATATACTCGTATTGATAACAAACGAACCTACTTACCGCTTTAGTTCTATTAGTGCGTTAGTTCTGCATGAATGCAGAAAATTAAAAACAATTGAGAAGGTGATTATATGGATTCGCTAACTTGAAAATAAAATAAGTTTCGCTAATGCAAGCGATAGGCTACTCGGCTGTGGGACGAGCAAGCAGACAAAAGACCCACACGAAGTTCGGTTGGCACCCTTTTGAGTAACAATTTCTGATGTGAATTAGTTTAATTGAGTATGGAAAATTTAAAACTGAACAGCTGTCGCGGCTGCCATTTCCACTTCTGAGAAAAAGTTGATAAAATTTATGTTTTAGGATCTATCTCCCTTGAAGATTCCCTCCGTAGAAGCATCAGATTTGCAACTTTTTCTTAGAATTATTTTGCAGTGATTTAAGATGTTAGTGCACTCAAAATTCTACAAGCAGTGCTATGTGAGTGTCAAAAATCCAACTGCTGAGAGAACAGATGTACCAGTATCACAGCAAAGTTTCCCAACACAGAGCTTGAAGTAAACGCTCATAGCCAGATGAACAACACTCTTGTACAAGGTGGTGGCCCTGAAAAGGGCCCTTTGGGAGAAAATCAGCTCGAAACTATAGGCTATAGTCCGAGTCGATCACGAGGGTCAGGTCAGATCGCGAAGACTACTCGCTTTGGAGGAGCATTAGAATTAGCATGTTAGAACTAGCTTACGGTATTTATGGGTAATAAGCGGGCGTATCGGAGAGAGGACTTGTAAAGCGGAGGTAATAGACACTCGTTTTGTTTGTTTTGCGCTAACTTTTGTGGTAAGATTTGACTGGATCTTATCGCTTTGCTGTCTTATCCATGCGTGTAACCAATTACAGTCAGTAAAATGGACCTATATTATTTTAACCAATTATCTTAGTTTTTGCCATTTTTGTGTGTATATAAGAACATGCAATCGTGTTGTTAGAGCGTTCTGCTCGTGTTGTGCTTTGTGCTGATATTTGTGAATAAACTTCGACGCTTTCTCAAGGTGTTATTAATTGATTCATAGCAGACTATCTAGTAGGGAGCACTAGCTTTATTTGTTTTGTCTTCTCCTCATAAGCCGTGGCTTAAGACTGCGTTTCATAGCTGCAGCCACACAAGGCTTCGAGGGACGACAGACAGATTTGGCGAGTCTGTAATGCTGTGCGTAGGCACGTGGTATTAGACAGCGAACCACAGCTGCATCCACGCTAGTGCACCACCTCAGCCAGACAAGTGTTCTGCCAACTAATAGGAACTAGACATTTAATGATAGTCGGTCTGATCCTACGAGGCCAGTATTCGGTCTGATCCTACGGGGCCAGCGTTCGGTCTGATCCTACAAGGCCAGTATTCGGTCTGATCCTACGAGGCCAGTATTCGGTCTGATCCTACGAGGCCAGTATTCGGTCTGATCCTACGAGGCCAGTATTCGGTCTGATCCTACGAGGCCAGTATTCGGTCTGATCCTACGAGGCCAGTATTCGGTCTGATTCTACGAGGCCAGTATTCGGTCTGATCCTACGAGGCCAGTGTTCGGTCTGATTCTACGGGCCTGTGTTCGGTCCAAATTCGTCAGGGCCAGTCTTCGGTCCAGCTTAGTCAGACTTAGGGTAGCTCCCGTATAATCTTGACGGTCGGGTGTGGCATCATTAGCGAGTATTACTTTATTGGTGGCAGCGGTGGGATCTTGCTGAAGAAAGATCAGAGAACCCACATAAAACAGGAGGATGTCGACACCCCAAGCCTCACCAATATCATCGCGAACCAGGGCAGCTATTGGAAATAGCTCGATTACAAGACAGATGGGAGCCATAGCAGCTGATGTGAATCATATGGCGGAAGAAACTGTACACCTAATGAAGGCATCAAAAAGGGCAAATCTACCTACACCTACGTTTGATGGGACCTCCGATGTCGATACATTTATACACCAGTTCACGCGAGTTGCACAGTTAATGCAGTGGGAGGAGCCAGAAGCTGCTATTAGATTTCAGATGGCGATATCGGGGCCTGCTAAAAAGGGACTAACAGCAACATCCTTCGAGGGGATGTGTACTCAGTTAACCTCCCGCTACCGTTTGAGTGAAGATAGCGCAGTGAAGCTATTGAAATCATTGAAGTGGAAGGCGAATGACAATGTTCATGAATTTGCTGCTTATGTGCGCAAATTGGTAGAAAAAGCTTTTCCGGAGCTGGATGATACACAGCAAGAGAAAAGAGCCATTAAGGAACTTACCAATGCGTTGCCATCGGGATGTCAGCCGCTTTCATGGGAGCTGCGTCATCGTACTCCTGATAGTTATGAAGAGGTGGTTGAGCTTGTACAGTCGTTTGGGGAGCTAAATTTTGGAGGACCCAATCGCATAAGCCAGGTCGAGACAGATGAAGTGAGTTGCCTGCGGAAGGAAGTTGCAGCTCAGGCCGCCTTAATTGAGCAAATGGTAGCTTCGCAGGCGCAAATGCAAAAGCAGCTGAGCGCTGCCTTAACACAGATACAGCCCAGGCGTACACCAATTACATGCTACCGTTGCCAAAAGACTGGGCATATGGCCAGGAGTTGTCCGACCATGCCTAGACCGGCCCCAAAGCTGCAAGCGGAAAACGGCAATGTTCAGCAGGGTCAAGCCTGAGCCCTGCTGAACAGGACCCTATCCGGCAAACTATTGTATTTAACATTGGAGGGCACACATCTGCTCTATTTGTTCCTACCAGGTTTGAGAACAAAACTATGCCCATGCTACTCGACAGTGGTTGTACACAATCCGTCATTCCAACCGCGGTGCTGGAGACCTTGCCACGAAGTTGTTACACACCGGTTTCGCCCACCCGAGGTCGCGGGGTGCTCGCTAATGGGGAGGAGATCCGGTTAGATGGGGTCACAACACTAACCTTTAAGCTGGGTCGTCTACAAGTAAGTGCACCATTCTGGGTGGCGGACATCAACAACCACGCCTTATTGGGGCTCAACTTTTTCCAGGAGCATGACAGCTCAATCGACTTTAAAACTTGCCAGTTCCAATGCGATGGTATCAAAGTCAGCTGTTGCTCAAAAGAGGGAGAACCCTTACAGGTCGGGGTACAAGCCAGACACGCAAGCAGGATTCCTCCGCAAACGGAATTGGTCATACAGGCCCGACTAAATCGTGTCTGGGTACATGGGGCTGGGTGTATTGAAACCACTCAAGCAGCCCCAGGAGTGGTAGTGGCTAGCTCGTTGCACCGCCCTAATGGGCAGCTCTTACCCATACGGGTGATGAACTATAGCGATCATCCAGTGACCATTCCTGCGGGCAAACGGATTGCGGTTTGTACAGCAGTACAAGCAATAGAAAGCCTAGACATGGCCACCCCAGCCATACCAGACAAAAACTGGGAGGATATCGTCTGCAGATGGTGTGAAGGTCTGGATCAAGAAGGATCCGTAAAAGCAAGGAATCTGCTCAGCAAACATCACGCAGTATTTAGCAGAGAGAAATTTGATCTGGGTCGAACAGATGTTGTACAACATGACATAAATCTCAACACTGGAGCTAGGCCTATCAAACAAAGACCGTATAGACATGGGCCTGTGCAAGAGGAAGAGATTGAAAAGCAAGTCGAAGAACTAAAAGCACATGGCCTGGTCAAGGAAGGTCATGGTGCATGGAGCTCTCCAGTGGTGCTGGTAAAAAAAAGAGATGGCAGTTGGCGCTTTTGCGTCGACTATCGTAAGCTAAATGAGGTCACACAAAAAGATGCTTACCCCCTTCCGCGCATAGACGACAGTCTGGATGCTCTTGGCGGGAGCCGCTTGTTTAGCACCTTGGACTTGACATCCGGATATTGGCAGGTGGGGCTAGCTAAGGGAGCTCGAGAGAAGGCAGCCTTCGCCACACGTTCTGGTTTGTGGGAATGGCAAGTCCTCCCCTTTGGTCTAACCTCAGCTCCATCGACATTTGAAAGATTAATGGAACGAGTACTGCGAGGGCTACACTGGCGAACTCTGCTTATATATCTGGATGATATAATCGTGTTTTCCAAAGATTTGGACAGCCATCTCAGTAGGTTGGAAGAAGTATTCACCCGACTGAAGGCTGCGGGGCTGAAATTGAAGCCGAGCAAATGTACACTTTTTGCAAAACAAGTAAACTACCTGGGACATGTTGTCAGTGCAGATGGGGTGGCAACAGACCAAGAGAAGGTTGCAGCTGTTAGAAATTGGCCAGTACCGCAGCACAAGACTGATGTGCGGGCTTTTCTGGGAACTTGCGGGTACTATCGTCGGTTTATTGCCGGGTTCTCCGAACTCCAAAGGCCACTCAGTCAACTTTGTAAACGGGAGGCAAAGTTCCGTTGGGATGAAAATTGTCAAAGAGCATTTGATATACTCAAAGAGAAGCTGACATCAGCTCCTATTTTAGCTTACCCGGATTACACCTTACCCTTCATTTTGGACACAGATGCCAGTCAGGTGGGAACTGGAGCTGTTCTCTCCCAAAAGCAAAAGGAAGGTGAGAAGGTTGTCGCCTACTACTCCAAAATGTTTTCCCCGGAAGAAATGAACTATTGTGTCACCCGCAAGGAGCTTCTGGCCATAGTCAAGGCAGTAAATCATTTCCGGCCACAACTATACGGCAGGAAGTTTGAGATACGGACGGACCATGCCTCACTTCTCTGGCTTTTACGAACCTCTGTTCCAACTGATCAACTTGCACGTTGGATGGAAACACTGTCAGAATTCGACTTTTCATTGACTCATCGTTCCGGTCGCAAGCACAACAACGCTGATGGATTGAGTCGCCAAGAGTGTCAAGACTGCAAGCAATGTGCCAGGTTGACAGGGGAGATTAAGTTGAGTGCCTTAGACAACCCAGAGATTCATAAGTCAAAAATAACCTCCGAACAATTGGCTGACCCACACATTGGACCAGTCCTACAGGCCGTGAAATCATCAGGTGCTATTGATGAAAAACATGCATCGGCAGAAACTCTCAAATTGTGGTCAAGAAAAGAATTTTTGGAGATAGGCCCAAACGGGGCTCTGCAGATCAAATTGCCAGATGGGCGCCATAGAAGTCACCAAACTGTGTGCCCTCAGGAACGGCGGTTGCCAATCATGACTGAAAATCATAACCAGGCACACCTGGGAGTCAACAAAACCCTACTAGCTATTCGTCGACAATGGTATTGGCCTGGTATGACGGGAGACATCCGAAGATTCGTGGCGTCATGTACAGCGTGTCAACAAGCCAAGGTAGCTCGCCATCGCCACTTCCACCCCAAGAATCATCTAACGGCAGGCCGGCCTTGGCAAGTGGTTGCTGTAGATTTGTGCGGACCACTCCCTGAGACAGAAGCAGGAAATACGCAAATATTAGTGCTGGCAGACCATTTTACCAGATGGTATGATGCCATTCCGATTAAAGATGGCAAAGCTTCCACCGTGGCTAAAATACTGGATGAACGGGTGTTCTCATATTTCGGCATTCCTGAAACATTACACAGCGACCAGGGGGCGCAATTTCAGTCCCAGCTGCTAGCGGAATGCTGCAAGCTCTGGAACTGTACGAAGACCAAGACGGCACCTTATCACCCACAAGGGAACTCAGTGGTAGAAAGATTAAACCGAACGGTAGGGAATTCCCTGCGTGCCCTATTGCGTGATTCAGAGCATCGAGAATGGGATGAGCTTTTGCCACAAATTATGAGAACCCTACGTGCCACGCCCCACCGGATGACAGAAGAAACACCGAATTATTTGATGCTCGGAAGAGAAACGCGACTACCACCTGATCTACTCCATGAAGGACGGGAGGAGTCCGTGTTGCAAGAAGATTATGCCCAGCAACTCCAGGAGCGTTTACAAATAGCTGGAGAAAAACTTCGAAGGAAACAGCTAATGCCTCGAGTCTCAGATAGTGAAGAACCATCAAAATATATGGTTGGGGATAAGGTGTGGTTGAAATCCTTCTATAAACCTACTGGGAGGGGCCAAAAACTTCAGCCCAAATACATTGGTCCATACCACATTACGGCAGTGCTTCCATATCAGAGTTACGAGATGAGCCGAAACGGCAAGCTATCCGTTCAACACGAAGGACGTATCCGGCTATGGCAGGGAGGGGAACAATCGCAAATGGAGGAAACTCCAGCTCAATCAGATACAAATGAAGACACCCAAGAAAGCCATGACATAGGCCGCCAGGTCGCAAGTGCCGTTCAGAGACAGCAGGTGTGGAAGTCACCCCGAGGAAAGAGGAAGTCTTGTCGACCCAGATACCTAGATGAGTTCCACTTGGACCTGTGTAAGGCTCAGGAGATGTTTCCGGTCGACAAAGAAGTAGCTATTCTGGGACAGAATTCAGTTCTTGTCGGGGGTAGTGAAGTAAACGCTCATAGCCAGATGAACAACACTCTTGTACAAGGTGGTGGCCCTGAAAAGGGCCCTTTGGGAGAAAATCAGCTCGAAACTATAGGCTATAGTCCGAGTCGATCACGAGGGTCAGGTCAGATCGCGAAGACTACTCGCTTTGGAGGAGCATTAGAATTAGCATGTTAGAACTAGCTTACGGTATTTATGGGTAATAAGCGGGCGTATCGGAGAGAGGACTTGTAAAGCGGAGGTAATAGACACTCGTTTTGTTTGTTTTGCGCTAACTTTTGTGGTAAGATTTGACTGGATCTTATCGCTTTGCTGTCTTATCCATGCGTGTAACCAATTACAGTCAGTAAAATTGACCTATATTATTTTAACCAATTATCTTAGTTTTTGCCATTTTTGTGTGTATATAAGAACATGCAATCGTGTTGTTAGAGCGTTCTGCTCGTGTTGTGCTTTGTGCTGATATTTGTGAATAAACTTCGACGCTTTCTCAAGGTGTTATTAATTGATTCATAGCAGACTATCTAGTAGGGAGCACTAGCTTTATTTGTTTTGTCTTCTCCTCATAAGCCGTGGCTTAAGACTGCGTTTCATAGCTGCAGCCACACAAGGCTTCGAGGGACGACAGACAGATTTGGCGAGTCTGTAATGCTGTGCGTAGGCACGTGGTATTAGACAGCGAACCACAGCTGCATCCACGCTAGTGCACCACCTCAGCCAGACAAGTGTTCTGCCAACTAATAGGAACTAGACATTTAATGATAGTCGGTCTGATCCTACGAGGCCAGTATTCGGTCTGATCCTACGGGGCCAGCGTTCGGTCTGATCCTACAAGGCCAGTATTCGGTCTGATCCTACGAGGCCAGTATTCGGTCTGATCCTACGAGGCCAGTATTCGGTCTGATCCTACGAGGCCAGTATTCGGTCTGATCCTACGAGGCCAGTATTCGGTCTGATCCTACGAGGCCAGTATTCGGTCTGATTCTACGAGGCCAGTATTCGGTCTGATCCTACGAGGCCAGTGTTCGGTCTGATTCTACGGGCCTGTGTTCGGTCCAAATTCGTCAGGGCCAGTCTTCGGTCCAGCTTAGTCAGACTTAGGGTAGCTCCCGTATAATCTTGACGGTCGGGTGTGGCATCATTAGCGAGTATTACTTTAAGCTTTGCGCATGCGTGCACTGTAATAACACTGAAGCAGCAGTAGCAGAGCACGCCTATGGCAAAAATGATGATTTAGAACTCAACATATTGAACAAATAGTTAAAATGTGCAATATTTCGAAGTGCCCCAGCTAGTTTTGTAACACTGTTGATATTAGCATTAGTACTAGTTGTTGTATATTAGAGTTATCTTCCCTATCTGTTCAATGTTTGGTTCTCATTAATCACGAGATTTAGTGTGATCAGTGTTCGTCCATGAAGGGAACAATAAACATGTGTAAACCATAAAGCTAATTCAGATCCTAATAAGATACAACAAATTGGCGACGAGGATGGGATTAGCAGTAATAGCACAATGGCAGAGATGGGAATTAAAGCTCCTACACTACTGTGTGTAATGGGAAAACCTCCCACTCTGGAAAACTGGAGAACTTTTAAACAGCAACTGAAGCTGTACCTCATTGCATCAGGTATTCCTGATGATGCTGAAGCTAGAAAGCAAGCAATCCTTCTGACACTGGGAGGTCCTGAATTGCTTCGCATATATAATACATTTGATTTGGCGGAGGACCACGGAGAAACACTTAATCAAATCTTAGTGAGATTTGATAATCACTTTCAACCACGAGCAAATGTGCTTATAGAACGTTTCAAATTTCGATCAGCCAAACAGGAAATGGAAGAGTCTGTTGATGCATATCTAGTACGAATCACTGGACTAATTCAAGATTGCGGTTTTGCTGACAATACACGCAATGAACATCTTAGAGATCAGCTGGTCTATGGATGTTATGATGAACGGTTGCGAGAGAAATTGTTTCGAAATGCAGCGCTGACATTTGATCAAGCCAAAGCTGATGCTAGAGCTCACGAAGCGGCACGTGAACAAATGATGATATTCAATCAGGCCAGCCAAACTCGGTCTAATGAAAAGCATCGCGAACTGGGTGCCAATAAAGAGGTCGTTGCGCAGGTAGTCCAACGAAACTTTTCACCACAAGGTAACAAGTCCTGCTACCGATGTGGCCGAAGGACCCATCTGGCCAATAACTGCCCTTTTAAGGACGCGGAATGTCATCAATGCCATAAGAAAGGTCATATAAAACCCGTATGCCGCCAGAATGACCAGAAGAAGAAACCTAACCAGGAGAACGGCAGCAGTGTAAAAACCGTAGACAGTACTGGCCCGTCCAACCATCGAAGCGGAGAATCCGGAGATGATGAAGATGGAGAGAATCCTGTATATCTTACTTCGGAGGTAGTACACGCAACTGAAAGTTTACCTAAACATGGCCATCCAATAACTGTTACCTGTGAAATAAATCAAGTAGAGCTAAACATGGAAGTTGATACCGGATGCTCTACCACTCTAATCCCTGATTATGTGTATGACACTAAATTTAGACATTTAGTTTTACAACCATCTAATAAGAACTTTTATAGTTTTACAGGTGAATCGGTAGCCTGCAAAGGAAGGCTGTGGGCAGAGGTGCGCTATGCCGGATGGTCGGGGAATCTGTGGTTGTATGTGGTCACTGGTGCTAGATGTGTTCTTCTGGGGCGGGACTGGATGCGACGGCTTCCTATAGACTGGTCATCGGTTTTACACGCTGGAGGGATTGGCAAGGTAGGTGGTGGAGACGGTCTGTCATTGGATGAGGTGTTGGCTCGTCACACTGAGTTATTCCAGCCTGGTTTAGGGACCCTGAAAAACATAACAGCTAAGTTGTATTTGAAAGAGGGTAGTAAGCCAGTTAGGGAGAAAGCATATAGGATACCACTTGCACTAAAAGAATCGGTTGAAGTCGAGTTAGACCGGCTAGTAAAAGAAGGAATAGTCGAGCCTGTAGAATTTAGTGAGTGGGCGTCAGGGGTAGTACCAGTAGTGAAAGAAAATGGTAGTCTTAGGCTATGCGGTAATTTTAAACCCACTATTAACTCATGTTTACAAGAGTTGTCCCCTCCCCAGATACACATGGATGACATTCTGTCCAAACTGTCGGGTAGTAAGCTGTTTACAACACTAGATTTATCAGCTGCCTACAACCAGATGGTAGTAGATGAGCAGTACAGGGACTTGTTAACTATAGCTACATGCAAAGGTTTGTTTAGATTTAAACGTTTGGCCTTCGGTATCAAGACGGCTCCTGCTATCTGGCAGCATGCGATGGAGCAAGTTTTAAATGGATTACCAGGGGTTCAAGTCTACTATGATGACATTTTAGTTTCCGGTACTTCTAAGCTTGAGCATAATATAAACCTTGATGCCGTAATGGATAGACTAGAACAGTTTGGGTTGAGACTGAACAAGCGTAAGTGTAAGTTCATGCAGCTTTCGGTGCAATACCTAGGTCATATAATTGATGAGAAAGGTGTAAAGCCTGTCCCTAGTAAGGTAGAAAGTATCGTTGATACCAGTGTACCGAAGGATGACAAAAAGTTGAGGTCGTATCTAGGCATGCTGGGTTTCTATAGAAAATTCATTCCGAGATTTTCAGAAGTGGTGAAGCCGCTAACAGAGTTATTGAAGGTCGCTGTTGATTCGCCAGTCTGGGGTTTAGAAGCGCAGAAAGCGTTTGAGACATCTAAGAAGTTGTTGATTACTAGTGAGTTTCTGATTCATTTTGATCCAAACAAACCGGTTGTACTTACTTGTGATGCCTCTAGAGATGGAGTAGCCGCGGTTTTGTCCCATAGGTCAGCTGATGGTCAGTGTCAGCCGATTCAGTTTGCTAGTAGAGTTTTGTCGAAAGCTGAGCGAAACTACCCTCAGCTAGAAAGGGAAGCTTTGGCCATAGTTTTTGGAGTTGAGCGCTTTTATTATTTTATCTTTGGGCGTACATTTACACTAGTCACTGACAACCAGCCAGTAAGCATAATATTTGGATCCAAAGCTGGCATACCAGTCATGGCAGCAGAGAGATTACAACGATGGGCCTTAAAATTATCTGGGTTTAACTATCAGATTGAGTGTTGTCGAAGTGAACAAAATCCAGCAGATTTTCTGTCTAGATATCCAGCTGAGAAAGGTGATAATGATCAGTCTGAAAAGGAGGAAGTAGCTTATGTATTCCGAGCAGCAAGTTTACCAGTTAATTCTGAACAAGTTGCAGTAGCCACTCGTACAGATGTGGTATTGTCAGAAGTAGTAGGTAGGTTACGGGAGGGTGGTTTAGAAAAAGCATCATCTGAATCAATGAAACCTTTCATAGCTAAGAAAAGCGAAATGTCTCTAGTAGGAGGAGTGTTAATGTGGGGGTTACGAGTAATAGTTCCAGAGAAGCTCAGGGCTAAACTATTAGAGGAGCTCCATCAGGGTCATTTAGGCATGAGTAAAATGAAGGCTTTAGGACGCTCGTTTATATGGTGGCCTGGTTTTGATCGAGACATAGAGTTATGTTGCAAAGCATGCCCACTTTGTCAGTCATTGGGGGGAGATCCGCCAAAAGTTGAAGTTCACCCGTGGTTACCAGCTAAAAAAGCTATGCAAAGAGTTCACATTGACTATGCGGGACCAATCAAAGGAACAATGCTGCTGATAATAGTAGACGCGTACTCTAAATGGCCAGAAGTATATTTAACCACTAGCACTACGTCTACTAGTACGATCGGAATGCTTGCTAACTATATGTCGAGATACGGTTTGATCCAAGAGTTGGTATCCGATAATGGGCCGCAGTTTGTGTCTTATGAGTTTCAACAGTTTTTACAATCGAATGGGGTCAAGCATACTAGATCTGCTCCTTATCATCCAGCTACGAATGGGCAGGCAGAGCGTTTCGTAAAAACAATTAAACATGGCTTACAGTTGTGTATGGAAGAGAATCCAACTGATAGTATACAATTGTGTTTAGATAGATTCTTACTAGCTTATAGAAATTGTCCGCACATAGGCACCGGGGAGTCGCCCGCTCTACGATTCATGGGAAGGGAGCTCACTACCAAGTTAAATATGATTAGACCAACCTTTGAAGATCATTACGTTACAAGGGGTGGAGGTAGAAAACCTATCAGATTTCAAACCGGGGAATTAGTCTGGGCACGTAGCTATGTAGGTAGTACAAAGTGGCTAGAAGGCAGGGTTAGGTCAAGAGAAGGGCAATTACTATATAGTATAGAGGTCAATAATAAAATATGGAAAAGACACTTTGACCAGCTTAAACCAAGGCTGGTTGATACTCAGTTTGAAGAGTTCCAGGCACCTTTGAATGTGATTGACCCAAATCCGCCGCTTGTTGTAGATCCGGAAAGTGTGTCGGATCGAGGCGAGTCTGTGGGATGTCCGGCTGCGCCCGGCCCGCCTGGAGGGGCGCTGCCTGGTGTTGGTGGCGCGGCGTCCGCGATTTCTCCTACCACTCCTCGCATATCCCTACCTACGCCTACAGCTATCCGACAATCTAACCGAGAGCGGCAGCCACCTAAGAGACTGATTGAAGAAGTTTAATATTACTATTACCCCGATATTCATTATTATAGAGTATTATTTTTTCTTTGCGAATTCGACAATCAAGTAATCAGCTGTATCTAGATTTTTATTGAGATGGGGAAGAGTTGTTGTATATTAGAGTTATCTTCCCTATCTGTTCAATGTTTGGTTCTCATTAATCACGAGATTTAGTGTGATCAGTGTTCGTCCATGAAGGGAACAATAAACATGTGTAAACCATAAAGCTAATTCAGATCCTAATAAGATACAACACTATTAATCACCATGTTCAGTGCTTGCAGCTTTCTTGTTATTTTCTATGATTCATCGATGTCAAGTTATACAACGTAATTAAAAGGATTTTTTGTAAAATAAAGATATTAAACCGGATACATGTATATATATGTATATAGTTTGCACGTACGTGTAACAATTAGTATAGGGTATGGAATATTAGAAAATAGGTAGATAAAAGATGAATTTTAACTTCCTATGACCCTTCTTCCAGTAACCTGCAAAGGAGGAAGTTGCATCACCGCCAGAGCAAGCATGCAAACCTATGAGACTTTCCTATTGGTAGGTTATCTCGCAGCTTAGTAGCCATTGCACTGACATCTAATAGCCACCTCTCATCCCTCTGTACAATAAGAAAAACTGAGTCAGCATTCAATATTCTTACCATGGGCAAGTGCCATGATAGCAGCATCTGCGTCAAAGGATTCGATCGTCACTGGTGAATAGTTATCAGCAGCATGCCACGCAGGCAGCACGGGACGCATGTCTACCTCCTCGTGATCACAAGCCAAAGTATGCATCTCTGTAGTGGTGTGTTGAGTGTTAGGGTTAATACTGAGCAAGCAGCATGATTTTGTTATTGTTTGTGTAGAGTATCAGGGTATCATGCCTAACTGTAATCTTCCCGAGCGAAGCAATGAATGCCCACATCATTTGTTGCTTTTAGACTTTGGAGAGGCTTTTTAGTTTGCTATCTTCACAGCTTTGTTACTATCATGAAGATCGCTTTGCAGTTGCTTATCACCTTTTGCTTAGCACCCTAACCTCGATTCTCTTGTAATAATTGTCCATCGCAAAATCCACACAAGCAACCTTGTACTTTTAAGCATGAGCAATAAGCACATCAAGAATGGTATCAGCAAGTCGTCTGAATGTTAAAGGAATACCACTGATAAAGAGGGCTTAGATAAGCGTAATGGCCTCCACAATGATGGTCCCCACATCCTCAATAGTTTGAAGTCACTGTATTCATGGTAGTTTGATCATGTCTGCCATAACTGGTCCTCCAAAAGGTTTCTGACTCAGTTATCCGCAAAAGTTATATCCAAAAACTACAGGTAGAGGCAGATCTCTCTGCTTGTGCCACTTTACGTAAAAAGTTTCAAGGTAAGTGTTGAGCAATCTTTTTAATTAGTTCTGTCAAGGCAAAACTGATCAATATTTCTAGCGCTTATGCAGAAGTATATCGAACATGATGCAGATTTACTCATCATAACGTTTGCTATGATAGGCCATCTCTAATCTAATCCGGTCTTGATCAAAGTGCATGAGTATTCCCTCTTCCTGCTTGCTGGTAGCAGCATTCTTCAAGCCAGCTGCATATGTAGGCAGGTGCACCACTCGAAAAATTAGTAAAATTCTTACGCACACCCATGCTTCTTAACACCTGCTTGAACATGTTGATAGAAGTTTAAACCATCTGTGGAGTCATAGCTGCTTGCAGGGTGATGTGACACCAATTATCGGTACCGTACCAGTACAAAATGGACTGAAAACCGTAGACAGCACCGCTTATAAGTTACTTATCAAAGTCAAAGCAACTGAAGAAATCAAGTTCAGAAGAAGAAATGCCTCAAGAAGAAAAGAAAGAAGAATTCAATCAAATGAAACATGCGTCGACTTAGTTCACAGGATAGATAGACGTACCAGCAGACCCAGTTTTTTTGGCTACACAAAGAACAGCTTAAGTTGGGAATAGTCGAGTTGTGCGAGTAGTACTGCACTTTCTTTTCACAAATCACACATATACGTTAAAGTATAGGTGTTGATGCGGAGAAGTGGACAGCAGAATCGGATCTTGTGATTTTTTTTGGAGGCTAATCTTCATCTTGACAAGGTCTACCAGAAGTAGCAGGTTTCCGACTCTCTTCGTGTGGCTAAATGAAAGCCAGGAAAACACTGATAGGGGAAATTACTATTACTCAGTCAATTAATACTAATGAACTAGAGTGAATACATGAATGCTTTGTCCATTTGATAAACAAGGGAAAAATTAAGTCTGGCTAGATTATAATTTAGCTATTTTTTAAACTGAACACAAGTGCCTTGATCAGTAGCCACCACTACTGTTTTATACAGAATACCATGTCAGCCTTCCTTTTGTTTCAATAATAATAATTAATTATGTAACTAAATTACATAATAATTATAAGTCACATTATCTCACTTTAAATGTCTGAGTGGTAAAGTATCTCAAGTCTAGAAAACAACTCAACTCACCCCAATGTGTTCATTACTAGCAAGCTCAATATTGCTTTTCTTAGTCAGGCTCTGATAGCATGCTCTGTGAATCTGAGAGCAATCTTTTGCAGACAATTTGAAGGCACACACCATTGGAAACAGACCTCTCAAGCCCTTTAAAGAGTATTCATCCAGCTTTCTAGACAGTGACTAAGCGTTTGACTTGTTTGCTCAGTTAATGTTATCAAATTATTTTCTTGGGAACCATTAATGTGGGCTACACAAGCCATGTCAAAGCTTACACCATGCATGCATAGCAAGAAAAATAAAAGTTAACTGGTGATGCTTTGACCTTGACCTTAGTAATAAGTAGGCAAACTGAGACTCACTTCGAGCCAATTACATTTCGGTATAAAAGGAGACAACTCCTTAAAATCTACCAAGCTTAAAATGGGAAAGTTCTCCTTATTGGAAATAGTAGGCACGGCAACTCAATGGATATGAATTTTACACCATCAAATCTATCTATTAATAGCAAAAATTTGCCACTGAAAGAAGGTGCCAACAGAAATGCCAGATAAACTACCTTGGCCCACGCCTATTATACACATGTACATGTATATTTTGTCTTATTATCATTGGAGTTTCCCCATAAGACCGCACTTGGCAATGCGTAAAAGAGTGTAAGAACGCAATGTCTTAATAATTGAAAAAAAGCAGTTACTTTTCTTGGGTTTAAAGTAATAACTTGGTTTAGATGTATTGTCGCTAACTTTATCTGCATGTGATGAGTACTTTTCAAGACCCTAACTCCCTTAGTGTAGGAGGCCAAAAGGATTGGTTGCTATATACAGTATAGTGTATACGGTAGTTGCTTGCTCTTTGAGGAGTATTACATGTATAACCTATGCTATAAAACTGAAACAGTGGCTCAATGCATTCAGCAGAACACCAAACATTCTGTCTCTGCCTTCCCTGCTTTCTCCTCTCCTTCAGAGACTCAGTATCTTCTCTCAGTTTTGTAAAGCTTATTTGCTCTTCGGTTTTCAAAATAAAGCATTATGTTTTATTTTATAGCTATATTGTGTAGTTGTGTTGTGTAGTTAATGCAAGGTATTATCTTTATGACAACTCCTACACAACATGAAAATTGATTATTCCTGCACTTCTGACGATGTTTTGAATGTGTTTCTGTATGGGAATATCACCAAAACAAAATATGCACGCAATATACACATACAACATGATGCCTAAGATTCAATAATTAAAAAAGCAACAAGCAAATTTGAAACTCCAAAGTCGAAGGAATTTTCAGATAAGCTTTGGATTTGCTGCTGCTTCTATCAGTTATTTTTTTTTGGATCTGTTTTTCATTACAGAGTGTCGCTTGTTCTGGTTTCTTTTGCTTTCAGGATATTCATCATGACCAATGGTTACAGACCGCAAACCAAAGTTGACTGGACCTCCAGTGACGCTTATGTCGTTTATAAATAGTATTTTAGAATAGCTGCATTGCTCAAGCCTGCAGCTGCATGTACTTAGGTATTTACAGTACTTTTGTATGATTTACTATTTACTTTTGTACTATTTGTACTGTATTTACAGTAACGTTTTGTACTTGGGCAGGGTCATCACACATGCTTTTATTCCTGCAATTACACATCTGGTTTGTATTCCTGGTAGTGGTAAGCTTGCCTGCCTTTTGTGAGTGACCCTCAGTTGTTAAATACATATTAACACATGCAATCAGACTTTAAGAACTAACTCACGGTTTAAATTGTGGTGCAAATAAGTGGAAAGAATTGTTGGTGGACTGCTTGCTTCCACATCTGACACAATTAAGGTGAACCAAATATACGTTTGGGTAGGCGCTCATGTTAAAAGGCTCATTGAATCCAGAAAAAATGAAGACCCAGACGTCTAGCTAGATACTGATGAGAAACCTCCAAATGAACTGGCTGCCTGTCTAATGCCTGAAGCTTCTCTCAGAAAAGCTAGAAAGGTTTTTACAGCATCAAACTAAATGAAAATACAACCACATTCTATTGTCGCATAATTGATGTGTACAAACGAGTTTATTTTCCAGACTACACTGACTCCCTAATTGTTGACAAACTTCTCCATAGAGGCAACGACATGAAGTGTAAACACACATTCATGACTAAACCTTGATATACCAGACAGTATATTCAAACAGTGCTTGGATAAACTGAGATGTTTTGAAGCTGTCAATAGAACTATGAGATGTTTTGAAGGGTTTGATTAACCTGCTTCAAAGGTACACGCAACTCATCTCAAGGATTCTATCATGAAAGAAAATTGGTGATAAACAAAAACCAGTAACATCTGGCTATAGAAGACAAACCCAGTTTTTTTGATTCTCAAGCTAAGAAGAGCTACTCTTGGTGTGATAAAACACCACAGTCTAGAGATGAATGCCTGGCTAGAGGCGCCACATGCAGATTTTATGGTAAAAGAAGCCATTTAAAAATAGCCTGTACAAAGA
The DNA here is from genome assembly GCF_963576615.1 of Watersipora subatra. Classification (NCBI taxonomy): domain Eukaryota; kingdom Metazoa; phylum Bryozoa; class Gymnolaemata; order Cheilostomatida; family Watersiporidae; genus Watersipora; species Watersipora subatra. The sequence continues at coordinate 1,976,487 of NC_088709.1, read as the reverse complement.
AATGAAAAACCAAAAGCACAGTGGTGCCCAACGCCAGCATGACATCAGCACTGATCTCTCTGACGATTGTAAGCTCGATCTGAAATTCGTGAATGTAGAAACTCTACTGTAAAAGAATCAAACAAAGGAGGTATTTGCTTCTGTAGAATTCTTCCTGCAGTTGTCTGGAATGGCAACAGCAGTACCTAAAATACAAAAAGGTAAAGCGAACACGTAGCTATGGTTTTTTGCAGGCCGCTTTTTATCCTGTCATCGCTCAGACTCTCTGAAAAGCACTTTACACACAGAAAAATTACATTTCAAGTTGTTTCAATCAACGAACTAGAAAACCTTGGATTCATTGATGTCATGGTCAGATTAAAGACAAAGCTTGATTCTATGTCACAAATTCCAGCCGTGACCTCCTGGGAATCATGTTTTGTAAGAAATTTCAACTCGTGAGTTATGCTTTCAAGTTAGTGTTTAGCCAAATAATTTTAACACTGTTCACATATTCTATTCTCAACTCCAGAGACAATGGCAAAGGCATCTACTTCCGGGAAAGAAAACCGGAGATGCGCTGAAAGACCTTAAACTAATGTTTTATACAATGTTTGATGGAAAATTTGGATTATTTGATGGTTAGTGTCTCTAGATGTTTTTGCGGATGCTAAACCAGTACAACTTCCCACAGAGCATTTTACTTCAGCTAAAAAAGAACTAGATGAATTGGAACAGGAAGACACCACCAGACCTTGTCCTGAAACCATGGAATGGGTTCACAACCTCGTCACTGTTGTCAAGAAGAATGAAACCCTCAGACTATGTTTAGATTTAAGAAATCTTAACAAAGACCTTATCAAAATTTAGCCCTATACAGCATCATGGAAATATGCACAACATTGCTTCAAGTATGGGCAGCATTTTTCAATGCTTGATGCAAAATCAGGCTGTTGAACAAAACTTCTCAACAAAGAAAAACCAGCTTTTCACTGCTTTCAATACACCCTTCAGAAAATACTGCTTTGTCCCGCTGCCATTTGCATATCTAGCATCGATTAAAATCTTCTGTGAGCACATGGATAGTGCACTAGAAAAACATTATTAAGAACATGTTCGTTATTGCCATAATATGGTTGGGAAGAAAGTAGCTATTTAAACAGGTGCACATATTTTACTGATAGATAGACAATTGTTGAAAGCGATAGCGAGTTTTTAAAAAGGGTTCAAAATAAGAAAATGTAAAGACGATAGCGACGAAAGAAATATTTCTAGATATTGGGCAAGAAATAGAAACTATGTTAGAAAAGAAATTTTACAATTGTAAATTATGTCCAAGAGTTTAGGAGTTGTCCGGGTATTACATGTTTTTCTTGCGGCAAAGGCAGTCGTGTATCCCAAGATTGCAGGAGTAAGTAACACAATGTGAGTTACAGTAAGCAACATGGCAGTAACTATAAAAAGTACAATAGGAGCCCTGAAAGTAGTAGGAGGCAAGGAAGTAATCATAACGACAGTTATAGAATGCATAGTAATCGAGAAGGTATTAGGGAAAAGTTGAGTGAAGAGTGAGACAGTGGAATGGATAGATACAAGAGTAGAGACGCGATATACATAAAAGGAATAGTAGATCACGGAACCACCGTATGAACAGATGCGCTAGTAGAGAAAGCCCTAATGATAAAAATAAAATTACCATAGGAAGCGAGAGAGAAAAAAATGCAGCGACTATGAAAATGGCAGCAGAAAGTACGATTGTCGTGAGAATAATAGTTTTGGCAGAAGTTTTAATTATGCTAGTTCTAAAAACAAATATGGCAAAGTCCTATGACTATCTGGAAAATGTTCAATAGCTAATTGGGGAATCATATGCACTTAATTGGGAGCACTGCCTACTTGCTATACTATGGAATAATCGTGTACATATTTATTACACCATTTAAAATACGGATGCTTATAGCACTTGTGAAAATACTATTGATTACTACTAGATCATGAGTGAGTGAAAGATCCGATTATAGCATAATTGCAAGCACGGCTCCTATTATAATAAAGATTTAGACTAGCTTAAGTTATTAGCTCAAATTACTAAAATTCATTACGTTAAGAAACTTAACCTCTACATTACCTGTCACTGTTACAGTGTTACATATGTTACAGCCAATGTGTAAAATCAGTCAATTAGTAAAATGATGAATACTTTTCAGTCAATTTACAAATTGACTACAAAACCAGTTCACATATTTGACAGACTGCCTGAAACGGTGATTTGAAGTAAAAAAGGCGATTTATGTCAAGGAAAGCATAACTATCGCATATATGCATTCTAATATTGTTTAATTTGCTACCATTTAGTACTGTAAAAAATAATTTCTTCAATAAGCACAACATATGACGTGAATATACAATATCAAATATCTGAACCAGATGCATGGAAGCTAAGATGCTTGGATGAGTTGCAACGTGACAAAAACTTTCAGTCATTTTACAAATTGTCGATGGAGTGACAGGGATACAGCAGATTCAGTGTTAAAAGCTTAGTTGTACTTTTACTCCCTAAAATACCTACCAGAGCTGAGGAACCAGATCAACCAAACTTCACAACATAGGGTATGATGAGAAGCGAGTGCCCTTGTAAGAAGACAAACATCCAACTACAATACTATAAAATGTTTGGAATCTTATTGTTTTAAAAAAGTCATTCTTACTAGAGTATTTCTAGACAAATTCCATTAAACCATTTTGTTTCAAATGCATTATTTGCTGCGTAGTCACCATAAAGTGGCGAAGAATGCCATTGGCTTGGACGTAATGAAAATATTGGTTGCATTTGGTCATAAATGTCGAATTTAGACCTAACGTATGTTCTGCACCACAAAACAAAGCGTTAGCAGTCCTATGCAAACAAGCACCAGTTTCTTTCACCAAGAAGCTCCAAAAAATGATATTTTTAGTGTGATTTTGTGAACTTGGTGGCACTCGTGTGCTCATACAACCATGAAGTCGCAAGTATAACCTAGTAGCATTGAAACTCGTGCCTCTGTACATACAAGAAGTCTACAACATGTGAGTCCTGTAGTTGTGAGCTAGTTACGTTAGAAGTAATGTACTTGAGTGTTGTGCCTGGTGCAGGTGCTCAAACTACACCGCTAGTCAGTACTGTAACCGCTTGGCTCATAACGAAAAAGACAGCTGCCTTTTTGAGGTGCAAGCAAATTATCTTTTTATGTAAACATTTGAAGAGCTGACGATTGATCGCTCCTTCATAAGATTGTAACCCACTAATGCATTCCAAGTAGTTTTAAATGCTATGCACGATTGTGTACTATTTTGGATAAAGCATAGCTGCGGATAAGCTTTCACTTTCAGTTATTGCTATTTTATTCTTTTGATCGATTTTTTGGAGGGGATAATAGTAACATGAAAACACTTTCATGGCTGTCAATGCCACTATCATCTCTGCACTGAGAAGCAGAAGTAGTTGCTAATCTGGGCACGTTCATGTGATTTCCAGACACAGAAAGCACCTTATACGTAAGATTATGTGCTGTGTGAAGCGCACATCTTCACAAACAGATGCACTCTTACTGGGATTGAACCTGAAATCTTTCAGCTGCACGCTAACTGTTACTGCCTTCGCTACAGTTGACAAAAAACTCCTAGCAGAGAATCTCAGCACTGAGTATAATATTTGTTTATTTTACAAGCACCTAATTTGTGTTGTTATCACATTATCAAAGTATGTATGTAAACATAGCGTTAAGAAAACCTGTATGCCCTGTGGACGAGTTATTCTAATCGTGTTACGGCCAGCAAGCTTATTATTTTGTTCATAGGCTTTCTGTCTTGTTTAGGTTGTTCACTAGAAAAGGCAGCTACTAATGAACATTATGGTGTTACTCAACGGTGTTTAATATACAAATTAGTTACAGTCACACTGAGCAATTAAACTTATAGCTATTACAAGAGTTATCTTCTCAGTTACAAAGGCAAAATTAGGAATGGCCAACCAAATGAAAACCTAAGGCGAACAGGGAACAACAAGACAAGTTGTTTTGCATTTATTATGACCAGTGCATAACTATAAAGCATTTGTTGTGGAAAGACAAGTATGACCTTCATTAGAGGTTTCTCCATGACCTTAAGCAAGCCCTGACTACTTGTAGATCATTGTAGGCAGCTTACTTACAAACAAGACAAGCTTACTTGTCCAGGAATGATAAATCAATGATCTGAAAAGATTCCATGACATACTAATAAGGCGGACTAGTACCAATTGGTAAAAAAGGTTTACTAGCTAATCAACCTTGTTCAGTAGCAACTTGTGACTGGACCTCTGCATGTAGGGGGCCTTCTCTCTCATACACCTGTAAATCACATGTGAAACAGTGTCACTTCAAGTGTCCCAATGCTGGAACAATAAAAATAACCATGATAGTGATGATCAATAATCAACTAGGCTAACTTAACAACAAACTGTACTGAGTGATCCGCATATTAGCAAAGAGGAGGCAATCGCTTGAATGCGTGCCAGATGTCAGAAAACAACAAATTTCATTACATTGATAGTAGTCCTCTCCTGCACATTTTAAGAACCGCAAGAACTGAATACCTCATAGTCAGCAAAAGAGACTTCATCGAAGGACCCTAGCACAGTTCTTCACAAAGTGTTGAAAAGCGCTTTCTACATTTTATCCCATCCATGAGTAAGAATGTAATCAGTGGTGTTCACAAATTTATGTTATTTAAAACGTATTACTTTAATAGTGTCGTATTTATACTCACCAGTTAAGTTTGTATTGGAGTGCCATTGCATAACTCAGCAAGGTACATTTACCGAACTAGTTATGTATGTTACTACAATACCACAACTATCAGACCTGCGCAGTGACTAAGTGCCTACATACAACTTACTAAAATGTAATGCCTCCTAGCATACAAATCAAACAGTTACACTTATAGAGGATTGCGGTTGTGCAGTAGCGCCCCACCTTAAGCTTAAGGAGAGTCGAAGAGGAAAAGATTTGATGAGCCGAACTCGTATGAACAAGGTTACGTATCACATTATACTTGAGAATATGGCCCTCCTGTTCGCTCTCTGTGCTTCTGTCAAGCAAGTACTCGAGAAAGGTCGGGTGATCCCTCATCGCCTGCAACATTTAACCAATGTATAGACTCAAGCAAAAGGAACCAGTACAAAGTAAAGGTGTATTCAGTGTGCAGCTGCAGGTTTACAGCAATTGTACGTTAAGCCTCGTTGCCATTTTATTAAAATTATTCAAATCTCAGGGAGTACGTGCGAAGTTACCTGTTGCGCCCAAGCGTGGTCAGACAGCGCTAAAAAGATGTGTAAAGCGGCGAGTCGAGCTTCAGAGAATGGAGTGGTGGAGATGCGAAGAAGTGTACCCCATAAATCAGAGGCAGCGGCATTGAACCACATTTGACATATGTCTGAGAGGATATTTATTCCATCTTGATCGACCTGCATGAGACGGCTGAGACAGACCAATGCGACCTGCCGTACCTCTGATCGACCTCCATTGATAAGTGAACCGATCCTCTTTAGGCATTGGTTGATCTTCAAACCTGGCACATAGAGAGTGGAGTCTCAATACCATTTAGTAACATTGCGGGTGTATGGCCACAGGATACAAATACGCAACAGTACATATAGATGTTTCTCATGGCTAGTTCAAGATAAGCTGTGTAATGCACAGTCCAAGACCACCCACGAAAGAGTTCAGGTGTTATTAAAACAAGAATGAGAGGGCAACGAAAGTAAAAGAGTGCTCAACCAATATATAAAAGTAAGCACAACCTGCCTATACTTTGTATAATTAATTTTTTAATTTTAATTCAATTTCATTATCAAGATATATTCATTTTTGCTGCATGTACAGCACTTTATTCCGAACCAGATTTATCCTGGACCTAAATGTACTGTGACCATCTGCGCAAGGGATTTGGCACATGAGCAATTCTGGTTGAATGCTCTTCCTAACAGCACTAATGGTCCTACTGTGATTCGAACCACTGACCTACTGATTATATGAACCACGGACGGCTACCCCGTAGCTTTGGTTCAGTGGTTAGTGCACTGGCATATAATCAGTAAGTCTTTTGGTGTATCAAATTTGCGGGATTCACCTCATTTGCAATCTTAACCAACTCATCTATGGACAAAACAAGATATAAAATACGGTATCATGACACCCACCTGTTTTATGCAAAACCACCTTGCCTTGATTGGTGGTAGCAGTTGCGGTGAGAGAGTCCAAGGCATTGGTAAGCAAGGGGTCGTCCACCCTTGTTTCATGCACCAGAGTAAAGAGTTTGTCAAAGTATTTATCATTGTTGTCGAACACCTTCTCCGGATACTTTAGTGTGACCGCCCCAAAGAACTTGAGTACCGCTGTAGGGGCACAACTATAGGTCAAATACTACTGATTTAACATGAACTGTTCAACAAGCAACTGCATGAAAAACAACATGAGCTAATTTAGCAATCGTAGAATAATACATGAACAAATTTTTACATTACAGCTTCCACACCCATCCCCATATCAGGGTATCAAAGTGCAGAAAGAAGATGAAATCTGCTGACTTAAAAAAAACACAATAATAAACATACAAGGCACAGAATGGAATGCGGTATCTATAGGTCTTGCCTGGTTGAATGAAGGAACTCAAAGGATTGTCCGCATCATCTAGAGTTCCCACCAAATCAGTCATGACTTCCTGTCCAAGCAACCAATCATACCCTAGCTCTGTCCGAGCCAGTCTTTCCAACATTTCTATGGCTACTGATTGACTCAATATGTCTGAATCGTCTTTGACCTTGATAATGAACTGGTGTAGTATCTCATTGTCAATGCATAGTCTAAGAGCATCCTTGCTCTCCGCACAACACTCTAGAGCCACCTAAACAAATAGAAATAGCACTCAGAGAAGGCGTAATACTTACTTGAGTCCCTCCATATCACACTGATTGAACACTCTCCCCTTGTGGCCTCCAGTCCCTCCATATCACACTGATCTGACACTCTCCCCTTGTGACCCCCAGTCCCTCCATATCACACTGACTGAACACTCTCACCTTCTGACCCCCAGTCCCTCCATATCACACTGATTGAACACTCTCACCTTCTGACCCCCAATCCCTCCATATCACACTGATTGAACACTCTCCCCTTGTGGCCTCCAGTCCCTCCATATCACACTGATCTGACACTCTCCCCTTGTGACCCCCAGTCCCTCCATATCACACTGATTGAACACTCTCACCTTGTGACCCCCAGTCCCTCCATATCAAACTGATTGAACACTCTCACCTTGTGACCCCCAGTCCCTCCATATCAAACTGATTGAACACTCTCCCCTTGTGACCCCCAGTCCCTCCATATCACACTGATTGAACACTCTCCCCTTGTGACCCCCAGTCCCTCCATATCACACTGATTGAACACTCTCCCCTTGTGACCCCCAGTCCCTCCATATCACACTGACTGAACACGCTCCCCTTGTGACCCCCAGTCTCTCCATATCACACTGATTGAACACTCTCACCTTGTGACCCCCAGTCCCTCCATATCAAACTGATTGAACACTCTCCCCTTGTGACCCCCAGTCCCTCCATATCACACTGATTGAACACTCTCCCCTTGTGACCCCCAGTCCCTCCATATCACACTGACTGAACACGCTCCCCTTGTGACCCCCAGTCCCTCCATATTACACTGATTGAACACTCTCACCTTCTGACCCCCAGTCCCTCCATATCACACTGATTGAACACTCTCACCTTCTGACCCTCAGTCCCTCCATATCACACTGATTGAACACTCTCACCTTCTGACCCTCAGTCCCTCTATATCACACTGATTGAACACTCTCACCTTCTGACCCTCAGTCCCTCCATATCACACTGATTGAACACTCTCGCCTTGTGACCCCCAGTCCCTCCATATCACACTGATTAAACACACTCACCTTGTGACCCCCAGTCCCTCCATATCACACTGATTAAACACACTCCCCTTGTGACCCCCAGTCCCTCCATATAACACTGATTAAACACTCTCCCCTTGTGACCCCCAGTCCCTCCATATCACACTGATTGAACACTCTCACCTTGTGACCCCCAGTCGCTCCATATCACACTGATTGAACACTCTCACCTTCTGACCCTCAGTCCCTCCATATCACACTGATTGAACACTCTCGCCTTGTGACCCCCAGTCCCTCCATATTACACTGATTAAACACACTCCCCTTGTGACCCCCAGTCCCTCCATATCACACTGATTGAACACTCTCACCTTGTGACCCCCAGTCCCTCCATATCACACTGATTGAACACTCTCACCTTCTGACCCTCAGTCCCTCCATATTACACTGATTGAACACTCTCACCTTGTGACCCCCAGTCGCTCCATATCACACTGATTGAACACTCTCACCTTCTGATCCTCAGTCCCTCCATATCACACTGATTGAACACTCTCACCTTCTGACCCTCAGTCCCTTCATATCACACTGATTGAACACTCTCACCTTCTGACCCTCAGTCCCTCCATATCACACTGATTGAACACTCTCGCCTTGTGACCCCCAGTCCCTCCATATCACACTGATTAAACACACTCCCCTTGTGACCCCCAGTCCCTCCATATCACACTGATTGAACACTCTCACCTTGTGACCCCCAGTCCCTCCATATCAAACTGATTGAACACTCTCCCCTTGTGACCCCCAGTCCCTCCATATCACACTGATTGAACACTCTCCCCTTGTGACCCCCAGTCCCTCCATATCACACTGATTGAACACTCTCCCCTTGTGACCCCCAGTCCCTCCATATCACACTGACTGAACACGCTCCCCTTGTGACCCCCAGTCCCTCCATATTACACTGATTGAACACTCTCACCTTCTGACCCCCAGTCCCTCCATATCACACTGATTGAACACTCTCACCTTATGACCCCCAGTCCCTCCATATCACACTGATTAAACACACTCCCCTTGTGACCCCCAGTCCCTCCATATCACACTGATTAAACACTCTCACCTTCTGACCCCCAGTCCCTCCATATCACACTGATTGAACACTCTCACCTTCTGACCCTCAGTCCCTCCATATCACACTGATTGAACACTCTCACCTTGTTATCCGACACGCTCACCTTGTGACCCCCAGCCATCATGAGCTTGGATTGAAGCTGACCCCACCAACTGCCTAGAACCTAACAGTGTATTAAGACTGACCTCCACCAACTGCCTGAAACCTAACAGGGTATTGACGCCGACTCCCACCAACTTCCTGGAACCTAACAATGTATTGATTCAGTACTGCAAAAGTCAATTTTACTTGGTTATATTGTGGCTATGCAGACCGCTTGTCGCTTTTGTGGACATCACGGTCTTCGGCACCTATGTGGGCACTGCCATGTTGGGCACTAGTGTGTTAAGAACATATAGGGGCACCCAATTGTTCCGCATCGGTTAGCACTGTGTTTGGTACCTATGTAGGCAGCGCTGTGTTTGACACCTATGTGGGTACCACTGTGTTTGACATCTATATGAGTACCACTGTGTTTGACACCTATGTGGGTACCACTGTGTTTGACACCTACTTGGCCATGAGAGTGTTTCTCACATACATTCGATGACATGGAAACTAGGTTTAACATGTTAAAACTTGTGTGAATTAATCTTCTAGTTATCTATTTTGGTTAAAAACACTCTTTGAAAAGATAATAGAAATGGTAAGATCAACTGATAAACATAGATTAATATGAAATAGTCTTAAAATGCGTAATGTCATTTAGCAATACCTAAACAGTGTGAGCATAACTATTGAAATATAGTTAATAAAACAAGTACTGTGCATGACTGCCTGCAGCAGCACTCAAGCATCGGCATGATGCCCCATGCTAACCACCGCCTCCCAAAAGCCACTCTTTTACCAACTCAAACATACAGCTAGTAATCACCTTTCACTAGCTCCATGGAAGGTCTAGTAGGTATCTGTTTAACTATTTGTAAAATCCCTATAAAGAATGTTTGGTTCCACGAGTTAACCGACGTTAACCGGTGCTATCAGTTAAACCGAGCCCACTAACCTCCATCAGCCTGAACCAGACTGTTGTGCTGCTGTTAACGAAGCATTTGAACATATAGGCTAGAGTTGGGCTCTGAAGGTCAAATAGTGCACGAGCGCCAGATGGAGACTGACCTAAGAAAGAGAAATGCTCACGATGGTATGATGACAAATCATTTTAACAAATATGAAATCAGCATAGCGTGAACAAAAATACTTAAATAACATGGCAGACACAAACAGGGCCATCTACTGTATTTAGAGCCATGGATAGCCATGGCTGAGACTTGAATAAGAGTATTTGAGATAGATTGACATATCACTTCGCATGATAATAGGTTTTTTAAACTTATTGACCAGATGTCAACACAGCAGATATCTTTCCGACTAGCTGCCAGTCATGTTTCTGGCAGATAGTTTCGACAGCGACTAAAGGCACGCTTACACTCCAACAATAGTGTTGTGACGACTTGCTGATTTGATAGATGCACCGAAACACAATATTGAGAACTATTTGGCATTTAGTTGATAAACAGTTTACATTAAAACAACTAGCTTGGCGACTATTTCATGCAGTGCCATAAAATCAAATGCCCTTACTAAGAATTTCTGGTTAATAATTAAAACGCACTGCGCAAATTAAAATATACATGTATTTAATATATTTGCATGATTTGATAAATTAACGTATCTACAGTCATACCTCGACATACGAGTGCCCTAACATACGAGAAAATCGAAATATGAGCAAAGTTTTGAGACAGTTTCTACTTTGAGACACAACAAAACCTTGAGATACGAGCATATGAGCAGGTTCTTTACGCAGTCACTAAGTGGCCAAATATGTGAGTGGCCGTTTTTGAGAACAGCATCGCTCGATTTTTTTCGTCAAATCGGTTTTAAAAAGCCGGCTAAAAATTATAGTGAAAGTGAGGCAGTAAGCACCAAGTTGAAAAGCGATAATAAAAAATTAAAATGGAGACAAAATTATAGTTATGATTAGTAAAAGATTAAGACTTGCTCTATGTGCTGATTAGTAAGTAAAATTAATTAAAGTTAAATTCAAAGTTTATGTTATGTTGAGTAGCGTCACCAAAGTCTGGTGCACTACGTCTGTCTTGAAGGTATGATCTCCTTACAGCAGTAGCAGGACTATACATAGTAATGTCACATTTTATTGCAGATCATAACCACTACATTTAAGCATTAGTATATTTGTTACTTTGTGAGCTTAGGTACTGAATTACAACAACTAAAACACCTTAAAACATTTTTCCATCATAATATGGGAATGCATTAACTTGTATTTAATTATTCTATATGGTAAATATTGCTTTGAGATACAAGAACATTAACATACGATCTTAGCCCCAGAATGCTGAGAGTTGTCTAGCGGCAGCCAATTATAAGAAGTGTGATGCATCAGGCACTTGTACCCTTGCACTAGCAAGTTCATGAGCTATAAGGATAATTTCATCCTAATACTACTAACACAATAAGCAGTGATAAACAACTAAGCTCATATGTCAGGGTATGACTGTATATTTATAAATACATGTATCTAGATTGTCAGTCCAGCCAAGTCTAGACGATATCGATTGTTTTTTACCATTTAGCATTGACACTCAGACAACCTCCACAGAATTTTGAAGCGTGACCAAAATAGTCTCAACTCTCCATCAAGATGTAGCCATTTTGTAGGATTTTCTTAAGAAAATTCTCCACAAATTGTAAAAGAATTTCTACAAATCAACATGGTCCGCCATAATTGTTCTTTGTTCTTCTCCAGAAAGTTGCCCTTATGCAGCTGATGTAAAGGTTGCAACAATAAGGTTTTTTTACTACAAATATCTTCTATATTATAACATTTAGAAAAATCAATATTATAGCCCATTCAAGGTTGGAACTCACCACAAAACTAGAAAATACTCCAAAACTTTCAAATTAATACCAGTGCTTTGGTATCAAATTCACCTCCTCTCTGCAGAAGTGTATCGATTTGGCATAATCCTCGGTTGTAATGCTTCTAATGAAGGATTTTGTAGACAATGAGGATTGTAGCACTCATGAATTTAAAGTCTAAAAATGTTCCCACTTGTTAATAAATGTTGTTCCAAGCTTTTCGGAGCTTCCGCTTTACCTACTTCTGTAACATGGTAGTCTCAAAGTGCTTTGTACTGTTTTCACAACTTTTTTCTACAGATGTGAAAACAAGCAAGAACAAATACTGTACCACTACAGATGTCAAGTCAAGGCACCAAACATATTTGTAAAGAATATTTGACGTAACATTTTTGGCAACTGCAAAATCAGTTCGTATAATATTCTTGATGGGTAAACCTTCAAGACATAAAACTGAATATAAGAAGGCAGCCTGAAATTTAAAAAAAACGGAATATCCAGCTAAATATTTATAAGATTGTATAAAACCTTGTATCCTAAAACAATGAAACTTACCTAGTCGTACAAGTAGGTGGGATGAGGAGCGATGAGCACTTCCTGCAGTCTCAGATTCATCACAGGTACAATCAATGAGTGGTTCTAAGAACTGCTGTTGTATTACATCAGAGCCCTTTTCTGTGCTGAGTAGTCGATCCAACTGAAGTAAGTCAAGATCAGCTGTAGCTCACTACACGTCTCTTCACCAAAATAAGTCACAAGACATTACAATACTAAGAATTGTCCCCTCAAAAAAACTAGCATAAGGTGTAGTGATTAGACCCATGTGAGAGTATTTGGACTATTTGGATAAAAAATAATATTTCGTATAAATGACTATTTGAGCAGTTACCTGTGTGCAGCACAACTGTTTCACAGCCCCTTGAGGGTGCCGCAAACCAGCTATCAAGTCATTCTTGTAAGCTTCTAACACAGCTATAGGGTCTAACGTTTCTAGCAACTTGTGCAAGACATCACATGTTGATCTGCACAATTCCCTGCAACAACGTAAGACTTGGAGTGTGCATCGCGTCACGAGCGTTGCACAGTGTCACGACTGTGTCACAAGCATTGCTAAGGGAAGATACAGTCACCGTTATCACCTACTAGACATCTACATTTATACGTTGTCAGCCATGACTGAGAGCTGTTTTTTCCTACAGGTTGAAACGAATTCACAAGGTGATGCTGCAATGTGTAATACCTATGATAAGCTATACCAACACCTTTAAGAGACCAACTAGGCCTACAGGACATATTTTTGTCGTTGGCTTGCTCTTAGTTCAATAATTATGCCTCACGATATCCGAACAGTCAAAATACTATTTTAATGCCTAATTCACATAAGCTAGAGCAAATTTTACATAGCATTATCATCTTTCAATTATACAAGTTAAAAGAATGATGTAAGACATAATCGCTCAAGTACAATAGCGACAACTAATTAATAGATTGACTATCCATCAAATTAGTCAAAACTTCGTTGATCATTGAAAAAGAATCAAAAAGCATGTTACAATAATTAAAACGACATTTGCTAAATGTTATAAACTGACAGAAAAAAGAACTCCAAGGAAAAAAATAGGAGCTACATCACATAAAAGAAATTGCTTTCATTATCAAGATTTATTCCCTCTCTGCAGCATGTGGCCTTCACTAACCACACCAATGAAGAGTCACGGAGAGGAAGGCCATGGAGAGAGACAACTAAAGAGGTAAAATTTAAATCTAGCTAGCAAGCTATCTATTAATTTATAAAAAACAAACTCGCCATCCTTTAACATTTATAAACAGCATGGCATCCAAAAAGTGAAATGCACAACATGTAATAGATTCTAACTCAGCAACAGACAAACAAACTAAACAAATAGCACGGGAGCCAGATGACTCGAGGAGCTATAAGCGTCAAGTTATATTTGCTACTACATTATACTTTATTCTAATTTGATTTGTTAAAACTCTTATTTCTTAATTAGAAATATGACACGGAGAAATAGACTAAAATGTATAAAATATATGCAGTTTTGCTAGGCTATGCTAGACTTCCGACATTTTTAAACACGAGTACCGTAAAACCTCTAATTGAACGCCATGGCGACCTATTTTTCAACCTCTCCTCTATGGTGGCGGTCAATTGGAGGCGACGTTCAAATAGAGGCTGGCGGCCTATTTTTTAAATAGCTCGTCAGAATTTTCGCAAGATAAATTTAGCCCTAATACGGGCGAAGCGAATGTCGTCTATATTTTACCCTCTTTTTCCGGTGGGCAAAAGAAATTTATTAAACAATCTGAATGCAATAATTATGCCAACTTACCTCTAACTGGTCAAAGATCTCTTAATAAATATGCATCAAAAAACCGAGAAATATCTCTATCAGTTGATATCAATTGCTTGCAATTGACCTGCAATGATATTATAGCCTGTGTCTTTTGCAATTTGTTGGCATTTTTAAATTTTATTTAATTTTAAAATTTGAAGACATAATTTTATTTTATATCTATAATTAGCAAGTTTGCATAAAAGCTCATTGCACTCACTGATATGTTTGCTAGTTTTCAGCCAAAACTAGCTTTTTATGTGCAATAGAAGTGGAATTATGAGCATCGATCCATTGGAGTTATGAGCATCGATTCATTGTAAGCCGTGTTAAGATAGCCGCAAAATGCTATTAAATAACATACTATAAATCTGCATATTTATATGTTATGCAACAATAATCTATCAAATGATACAAATATATATTCATGAACAAGTGACATAAATGAACCACACTTGTATTACATGCAGAAAAAAGAATTCACGTTTTTAATACAAAAAAATATTTCCATTGTTTGCTCGGATAGCTGCGTCTGATTGTTGCTTCGATGGAATGAACATTTTCTAGTTGTCCAATACCTTCCACAATATCTTCTGGCTTCAATTCCTCTTCTGCACTGCTGAACCAGTCGATATTAGCGTCCAAACAATTTTTCGGCAGAGCAAAACTTTCACATGCAAATTTATCACTGATGCAGTGCTAAGTGTGCACGTGAAAGCAGTGCGAAATGCAGTGCTAGAAGTTTGCTCGCTAAACGTATACCCTTTGGTCCAAAACTTGCGAACCAGTTTTTATATGCATGTCCTTCGAAGTATTAGGACCGTGTTAAACAAGGAACTACTATTAGCCTGAGATAGTCAGTAGTTATTTCTATGGCGTTGCTTTCCAAGTTCCATCTACTATTGTAAATATAAGCCGTTTTTTATATATGTAGGCTAATTCGTATCGTATGGCTAATTTATATACCGTATGTAGGCCAATTCGAAGTAGAAAGACCGAGTTAAACAGAACTTCTAGTAGCCTGAGACCGTTATTGATTATTGCTACAGTGTTGCTTTCAAAGTTTTAACGCAAAAAAATGAAAAGCTTTGGAATTGGACAACAAGATAATTAACTGTTATTGATATAAACGATTGCTTATTAATACGATTTTGTGTACACTTTTTTACTGATCAGTTGATAATATGGGCTCGGAAAGATCAATAATGTCAAAGTGGCGGTCAAATAGAAGTGGCGTTCAATTGGAGAGTGGCGGTCTATTTTTCAACCCTTCTCTCAGGGTGGCCGTCAATTGGAGGCGGCCGTCAATTGGAGGCGGCCGTCAATTGGAGGCGGCGTTCAAATAGAGGTGGCATTAGAGGTGGCGTTCAATTACAGGTTTTACGGTATATTTTTGTTGCAATTCCTTAATACATCTACGAATACCATTCATCTACGCTAACCAAGTTAATGCTAATTAACAGTGTAATAAAAAAAGTGGACGACAAGTACGACACCGAGTTTCCACCATTGTCGTCGCAGAACAAAACCCTTAAAACGAAAATGATAGCCCTGAAAAGGGCTGAGGTGGTTGGTGAGACTACTGGCACTCAAAAATCGATTTTGACTGGTGAGTCCAGTAGCCCGAGAGGGTCACTGTCGTCCCCGATAGGATCTACCGATGGGCGAATGGTCTTGGACCCCACTTCATGCTTGTAAAAGCGAATGAGCTGTCAATCAGTGTGTACCCGTATTTGTAGAAGTCAGAATGCGTAAGAGTTGATGACGTCTTTTCTAAGCCTATAATCCGGCAGCTTCAAATTGCTAACTCAACGGATCTATATTACGTTCATCGCAATTAAGACAAATTTGAATAGTCATTTATAAGGCGCACGCTTAACACTTGTCCAATGTAGAGTATATGTATGTGTGATACTAGCAATTTTTTTATGTTACCCATTTATTACCATATTGTTCTAAGATTTGCATGTTACTATACAAACACTAAAAAAATTATTAATACTCGTATTGCGTGATTAGTTAGTGACAAATGTTATCGTTTTTGTATTCGAAATATGTTATTGTGGAATTGGTTGACCTGATTACTGTGCAGCCAATCAATTGTGGATTTTTCTTGGGATTGCTATATAACCTGCCGGTTTGATCATTGTTGGTGTGTTACTGCTTGGTACTGAGAGATATAACACAAATAAAGATACTGCGTTCTTTACAAATAAGCTCTGCTTGAGTTTGAAAAGCAAATAGGTATAACATTCTTGTCACTGTTTCTGACTTTAGCATTGTGATATTAGCCAGCGTATCATAGCTGCATTCACTATAAGTGCTATTGACCGAACATCAAGAATTATTGTGCTTGGCTTGCTAGGGTGTAATAGTTGAGAAAAGACACCATCGAGTCTGTTCATCAGCTCACCCACGAGTCTGCTTATCGGCTCACCCACGAGTCTGTTTATCGGCTCACTCTCGAGTCTGTTTATCGGCTCACCATCGAGTCTGTTTATCGGCTCACCATCGAGTCTGTTTATCGGCTCACCATCGAGTCTGTTTATCGGCTCACCATCGAGTCTGTTTATCGGCTCACCATCGAGTCTGTTTATCGGCTCACCATCGAGTCTGTTTCTCGGCTCCCTCTCGAGTCTGTTTATCGGCTCACCCGCGAGTCTGTTTATCGGCTCACCCGCGAGTCTGTTTATCGGCTCACCCACGAGTCTGTTTATCGGCTCACTCTCGAGTCTGCTTATCGGCTCACCATCGAGTCTGTTTATCGGCTCACTCTCGAGTCTGTTTATCGGCTCACTCTCGAGTCTGTTTATCGGCTCACTCTCGAGTCTGCTTATCGGCTCACTCTCGAGTCTGTTTATCGGCTCACCCGCAAGTCTGTTTATCGACTCATCAAGTTTGTGTGAACTCGCTCTTGAGTTGGGAGTTGTCTATCCTTGTCGAGTAGAATTTACTTCAACAGACACATTTTCATACCCCACTTCTTTCAAGTCTATCACCAATTATTTAACTGTTGAAAATCCCTTTAGCAACAACAGCGTTGAATGATAGCATAACGTACCTTTGGGTTCCAAACAAGTATCATTAATAAACATTTTTATATTTACACTCAAGTAGCATAGTCTAGTTGTAAGAAGTGTAGTAAAGCAGCAAAAACTGCAAAAAATTTCAGTAAACAGCAAAATGTTGCAACATATACAAGCATTATTTGTCATAAAAAGGTTCTAGTATGTTAGAGACTTCCATAAAACTTAAAACCAAGTTGCTTGAAAGTTTTACCTCGCCTGAGGTGAACTAATATATGCTTACCGACTGACCTATGCATGTTGCCGTGATCTCTGTTATTAATTGTTAGATATTGAAAAAGTACAGGAAATGGTAAAGGTTTGTCATATTCAAGAATTTGTCTCGTATTCAATGAATTAAGAAAAATTGACACATCTGAAACAGCATCTAGTTTGTTTTTTACACTGTCATATGCACAAAGTGAGACGTTTTTGAGTAAATCGGATAGCTTGCTCGAATCCATTTTGCTGAGCAATGTGTCGAAAACTAGGCTCCATTAATATTGCGGGTAAACGATCTTTTTTATAATCGTGAAACGTAATATTACGCTCTAAGGCTATTTCAGAAGAAAAAGTCCCGTAAACCAAAGTTAACCAATTAACTACACCCTTTTTGATCATTGACCAATATCGTATTACCGGAAATCAAGAGCTTTACGTCGTGGAGTACGCGAAGTGCTGTGACATCAATTTAGAGAAAGCATGGCTTCTCAGGTTGCTTCTAATATCGAAGCTCTGTTAGATCAACTACTAACTCCTGACAACGAAGTTATTAAGAAAGTATGTAGTGAAAACATAACTTTTTTGTCTTTGCTTCGATGAATCAAGAACCTTTTTGCTAATGCTACGAACCTACCAGTGCTTCGTGGATAATTTCATTTTGTTGGCCGAAACTCCGTCTACGCTAGCATATATGCGGATACGTGTTCTGATATAGTTATCGACGCACAACTTACTGTTAAAAAGTTGTGTACACATCAGAATTCAGCACGTTACACAGCACTTCCAATCTAAATCAAACATTAGTAGAACGGCGTTGTAGCTTACTCGTAGGCCTAATGCTATTTTATCATAACGTTTACCTCATGCGCTCAGCTACTTGTACTGCCACTTAGCAAAGCAAAAACAGTAGTAGACTATCTAGATATATATTACAACTGAGCCATAGTAACTAAATTTTAAATAAAAAGTAACCACGTCGGTAACTAATTAAAGCAGTACGTCACGATGTACTGTTCCAGATCCAACTTTAGTTGTCTATTACCGCTTAATGTATTAGTAATTTTAGGATGTGCACAATTATCTTTATGGCACATGAAATTGCTAGTGCAAGCGCATAGGGGTGCAAGTGCATGATACATCACACTTCTCAGAGTTGGCTGCCGCTGGACACTGCCAGCAGATATAAACTAAATTGGAACCATATTGGCAAGAGTGAATAACCAGACTGTTTTAAATAAATTTTGAAATATTTTGAAATCAACATTAAATATGTGATTGCGTTCAAAGGGTCGATTTAATAAAATTAAGACCATTAAAAGGCTAAAAAATCAGCTACCATTTGATGTCGTTTTTGTCTTTATAAACTAACCCTGTCCAAAAATATAAGCGTATGAATGAGGCCATCTTTTAAAAAGCTCAGATTCGAGCGGGTGCTTCATTCGTGATGTAATGAGTGATACATGTGAAAAGAGTCCATGAGCGATAAATATAAGATCTCTTCATTAGCCAATCATCAGCACGAAATTTTTATATAGGTCATATTAAATGTTATCGCTCGTAAAACGGTTTGTCTGTGACTTCAAAGATTCTCATTGTTAGGGATTTCACTCTATTACTAGTGAGTTACGCGCATCGACTAGTAGTAGATTCTAGTAGCTACGTGCATCGACATCGATATTTAATTTACTGATTTAATTGACATTGTTGATTTACTGAATTACTGTACCGACACGTTTTATTGACGAACAACAGAATTGTAACGATGTTCAGTTCAATGAAAGTGACTCAAAGTTTTCTGAGCGTCAGGTTATTAAAGATTGGAGCAGACAGGTTATGGTTAGAGCCGACAGGCGTCAGCAGCGTTATGCTGCAGAGGAAGATAGGAGAATGGAGGTAAATCTATCTTTAACTTTGAGTATCTTTTACATATATTCTAAACTAACGGTAATAATTTTAGTACTCATGAATACATCTACTAATAAGTAAAATTATAACTTTTCGCTATCACGAATCATCGTTTCATAACTTTTTAATCGTTTCACAACTTTTTATCGTTTCACCTCGCTATAACAGTTGCTTAAAATTTTCTTTTTAGCATTATTTTTAGCTAGTAAGTTAGATTTATGATTAGAATTTATGTTCATTTCTCGCTTGTAGAAAGTGAGGAACAGCGATTGATCATTGCTCATCTTTAACTCTCAGAGACAGAGCTTCGAATTGCTGGCTTTGCGTATTTATGTTTTCTTTAAACATTTATTCATTTTGAAAATTACACTCACAATCTATCTAACTCTCAAATTGAAAGCTTTCAGTAGATACGCGTTAGAACCACATATATATAAATGACATTTATTACATGTTTTATTGTTACAGGATGTTTATGTGGTTCACTAGAGGAGCAGTCGTGTCGGTGTGGAAACTGCCATAAATGGGAAAGAGAACCACGAATGTGGGCTGCACAAACCATAATATGTTTTGTTTGAGTTTGCTGCAGTGGATTAATTTGTTCCATTATATGAGCTGAAACTATATGAATAGCCATGACTTGGATGGACGTTTTTATTAAAAACTTTATGTTGCGATGAAAACTTTTTGGCTTGTAAAAGTTATATAATAAAATAATATTGTTGAAGACAGTGCAAAACATGATTTGCAAAACATATTGAATACATCATAGCCATGTTGCCATCTGTGTTGAAATCTTCTCTGATAGATGGATTTATGAAGTGTAATCAGAGCTGTATTGGCAGGTGCTTCTGCATAGCTCAACTCAATTCCAACAGACCAAATATTAAGTTCAAAATTTTTTATGCTCCACCCGACTAAATGAAAACAGGTAAGTCTACAAACTGCCAACCAGGTGCAAGAATGGCTTTAGTAATCCTTTAGTAGTACACAACAAACAACATATCAACTGATAGACAAAAAATGCTTTCTTTTGAAATCAACTAAAATTTGACGCAATCACATCTTTAACAAAATTGTTGCCTACCCTGTATATACTCTATTCTGTTAAAATGCACATTTAAAAGCGTGTAGGTGTTTGTTTCTGTTTTACCACATTTTTACTGAAGGCAAAATACTCTTTGGTAAGAACAGTGTTTATTTAAAACATTGAGTATTCAATAAAATAGTCGCTTAATGTGGTTATATATGTTGATTAGGTTAGCAATTATTTGTAATGCTAACGATACTTTATCACAGCTTTACCTTGTTTTATCTAGGCCTGTCCATTTGCAATTTGCTGTATTCATCACTGAAAAACTCTTTCTTGTGTTCTCTTATACTTGTGGTCGCAGTTCTTTAAATTTGATGAGTTAATAGAGAAATATCATGGATTCTAAAGAAATATAGTCTGCTGCTTTTCTTAAAGGTTGACTTGCAACAAAATTCACATTACAGTTATTTGGTATCAAAAGATTCGCCATGTCTTACTCTATTGTGTTGTAGGTGCCAAATATGTGGGAATGTGATTAAAAGCTCGTAAAAGCTCAAAAACGAACAGAAAATCGCAGCCACACGAGACCGCCCTAGTTTGGATTCGTTTTCCAAAACAGCTAAAATGTGACGTATGTGTGCTAAAACGGCTAAAATGTGTGCGAGATAGTTTATGTTTACACTTTCATGCATCCTTATTCGTCGAACTATTTTCACAAATATACTTCACGCTTGCGATAAAAACCATGTCTATTGTTCTTACGCGTCCATTTTATCGGCATCGTAATGCTGCAACTTTGAGCACTGATATCTCAAAACATAGCATAAAAATATGTTTAATATTTTAAATTTAGCTTGAACGATTGCATATCATCCTCTGATAAAAATGATGAGCCTTTTGGTCCGCTATGATGGTTGAAAAATGCTGTAGAAATTGTTCGCGCCATATGGCGGGAATTGTAAGTCACATGATCAGATAATGTTAGTTTCAGTTCAAGTTTGATCCATCGCAAATAGCAAACACGCTTTCTCATATTAAACTTGTTAATTTCAATTCGTCATAATGTCTAACGCGCCACATAGTGTTTGTGCAGCTGCCAAGCTGAGAAGCACCGTTTTTTTGGCCAAGAGCTGAGAAAAGACCAGACCTTCACCGGGCGTGGAGCAACTGGGTGAAGCTGGATGTGACAAACTATTTATTCGCCTGCTTACTCTTACCTTTGTTTTCGCCTGTTCAAAGACGACATGTTTTCTAACCTGTTTGCATACTCCACATATCACCAAAGCACGTGAGTAATTTATTTTATGAACTACCTGTATTAGTAGTTGTAACTCGGGTTATTTTCTAGTATTCTCCTAATAGTACTGTACTAATCTATATTTAATATAACGATATTAATGTCATTTAATTGTAATATGATATTATTAGTATTTTATCTTTTTAATTACGTGTATTATTCTTATAATAACAAAACTAATTCATACTGCATATCTATCTGTAAAACGTAATATATTAATATATAATTGATAAAATAATGTTGTTTCACGATTAATTTCGCCAAATTTCTTAACCCCACTCACTTATAGATATGTTATATAAAATAGTTATTGTCATTTTCTGGTATCATCGTTAATAGCATATTGATATTACTAGATGATTATTATTAGTATTAGATGAAGAGTTTGTGCCAACCACTGAAGACTGGGAAGAGTTTGAGCGCTATGTTGGCCAGCGCTATGTTGGCCAGCGTCAAACGCTCTCCAATTACATGTAAGATAGAGCTGAACTAAACCAAACTTGACAAAATATAAAGAATATCCATAGAGTTATTACTCACATTTTTATGTTTACAATATCATGGATTCTGATAAGGTTTTGTAAAATCTGTGTCATGATTGCATGGCTATATATTTATTCTTTTTCTGATCAAGCAAATATGATATAATAACAGGAAATGATGTTGTACAAATCTTATTGCAAGTCAACTATTGTGTTGTGATTTCAGACCCGAATCCTCCTTCAAAGAGGAGAAAATAATAGTAAGTGTGACAGCACTCCAGCGACTATTTCACTGTCACGCCTGCGCCCTCCCCTGCTCATTCACGATGGTGCGAGAAGGCGGATGGGTAGAGTTCAAGGTTACACGTGCCTCCTGTCACCGATCGTACACTTGGGAAACAACTGCCAGGGTGAACAGAGCTCACGTCATCAACCCCCTGCTGGCAGCTGCATCGCTCTTTTCTGGCGGATGCCTTACGCAGAACCTCCGTTTTCTGTCACTCCTGAACATCGCGATACCAAGCCACAGCGTTTGCCTCTACCAACAAAGAGAATACTTACATGGTGTAAGTGTTAATATTTACTCATAAACTTGGAAAATGTGAGTAAAAGCTTGGCACACTAATTGAATAACGACATTTAGAAACAATTTTTTTCTTGAAATGAAAATATGTCATCCTTCAAGCGAAATATATTATAATTTAAAATTCTGATTCTTCATCATAATATAGCACAAAAAGGGGCAAGAGGATTCTACATTCTTAGACTAATGATAATGATACAAATTAATCTTGTATAATGAAGTTTTACAATATTTTACAGTGTATTGCTGAGCAGTACACCCTGCATAACGAGGGATTGATGGCAGCAATCGATTGGGAGCTTGATTTGGCAGGTGACGGTAGATGCGATAGTCCGGGGCACTGCGCACTATACAGGGCCTACACTATGATGGATCAGAGCTGCGGTTTAATAGTCAGCAGCCATCTTGTAAAGGTAAAACTTTGACAGTTTTTACTTCACAGCCTGACAAAAACCCGAATGTTTTAGTAGTTATCAATACATAAACATGAAGTTGCTGATCTAGCTAAATAATTCATTCAAATAATGTGAAAGTGATTGTTGGTCGTAACTTTCTTTACTTTGCAGTCAACAGAGACCACCAGCTCTAACACCATGGAGCTGGAAGGCTTCAAGCGTTGCCAGTCCGATCTAATTTCCCACGGCCTCAGAGTGAGGTCCATTACAACGGATGTTGTTACAAAGGTTGTGTGCATACCGCAAGCTTGTGTTTTGGCTTATGCCGCAAATTCGTCGCCGTGAGCGACGGCCTCTACCTGCCTGCTTGGTGTCTAAGATTCGGGCTCTTTTCCCACCAACGGATGATGAAGAAGTGTTTGCAGACTTGCAAACAAGATTTGCGGCATAAACCAAAACACAAGATTGCGGTATGCACACAACCTTTTCCGAGCATTTGGCGATGGCTCTCCAATTGGTAATAGATTATCTACCAAACAATTATTGAAAAACAATAATTGCTGATCATCAAAATAATCTCGATCTTTATATAATAAAATCATAAAACTAATACACTCTCTACTGTAGTAAGTGTACAAGCCAAATATAACAGTTCTCCTTGTGTTCCACGAGTTCAGAATATGTGTGTTCAACCGATGCATTAAATGTTTAACACAAGAATTGTAGATAATTCATGACACATTAGCATAGCTTTGGTGTTGTTGGCATTAAATGAAAATCCAACTCACTATGATATCGCAGGTAATTATTCCACCCCAACTCAAGGGGTGCAGGCACTACGAGTTTGTCCACACCAGGATGCATACACAGGCATTCATGCTCCCCGCGGTCATGGAGACGATGCACAAACTCAGCATCATGGCAGCGCAAACATTCAGGAAGAGATGGCATGTCTTGTCAGCGCTTGCAGACACACCACTCTGTAGCCGGTGGTATTAGCTCCTAAAGAAATGAACAGATATGTCTATGCAACCATAGCTAATACATCGGGTCGATGTTATCCAACAGTATATCAGTGCAGCACTAGACTAAAATTGTTAATGTTGTCATTCAAGAAAAATCTGTAATTATTTTTTCGCAATATGAAACGATAATTATCATTACTAAAATCACATATATAATAATATTCGTTCTATCACTCTCAAGCTAAAACTATTACTACTAGCTAGCTTGGCACATAAGAGCTGGCTAGTGGCGGTGCTTACTTGCTGTGAGGTTTGATTCTGTTGAGAATCAGTTCTTCAGAGTTCTTCAGATAGAGCGTTAGGCTCGAAACGCCAGGGTCTTAACTATTCAGAATTTGACATTTTTTTATGATCGCAACTGAGACATGTACACGTACGTTGAATCGTTGGACGGAATGCCCAAGCTGAAACTGTAAAGTAGCGAGCATCTATATTCGATACGGGGTCTTAGGTAAAGCCCGAAGTGTTTCTCATAAACTATCGCTACGATAAGTTTTATATTGAGCTTTTTATTGGCCTTTCAATTCGCGCGAGAACATCACGTGACAAGACAATAACCAAATGGCGCGGATACGTCATCGAAATCAAGAGATTCCAATCTATGGCGGCTTTTTGTTTTTGAGCTTTTAAGAGCTTTTAATCACATTTCCACATATTTGGCCCCTACCACACAACACAGTAAGACATGGCGAATCTTTTGATACCAAATAACTGTAATGTGAATTTTGTTGCAAGTCAACCTTTAAAATAATTTAGGTCATGATTTCTAGGGGAAAATTTTAATTTTCAATATTTGGATTTTTTCACAATTTTGAAGCATCAAGTGTTTCTTGACAATTAATAATGTTCTAATGTGCGTGTTACCAAGTCTGTAAACACTCCTATGTCATGAATTAGCACGTGTAATGAAGATAATTGACTGCATATGTACTACATTGCTTTGGAATGACCTTTGAAATTAGAACCTACATGTTTATTTATTAAACCTCAAAGCAGGATTAGTTGTGAGAAGCAACTATAACTGGTACGGTTGTCCATCTCTACTCTGTTTGATAAAAGCATTATGACATCAAATGACATTATGTCACATTCCTGCAATCAGCTTGTAGTGCCAGCGTTGTAGGGTATTATCCACCTTTGGTCTCGTTGATACCAAAATAATTAACCAGCCAGGTACTATAAAACCCAGCAAACCGATATTTATATTTCACATGATCAACCGCATCGATCATACGAAGAGAGAATGCTCTTAAATACTTCACACTTCAAAAATGAGTTCATCAGCATTCTGATGTGCAATGCAATTCACAGACAATTTGCATAAGTACAAATGAAAGATAACGTCTAATTTATCAAAAAAAAATTATTAAAATTGACAAAATCCAATATTTTATTTTTAAAAAATCATGATTTTTTCCAACCCTGTAAATAATTAAATTCTTAATTTTTTCACGACTAAAAGCACATTTTTCTGTTACAATTGAAGCGGCTGGTTTCAACTTGAAGGTTATGAACCTTCTTGAAAAAGGTGGAGAAAAGATATTTTACAGCTTTTTTACAACAAAATTTCAAACTGATATAAATATCAATGTTTAGCATGTCTCTCCCAATAATTGTCGATAAGGAGTTTTGACCGACAGCAAAAAAATTTGTGTTGCCATCTGATTTGAGTTTCTTTAAAGAGTTGACTGCATCAAGTAGTTATTTAAAATACACACATCACTTTTTTTAACTGCTGAATTACTGTCGGTGATAACCAGAGTATCCTAAACCACCTAGTAGATAAACAGACCTTTAGCTGTCGTTGATGGGTTTCTTTTACAAAGTTAGCCCTTCAACTAACTTAAAATATTTATGTCGCTTTTCGCAGCTTGCAAATTGTTGCTGTTACTGATTTCTATGTTCTACAATGCCTTGAAGAAAGGCAGTTGAGAGCATTGTTAGGTGCTTGCAGTAGGCTCACTGCAAACTCCTGCAAAGTTTTAGCAGATATTTCAGTCTGTGGAACTTGTGTGTAAATGATGTCTTATATGTGTACACAGTAATACAAATTTTATGACTATATAATGTCATTAAAGACAGTTACTAAGTGAGTGCAATATTGCCCAATTTTTCATTCTTTAGTTTGTCTTTCATATTTCCTCCAACCTAAATTTTTTGTCAGGTATTGCCAGCATCATTGTTATTGCTGTCATTTTAGGCAACTGAGCAATTGCGGACTCTTTCTTCAGCGCCAGAATTTCTACCCTCGCTCTGCACAGTTCTAAGTACTTCCCAGAGTTCTCAGGTTTGTGTTGCAATCTACATTTTATTGTTATACAAGCGCTGTCTCAACTTGTTCATGACAGAATCACTTGTCTTGTTGAGAATTCGCAATTTATTAACTTGACAATTCACTTTACAATAGTCTTGTCTTAGACTGAGTAAATATTGACTTGACTGAATAATGACTGACTATATTCAGACTGTTTGATTAGATCCAATTCTTCATCATTAATGAGCATCAATCGACAGAAACTGAACTTTACAAGAAGTGGAATAACACAAGTATCCTTTATATCAAAATAAATCAGGCCAAAATTTTGTTAGATTAACGCGTATTGCCTTTAGGGTTGCATTCCAGAGACTTTGATAAACAAACATGGAAATAGTTTGTAGTTCTTGCCTCCAATTTGCTTTATCATGGCTGATCATCATGCATGGCTGTTGAAAGGCATAAAGTACATTGCATATTTTTGTAAAACCTGGCTTCATGCTGGTACATACAGTAATACATCATTTTTGGCAGCTAATCGAGACTCGCACTCTACACTCGGTACGATAAGGGAAAGTCTGCAACATAGAAACTAATAAACTCATATCTAATGAGGTGACATTTTCATTAATCGTCCACGTTCTTTTATGCTTAGTTTCATTAGACAATTTTGAGAGAGTTCAGGGCATTTATGTGGCATAACGAAGGGTGTCACAAGCACTCTGCCCTTCTATACTCTACAAAACGCAACAAGAAAAACAGCAAACCGCGGTGACTACCACCATAATAATGTTTGCAGAGGTATCTCACCGAGTCAGAGTCAAAAAGTAATTATGGATTTTACTTTTATATAGTTGTTTACTTTTTTGAGAATTATTTTTCACCCCGAGAAATACTAAAGAGGGACTGGGAGAGGGATTACTGTGGTAGGGATTACTGTGGTAGGGATTATTGTGGTAGGGATTACTGTGGTAGAGATTACTGTGGTAGGGATTACTGTGGTAGGGATTACTGTGGTAGGGATTACTGTGGTAGGGATTACTGTGGTAGGGATTACTGTGGTAGAGATTACTGCGGTAGGGATCACTGTGGTAGGGATTACTGTGGTAGAGATTACTGTGGTCAAGATTACTGTGATAGAGATTACTGTGGTAAAGATTACTGTGGGTGAGATTACTGTGTAGAAGTTTTTGCTAACATACAGCTTTAGATGGATCAACAGTCATCGCATACAAGCTACATGTCAGACAATAATCTCTGCTAGATGGACAAATGACTCTTTTATCTTCTGACATTGTAATAGTTGCCATTGTTAAAATATAAATATCAGAGTTGTGAGTAAATTTATGTTAACATCGATACATGTGACAATGTGAGCCTGTCTTGACAAACTTGTTTTTGCAGAGTTGTCTCCCGTCGAGCGGAGCGAGCAAAACAACAGCTTCTCACAATACGCACTGCACCTGATTCATCAGCTGCACTGAAAGGGAGTTGTTCTCTTCCGTTCATGCGGTTTGGCTGTGATGTTATGTCGGTCGCTCCATTGGTAATCATAACGGATTTAGCCCAAAAATTTATGTAGAAAAAATAAGATGAAACCGTTTAACCAGAGACCAGTTTCCGCGGTACACTTTAGTAAAACTTAAGAATAAATTAAATTGAAAATAAAATCAACAAGAACTAATAAAACTGACTGATACAAAAATACAACTAAAACTGACTAAGCGCACAAACAACGACATGTTCAGTTGCTGTTGTTGCTCAAGTTCTTATTTTCTACTAAAGTTTCCCGCAGAGACTGGTCTCTGGTTAAACGTTTTTATCTTATTTTTTTCTACATACTGTAAATTTCTGGGCTAATTCCTTTATGATTACTCATGGAGCAACTGACATAACACCGCAGCCAAACCGCATAGATGGAAAAGAACAATTCCCTTTCAGTGCAGCTGATGCATCAGGCGCAGTGCGTATTGTGACAAGCTGTTGTTTTGCTCGCTTCGCTCGCCAGGAGACAACTCCGCAAAAACGACAGTTTGTCAAGACAGGCTAGTGACAATGTATGAACCTTGAACTTATCTTAGGACAGTGTTTCAGGCGAGACAGTACGGTGCGGTGTTGCTAAGACGTCGGATAATAAAGCGAAGTCAATGGATGAGTTTATCTGAAGAGATGAGAAATGGGTGAGTTTCGGGCTGCCTGTATTGGTGAGTCAAAGCATCCGTCGAGTTTGTGATAGTCTGTCGAGTGCTCTTTTCACCTGGCTAATAGTTAAACTCAACTCCCTGGTATGACTATTCAAAAGCCATTCTAACAGTTCAACTTTGTTTATTCTACTTTGTTTGTAGATTAAAGGAAAGTATATTTGACGTCCTAACCGGGGAGCAACAGTAAGTATTCGTATTAAATATCTCTCTGTTTAGTTGCTGATGTTGTTACTTTCATATAATTCCATGTGAAGCACAAATCCATGTAGTTCTCTATTTCCTTACTTGTGGAGGTACTCCTGTGCCATGTTCAGGCGAAGCAAACTTAACACCATGGTGTTAACAACATGGTGTTGACATCATGGTGTTAACATCATTGTGTTAACAACATGGTGTTAACATCATGGTGTTAACATCATGGTGTTAACATCATGGTGTTAACATCATGGTGTTAACATCATGGTGTTAACATCATGGTGTTAACACCATGATGTTAACACCATGATGTTAGCACCATGGTGTTAAAATCATGGTGTTAAGAACATAGTGTCAAGTAGAGTCATTTGTAGACTCACCAAAGTTCAGGTTATTTGAAGCGTCCTTTTTTTGGTAACTGACTATAAGTTACATGAATATTTGGTCATAGCTCGAAAAACAACTAGAGTTTCAGCTATCCTTTAAGGAGGTATAAAAAGAATTGTGCATTGCTCTTTACAACGGTTAACCAAGAAATTTATGCATTTGAATCTTGCGTATTGAGTAATAATGCTCAAAATGGTAACTAAACGTCTCAGTTATCCTTTTGAATAAGCTAAATCATTCCTAAGCCATATAAAGCACTACATTTGCTTCTCTAATCATTTTTAATAATATCACTCATTCAATGAGTTTGTAGACTTCTACATGGTACAATATTGTAGCAGTGTAAGTGTGGAGTGTGTCCTTCAAGGTCAAATCTAGTGCTATATGAATTCGGGCTTGCATAAATTTTCTACACATTTGCTAGCAAAAGAAATTCTCTTCACAAATAGCTTGTGATGGTTTTAATTTTAAGCATTTGAAAACTTGGCCTTTCATTTTGTAAACAATAATGCTCAATTCTTTTTATATGTCATCAAATGACATGTCAAGATCATAGTTTGTTTTTTGTGTCCGTAACCAAATATACTTTTATATTTTAGTCATTTACAAGAGAACTAATGCATCAATTGGTCTAAAATTAGGTAGTTCTACATAGAAGACTCTGGTTAGCAACAGGGTAATATATTGTTTTAATATTCTTCACCAACACAATATTAATTGTGTTGGTGAAGAATGTCATCTATGTAGGTATCGGAATGGACGCTGTACCATATAGACTGCTAGCCGCCATTGTTTCTCAGTGTTAATTATATGATAACAGGGGCTGCTATTGATATTTCAGCCTGTTAATATTGACTAGCTCTGGTGTTTCTTTTCCTCCAAGTAAATTAGAATGAAGGCTGATAGGTGCTTCAATAGATGATCAAAGTGCGCTTCTGAAGAGCTTCTGAAGAGGTTATAATTTTTTGCCGCCTTGTAGGCTGAGTTACAGCTGTTTATGATTACTTGCACACATACAGTCAAACATGGATAACTCGCCCTCGGATAGCTCGAACACATGGTTAACTCAATCGGTTTCTTTGGTCCGTTCCCACGTAATGATAAATTGCTTTAGATAACTCGACCTCAATTCTGCTAACTCGAACAGTTTTTTGCCCAACGGCTACCGAAACGGTTGTTATCGCTTTAGAAAATCACTTTATTCTAAGCCATAGAGGTAAACCTCAACTTTTCGTAATTCATAAGCGTCGTTATTACCACCATCGGCAAAATATTTTTGTCAACGACTTTTCTAAAGGTTTGGTTAAATTTGATTTATACCAAACATCCGCTTCGCGATCGCCCTTCGGAAGCAAGGAAAAGTGTGGTAATCTTTGCATAAACTTGAAGAATAATCGGCAAAATTGATCGTGGGTCAAACGCTCAAAAGAAAAGTCTTTTCTTTTGAGCATTTCAACAACGATCAAGTTTTGCCAATGTCAATCTAAAAAACGTCCTGGCAATAACATCACCTCAAACAACAAACCAATCTCAAGTGATAGAAAAATCTCTATACTTTTTGATAAAAACGTTTTAAACTTTACATTAGAAGGATTTAATTTGAAACAAGCCATTTGTGCTTTTGATTTATATTATAGTTTGTATATGTACATGTATCTACTAATAAATAAGTAAATACATGGACCTGTGACAGTGCTCTGATAACTTGAACGCTATGATAATTCGAACACTTTCGCTCGGTCCCGTGAAGTTCGAGTTATCCATGTTTGATTGTATATGTAACAAACTTATTACACCAAGTGTTTCTACAGATCCCCTGTCCGTAATTCATTGGCGCAGCTTATCGGGACAATCGCCCATCACTGTGATGACATCAATGAGTGGCCTCAGCTCCTGAGTTTCTTAGAAGGAAATATTAAGAGTGAGAATGAAGGCAGCCGACAGGTCAGTAGATAGCGGAGAACTTGTTAATAAGCTGTTATCCATCTTGTTGATATCAGCTCATATCAACTTCCTCTACCTACTACTCGCTCATTTTACCCTCTCCTTATAGCAGTTTGAGTACCAAATGGAGAGAGTGTGAGAACTTGTCTCATATAGCTGAGATCGTAGATGTATTTGTGTCAGAATGGATGCTTTAAAATCTCTTAGAGAATAACAATATTGATAATAATAGTGATAATAACAACAATAGTGATAATAATAATAGTGATAATAATAGTGATAATAACAACAATAGTGATAATAATAATAGTGATAATAATAGTGATAATAACAACAATAGTGATAATAATAATAATAGTGATAATAATAGTGATAATAACAACAATAGTGATAATAATAATAGTGATAATAATAGTGATAATAACAACAATAGTGATAATAATAATAATAATAGTGATAATAATAGTGATAATAACAACAATAGTGATAATAATAATAATAGTGATAATAATAACAATAGTGCTAATAATAGTGATAATAACAACAATAGTGATGATAATAACACTAGTGCTAATAATATTGATAATAACAACAATAGTGATGATAATAACAATAGTGCTAATAATAGTGATAATAACAACAATAGTGATGATAATAACACTAGTGCTAATAATATTGATAATAACAACAATAGTGATAATAACAATAGTGCTAATAATAGTGATTATAATAACAATGGTGATAATAATAACAATAGATATAATAATAAAATTTGTTAACGCGCAACAAACAGTCAAACATTGCTAACTTATCCTACCGATATCTTGAACACATAGCTCACTCGTATAGTTTTGTTTGGTCCTTTCCCATACAATGATAAATTGCTTTAAATGACTTCAATCTAACGTTATTAACTTCAACATTTTTTGTTCCATTTCACATAATTTCGCGTAGAGATAAAAAAGAAAGCGTGTTTGATGCGAGGATTTTCGGCTCATTGGCTATTGAGACTGCAATAATCATTTCAGAAGATGACTTCATTGATGCAAACAACACTTTGGATGTCCTCAAATGACCTCAAGGACATCAATAATGTCGTTAATATTGATAAACTGCAGCGTGCAATTCTGCATCTGCAGCAAGGAGTTGGGTGGAATTAGAGTGCATCAGCAATTATATAAGTAATAAGAATTGGTTTTGTAACATATGTTCAACTATCTTAAACAAAGTTGTTCAAATGCCTTCGAGAACAAAAAACATTGATCATCAGCTGCATGACTATTATAGTATCTGTTGGCTTGTATGCTACTGCTCATGTGCAAATGGGTTGGTTACAATGTTTCATCAGGAAATTATTCTTGATGTCCAGTAAAGCTGCCTGTCCTGTAACTTTGTTCACAAAATGTGTAAGCTGAACTGCTGTTACATCTCTTTTAAAAGGTTAGAGTACATGCATGCATACATTAATAACATGCTGAAAACCATCCACATTCCTCATTTGATTAAATCCTTTTGAATAGCGCCTTGAAACAAGTCATTGGCCTTTTGGTATCATGATGGTGAAGCAGTTACATATATATGGTAGATACACGAAAAGCTGCATAGTTGACCAATTGAGAGCTGATGAGGTCTGCAGTGTTAAAAACAGTTCATATCATCATCACTATTGCTGTCTGATTGGACTTCTATTAGTATGATTTTGTTGTCTGTGTGAAGGTTTAGTACTCTCCAACCTTGTTTTTGTTATAGTCTGCAGCATCGCCATGTGGTCTTCTGTTCTTATGAGGGTTGAACTGACTGTCTATGGAATGCTTGTCATTTCTCAGTCTAATTTGTGCGGTTTGATTACAGTCTATATTCTTTGAAATTGCATTTTTGTGAATGTTATTTATTGTTACTTTAGTATCACTATAGAAGAGTAATTCTGTCGGTCTTGCCACGTGTCAGCATGGCTATGGTGCTGCCTAAGAGCATTGTTGTGGTGCCTCATATAAGGATTGTTGTGTTGTCACATGTGAGCATTGCTGTGGTGTCACATGGGAGCATTGCTGTGGTGTCACATGTGAGCATTGCTATGGTGCCACTTGTGAGCACTTGCTATGGTGCTTCATCTGAACATAGCTGTCATAGTACAACAAAAAATTGACGCGGTGTGAAAGCTTGATAAAGGAATCTCCTTTGTAATGACAGTTTCTTGTCTGTATATTATCTCTTTCTCTGATTGCAGATTGCCATGGCTGTACTGAAAACGGTGTCAGCAGAGGCACCTGTGCAGCTTCAACCCATGCTAGGAACAGTACTGAACATTTGTGAGCACATCCTCCATGACTCCAGCCTTACCGTCTCATACTACGCGATACTGTAAGTATGACACGCTAGGTAGCTGACAGCTGTTTCAGCCGGCATGCTCTATTGTCTGTGCTTTTGTGTACGGATGTATTAGCTGGTCCGTCTGACCCATTTTTATCCGTTTCATTTTAGAGTGCTGAGTAATCTTGTGGATGAGGTCTCTTCTAGTGAAATGGTAAGTGAATCGCTGCTATAAACTGATGAATGTAGCTACACTTCATTCTTGCTTCTTAACTATGCATCTCTATGGCAAGCAATCTGAAAATCGTCAGCAGTTACAATACCTTTTCCCTGTTCATTCAAGCTTTGGTTGTACTAATCAGTATATAAAAACTAGATAACTTTTCGAGAGTAGTTGTCAATATGTCGAGCTTATTCTGAAATTTATTTGTATACCATAAAACCTCTATTGAATGCCACCTCTATTTGAACGCTACCTCTATTTGCCCGCCACTATGGAAGAAGTGTTGAAAAATAGAGCACCACCCTCTAATTGAACGCCACCCCTATTTGACCACCAATTGACAATCTCTGATCTTTAGGAGCCCATAATATCAACTGATCAGTAAAAAAGTGTTCGCAAAATCGTATTAATAATGACTCGTATATATCAATAACAATTAGTTCTCTCGTTGTCCAATTCCGAAGCGTGTTGCTTTTTTTCGTTAAAACTTTGAAAGCAACATCATAGAGATAATCAATACGGGCTCAGGCTAGTGATAGCTCTCTGTTTTACGCGGTATTTTTATTTCTAAGTAGAAAACTACTTCGAAGCTTACATATAAAAAATGGCTCAAAGTTACGATGTTAGATGAACTTTTAAAGCAAAGCTATAGAAATAATTACTGTTTCAGGTTAATAGTGGCTCCTTGTTTAACGCAATCCTGACACTTTGAAGTACATGTATATAAAAACGGTTGGAATTTACGATGGTAAATGGAACTTTGAAAGCAACACCATAGAAGTAACTACTAACTGTCTCAGTCTGAGAAATCTGGTTTAATAAATCTTGTTTAACGCGGTTCTAATACTTCGAAGGACATGCGTATAAAACCCGTTCACAAGTATTGGACCTAGGGTTATGTTTACTCAACAAACTTTTATGGGTTGCATTATTGCTAAATGCAGCGCGTGAAAGTTTTGCCCTGCTAAAAATTTTTTAGACGTTAATATCGACTAGTTCAGCAGTGCAGAACAAGAGTTGAGGCTAGAACATATTGTGGAAGGTATTGGACAACTAGAAGATGTTTGTTCCATCAAAAGCAACAATCAAAATGCAGCTATCCGAGCAAACGATGGAAATATTTGTTTTGAAAACTTTAATTTTTGTTTCTGCATATAATATAAATATGATTCGTTTATGTCAATTATTTATAAATACAAATTT
The DNA here is from genome assembly GCF_963576615.1 of Watersipora subatra. NCBI lineage: Eukaryota > Metazoa > Bryozoa > Gymnolaemata > Cheilostomatida > Watersiporidae > Watersipora > Watersipora subatra. Next base: position 1,941,423 of record NC_088709.1, on the reverse strand, counting down.
GTATCATTTGATAGATTATTATTGTATAATTTATAAATATGCTGATTTATAGCATCTTATTTAATAGCATCCTTGCGGATGTCTTAACACTCCTTACGGTGGATCGATGCTCATAACTCTACTTCTATTGCACACAGAAAGCTAGTTCTGGCTGCAAACTAGCAACCATATCAAAGAGTGCAATGCGTTTTTATTTAACAATGTTAAATATAGATATAAAATAAAAATGTCTTTAAATTTAGAATGAAATAAAAATTTAAAATGCTAGCAAATTGCAAAGACGGACACAGACATGTCATTGCTGGTCAATTGCAAGCAATAGATATCAGCTGGTAGAGATATTTCTCGGTTTCTCGATGCACTTTTATTGAGAGATCTTTGACAAGTTAGAGGTAAGTTAGCAGATTTATTGCATCCAAAAAATGTTAAATACACTCCACCGGAAAGAGGGAAAATATAGGTGACATTCGCTTGACCTGTAAAAGGGCTAAATTTCTCTTCCCAAAATTATGACAAGCTATTTGAAAAATACAACGCCAGCCTCTATTTAAACGCCACTATAGAAGAAGGGTTGAACAGTAGAGCGCCATGGCGTTCAATTAGAAGTTTTATGGTAAATGTTGTTCTGGTACTGGGTATAAATAACTTGTCCATTCTTCATGCTACACGTAATTAGCACCTTTATTTCATGGTGAAATGCAATCCATCATTCATATAGCTAAAATAACAGCAGATAAAGGTGGTTGGTTAGACATGATTTTAAACTGGATAACGTAATCTACTTTATTTGAAACATGATGACGTGTATTAATGACTAGTAAATACCGGCACTATTTATGTTACTCTCTTGCATTCAGAGCATGAGAGCAGTCATGGCTGTGTGGTCTAGAACACTTGACCTGCAAACAACAGGTTGGGTTCAACTGACCTGCAAACAACAGGTTGGGTTCAGTTCAATTGACCTGCAAACAACAGGTTGGGTTCAATTGACCTGCAAACAACAGGTTGGGTTCAATTGACCTGCAAACAACAGGCTGGATTCAACTGACCTGCAAATAACAGGTTGGGATCAGTTGACCTGCAAACAACAGGTTGGGTTCAATTGACCTGCAAACAACAAGTTGGGTTCAATTGACCTGCAAACAACAAGTTGGGTTCAATTGACCTGCAAACAACAGGTTGGGTTCAATTGACCTGCAAACAACAGGTTGGGTTCAATTGACCTGCAAATAACAGATTGGGTTCAATTGACCTGCAAACAACAGGTTGGGTTCAATTGACCTGCAAATAACAGGTTGGGTTCAATTGACCTGCAAACAACAGGTTGGGTTCAATTGACCTGCCAATAACAGGTTGGGTTCAATTGACCTCCAAACAACAGGTTGGGTTCAATTGACCTGCAAATAACAGGTTGGGTTCAATTGCCAAAAGGCTACTGCTGGTGACAAGATTGACATTCGTCCTTAAATTGCTCTCTGAAACCCGGCAGAGTGCAAGTCATCGTGGTTCCCTTTTCCACTGGATTCAGACATGTCCAGCAAAGATCGCAGAGCCATTGTTTGTACAACAATGCTCTACTAAAACAGGCACAGCCTCTGCTTACTGTAAGCTAAGCAGACACATTTGATCTTTGAGAGATTGCTCACACTAGCATTCGGGTGGAAGCTGAGAAGTTATATCGCCAAGAAATAAACTGCATGCAAGCCTGAAGCAGCTTATGTAGAGAAAGCTAGTTATCTCTGTTTATTTGTGGCCTGTTCGCTACTTGCAGAAGCAGTTCTCCGATTTGGTTCCTCGCATCCTTGAAGTGATACAGACTCTGGCGAGTGAAGATGAGGTAAAACATAGCATTCTCTTCTCTTCAGAGGTTAACTAAATATGCTTATTTTAGTTACTTTGGTAAATAATATGAACCTTCACGTCGTTGTAGCTAAGCAGATGTATCTAATATCCTTCTACAGAGTGTCTGCTACATAGATAAATCTCTGTCTCCTGCATCTGCTTATTGCTGCGATATTTGCATGCGAACTCTGAGGTCAGCCAATGAGTAGTCAGTGGCTACATAAGTAACTGATATGAATAGCCCAAATAACTGAGTTGTAAACATTACTAGGAACCTGGTAGTATTCGGTGGCAGCTGGCCATTATGTATGTTAGCCTTGAATCTTACTAAATTTATCACCATTGCTCAGGTTAATAACACTCTCTCCGCCTCTCAGTTATAGCCGTGATAATCGAATCATAGCAGTGCTCTGCTGCTACCCCAATCTTTCATTGCAGCTCCATGATAAAGTCTTGATATTTTGCTGCTATAAATGGCTAGCCCGATGGATCAGTCTGTTTGCATTTGATTGTTATGAACGATTCCCCTCCCTACTTTCAGAAAATGCTGCCCACGTGTGTTATAAATGTTAACTAACTACAGTGTAGCTGATCTCAGGCTGCATTATCCTCACATTATTCTCATGTGTATGAAAAATGATGCTAAGGTGCATCGATACATCTACAGAAAGCGGGGTTGATTTGCTTGGGCCTCTGCCATTGGACATCAATTTTGTGTTATAAAGTGGTTTTTCAATCTTCTGCAATCTGTACCTGTTTTAGCCATTCGTTTATTTGTGAAAAATATACTCGGACCCTTGCAAGATGGCCAAGAGCTAATCTCTATTATGGACTGTAAAACTCTAGACAGTGCATTTTTCAGACACTGATTGAACTATATATCTGCTTATTTTGGCTTCCAATCGTTGGTGTACTTACAGACCAATATCATCTACTTTAAATTGTTAGCTTGAAGAAAGTTGACACCAATTCATCTACAAGTGAATTCTATTGAAATCATATAGAGGGAACAACTCTAGCCTAAAATTTTTATTTAAAAGAACTTTCGGTTAAACATTTACAGCTAGCGGTCTGAGTCCTTAGATATGTACAGACATCATGAGTTACCTCAATTAGCAGGTATTGTTAAATTAGCCATGGCAAAGGTTCATTTGTGTACTATCATTGTCATGAGCAGACAAATCTCTAATTAGCCAACTTTGTAACAGGAGAAGGCGTGCGAGGCTATGAGCATATTCGACATACTCGTAAACTGCGAGGTACCCATTCTACACCCTCACGTCAAGACAGTTGTAGCCTTCTTTTTAACTGTGAGTATGTTTTTATCTAATACCCCCCCCTAGACTCACATCATTATTTTCTCTGCAGATTGCTAGAATATTTTGACTCCCTCTGACTCTTAGGGATTGTTATGGCTGCCTATTAGCATTCCTTGGAAGCATGGGTAGTCGTTTAGCTAAGCAGCAAAAGTTTAAATGCTGCTACAAATTAACAAATCTACCTTCTTTGTTTTTTTCTTTACAATATGACAAAAGCGGCTCCTTCAATCGATCTGGTGTCATCCAGCGTTCTCTTCCGTTGTGTATACTTTCTTGTTGCCTTTGTATTTAACACTTGCACTCTCTGACCAATAAATTTCAGCATTTTGATAGACCAAGATGGTAAAGTAATTGTAGCACTGCAGTAATAATGTACTATGTATTTGCTGACAGGTTAAAAAGTATCACAAAAATCTACATATTCTATGAGAGTAGTTATGAAAAAAGCGACTTTGTAGTTTTGTTGCAAAATATATTTATTGTGGGCATGCTTTATGTATAGCCAAATAACTCAAAGAACTACTAATAATGTATACATTTATATTACTTTTCTATCTTATTCGCTGTCAGAGGGTGGATCACACCATCCTTTTCTTTAAAAGCTGCATAGCAAGCATTTACTGCCTAGTATAATAGCATTTACCATCGTAAGTGGTTTATAGCAACAACTCGCAACAACAATTGCTTCTCACCTTTAATACCCATTCCAGAACACTATCATAATTAATTCATTAGCATTCATCGAAAACCATTTACACACAGCTGCATTACGATTTCAGCTGCTATAAGAAGTCTGATATCAGTAACAAATTTGATTGACTTTCAGCCAATAGTGATTTTTACTAATTTTATTAATCTACTATATTTTAAAACTCATTTTGTAATTTGCTTAAAACTTGCCCATATGGTAATTAACATGCTTCACAAAAGATCACTTTGCACTGGTTTTGATCTCACGGCATTTGGTTTGGTAGACTGCCACTCTACTAACTGCGCTAATCAAACACCTTCAGCAATAGTGAAATACTGTTTAGTATAACAAGAGTAGTATTCCGTGCCATTAAATTCTCGTGTGAGAGTCAATTTATAAGAGCGGATTGCTAGGGCTCCGCGCGATACCTACGGCTTATTTAATGTTAAAAAGCAGACCCACTTCAAACGTTTCAATGCTCAGCTGGCATTCTTAGAACTTTCATTTTGTATATAAATGCGTCATGATCTCTCCAATTTGACACTCAAGAATCTGCCTTCGTATAGCTTCAGGATGATTGTCTTTAATGAATGCATTAATGGATTGTTGTCGAGAAAGCATTGAATTCGCATAGAAAAATTAAAGAAATACTTTACTACTAGTAATTGATAAAACTAATAAAGTTAATTGATATAAATCTATTCATTCTATACAAAGATAAATAACTAATAAAAATTCTAGATATTCGCTCCCTAGGAAGATATATAATTAATAGAATTTGTAGACATTCACTCTTCATGAAGATATATAATTGACAGTATCAGCATAGAACTCATAAAAAAACTATTACTATTACCAAAAACATTACTTTGCTATTGAAAACATTACGATGCTTTGTTATTGAAACTGAATTTCATAAGTGCGCTTGACTAGTGAATCACCGTCTACCCCACCATGTTTATCACAACTACCAAAGTTTATCACTAGTCATTCTTGCATTATGGTTCATGGTACTTGTTGAAGTTTTAAATAAACTGCACAAGTGGAAGCTTCCATTTTTATTTGCCTTTGAAATCAAAAAATGATCCTTTTTTTTCTTTATGCTCTCATATGAAGTATAGCACAGGCTGTGGTGAAATGCATAGTTGGGAACATTGCATCACACCATTACGCAACTGGCAGACCAAATTCTAACTTTAGCTTTGACTTAAATCAGAAGTTTTTTAAATTCTACTTCGAAAGTTTGAAGAGAACCTCTTTAGACGTTTTTTATTCTAGATGGATGTGTAAAACATTCTAAAATAACATGCGTTTCTATGGCAATTTAGTAATTCTGTAAACAATAGTGTGTAACTCGATGCTCTAAATAGTTTGAAACCTTTTTTGACCTGATCTTTCGAGTCTGCTGGTGTTTAAATGTATAATAATATAATAATAAAGAACTAATTCTCTAATTTTTAAAACCCTTTGATTTATTGTATATTCACTTATTTACTTTTAGGTAGCGGCAACAGACGCAGCAGGCAATGCAGTGAGAGTGAAGGCATTGGAAGGCATCAGCTGGCTGGTGTCCATGAAAAAAAGGGCTTTGCTCAAGATGCAACTTATCCAACCTATTCTCGATGTTGTTTTCTCTCTAATGTGCAATTGTGAGGATACCGATGATGACCTTGAAGACAGTGAGGAAACAGAAAAGGCGGCATCTTATGCCGCTAGGGTTAGTTTCTAGTTAATTACCAGTGTTTTTATAGTGTAGAGTTCTTACTAGCAGTTTATACATGAGAATAAATCTGCTGTGGAATTTATTTGCTCGAGTCTTATTTGGTGAGCTTACACGAAGTTCTGTACAAACATTAGACAGACAACAGTAATGTAATAACACTACTCGCGCTAGGTTTGTTATCTGAGTTCTAGTTGGCTGCATTCTAATTAGTATTAGTATTCTAATTGCATTAGTAAGCATTCTACATTTGTCATTGATCTGCACTAAATCCTTCAACTTATTAATTTTGAAAGAAACATTACGAAATAAAATTTTTATCTGTTCCATAAACATTTACTCAAAATAAATTTTCCATAGTCCTTTGAACGAAAAGTGGTATTCCAAGCGTAATTTTATCTTATGTGCATAGTGCAACTTTGCCTTCAGATTGTAAGCTGTCGTTTTATATGTCATAGGCTGTATTTATATAGGTCATGTGCTATCACTGTATAGGTTTTACACAGTCATATATCATTCATACACTGTTGGTATATAGCTCATAGTCTGTTGTTATATAGCTCATAGACTGTTGTTATATAGCTCATAGACTGTTGTTATATAGCTCATAGACTGTTGTTATATAGCCTAAAGGGGTGGTCACACGAGTGCCGAACCGAACTAAATGACGCAAAACGATGCCGCTTTCAGCTCTAAAAAGTTCGGCCGAGGACATTTCTGGCCGAAACGAACCTTTTCGGTCCTGCTCGAAATTTCGTGCCGAACCCTCGCTCTTATTGGCTGGTTAAAATGCTAGAATTCTAGCAAGCACGCGTCACATTTCTACTTACGTTCGTGTGAGTAATGTTAAAAAAGAAATGGGACGATACTTTTATTTCGTTAAATAAACCACATGAAGCAATTTATGACAAGGCTCACCCAGACTTCTGATTGTGTTGCATAAATGTAAGATGTTGCACTTAAGTTTTGCATAAATGTAAGAGAATGGTTGTGATTTTCTTTCGTGTAGAATATAAGTAATGTGTCCTATTCATCCTGATGAAGTATCGTTGACTGATTTATTTATGTAAAACCACAGTACTATGATAAAGACTGTTTTGGTTTGTTATGTACTCAGCATAGAAAAACATTCGTATGTTAATAAAAAAATATAATTATGTTGATGGGAAGGGCTGGCAAAATCTTTGTATCGAGTGATTTATTTTGAGCAGCTGAACGATCGTCCGATAAATCTGCTGTGTAATTATAATTTATAATTGTTCTTCAAAGTTTTTTTGTTTACAATAGAAATATTTAACTCAAATACATAAAAACTACTAATGAAACCGTGTCCTGTCTCTATACGTATGGTATCTAGGAAGCGAAGTTACTTTGGTGGCCGTGTGACATGTACCACGAACCGAACCAGCCTCCGAACCGATCCTACGTCGGTTCGGTGCTCGTGTGACCACGCCTTTAGGCTACTTAGTGTTCTGTATTTCTCAGCTTATTATGTTAAGTATTGTAATTGGAATGCTGTTAAAATAGGTCACAAGCATATGTGAAAACCTTGCCTAAACATTTATTTTGAGCCATCCTTGTCTTTAGATACTAGACTCCTTAGCGCTGCATCTGCCGCCAGAGAAAATAGTACGGCAGGTAGTAGAAAATTCATCAAAAGCCCTGACAAGTGAGAAGCCAAGCGGGAGAAAGGCAGGCTATGTTGCTCTAGGAATCATTGCTGAGGGATGCTCAGAGCATATCACTAGCAAGTGGGTCTAAAGATTGATGACTTACATATCACTAGCAAGTAGGTCTAAAGATTGATGACTTACATATCACTAGCAAGTAGGTCTAAAGATTGATTGACTTACATATCACTAGCATGTAGGTCTAAAGATTGATGACTTACATATCACTAGCAAGTAGGTCTAAAGATTGATAACTCACATATCACTAGCATGTAGGTCTAAAGATTGATTGACTTACATATCACTAGCATGTACGTCTAAAGATTGATTGACTCACATATCACTAGCAAGTAGGTTTAGCTGTTTAGCTTACAACTACGAGTCGATCATTCTAAGCTATAAATTTCTTACTGCATTCAGAGGTTTTCACGAATATTCATCGATTTGGAGGCCTTTGATGAACCAACAACTTGTGGTAAGTAATGAGTTTTTTCAAAACCATTTACTAAATTAATAATTGAATTTTACTTTGGTTCTTCCGTAAAACGCAATATTTATTTTTTCCATCCTTACCGCTTCATTATTTGTTTTAGTGTGAGAGAGAGAGTCCAATAATCTGCATGACCTATTTGCACTAAAGCTAATAAATGCAGACTGCGCAACGGTTGGTCATCTACCCCGAGAAGTAAGTACAGTAAGCAGCTTTTTCATCATACCCGGAGGCACAATGACTGCAAGGGTGGTAGATGTCATTCCTAGAAGATCACCAATCATTCAGGGAGGTCTTGAAATTGAGGTAGAAGTGACCGCAGCTGCTAACGAGGAGAATATATCTGTTTTAAAAAATGACCAAGAACGCCTTTAAGAGCACAAATTTTTGGCCAACCGGCAGAACTTTGCAATAGTAAGCCACGAGGAGAGTTCTGATGATAACTCTCTTACCAGCCATGTAGTAGCGAGATAATCGCCTTTAACATCTACCCAAAACATTGACAGCAATATAGAGCTGCTATTACCAAAATAACTAGTCAGAGAGCACCATTACACGCTAGTATTTACTTATCAAGAGTATCAGTTTAATTTTATTGCCAGACAACCGCCATATGGGCCAAACTGTTTTTATTCACTCCATTCATCGTTTGTAAAATTTTATTTGTATTTGAAATATTCTATTTGTACATTCAAGTTTGTAATGAATTATAATATATCTATACATGAAGTAGAATATATAATATAATCATGTTTGCTGCAGTGATATCAAGGAGTTGTTGTTGATGAAGGGGTTTAGGTTGACTGGTTGCTTCTCTGCCAATATTCCTGCCTTGGTGAATATTACTATCTCTCTCTAGTTTTTGTAATCGGAATAGGTTCTGTTTCATTCTCAATCTGCAGTAAACACAAAAAAGAAAAAATATTAATAAGTGTAAAGGAAGTACAAAAACAATAGCTGAAGTATTGAATGAAAGCGATCAGTTTTTAAACAAGAAAACGAACTAACTCAGTTAATTATGAAAAAACGTATCTGCACTGCAAATCAAATACATACCATAATGTCCAGATCAGAATCATGATCGTTATCAACTTCGGTATTAGCGGTTGATCGAGTTGATTTCAATGTAAAAGGACTATAGGAGAGATTTTTGCGATGACGACGTCATGCCGAATAACTTGTGAAAACCTTGAATAATTTTCTAAAGAAGTGTGATGCATTGGCAATGGGGTCAACTTGAAGCCCCGGTGATGATTTTAAAAAAGTTTTGGAACTCTGCTACGTTTAGTACTTCTGCCTAGCAGCTATTTTTGCGATGACGCCATTCTGCATATCTTGTGACAACCTCGAATAATTTTGCAAAGAAGTGTGATGCATTGGCAATGAGGTTAACTCGAAATCGCGAGTTATTATATCCATCGAATATTTTCATCCTGTAGGGTATAATAGCAATATATCACTATGCAAGATTGTTAGTGAAAAAAGTAAAGAAAACAAGAACATATGGAAGGCTACAGAAACAAAGTTGGTTGTAGAAGATATGCTGATGTTGTATACTTGACGTTATATCAGCGAGGATACTTTAGAGTTTAGAAGAAGAGAAAAGTTGTAACAGATCTCTGCAGTTGAATATACCAACTGTTCTTGTTGATCAGCTGTAGGGGATAGTAATATATAATATATATTTATATGATCTCCTTCCTTTGCTTGTTTCTCTTATGCATTTATGTCAGCATTTCAATTGCTCACACTTTTAATAAGGAGTTTGGAAAAAGTTGGTTTAACATTGTCATGTAAACATTCTGTTGAGAAGGAAGTTGATCCTGCTTGCTAGTTTCGATGTGCAGCTTGACACACTTAATTCTTTTTTTCACAAATATAAAGCGTTTACTTTATATGTGGTAAACTAGCGAGGAATGTAAAGCTAGAAACAAGTTGTATGTGAGGTGAATACACCAGTGTCTGCCTTTTCTTTTTAGATACTTGGAACAGTTTTTAGAAAGAGTAGTGAAAGGGTTCGACGATCCCCATCCAGGAGTAAGGAATGGGGCTCTATTTGCTTTAGGTCAATTTTCTGAGCATCTCCAGCCAGGGATAGTTAAATATGCGAACGACCTCGTACCCCTGCTCGTTAACTATGCAATTAAGGTAGGCCAGTTCGTCATACGGAGATCTTTAAAGTAAGTGTAATATACACAGATATGGCGTGTGGCAGTTATACTTGCGAGTTATTGGCTTTTTAAATTCAGCTCGTGTAAATAATTTAGTTTTGCAATTTTGCAAAAATTCAGTGCATTAGCGAATCACGTCTCCTTTTTTATTCACAACATTCCATCAACGAAATTGTAGCGTGTTTTGATCAAGCGAGATTAATCTCATTCTAAAAGCTTTTGCTAGAATAGATTCAAAGTTATATTGATCATTTCTCTTTTTTAAAAATGTTTTTATGAGCTGAGCTAGCTAATAATGTCAAATTTTTTAGAAAGCAACTTATTCTCGTATTTTTGAAAGTGCAAAATTCTGCATTTAATAGGAGTGTAAGTCACAACATGTCATTGTTTCACCATGACATACTGGTAAAGTCTGTATATACAAGCATAGGGATAATTTTCACTTCTGGCTGCAGTTGTTATCAATCAGTATTAAATTTGGCTGACCAGTCATTTTAAGTTAGCATTTAAATCAGAATTTCTGGCTGTATTGAATTTGATTGAAAAACAAAACTCTAGCTTCAAACTTTTCAAAGTTGAACTCAGGTAAACTGAAAATAATATTGCGTGGGTTTGTTAGGTAATAAATGACTTTTTTTGATGACATGGAAAAATCTTTTGTCTCTAAAGCATCTTTTTGTATTTGAAATTAAATCTAATAAGTTATACAGCAGAATATAAAAATTCCTCGTGCCTCATCAGCAAATGTGCTTATTTAGGTAAATTATTCAAAGTCCAAATTATCCCTATCAATAAAACATGTTTGAATTGTCTCCTGTCTACAATTCAATGAAAACATTGTCCAATTACCTTATATCCCCGCATGTAAGCCGATGCTAACGCAAAAAAATGGCCAACCTAAGGGGCTTTGCTTATACGCGCGTAACTGATTAAAAGCAAAGGAAATGACATGGTAACTTAATTTTAACAACTACAATTCAAACTTTTATTAACTCAACTTTGTTAATAAAAGTAAAACAATACAAATAGTTGCTGCTATCATCAACTCTTTCGCTACTAAATTAGTTTTTTATCGAGACAATTAATTATTCAGCAAAACCAAGTATTTAATATTGCTGCAATAAGTTGTTATAACATCTGACCAAATTAATTACTATGTAATTTGACATCAGCCGATACCATAAAAAGGCCAGGAATGTGTTGCATAGTGTGTTGCACTTTTTTATCTTCATACTATCGTGGTTGACAAATTGAGCATGTTCCGAGTCAGGCGAGTTACTACTACACTGGACCCTCGCCATACGATTTAAATTCGTTCCAGTGTTGGCATCAAGAAGGAGGAAATGTCGTACAGAGGGGTATAGAAAGGTATAGAAACTATCTAATGCAAACAAATCCTGATAAAAATCATCAAAATGTTTACCTTAGCGACTATAGTTGCCTACAGTAACTTGAGTGTATTTAGTGGTTACGATTTGCAATAAAATGTAACATTACAATGTATGTACTATGTGCAGTACGTACCTCAGGGAGTTCTTACCTTCGAGACAATAAATTTAGCTTACTAAACGCAAGGCTAAGTCTTAGTATGTATTTTACTAAACTAAATTTCAACTTTGTCATCGTCTAAAATTTTATCACATCTGTTTCCGGTTCCATTTTCACGATAATTTATAATGAATAACGTTGAACTGAGAGAGAGCGAGCATCATATCTCTTTCAGGTGTTGTGAGGGGATTTCTGCAAATAGCATATCGACATCTTCATTATTTCAATGTAATCAGCACACCGACTGCCACATTTGAATTTCGAGAGAAACTTTGGTTGATATTGTATGATGAAGAAAGTGTCGTATACCGGGGATAAAAAACATCGTGTTCCACATCGGTATGGCAAAAACATCGTTCAACAGGAGCATCATAACCCAGGGGCGCTTTTCATTACTATGATTGCTTACAGCATTTTTATTATTTCTGTTAAAAGTAAATACTCATTGTCACTACTACTACTCTTGACCAATAGATAATCAGCAGAAACCATTGATCTACAAGTTGTGAAACCTACGTAGCTGTAATGCGTCCGATCATCACGAAGAAGAAATAGCTATAAAAATGTTTTTTGCAAAGCGAAACTAAGGTCAGAGCGAGATGCAAACATGTTTTCTATTGACTCAATGTGAACAGATGATTGTTTCCTTTCGAATAAGCGAGGACATGATAGGCTAGTTATACAACAACGAACCAATCAGAAACGTTTTGTTCTAAGCCTGCAAAAGGCGCACAACCTTTCACTTTGACAAATATGTACGTTGTATTACAAGTTATAAGGTCGGCTTATATGTGAATTCTTATAAATTCCCTGATTTCAGTTGTTTTTCTACTGTCGGCTTATATGCAGGGACATGCAGTAGTTAAAAGGCAGTATCAGCTGAGACATGAGGGCATGTTGCATGCGTTCTCACAATAGACACCTTGATGCAGCATGCCTTTGTTGTAGCGTATACCATCGTGTTATAGTGTATACCATCGTGTTGTAGTGTATACCATCGTATTGTAGTGTATACTATCGTGTTATAGTGTATACCATCGTGTTGTAGTGTATACTATCGCGTTGTAGTGTATACCATCGTATTCCCATGACCACACGAGCGGAGCCGAAGTGTGGGAGTTTTTATAAGTTTTTTTTTATGATGAGTTTTTATGTGCACACAACTTACGAACATTATTCATCAACAATGAGACGAACCCTCGTCAAGAAATTTCATCAAAAAATTTAAGCATCGGAATTTAAAGTCGTTAAAGTATAATAACGATACAAAACACATTTAAACCTATTTAAATATGTTACCAAGTCTTTGTAAACCTACGATAATATCTTCAAACTTACCCATCTGATCGGATTATACACAAATAGACAGATTAATTTGAACGAAAATTGCCACAAAAAGCTTGAAAAGCTCGGTTTAATAAAAGTTAAGACCGAAAATTGAAACGCCAATAAAGCCGTGCGACCGATTGTAGAACTATTTAGCAGTGCGCATTTCACGAGAAAACCGTGCTCATTTCATCAGTCTATGGCATTTTTTACTTGTAATCGAATTTATTCGAAGGTTTCTGTAATAAACGTAGACCATTTGAGGCGTAGACCGATTTACAGGTACGAAATTGTGGTACACAGTTTATCAGCCTGTGTTTTTGTCCAATCACCGAAGGTTTCATTATTTGAAACGTTAGCCGAAATTCTTTACAACTTATGTACAAGCTAGGGCCGAACTACAACGCCCCTTCAAGACGAGAACATTTTTTATTTTGCTACAGTTTTATACGCGTGAATGCTCTTACACGCTTTCTGTTAAAGATCGCTTATCAAAACCATTCTACATTCAACGCAACCAACTTTCAAACTGTGTATAGTACACAGTAGCTTGCCATTTTACTTCTAATTTTGCATTTCAGAGTTATAATAAACATATTTCTTTATTGTTGTTGAATTACATACATTACAGTAAATTAGGCCTACAGCTTTATAACACTTTTATAACAGCTTTTATTTTGCTGCAGTTTGCAGAAATCTTCGAGACGCATGAACGCTCATAGGTTTTCTATTATTGCTGTATTACTATATTAACAATATTGGTTATTTTGATAATATCAGTGCATTTTACTTATAATATTGGCCAACATTGCGTTTCTCCTATTGCAAGGGAGAGATATAAACGTGTAATATTTTCCTTTCATTGTTGTTGTTTGTTATGACCAAACACTTTTTAAATAAATTTTCTAAAAACCTATATAAATACCACAACTTCTCGATATTGCTACCTATGACGTTTTGAAATGTAAACAAAATTGTGTATTGTTTTTCTATTATTACTATATTAATAAAATTGGTTATTCTAAGAATATCAGTGCATTTTACTTCTAATATTGGCCAATATTGCATTTCTCCTATTGCAGGGGGAAAATATAAACATCTTTTCCATTCATTATTGCTTATTGTTGTATATAATAACACCCACACCCAGTACATTACAGCTACCATTGCAGTTATCCTATTGCACTGCAGAGCCATTTGATTGCTAATATTGCATTTCTCAACCATCAGTACCCTTTATTTTTTTGCCAATATCTCTGGCCATCTCTTTGGTCGTGGGCTGTATGACAGTGGAATTTCTAGTGTAGTGTATACCATCGTGTTATAGTGTATACCATCGTGTTGTAGTGTATACCATCGCGTTGTAGTGTATACCATCGTATTGTAGTGTATACCATCGTGTTGTAGTGTATACCATCGTATTGTAGTGTATACCATCGTGTTGTAGTGTATACCATGTTGTGGTGTATACCATGTTGTGGTGTATGCTTGTGCAGTTTAGTTTTTGCCCTCAGTGCCATGCATCCATTTTACTATAGATGAGGGAAAGTGAGCAGCCTTCCATAGCCACTCTTACGAGAACCTACTATGCACTTGAGGCTTATGTTGAAAATCTCGGTAAGTAGTTTCATTGCTTGCTTCTCCTGCATTTTCATTGCTTGCAATCCTGCGTTGAAAACTATAACATATAGTACAGTTTAACACAGTGTATTATCTGCAACTTAGACTTTGTCTCGTTATCGCAGACTCCACTGCTCAGAGATAATACTATGTTAAACAGAGATAATACTATGCTAAACAGAGATAATATTATGTTAAACAGAGATAATATTATGTTAAACAAAAATAGTATTATGTTAAACAGATAATATTATGTTAAACAGAGATAATATTGTGTTTAACAGAGATAATATTATGTTAAACAGAGATAATATTATGTTAAACAGAGATAATACTATGTTAATTAGAGATAATATTATGTTAAACAGAGATAATATTATGTTAAACAGAGATGATATTATGTTAAACAGAGATAATATTATGTTAAACAGAAATAATATTATGTTAAACAGAAATAGTATTATGTTAAACAGATAATATTATGTTAAACAGAGATAATATTATGTTAAACAGAGATAATATTATGTTAAACAGAGAGGCTTGCAGGTGCCAACAAATACAAGAAGGTTACTGGTGATCTCACTCTAAAATACACGTATACACCTGCTATTCTCCTGTTTCATGTCTCTGTCACTTATATTCTTGAGTAGTCGTCGATAGCCTATTTGTAAATACAATTAACATCAGCCACTTTCATCTTCTCTTCATCCTTGAACTTGATTTTAGTAGAGCAGCTTCCTCAAATCTTATCTCTCCAAACTTTATGCGCATATTGCAGAAAAGGATGTCTTCCCCTTTCTTCCTGATCTTATGCAGCATTTGCTTGGTATTCTTGAGAGTCAGGGGACTGATGAGACAACTCTCAAATTGAAGGAGCTCTCCTTCTCTTGCATTGCTTCTATAGGTTTGTTCCATCGATTGAATTATTCATGATGTTAAGTCTGTCTCACCTGTCACTTCTCCTCACCTGCGTATTTTGTAATTTTATAGCGTGTGCAGCGCGGAGCAACCTGAACCCATATTTTCACAAGATAATGGGGCATTTTCAGGTCTACCTCTCTAACTTTGGTAACGAGGATGAGGTACAGGAGATTCAGCTGCAAGCTTTAGGTGAGCATATGTTCCTTGGAAACTGGATACTTTTATCTCACCCCTGATGCTAGTTATGTTTCACATTCTTCAAGTTACCGCGTGTTAACCACTGAGCTCCTTATCTCTAACACTGATGACAATTTAAGATGAGCTAATTTCCATAGAAATTGTGTGTATATCACAAAGGATTAAAGCTATTAAAATTATTTTGTCACAAAAAATGTGGGAACTAGAAAACATTCTACCAAAAATTTTCATGTTGCCGGTCTTCGATATGACAAAAACTGAAATATCTATATGGGTCGCGGTCACAGAAACCATGGTTAAGTCGCAAATCACGAAGTTGAGTTATTCGACTTTAAAGTTGCACTAACTGAATTTATAATTTTGGTAAGGAGTTTGGTATCACGTGCTCCTGGACCAATCAAAGAGTGATCTTTCTGAATCTGAAGTCAGTTTAGATAGTAAATGTCTTAAAACCTCGGAAAAACCCCTTAAAACCGTTGCTATGCTAAACAGGAAGTACTGAAAAATGGCGTCCGAAAAACGTAATCGTTTCTTTTTTGCCGATTTGAAGGATAATTCTGACATTTTGGACACTTATAATGAGTACTTTGGTATTCCAACTGATGCCAAAAGCAGTGTAAGTAAAGGGAATGACCATGATATATTCCTAACCATTCATATAAGATTTTTACAATATTTAATTATAAGAATAATTATTCGATTTTATAAGATTTGATTATAAGAAAAATTATTCGAATTTGCAGGATCAAAGTATAGAGTGACCAATGATGTGCAATATGTTACTGTTATTATTATTTTTAACATTTTGTTGATCATACTACGGTTGTGCTCAATATCGCGGCACTGCCAAGCCGTTTTTAATATCTGCAAAATTAGGTAATACATTTTCTTATAGATATACAGCCATTTCTATGACAACCAGCCAAAATCTGTTTAGATTTTTAAATTCAGCATAATTTTTTTGATATAAAGACAGAAGTCTAGATAAAGATCACAACCTCTTAATATTGATTGCTATGGCGTTTTGAAATGCAAACAAAACTGTGCATCGGTTTTCGTTTCTCAGACTTTAACACCAGTTTTCTCGGAACTAGGTTTTCGCACTGATGGTAAACATGCATTCAGTTTATTGACCATAAAATCTGTTGTAATTAAGCTAGAATCAAAATTTTTTTTGCAAAATAATTGTGAGAATTTTCTCCTTTTGTTAATGCAGATAACTCTAAATCTTATAATCTCGACTTAACCATGGTTTCTGTGATCATGACACATATATTTGAACAAGCATTGTCTATTATTATGCAACTTTTTTCAGTAAACTATTATTGCTCACTGACATAAGTCTAAAGTTCAAACTTCGACTTGCGATCACTTCAATCATAGACCTAATAACTATAGTTAATCCCACGACCAAACACGAGCGAAGCGATTGTTTGGGAGATTTATGATAAATGCATATGTGCACACAACTCACGAAAATTATTCATCAACGACCGTCGCAAACCCTTGTGCCGAAATCTCATCAACAAAGTAACAAAACACATATAAACCTATTTAAATATATTACCAAGTCTTTATTATTTGTAGAAAATTTTCTAAACCTTACCCATCTGATCAGATTATACATAAATAGACAAATTATTTCGGCCTAAAATCGTTATTAAAACTTTACAAGCCTTATTTTTATCAAAATTAAGACCGGCAAATGAAACGCCGAGCGACAGAGAATAGAACAATTAAGTCGTGCGCATTTCACGAAAAAAGACGTGCACATTTCATCGCTCTATAGCATTGTTCAATTGCTGAAGGTTTCTGTAATTAACATTGAAGTACTGATAATTAATCGTTTTTTTTTGCCGATTTCGAAGTAACTGACATTTTCGACACTTATGAGTACTTTGGTATTCCAACTGATGTCCAAAGCAGTGAAAGTAAAGGAAATGACAATGATCTTTTTTCTAACGATTCTTATGAGATTATTACAATATTTAATTATAAGAATAATTATTCTATTTTATAAGATTTTATTATAAGAATAATTATTCGATTTTATAAGATTTAATTAAAAGGATAAGTATTCGAATTTACAAGATCGAAGTATATAGTGACCGATGTTGGGCAATATGTTACTGTTATTATTTTTTCTAAATAGTTTTGTTAAGTAGATTTTCTAAAAATCTTTATAAATATCACAACTTCTTGATATTGTTAGCTAGGACGTTTTGAAATGTAAACAAAATTGTGCATTGGTTTTCTGTTATTACTGTATTACTATATTAATATTATTGGTTATTCTAATAATATCAGTGTTTTTTACTTCTAATATTGCATTTCTCCTATTGCGAGGGAGAGATAGTATAGATAGAATTTATAGTAGGTATTGTTGTAGTTAGCAGGTATTAGTATAGTATTAGTATAGTATTAGTATAGTTAATAGGTCTATGACTTCAACACACACACTCTTCAACATACGGCTTAGAGTTTGAACAAGTACTTGTCTCGACATACGAAGTTATTTTCACCATTTGACGTTTGGAGTTATTCAAAACATTACAATTTTGTATCTCAGTATATGCGCATGCGATTCTCCTTCATGTGGTTTTGTTTATTTTACTCGAGTGCCATTAACCTATTGACCTTTTATAGTTTTACTATCATAGGTTCCAGTAAGACTAGTGTGAGGAGTAGCATTAGAGAGGAAAGGAAGTCAGCTATGCTTTCTTTTGAATGAAAGCGATAATTTGTTGAGAAATGGAGCAAAATCTTCAGATCATTTCTTTTTCACTTTAAGAAAACATCTGATGTAAAGAAAAGAAAGCTGGACACAGTTAAAAGAGAGAGGTAGAATCGTGTAATGAGATAAAGTGCAAATTTTATCAAATATAAAAAAAAATATATAAATAAATTATGCTGATTTAAGTTTCATTTAGTCTAAGCTAGACTAGCTCTGTATTTTTATCACCACCTCTCCCTACGCACTCTGTCTGCATATCACCAATGCTATACACACACCTCTATTCACCCATTTTAATGTTGAAGTGACGCAACAATAAAATTAACTTACAATGAGTTTTATTTATTTTGTTCTTATATGTCAGTTTTTAAGTTGAGTTTTCTACATAGATTTATATGCTGCAGCTGTTTTAATGCTACACGTATTTAGTTGAGGCACTTGTCATTAAGGTTTTTGGGCTCTGGAATAAATTAAACAAAATACAACACATTCTTATAAAAATACATGCTTGTACGTGGGACAGTTTCAACATATGGAACACATTTTGGAGCAGATGAACTTAGTATGTGGAGGTTTGATTGTAGAGTAATTTTATAATTACTGCCTGAAAGCACTGGCGTGCCTTGTTAGGCTTTGTAAGCCGAGGGCCTTTCATCAAATTTATAACCTCGTGTCGCTTGTTATTTGTCCTCTCCTTGTTTCTCTTTCATCGGCTGGATAGCTAATAATTGTAAGCAGTCTGTATGTCACTGTGATTGGCGCTGCCATAGAAACCTAGACAATAAAATTTTAGCCTTTTCTTGCAGAGACTCTCAGCTCTTTGGCTAGAGAAATGGATGAGGAGACCTTCACCCCGGAAGTCACCAACATGTGTGTGGAACTTGGTCTGGCTCTTATTAAAACTTACGATGATCCTGATGTGAGGAGATGTGTGTAAGTGTTAATAATATGCCTTCGTTATGTGGTTTAGCATAATAGTAGTACAGTAAACACTCCTATAACGTATACCTTCTATAAGGTAAATTCCACATACCGTAAAACTTTCTGTAAAGCTTTCCATACTAGTTGAAAATTCCATATAACGTAAACTGTGAGGTCAGCGTGAGTTCTCAAATTCGATGTGAATAGCACACATCTCGCGGTTAGCTTTAAAATATCGCTCTTGCCACACTTGAGAGAGAAAATAGTGTATGTAAATGGTTATCTCTATTATATATACTAGTGCCCTGGCAGTTTAGTTCGCCGGGAGAAATCTTCAGGTGTCTCGAAAAAGCGCAGGTAATAAGTAGCTGCACAATTATTCGGTGTAGGTGTTAGAGTGCCAGTCTAATTATCTGAATGTCGCGAGTTGGACTATCATCAAAAGCTGTTTTATTATAACCTTTAACCTTTTTGACTAGTAGGCAGGCAGACAGATAACTCTTATAGTGAAGTTATACTTTTGTTTTATTTCATTTTTGACATGCAGTGGATCCTTGCCATATGAATTTAATTCGTTCCAGTGTTGGCATCGTATGTCGTATAGAGGGGTATAGAAACCCATAGTAAATATCTAATGCAAACACCCCAGGTGGAAATCATCAAAATGTTATATACGTACTGTACATATTTGAAATTTAGTACCAAAATAATATGTTAACCTTAGTAACTATAATTACCTACAGTAACTTTAGTGTATTTAGTTCTTATGATCTGCAACAGAATGTAACATTACAATGTACTACGTGCAGTACGTACTGTAGGGAGTTCTTACCTATGAGACAGACGTATAACATAAACATTTAATTTAAATGAATTTAGCTTACTAAACACATACACGAAGCCAAGCTTTAGTATGCATTTTACTAAAGTTAAACGGTGTCATTGGCTAAAATTTTATCACCTATCTGTTTCCGGTGTTGTTTTCGCTATAACTAATAACAAACAACGCTGAACTAAGAAAGTGCAAGCATCATATCTATTTCATGCGTTGCAGAAGGGATTTCGGCGAATAGCATTATTCATTATTCCTGTGTATTCAACACACCAACTGCCAGATTTCAATCTCGAGAGAGATTTTTATTGATATCATATGACAAAAAATTGTCGTATGGCACGGGCGTAAAAACACTGTATCCCACATAGTAAAGCGTAAAAACACTGTATCCCACATAGTAAAGCGTAAAAACACTGTATCCCACATAGTAAACGCTGTATCCCACATAGTAAACGCTGTATCCCACATAGTAAACGCTGTATCCCACATAGTAAACGCTGTATCCCACATAGTAAACGCTGTATCCCACATAGTAAACGCTGTATCCCACATAGTAAACGCTGTATCCCACATAGTAAACGCTGTATCCCACATAGTAAACGCTGTATCCCACATAGTAAACGCTGTATCCCACATAGTAAACGCTGTATCCCACATAGTAAACACTGTATCCCACATAGTGAAGCGAAAAAATTAAATAACAGGTTCATTGTAAACCGAGCGCTCACTGTATAAAACATTTTATTGTTTTCTTTTTTCAAAATGCGCCTGTCTAGAATAAGAAAGAAATTCGAGGTAAATTGACATCGAAGGTGGGCATTCTCTTCACCTCCATTGTAAAATTAGCAATGGACCGTGAAAGTGATAAAAAAAGAGAAAAGTTGACAATACAAACCAATATACTACAGGTACTGTACAGACATTAAAATAAAAAGGTCAGTCTAGACTTTTTCCTTTTTGAAGAACCAAAGGGGTGGGTTTGAAAAAATCTTGAAAAGATTTACATGTATTTTACTGTTCTTATAACGTAAAATCCCTTTATTGTAAGCATTCCCAGAATTGATTGTTTACGTTATAGGAGTGTACTGTGTAATCTAATACCTACTGGCATACCCTGCCATGCAGAGGGGAGTTTTGTGTTAGACTTATCCTCTCCATCTCTTTTAGCTTCCATCTGGTTATCTATCTCATGATGATCTCATGATCTCATACATGTATGACATGTGTATATGTACTTGACTTAACAGTATTACACATATGAAGTGGTCAATTTGTAGCTTTTTATAAGTATAAAATGTAACCCATAAAGCAGAAGAGATGAAAAACTGATTACAAAAAGAAAAACAAATATCTTTGTAACACGTTGAAGTAGATTTAATGAACCCAAATAAAATTAACACAGAAAAGGAGTTGTAATTATTAGTAATGGGTAGCAACTAGCAAGTTACAAGCAGAAAAATTGTTGAAAATTTACAACACAAATGCAGAAAATTGTACATCGTTAAACAGTGTTTTGTGTCCATTTTATATTTGGTGGGAAGGGATTATTGCCTATTGGCTTTCATTTCTTCAGCATTAATTAAAATTGTAATAAAAAGTCCCTAGTTGATGAGGAAATTAAATTTATAACCAAAATAAAATGATAAAACTGACAATTACGGCTAAAGAATGGAAAAAAGAAGAATCTAGTTGATAAATTTTATGAGTAAACTAAATTTATGTCACTTTATGAGTTCGTTAGAATTCCAAATGTTGGCTAACAGATTATTTTTTAGAATGCTATGTATTTTGATTTAATTGAGATGGAATTTTCAAACAGTTTTCACTTAGTTTCTTTAAATTTACTCACTCGTAAATAAAGATCAGATCTTTCACCTCTAATGCCTGTTCACATGTAGTCCGAGGCTTTGTAGAAAATTATCCTCGTGACATTCTCATGGCATGGTGTACGATTTCTCTACTCAATAGAATAAACATCAGAGTAAACAAGATTTCAAATAAATATTAGATTTCATAAAATTAAAATGTTTTAATTAAATAAATTAATAAGACATCAAAATAATTGATATGATAAGTGATATAAGTCTGTCAATTAAAAGTTAATGGCAGACAATTTTTTTACTTTCTTATTATTTTGTGAGAACCAAAGCTTCTTTCAAATTAGAAAAGACTGAGTAAAAACATTGGAATCAGATAAAGCCTTAGTCTGCAAGGTGAGATGCCATCAAACACTGATTAGTGCACACTTTTTTGATGCGATCAAGTTAGCTCAGGCTATTTTGTCATTCGTTTTAGATATGGTCTTTTCTCTTCATTGGCTACACTCAAGTCCACCGACATGGTACCACACCTGCAGACGATAGTTGGATACATGCTAGAGTCGATGAGGTCAACAGAAGGAGAGAAGGTACATTATGGTGAAGAAGAAAATCCAATGCTTGCAAATTTTGATGTCGACGACACAACTGAAGAGCTAGACACAGAAGACGATGATGTCGTAGGGTTCTCTATTGAAAATGCATATTTAGAGGAAAAGGAGGATGCCTGCACAGCGCTGTCAGACCTCGCCATACAATACTAGTACGTGAGTCACGAGTGCACTTCCGTCGCAGCGCTTACTTTCCTGTTAGTGTCATGAAACTAAGACAAGCAGGTTCTACAGTGAGACGAAGATTTCTGTAGCATAAAAGTACTCTGTACTTACTCTAGGCGAAAGCTTTCATTTGCCTAAATAAACTTTTAGTAATAAGTATTTTTGTGGGTCCAGCCCAGAATACTTAGCATCTGTGATTGCATAAACCTTCAAAGATATATCTGCAGTGAGCAAATTGACGCTTATTGGCAATGAAAATTTTTGCAGCTCTATTTCTGTTCCTTGTTCATTTTATCAGCCTCAGTAAAGTCGACCCTCGTTAAATCTAATAACGTTAGCTAATCTAATAATGTATTAGCTAGTTATACTCGGTGAGCTAGAAGTCTGCTTTATAGAGAGTTGACTGTATTAGCTAGTTATACTCTGTGAGCTAGAAGTCTGCTTTATAGAGAGTCGACTGTATTAGCTAGTTATACTCTGTGAGCTAGAAGTCTGCTTTATAGAGAGTTGACTGTATTAGCTAGTTATACTCTGTGAGCTAGAAGTCTGCTTTATAGAGAGTCGACTGTATTAGCCAGTTATACTCTGTGAGCTAGGAGTCTGCTTTATAGAGAGTTGACTGTATTAGCTAGTTATACTCTGTGAGCTAGAAGTCTGCTTTATAGATAGTTGACTTTATTAGTTTGTTATACTCTGTGAGCTAGAAGTCTGTTTTATAGAGAGTTGACTGTATTAGCTAGTTATACTCTGTGAGCTAGATGTCTGCTTTATAGAGAGTCGACTTTATTAGTTAATTATACTCGGTGAGTTAAAGTCTGTTTTATAGAGAGTCGACTGTATTAGCTAATTATATTCGGTGAGCTAGAAGTCTGTTTTATAGAGAGTTGACAGTATTAGCTAGTTATACTCTGTGAGCTGGAAGTCTGCTTTATGGAGAGTTGACTGTATTAGCTAGTTATACTCTGTGAGCTAGAAGTCTGCTTTATATAGTCAACTGTATTAGCTAGTTATACTCTGTGAGTTAGAAGTCTGTTTTATAGAGAGTTGACTGTATTAGCTAGTTATACTCTGTGAGCTAGAAGTCTGCTTTATATAGAGTCAACTGTATTAGCTAGTTATACTCTGTGAGTTAGAATCAGCAACTCTTAAAGTATCTGAGTTAATGACTAACTAATACTCCACGGTATAATCAAGACTAACATTAGTACTTTGCATATTAGGATTTACTTTCTCACCCATTGGCCTGTTTGAGTTGGTCTAGCTTCTAGCTTGGCTTTATTCACATCATATCATCATATTCCCTATTGAGGTATTGTTGTGGCACTGTTTGAGATTGGTATTCTCAAATATCAAATGGATTAGTTCAATCACTTTAAGCATTGCAGACTTTGCAAAAGCATTTTACCTCCGGGAAAGCTACCAGCCTGTTAGGAATTTTAGTGAATGTTTTGGAACCTATATGCAGCTTAAGACTAACAGTAAGTTGTGGGATATGGTAACAGTATATTGTGAGACATGGTAACAGTACATTGTGAGACATGGTAACAGTACATTGTGAGACATGGTAACAGTATATTGTGAGACATGGTAACAGTACATTGTGAGACAAGATAACAGTACATTGTGGGACATAGTAACAGTATATTGTAGGACATGGGAATAGTACATTGTGAGACATGGTAACAGTATATTGTGGGACATGGTAACAGTATATTGTGAGTTATTAAGTTAAACTCTCACGTTGTTTAAGCTAGAGTAGGTTACATTTTGTACGTAACCTTATCACCTCTACTACCTTTAATTTACGTGTCGTCATGTCTACTCTTGTGTGTCTGTCTCTAAGGTCAAGTCAAAATGAAAGCCTCTAGATTACATGTTTATGAATGTTCTTTTTATGTTGCACTCCACACTTCTCCATAAAAAATATGTATGCAGAGGTCCGAGAACCAATAATTAAGGTTTCCTTCTCAGTACACCTGTACATCCAGGACCGCGAGTGTTAACTGTCTCAGAGTGTCAAATTCATCTAATCTATTCTGACCAATGAACGATAGGGAATTCTTTTGGCTTATTCACCAAAAGTTTGAATTGAAAAGCTCAAAATTATGGGTTTCTACGTGTTTTCATTTAAGTTCAGCGAGCAATGATAAAACACAAATTTCGGTTAAGGTGTTTTCTGGTTTTAACATTACTTGAAAAGTGGCGCTAAAGGGAGAACACTTGTTAATTTACTGTTTTATCAAATAGGTAGCATAGACAATTGTTTACAATGTATTTGCTGCCAGTTTTCTGAATGGCTTTATGAATGCGCTATAGCAGCGTTTGGTGAACCCTTTCTCTGTAGTGAACAGTTTATGCCGTACATGGATGAGTGCTACAAGGAAGCCCTTAAGCTATCAGAGTACGGCTCGTCAGAAGTCTCCAAGAGCTGCCACAAGGCGCTGGCCAATTTTGCTATAGCTGTTCATGACTACAATCGGAAGATGGCGGATGAACTCAGTGCCAGAGGTACTAACTTGTGCATACCAAGCATTTTCAGTACATAAAACATGTAGAATGACATATAACAGTACTGTATGTATACAGTTTTCCTTCAGTAGATATATTGTATGTATACAGTTCTTCTTTGGTACATTCAATGTACATTCAATGTACGTATGTATACAGTTCTCTTTCAGTATAGATACGCTGTATCTATACTGTTCTCCTTCAGTATACACACTGTACGTATGCATTTCTCTTTTCCATAGGTTGGCTCTAAGAACAGTGAAGACTGGTTCTTACTTAACCTTTATGATTTTAAAGTCACAGGTCCCAAGAAGGATAGTGCAAGCAGTAAGAGTGTTAAAAAGGAAGCAGACAATGCTCTCCTTGCTCCAATAACTCTATTGCTGGCCGCAATAGAGTTAACTCTTCCTAGAGAGTGACCGTTTTCAGCCACGAATAAATTAATCCGCGAATATGCATGAAATTTCAATTTTCGTGAAATATAACTCCGCGAATAAATTCATCCTGTTCGGTATATATAATGCAATTGTTTTAATGTTATATATACTTTCTGGAGTATTTATCATTAAGTTTTTGAGCTCCAGAATGGATAAAATGAAATACAATATATTTTATTATAATGATGTCCACTCCACCATATGACAGTTTTGGCCTACCAAACAGCTATCAGAATGTATGCTGAGGTTGGACTGTATAACCTCTGTTTATGCAGTTGAAAGTTTTTGAGGTTTTCTTTGGACCTACTTATTGATTGAAAACATTCTTTGCAGCTCTCAAAGCCATGCTGGAAGAGCTTGTGCCCAAATTTATAGACACAGTCGCACAGGATACAGACCGAAGTGCTGCCATGACAGCTCTGCACTGCATACAGGAGATGCTTGACAGCATTGGTGAATCTGTACTTCGTGTTAGCGAGGACACATTTACATCTATCATCTCGGTGGTCAAAAGTGTCTTGAGAGGAAAGGTTTGGTTTTATGCTTTTACTTGTCTAGTAGTAGAATGAAATATTAATAGTGATGATAGTAATAACAGTAATAATAGTAGTAGTAGTAATAATAATAGTAGTAGTAATAGTAATGATAATATTAACAGTAGCAATAGTAATAATAGTAGTAATAGTAACAACATAAACCTTTTTTTTGCAGAAATACTACTGAATTTAAAGAATATATCTAAAGTTTTTGCTTAGTATTACGTAAACAATTTTTTATAATGTATTGTCAAGTTGGTGCAAGTTCTCATATTCAATTTGAATAACGAGAGTGCTGTGTTAATCTTAAAATATTTTTTTTCTTTTGCTGCTTTTGGGAGAGAAAACGACGTATAGGGGTACAGTGCGCCCTTGGGATACGATTTTAATTAGTTCACGGATACTAAAGTTGTTGTATAGAAGACTATAGTAACCAAAGTAACTATATAATGCCTATAACTATATAATCCCCTGGTGAAATTCATCAAAATTTTATATAAGTACTGTACCTATTAAAAATTACTATGTAGTATGTTAACCTTAGTAACTATAGTTGCCTACGGTAACTTTAGTGTATTTAGTGGGTATGATCTGCAATAAATTGTAGCATTACAATGTACAACATGTATGTGCAGTAGCAGCAGTAAGTACCGTAGGGAGTCCTTACCGTCGAGACAGACGTATAACAAATAATTTGAATTTAACTTAAATGAATTTAGCTTAGTAAAAAGATACTTAAAGCTAAGTTTTAGTATGTATTTTACTGAACTTCAACTTTTTCATTGCTAAAATTTTATCACTTATTGGCTTCCGGCTCCTTTTCACTATAACTTTTAGCCGACCTCATTAAAACCTTTTTCACCCTAATTCGACAAGAAAGCCCAAGCGATGCTGTTCCCTAAAGCGGCCTCTCGTATACTTGACCATTTAATGGCCATCGACAGGAAAAATGAAATTTTCTTTACTTTACCTTTAGGGTTATTTGACTTGGCTGGTACATTTAAAGGGCAGAGCAGAGAGGAGGCGAAAAATGTATTAGTGCTAATTATGTTACTGTACACTTGAAAATAAATTTAATATCTAATAAAGTGGATTTTTGTTAGCAGGCTAAGGGAAGTTGTCTGATCCCTAGCCCTCTGTTTGAAGGCATCGCAACTCCAACTTTGCTACTGGTTTCAAAGGGAAAATTTTACCACTTTTCACACGAGGAATGCTGAACTGAGAGAAATCAGTCATCGTATCTCTTTCAGGCATTGTGAGAAGGTTTTCGGCAAACAGCATATCCGCATCTTTGTGATTTCGACATGAGTACATGAACTGCCAAATTTGAATTTCAAGCAAAATTTTTGTTGAACCCTTATGGTGAAGTGGGATTCGTATGACGAGGACGAAAAAACCGCCATGTTCCACTTCGTAAAGCGAACAAATCGTATAACAGGGACATCGTAACCCGAGCGCGCACTGTATATGTACACTCTGTACTTTTCAGAGCATAGAATGCTGTTAGTAGTACGTCTGACTACTTATCCATTATACATGTACATGTATATCTATATACACATATACAGTATATACATATATATATATATATATATATATATACACATATACAGTATATACATATATATATATATATATATATATATATATACACATATACAGTATATACATATATATATATATATATATATATATACACATATACAGTATATACATATATATATATATATATATGTATATACTGTATATGTGTATATATATATATATATATATATATATATATATATATATATATACATGTTTATGTATGTACATATGTTTGTATGTATGTATATGGATGTACTAGCCGAATGCCTGGCGTTGTGGGTATTATAAACAGCATGTAAACAATGGCAGGTAATGTAGTTGTCTGCCACTTGCCATTAGCCTGGCACATTGCCAATGGCTAATTTGAGTAAGCTATTATTGCTAAACTAGTATTGCTAAACTTACTAATGAGTGCCGTGAGAGCAAGCTTTAAGCCTGGTTCCCATATCGATTGCGATACTCCGGCGGTAACTTGCGCAGCAAAACGTTTGCGGCGTTAGGCTCAGTGGCATATGTTCACATACATTATAAGCTGCATCGCTAAACATAATCGCGTAATCAAATAAAATGCTCGCTAGCCACGCCGTTTCTATTATGGTGTACTATGCATTTCGAGAAGGTTTTGCCTGCGGTCTTTTGCGAAATTTGAGCATCGCAAAACTATTGCGATGCCGCCGGCAACTACCGGCGGTACCCGGTGCGTAGGTTCCCATTTCACCGCTAATAGCCTGCGGTGCTGTTGCCGGTGCTTTGCGACGTATATGGGAAGCAGGCTTAAGTGACGTTGCGCCGTAAGTAACGCAAAGCTCTATGCGTATTTTAATCAGATAAAGACTCATATTGCTCAATGAATCCACTACATTACACGTCGCCCAATGGGTTAGTTTATTGCCTGGTGAACAGGAGGTTCTCAGATAAAATCTTCTGTGATATGGATTCTTCATTGCTAGATACTAATCGCTATAGCTGGACAGATTGAGCGACAAACTATGAGATTTATTATATATATATTTGTATGTATATATACATTCAGAAGGCTGGATACATATATATATATATTTGTATGTCTATATACATTCAGAAGGCTGGATACATATATATATATTTGTATGTCTATATACATTCAGAAGGCTGGATACATATATATATATTTGTATGTCTATATACATTCAGAAGGCTGGATACATATATATATATATATTTGTATGTATATATACATTCAGAAGGCTGGATACATTTATATATATTTGTATGTATATATACATTCAGAGGGCTGGATACATATATATATATTTGTATGTATATATACATTCAGAAGGCTGGATACATATATATATATATTTGTATGTATATATACATTCAGAAGGCTGGATACATATATATATATATTTGTATGTATATATACATTCAGAAGGCTGGATACATATATATATATATTTGTATGTATATATACATTCAGAAGGCTGGATACATATATATATATTTGTATGTATATATACATTCAGAAGGCTGGATACATATGTATATATTTGTATGTATATATACATTCAGAAGGCTGGATACATATATATATATATTTGTATGTATATATACATTCAGAAGGCTGGATACATATGGTTTTCAAATATCGTTATCTAATTCTTTCATTATAATAACAATTCTTATTAGAATTATATCGCAAAAAACTGATACGACTCGTTTTTTGGTAGGTAATTGATGATTATGATGCAGATGAAGAATTACATGATACTAACTATAAGTTTCTAGATTATTTTGTGTCATGAAACGATGATGAATGTGTGCTTGATGGATATTATGCTACTGTAAATATTTTTACAAGTTTTTAAAATCGTTTGAATTTATATGGTTTTAGCCTGAAAAACGTGAAACAATTCTTTTCTATTTGGTGACATTTGATGTGTGTTGCCAGACATTTTTACGAGTGTCCTACTAAATATCATTGTGTTATAAGCATATTTAGATGTATTTGATAAAAGTTTAAAAACATTGGATCGTTGGACAAATTGCCCAGGGATACTGACACACATTGACAAGGGTGGCCAGGGTTCAAAGGGTTAAAACCTCTAATGCAAAATATAGCCTTGTTACGTGCACGATGATGAATATGCAGTACATTGTAGCATATCATTAATCCTTCATCTTTGAAGGTTTCTTTTTCAGGCTGGCACCTTTTCAAGCTGGCACCTTTTCAAGCTGGCACCTTTTCAGGCTGGCATCTTTTTTTCAACAAAGGATAAGCAGAAGTGCAGTTGACTGGATAATTATTTAGTCTAGCCATTGCATTGAGTTCAAATGTCTTTATGCCAGACAGCCTGCCAGGATGAGGATGAAGATGATGAGGATGAGGAACAAGCTGAATACGATACATTCTTATTGGAATATGCTGTTGGCACGCTGCCCCTACTCGCTCGTATAGTTGGCACCGAAATCTTCACTCCTTACTTCGCTGACTTCCTCCCTCATCTTCTTAAAAAATGCGTAAGTCTTATTTTTAAATGGGCTTGCTAGAGTTCCATGTACATCTGTCTGTTGATATGTCTGCAAGAACGCTTTTCTGATTTCAGAAGGCCAGTTGCACGGAGACTGAGAGATCGTATGCCATAGGAACCATAGCCGAATGTTTAGACATGATGGGTGGCGATTGCGCTGTTCCCTATCTGGACCGACTCCCTTCTATCTTCATTTCCGGAATGACTGATTCGGATGACGAACTCAGGAATAACTCGGTTTTTGCTCTCGGAGTACTTGTGACAACCAGTGGTGGTCATCTCTCTGAGTATCCTTTATGAGCTCTTTGTCATCACATCACCTGTCTCTTTATGACTGTTTGCTCAGTCCGCAAATTGCTTAGAGTTGTTTAGTACATATTTGGCAGATTTTAATATAGGTAAACGTACTGTCATGTCTCTACTCTGAACAGATCAAGGTAGTATATCCTATTGATTGTACT
The DNA here is from genome assembly GCF_963576615.1 of Watersipora subatra. Lineage (NCBI taxonomy): Eukaryota > Metazoa > Bryozoa > Gymnolaemata > Cheilostomatida > Watersiporidae > Watersipora > Watersipora subatra. The sequence continues at coordinate 1,910,785 of NC_088709.1, read as the reverse complement.
GTCATGTCTCTACTCTGAACAGATCAAGGTAGTATATTCTATTGATTGTACTTACATGTCTCTATTCTGAACAGATCAAGGTAGTATATTCTATTGAGTGTACTGTCATGTCTCTACTCTGAACAGATCAAGGTAGTATATTCTATTGAGTGTACTGTCATGTCTCTACTCTGAACAGATCAAGGTAGTATATCCTATTGAATGTACTGTCATGTCTCTATTGTGTTATCCATGCTCCTCTCAAGTGCTCCTCCTTAACAGTGCTCCCTAGTAAATATCCACTTCTATTGACTAACCTACATGAGCTAGTTGAAGGAGAGAAATCGGGGAGAGTGAGAGACAACATCTGTGCTGCCATGGCTAGAGTTCTTAGTGCTGGTCATTCACAGCTTCCTGTTCAAGAGGTACTACTTCGTTAGCACAACCAAATGTTTTTATCTTTATTGTTAAATGTTACTTTCTGTTACTTTCTTGTTATTTAGTGTTATATTTTTACTTTTCAATAAGCTGAATTTATATAGAAGCAAACCATAATTGATGCTGCGTGGGAGCTGCAATATTTTCTTATTTATTATTCGCCAACTGGTGTTTTTATTAGTTAAGATTTTTGTAAAGATAATTAGAGGGAAGACAATTTGTTATATCACAAAGTAACATATTCTTAAAATAATTGTTTATGAATTATACACACACTAACATATGTGCTGTTGGTCTGAACTGATGACCTCATAAAACTCCAGCTATAATTACTATCTTGAGCCGCTTGCAGTTTAGCAGTTTGCGTCGGTTGCAATGCTTCCAAGCTCAGCTCTTCAATTCCATATCCTCAAATAATTCTGGACTGTTGAGCCTTTTCAGATTAATTACAAATCATGTTATTTGTACCCAGAGTGTAATTCTTACAGCCAACGGGAAACACAAAACACAGAAGCCGTGGGTTTTTCCCTTTGAAACTCGTGTCAAGATTTATAACATCCAGTTTTTGAAATTTTCCTTAACGTTCATATCAACTTTATTCATGACTATTAATCAGCTGGTTTCATTGAGCCATCTCACGGAGGGTAGATCACGGAGGGTAGATCACGGAGGGTAGATCACGGAGGGTAGATCACGGAGGGTAGATCACGGAGGGTAGATCAAGGAAACCACATCTACATGTGAATGTAGTGTGGAAAGGTAGTTCCTTCAAGTAATATTAATAGGTAATCAACTCTCATTGCTGTTAAGCTATGAGTGCACCATGTATCATTACTCAGTGGTAGAATTTTGGTCCATTTTACCAGTTGGTGGCAAAGCATCTTATTCTTAACACACCATTCTGAAATTAGTACTGCGTGTGGCTGCTAACTTGTTTAATAATGTTTTAATTAAATGCGCTTAAATATGATAAGAAATAAATCTTTGATTGGCATTACCTTTTGGATATTTCCAACATTGATGTAAAATTCAGACAACTTCAGTCATACCTCGGTTTTCGAATGCTTCTGATCTCGACCAAATCACATTTTAAACAGAAAAGCTCGTCAATTTTATGCCCCAGGCTTCAACCAAAGATGTGTTACAATTGTTAAAAATAGAAGACAAAGTATGTTCCTACTGTGCTTTTACATCTCATACAATTGTTGAAATTAGGGTTTCCTTTTGGGAATATTTGATTCAGCATATGACAGTTTTAATATTCTAAGCAGCTCTCCGAACGAATTCAATTTGTAATCAGAGGTTTGACTAAGTATCACTTTCACCTAACCTTAAAATTTGGTAAAATGTATAATTTTGCTTCTTAGACAATGAACTTTGTATATAGTGCTAAACAGATGTCGTTATATTGTTATATGAACAGCGGTCCAGAGGAGACATTTCCAAATTTAGTTTTACACTACATCTTCACGATAATAACGCTAGTTTGTGATAAAAATGCTTTTTTGAGCTCATTTTTCTTGGCGTTCAGCCTATTAAACATCCTGTAACAAGCTACGAGCAATGTTAAATAGCTGATCTACCTTTGGGAAAAACTGAGATTATTTTGAAGGCTGAACTCAGAGAATAATGGGTTTTAAGACACCCATCTCTATCATTCTAGATCGGACTAAACATCCCCAACTTCCGTCTCTAAAAAACTAGGTTACGTCCCATATTCATGGGCGGAGCTTATTGTGTCGTTTGCGAGACCGATATTGAATCGCTGTAAAAAAGCTTCCATGACTTGGAAAGTTATTGGACCAATCTTTATTCTGAGTAAAAAATCCGAATCAGCGTGTCTGATTTACCTAGAAAAAAACAATGAAAACTGTTTGTGGCACTTATGCTTTAACATATTATTTTGTTACTAATTTTTAATATGTGCAGTACGCATATAAAATGTTGTTGATTTTACCAGGGGGTGTTTGAATTAGATAGTTACTATGTGTTTCAACACCCCTCCATACAAAATTTTTGCTTCACGATGTCAACACTGGAATGAATTATAATCGTATGACCAGGGTCCACTGTAATCATAATCCAACTTTATCTCTGCTATATTTGCCAACATGTCCCAGTCTAAAGCTGCGTTTACACATGCCAATTTTATGCTGATTATCTGGACGATTTGCCCACTGACCGAGAATCGCATTGTATGAAAAGAGCAAACAAGCCTGACACTTTTTGTACTGAGAGAAATTTTATCGGACTGTGAATGATTGGTGGACGGTTCTAGGCCAATTTTCAATTTGAGTAGCCAATGAAATCACTGTTCACAGCAAATATCACAGATTTTTATTTAAAGTGAACGCCCACATTTGTTTGTACGTTTGTGTACATGTTTTTTCATTGGGTTCAAACGCAAGTGATAATTATGTTGATAGCACCCTGAAGGATGCTATCAACATAATTATTGCTAGCCCTCAATTATTATAGCAGCAAACGGCATGATAATTGAAGCATCTGTTTCAATTATCATGCTGTTGCTATAATAATTGAAGTAGATGTTCATAGCAAAAGATTGTCCTCCCTGTAGCTATCACATTATTAGATCGTCCTCCCCATTACTAGTGATGAACTTGACAGTGTAAAATAATTGGTAAACTTGCTAAAAACGTCTACGAGAAACTTCGTAGGAAACAGCAAAATATAAATCTTGACTCACTAAAAACATGTCAGCTGAAGTTATCTGGCTCTGCAAATAAAAAATGGCGAAATTACCCACTGTCAATCCAAAGTCATCTTGAGGTGTGAACAGAAAAAATCGAGCCAACAGCTCCCATAAAATCGTTCAGAAATCGGCTGCAAAAGTTCGGTTTGCCAATCGGCTGTTGTGAATTCATTCTTTAGTCAGTGTTTGCTGTTTATTAAGCCTGGTTCCCATATCGATTGCAAGACTCCGGCGGTAATATTGCGCAGCAAAACGCTTGCGACGCTATGCTCGGCGGCTTATGTTCACACAGGGTTGGAAAAAACAACGGTTTTTATGGAAAAACCAGGTTTTTTTGGTTTAAACCGGTTTTTATGGTTTAAACCGGTTTTTTATGGTTTTTATAATTTTACCAAGGTTTTTGCAATTTTAAGTCTAATTAACATCACTTACTATAGCTGCATGATTGAGTACTGAACATACATATGTGGAATCATCTGTTAAAGATGGTACTGTGGGAGTTGTTATGGGGAAAAAGAGAGAAAACATGGAAATTTCAGAATGAGTCTTTAATCAAACATGATTGATGAAATACAGAGCAGAAATCTTATCACATAAAGTGAATATTTTACATACAGCTCTATGTATAAGTACATGTAGGAACGTTAATCACAGTGATTAGTCTGTGGTAGTGCAGAGCATAATGCAGATGCATTGCTAGTGTTTGGGGCAGTGGCAGATGACTCAACTGCTATCACCTGAATATTAGCATCACTGTCTAAATTGGTGTTTTCAGCTTGACATTTTGCTACGTGAGCTTTAAGCCTATCTGCGTGACCTCGCATTACGACAGCACACATATTACATTTTGCCTTAAAACCTTTGTCTTTCAAAACACAACAAACTTGATAAACTGATTTCTAACAATCCAAAAACTTTGGCTAGTGCCCAATAAATCAAATATTAGTTTGCAAACTTGAAGCTTTTGCGCAAAGGAATTTTATTGTTTTAATTTCTAATTATAAGTAATCCTTTCTAACTGGCCAGACTTGAGAAAGTATTCATTCATTATTAGAGACGATGATTGGATTAGTATATTTCACATGGTTTTTATATTTCATCAGTAAAGAGATCATCAAATCACTTGATAAAACCAATTGAAAATGAAATCCACTAATTCATTATTGTGCTAGGATTTCATGTAGTTTCAACATGAGCTCTGCCATCAATTTACTACTGTGTCCTAAATAAACTTCCACAGCTGATAATTACATATAATTGCATTTCTACATTTCTGCATGTTTTTCACAAAAAATAATGGAAAAACCATAAAAACTGGTTTTTTCGGGCTGGTTTAAACCACTCGGTTTAAACCAAGCCAACCCTGTGTTCACATAAAGCTGCATTGCTAATAACGGCATAAAAACTTTTGCTCGCCGTACCGTTTCTATAATGCTGACCTTCATCTGTACAGTGCATTTCGGGAAGGTTTTTCCTGCGGTTCTTCGCGAAATTTGAACAACATTAAACTCTTGCGTTGCCACCGGCGCTCCTCATCGGTACCCGGCGCTTAGGTTCCCATTTCACCACTAATTGCCTGCGGTGCTGTTGCGGGTGCTTTGCGACGTATATGGGAACCAGGCTTTAGCTGCTGGAGGCTTCGTTCTACTTTTTCTAAGTACATTGACAAAATAAGAAATAGCTCGCAGCTCACTAAAACTAAAAATATCTCAAATCTTTAGGTGTTCTCCAGAATGCTGGACCTACTACCATTAACAGAGGACTTCGGTGAATATGAGACGTTGTGCCAGTGTCTCATCAACTGTCTTTACCCAAACTACAAACCTCTGGTGAGACTCACTATAGTTTAGGCTATTTATCTCGTTACAAATTTGTTATCAGTTAAGAGAGAGACCCGATCTTTTGACATGGGGAATATTCAAGGTAGCACGCATAACCATTAAGTGAAAGTTTGTAGTCGTAGTTGATGTCACATCGAGTAACAGATGGTTACAAGTGCTGGCTGTCTGTATCTTTTGAAATTCATTTTCTGTAGAGTTGCGTTTTATAAAAGCACTCTATTTAATATAGACGATTGCAGGTTGGGATTAACTAAAAGTAACTCTTTTTATTTGTTTTTCGAAGAGTGTTTGATGCTTGTGATTGAATCTATATTGCAAGAGATTATGATAAATATATTCTATCTCAATTGTATTTCTGGTTGCTCATTCTGCCCGTGCATATGCTGCTCATTTGGTGCGAAAGTGCTTATCAACGCCTGAACTTCTCACTTTTGTGGTGAGCTTATTGGTTGACATGACTTGTCACAGCGTGTCTTGTGCAGACATGTCTTTTAAAACTGATCACCCCCAAATGGGTACTGATCACCCCCGAATGGGTACTGACCACCCCCAAATGGGTACTGATCACGCCCCAAATGGGTGCTGACCACCCCCAAATGGGTGCTGACCACCCCCAAATGGGTGCTGACAACCCCCAAATGGGTACTGACCACCTCCAAATGGGTACTGACCACCCCCAAATGGGTACGAACCACCCCCAAACGGGTACTGACCCCCCCCCCCCAATGGGTACTGACCACCCCGCAAATGGGTACTGTATAACAATTTGTAAACTATGTTTTATATCTTCAGCCATTACACATACAAACCTCTAACTAGTCCTTAAAAACTAGGTTTGACAGATAAACTCACTTGTTACAGGTCGTTGAAGCCATGCCACAAGTATTTATGTTAGTTACAGACGCTCTGAAGACTGATAAGCTATCTTCCGGTATGTTGTGTTCGTTTGTTATGCTATTGTCTGGTCAGAAACTCATTCCATTATTTGTAGTAGTTAATCATGGGAATTGACGGTTTAGTATGCATATTATTGGTTTCTTCTTTGCAATACTCTATCTATAGTTTTTGCTACATCAAATCGGCCATTAGATGATATCAGGTAAAACATTACATGGTATGTGGTGTTTCAAAGGCCTGGCTACGGCTGGTTAGTGGCTACTAGCATTGGACTCTGGTGCAGCTGACTATAGGTAGTAGTTATGTTGTTAACTATAAGTGGTAGTAGTTCTGTTGTTAACTATGAGTAGTAGTAGTTCTGTTGTTAACTATGAGTAGTAGTAGTTCTGTTGTTAACTATAAGTAGTATTAGTTCTGTTATTAACTATAAGTAGTAGTAGTTCTGTTGTTAACTATAAGTAGTAGTAGTTCTGTTGTTAACTATAAGTAGTATTAGTTCTGTTATTAACTATAAGTAGTATTAGTTCTGTTATTAACTATAAGTAGTAGTTCTGTTGTTAACTATAAGTAGTAGTAGTTCTGTTGTTAACTATAAGTAGTAGTAGTTCTGTTGTTAACTATACCCTAGGACACTTATATTTCGCTAGTATTTAGTTTCGTGAGTAGCATACAGAGTAAAATTTCGCTGCAACTTAATTTCGCAACTCTGATGAGTGCGAAAATGTAATGATGTGAAAATAAATGCAGTGGAACAAACATAATTATATTTCTCAGGTTTGGTTCGCCGGTAAGAAAATTTTTTCATTTTGGGACTAATTTGTAATTGTGAACCGCAGGTAGAATTGTATGGCCGAGATCGATAATGCAATGTGATCGCTTGCTGCCATTTGTTTCTTGGACTACTGTAGAATGGAATTTAATTACGCTGAAAATTTTAACATTTTTGTCACAATTTAGCTTGTTTTTATATTAACGTATTTTAATTTTAACGATCAACGGTGTTGTGTATAAGTATTAATTTTAACGTTTTCCCAAACACTCAACTGCTGCTAATAATTGCTGAACATCTTTATTACAGTAATTACAAGTTGTATACAAATACATACATGATACAGCTGCTAGTAATACTACAGCTACAGATACTAGCACAGTGTGTAGTTATTATAACTTCTTCTCTTCCTTTTTTATTAGTGTTATTTATCAGAGCTAACTCTTTCTCTATTGCCTCATCTTCTGAACCATTACAAGTTATTGAAGAGGTGTCAGTGGTAAATCCAAACCTTTCCAGAGCCATGCTGCTTGTGTAGTACTGTGAGTGTCAGTGTGTCTTATTTTCTTTCAACACGCGGTGCTCACTGCATTGATTGATGTCCCCAACAAACGATAACGCTACTAATGCGTGTGCATTGACATCAAATTCCTATCATTATAAATCATTCTTAATGGGAAAACAATCATAATTAATTGCAAAATAATAACGTAATAAATTTTGACAGTCAAATTATTTTGTTGGATTATATTTTAACGGTGCTATAGTGGTCGTTAAAAACGTTAAAATAAATGTCGTTATAAAATTCCATTCTACAGTATCAATGAACAAAACTATTTAATTTCGCGTTTTGATATTCCGTGTTTTCTCTCGTTCGTTATGATAGTTTAGTTTCGCTCATGAAATTTTCGCGAGAGGATGACTCCGCGAAAACGCGAAAGTTAGATGAGGCGAATACATAAGTGTCCTAGGGTAAGTAGTAGTAGTTCTATTGTTAACTATAAGTAGTATTAGTTCTGTTGTTAACTATAAGTAGTAGTAGTTCTGTTGTTAACTATAAGTAGTAGTATTGTTGTTAGCTATAAGTACAGTCATGTGCAAAAGTATGGAGTCGCCCTGTGAATTTGCGTGAACTCAAAGTTCAATTTCAAATACAATAAAGAGAACAATTTCAAAAATAACAAAACAAGATATCATTTTAATTCTCACAGTCTAATCTACACGATGGTGCTATTTGAAACATAATTAGACAATTTGCTTCACTTGTGGGATTTCCTAAAGGACATGACACTCTCACTCAAATAAGTTTAGTACAGTGAAACTCGGATAACTCAAACTTCAAGGGACCGAGCAAAAGTGTTCGAATTATCAGAGCGTTCAAGTTATCAGAGCACTGTCACAAGTCCATGTATTTACTTATTTATTAGTAGATACATGTACACATACAAACTATAATATAAATCAAAAGCACAAATTACTTGTTTCACATTTAATGCTTCTAATGTAAAGCTTAAAACGTTTTTATCAAAAAGTATAGAGATTTTTCTATCACTTGAGATCGGTTTGTTGTTTGAGGTGATGTTATTGCCAGGACGTTTTTTAGATTGACATTGGCAAAACTTGATCGTTGCTGAAATGCTCAAAAGAAAAGACATCTTTTTCTTTTGAGCATTTTACCCGCGATCAATTTTGCCGATTTTTCTTGAAGTTTATGCAAAGATTACCTTACTTTACCTGGGATTCGTTAAGAGCAACACTCCGAGGCAGTTCAATTAAAATTTTTACGAGGTTTTACAGTACATTGTATATCACTCACGCTTTTTGAATGGATACTTATTGAATGTACACACGTATTCTGTGTTTAAGTCAAACGATGAATAGTTTTTTAGCTAAGACAACGTATACGTTTAATTACTTACAACAATCTTTAAGACGTTTTAAACATTCAACATTCCGACGTTGATTCAACACGGAATCAACGTCGGAAAACTATTCATCACGGGCTAGCCGGGTCACGCACCCAAAGATTTTCGCCACGCAAATACAAAACAAAAACAACATGCTGTTTTTGTTTTGTATGTGCGTGGCGAAAATCCTTGCGCGCGTGACCCGGCTAGCCCGAACTATTCATCGTATAGCAGGATAAATCGAATTTCACCAAACCTTTAGAAAAGTCGTTGACAAAAATATTTTGCCGATGGAGGTAATAACGACACTTATGAATTACGAAAAGTTGAGGTTTACCTCTATGGCTTGGAATAAAGTGATTTTCTCAAGCGATAGCAACCGTTTCGGTAGCCGTTGGGGAAAAAACAGTTCGTTATAACAGTGTTGAGTTCGAGTTATATAGAGCCATTTATCATTGCGTGGGAACGGACCAAGCAAATCCATTCGAGTTAACCATGTGTTCGCTATATCCGAGGGCGAGTTATCCATGTTTCACTGTATTTAATAATAATAGGAAGCGAGTACAATTAATTATCATAATTCAATCTCTCGAAGCCATTGTTTCAAAATCTTTGAAGTTTTGTTATTTTTGTGTACATAAGGATATAAAAGTAAGGATTTTTACCATTCTGTGCATTCGTTGTACAATATTTTCATTAGTAACATTCTCACTATGAAAACTACCGCAGAACAGCGAGCAACCATTATTTGACTTCATCAAGAAGGAATGTCTATGCGAGAAATTGCCAAAAGAGTTGGTTGTTCAAAAAACAGTGTCTGGTGTCATTCAGAGATTCTACAAGACTAGCAGTACTGAAGATAAACCACACTCTTATCGCCCAAAAAATAGGACTTGTAGAGAAGACAGAACTCCAGCGCGGATTTCCTTAACAGAACGTAAAAAGTCTAGCAGTGAACTAATCAGAGACTGGCAGGACACAAGCAATATCAAAGTGCGACCATCTACCGTTTGAAGACGCCTTATTGCTGCCAGGTTGAAGGGCTGTAAAGCAAGAAAGAAGCCAATGGTGACAGAGAAACAAAGGCACAATCGACTAAAGTGGGCATGCCAGCACAAGACATGGAGTGTGGACTAGCGGAAAGGAGCGATTTTCTCTGACGAATCTACCTTTTCTGTTTGAAGAAAACCAGGAGAAGTTTCAAGCCATGGTGTATTACTCCTACGGTAAAGCACGCTGCATCGGTGATGGTTTGGGGCTGTATGGCGGCATCAGGGGTTGGACGGGTCGACTTTGTACTTGGCATGATAAACAGAGAAAAATATATTAAAACCATGCAAAGTAATGTGTTACTAAGTTCTACGGCGTTGTTTAGTGAAGGTTCTACTGACTGGTGGTTCCAAGATGACAATTCCCTCTGTCACTGTGCCAAGAAAGTCAAAAAATGAATGCAACAAGAGAAAGTCGGCACAGTGCCATGGCCAGCTCAGAGCCCAGATCTGAATCCCTTGGAAACTGTGTGGCAGCATATAACAGCTATACTAAACAAAACTTAACCCAAGACTAAAAACGAGCTGATGGAGGGCCTCGTGAGAGCTTGGAACAGCGTAATTGAGCCATCAAAACCTGAAAAGTCGGTTGCATCAATGCCCAACCGGTGTTGTCTTGTCGCAGAGAACAAAGGCTGACCAATCAAGTACTGAGACTAACAGATTTCAGAAATCACCTCCACTCTCTTATAGAGAATATTTATACAACCAATGGCCTTTTTCAGGGCCACCAACTTGTTCAAAAAGTTGTTCACATTTGAAAATTATTTAGTAGATTGCATAAATCCATACATTAAACTTTAGAGGGCAGCCTGTTGTTTTAATTATTAATTTAGCAAGTTAATAATTAAAATAATCAGATAGAAGACACTCTCAGCATTAAAATGATACTAATATATTTGCTGTAGCTTTATTCTAAGCTGAGTAACAAAAGCTCGAAGTTTGAAATTGTAAATACTTAAGGGGCGGCTCCATACTTTTGCACATGACTGTAGTAGTAGTTCTATTGTTAGCTATAAGTAGTAGTAGTTTTGTTGTTAGCTCTAAGCAAAAGTAGTTCTGTTGTTAACTATAAGTAGTAATAGTTCTGTTGTTAACTATAAGTAGTAGTAGTTCTATTGTTTTCCTCGCTGGATTTCCCAATACCTTTATTGAAGTATTATCAGGATACTTATTATCTAATACGGATCAACAGTTTGTGATAGCAATAACATTTGTGCAGCTGTTTGCACTGCTATATTTTGCTTATGAAAAAATGTGACATGATAGTTATGAAAACACCCTCTGAAAATACTTTCAGTTCATGTCAAGACTCAAACTACAGAAAAATATTTCAGTTTAAAACTTTAACCAGATGTAATTAGCTAAAAATGGTAAAAGTGAAAATTTCTTTGTCTGTATATAAATAATTGTTTGTGTGATACCGTTGTTGTCATCATCTCTCGAAGGTAAATCTCAAATGAAACCAAACTGATAAAATGGAATCGAGATTATGTTCATGAGAATCAGCATTTTCACCTATTACACATGCCTTTACCAATGTAGACCCACATGTTTGTTTCGACATGACACATCGGCAACATGTTTCTGATATGTTACCGACTCGACTACGCAGTTGATATGTTTTGTCGTTGTGTGTGTGTAGCCAAGGTTTATGCTAGTATAGATGTTTGGCTCACCTTGCCCTACTGGTGCTCGCAGACACAGCATTTAGTAAGCTATTTGTCTATTCAAATCTAATAGATAAATTTACATGTATATTTGGATTTTGTTTCCCAACTGGATTGTTTACTGATAGCAGTTTATCGGCCTTCCTATCAAAGAAGCATCGCACGCCCTTTTCGCTAGCTGTTCCCTCTGCAAGATTTAGTAATATATATATTACTAAAACTAGTATAACTAATACTAGTTGTCTACATATATCTGTTGAGTGGGTGCAGTCCTCGGTTTAGCGGTATATTCACTATATTCTACTGTATGTCTTTGTTTCCCAACTGGATTGTTTACTGATAGCAGTTTATCGGCCTTCCTATCAAAGAAGCATCGCACGCCCTTTTCGCTAGCTGTTCCCTCTGCAAGATTTAGTAATATATATATTACTAAAACTAGTATAACTAATACTAGTTGTCTACAGATATCTGTTGAGTGGGCGCAGTCCTCGGTTTAGCGGTATATTCACTATATTCTACTGTATGTCTTTTGTGTTTTCAAGGGTTATGCTGTGGATATGTAGTAAAATATTGATCTTTTAGCTACCTCAGAGAAACTTGCTTTGATGCTGAGGGAACTGAAAGATGCAGAACCAGAGAGATTCCGAGGAGCTTTGGCTTCAGTACCACAAGACTCGCAGATTTGGTCTCTCTTTCCTCAAGGATGCTGATGGAACCTTGTTTCGTTACATCGTAGGAAGGCTTCTAATTTTTAGATCACGCCATGTGACCCATCAGGTGGTTTGCTGATAATACATGAGACTATCATACCAGTGCTGTGATTTCAATATTTTAAAGTTGCTCCTTGAAGCCATGCCCAAATGTTTCTTTGTGCGCTCATACAATTATCTAGTCACCCCATGTCAACAAAGCGTATCCACCCTGTTATGATTTATTCTTTGTTGAAATATAATTGCTACCAGCACATTGTTTAAGAATATTGCATAAGCAGCAATAGAAGACAGGAGTTTTAAGGTTGGTTCACACTATATAGGCGTTCATTGTCGATTATGTGAACCGTAAATCAATGGCATCGACGTAGCAACGCAGATTGTCGGGAAAGTTTGCAGCTGTCAAACTTTCCCGATATTTTGCCGAGCATCGACGACTGCCTCTACAATGTGAACTGTAATGGATTTATAGCATATATGTCTGCGATATGTTGGCCATTTTTGTTTGGCTGAGCATTTTGCCTTCTTCACGACAAACAACCGGTAGACTGAAATTACAAAATGATGAATCATGTTGTTTGCTAAGAACATTGGTCAGTTTGGTATTTCTGCTGACTCCGGAAATACAGAGTAAATAGCCTACACGTGAAAGGATAATGATTGGACCAAGTAAATAGAGACTTCAAGTTTATTGGTCTACCATTTATGTTTAGAAGATATAAAATAATGTGTTACCTTAATTTTACTCAGTCTTTTTTCTGCTCTTAACTGAATATCACTCTAAGTCTTATTCTATATTCCAGGTATGTCTTACTCTGAATTAGTAAATAAAAGTAATCATAACCTGTGAAATTAAGCTTGTTGTTATATCTATCAATTTAAATTGGGGGATAAGAGAATTTAGTCGCATGCTATGCTATTCTAGGCTTTAACGGCTTATTACCGAACAGCGTTGTTCTATCAAATCTGATTATCTCAGATATTGTTTTTGAGTTTGTACAACTTTCCATAGTCATCCTATCACTATGTCAAGTTGATTATCCTATGTCAATTGATTGTCTCAATTACATAGGACTACGTTATTGAAGTGGCAATTAATAACCAGAAAGTCATCCTTTTAGGGTTATGTGGCTACGCTAACACTGTTCGTCACAGTTTAGAGTAGTTATCTAGGCCTATTTAGATATTATGGTTAATATTAGTCTGACAGCATTTAAACTATAGCCCGAGAGTTTTTGAAGGTGTATTAATACGTAAGTATTAGAAGAAAAATCCTTCACACTGGTGGCAGCAGTGGGATTCTATATAGTTTATAATGCCCCCGCGTCATCAAGCGTCACCTGAATCAATGGCAACAGGAGGCGTAAATATGGACCAATTAGCTCAGGTTTTAGCTAACGTAAATTTAAATAGGCGAACAACGTTCAAGCTACCTAAGTGTGATGGTAGCGGAGATGTTGAATTGTATTTGCAGCAGTTCATTGATATTAGTGCTGCTAATCAATGGGAAGATCGAGCCGCCTTATTACATCTAAAATGCGCTTTGGAAGGGGTGGCTGCGGCTTGCAGTCGTGGGGAGACACTTAAAATCGCCTTTCAAGGTCTACGGGCTCATTTTGGCATTAGTCCAAGACAAGCTAGGGATAAACTAGGACAGTTAAGGTACGAGGGTAACTCATCGTTACACATACTAGGAACTGAGGTGGAGCGATTAGTTGATATTGCTTACCCAGCTGCCGGTCAGGAAGTACGAAACACCTTGGCCATTGACTCCTTCACCTGAGCATTAAATCATAATGTGCTTCAACGCCATTTGTTAGTGCTTCCAATTGAGTCAGTAGCTGATGCTGTGACAGCTGCTCAAGAGTATTTCCAAGTGAGAAATAACTTGGGGGGAAAAACCAAACATCACGTTGCTTCCGTAGAAGTGGATCAGGTTTCTTTCAAAAAGAAATCACCAATGGAGCAGGTGATGGAGAAAATGTTACAGCAAATGGAAACAAACGCAGAGGTTATGCAACAGCTTCTACAGCAAAAAATCCGCAGCTACAGGTAGATCCTCCGACCAGGCATCTAACAATGGATCGAGAACTGATTTGCCATGTTATGAGTGCGGGGGCCCTCACCTAAAAAGAAATTGTCCCACTTTGAAGACACAAACCTCAAAGGCGGGAAACATAGATGGTCCACAGCAGTAAGGCCTGCTGACTGGCAAAAAGGATAAGTCAAAAAGTCATGAATCTACCAATGCTTCTAAATCGACATCACCCCAAAATGGCAATGATTGTCTCTCGCCTTTGGTCATAGATGGGCCCAATAGGGAGTTACCTCGTTCATCACAGGTAACTGAACCTACACGTATCAACCCCAGTTACTTCCTCCCAGGGAAGGTGTCGGGCAGACCTGTTCATTTTTTGATAGACTCTGGTTGTACGTCTAATATCATACCACAGCATGTGTTTGAAAGAATATCTAAAGGAGTTAGAGATCAGCTGATGCCATATGAGTCTCAAGGAAGCCTCGCAGATGGTAGTCAGATGGGGATCTCAGGGACAATCGAGTTGTCAGGAAGACTCAGAGATATTGCTTTTGTGTCTGAATTCTTAGTATGCCCCTTCACCGAGGATGCGATACTAGGTATGCCATTTTTGGAAAACCATGCTTGTGTCATAGATTTTAGACTTCAGAGTTTAAAAATGAAAGGCAGAGAGCTGAAGTGCACTAATCGGTTCGGTGATTGACTGCATAACAAAGTTCAAGTGGTTCACAAAGTTACCATTCCATCCCATTCTGAAATGATAGTGAAGGGTAGACTATGTGGGAAAACGACAAACGAAGTTGGGGTAGTTGACAGATGGGAAGAGAATCCCAAGGCTGCTCCTGGGTTGTTGCTGGGAACATGCTTAGCAAAAGTAGGTGAGAAGTTGCAAGTCCCAATACGCTGCATTAATATAACACGAGCACCAATCGTGATAAATGCAGGTAGTTGCGTGAGGATGTTCCATGCGGTAGAGATTCCAAGCGATGGAGAGGTAGATGAACGTCAAATAACAAATGTGTTAAATGAAGGTAACAGTCAAACTGAAGATCATCTCTCAGTAGGCTCTATGCCTGAACATGTGTGCTCTGTATATCAGGAAGCAATAAAACTTTGCACTACTGACAGAGAAAGACGTAGTATTGGGAAGCTGCTAATGGAGTTTCAGGACATTTTCAGCAGGTCTGATGCTGATGTTGGCTGGACACATTTGATCAAGCACTCGATACCGGTTAAGCCAGGAACTCGGCCAATTAAGCAACCACCTCGGCGCCTCGGACCTGAAGGGGAAGCGGAAGTTGAGCGACAGGTAAAAGAACTATCGGAGCAGGAGCTCATCACCCCGTCCAATAGTGCTTGGAGTTCGCCAGCTGTCCTGGTGAAACGTAAAGATAGAAACTGGCGGTTTTGTATTGACTACCGCCAGTTGAATTCCGTCACAGAACAAGACTGTCATCCGTTGCCGCGGATAGATGAAAGTCTTGATGCATTGGCCGAGAGTAAGATATTCAACACCCTTGATTTGATATCCAGGTACTGGCAGCTTCCTTTAGATGAGGATGGACAGAACAAATCCTCATTTGTAACTCGAGATAGGCTGTGGAAGTCGACGGTGCTTCCGTTTGGGCTCACCTCTGCTCCTGCTTGCTTTAGTCGCTTGATGGAGCGCGTGATGAGGGGTCTTCACTGGAAAACCTTGCTTTTGTATCTCGACGATATTATTGTGTTCAGTGAGGATATTGATTCGCATATAGAGCGGTTAGCAGCTGTATTTGAGCGCCTACGGGCAGTGGGTCTGAAATTGAAGCCTTGTAAATGTGGTCTTTTTAAAGCCGAAGTTAAATACCTTGGTCACGTGGTGAGTGCAGATGGTGTAGCTACCAACCCCGAAAAGATAGTGGATGTGAAAGAGTGGCCTGTTCCAAAACGTGTGCGTGAGCTAAAGGCTTTCCTCGGAACAGCTGGCTATTACCGCCAGTATGTTTTAAATTTCTCAATTATTGCTAGTCCTTTGCATCGGATAACATCTACGTCTGCTTCATTTTGTTGGTCGCCTGAGTGTCAAAAATCATTCGGGACTTTGAAAGAAGTTCGGTGACTTCAGAAGTTCTCGAGTATCCAGACCCAAGCCTTTCGTTCATTTTGGACACAGATGCTAGTGCCGAAGGTATAGGGGGAGTTTTGTCCCAAGTTCAAAAGGGTAAAGAAAGAGTAATTTCGTATTATAGCAAGTCGTTCAGTCCTCCTGAACGAAACTATTGCGTAACTAGAAAGGAACTTCTTGCTGTTATCAAGTGTGTTAAACACTTTCGACCCTATCTGTATGGTTGTCAGTTCCTCGTCCGAACGGACCATGCATCATTGATATGGTTGGCTAGAAGGAAAGAGCCTTCGTGTCAGGTGGCTCGGTGGTTGGAAATCCTAGGAGAGTTTCAATACAATATTGAGCACCGGAAAGGCGGCCGTCATGGGAATGCGGATGGGTTGAGTCGGATGACTTGCTCGGATTGCAGACAATGCAAAAGAATAGAAACGCGAGATGGAGGTTCAACCAGAGCCGAGGTAGTTACAGAACTTCTGGTGGATCAGAATAGATCATCTCTATTTTCACCAAGTAGCATTGATCAGAGTACTGGATCATCTCCGGTACTATCACCTGGATCTTCGAAAATTGAATGGGAGAATACTGTTCTTAGAAATAGCGAACAAGGGGACAAAACAACTGAGGGCTCATCTCCCTCACACCCGGTAAAAACTGAGGAATCATCTCCCGCTGTTTTTACTATGACCTCTCCGTCTGTAGATGACAAAGTTGTGAGGTTACAAAAGCAGCAACCCAGTGATGTTGCCGACATTTACGAAGCAGTGGAAAGCGGGCGAGATATTCCACGAGAGAAACTGGAAAATGGTAGCAGGGAACTGCGAAGATTACATAGTTTATTACTTGCTCTGAAGATCATCAAAGGGAAGCTGGTATTGCAGATGAAGACAAACGGGCAAATGCGTAACTGTATTGTTTGCCCGACAACTGCCCGGAAAGCAGTTATATGGGAGACTCATCGTCTTACCCATAGTGGTATAATGCGAACTGCTCATCGCATTCGTATGCAATGGTTTTGGCCAGGCATGATGTCTGAAATTCGCAAGCATATTCGAACTTGTGAAACTTTCCAGCTAGCAAAACAGAGTACAGTTTCCAAATCTAGCAACCGCCAGAGGCTATACAGTGGTAGACCCTGGCAGAAAGTGGCCATAGATCTGGTAGGGCCACTTCCCGGACAGAACGGGGGAATCAATGGATCCTCGTCGTGACCGATCATTTTACACGATGGCAAGATGCTCTACCTCTCCCTGATGCTACTGCCCCAGTAGTAGCTGAAACATTGAACAATCGCATCTTCTGTTACCTGGGATTGCCAGAGCAAATACATTCTGATCAGGGTGCCCAAGTTCAGTCATCCCTGATGCTATAGCTAGGTCGGCTCTGGAAGGTGAAAAAAAGTAAAACCACCCCCTATCATCCACAAGGAAATAGCATGGTGGAGAGGATGAATGTAACTCTTGGTGATTCGCTTCGGAGTCTATTAGAAGGACGATCTCAGGAAGACTGGGATCTTCTCCTGCCTCAAATGATGAAAGAGTTCTGCGCCTCACCCCATACCGCGACTGGCGAGACAGCAAACTATTTGATGCTTGGGAGGGAAACCCGACTTCCCGACCAAATTGTGTATGGTACATCTGACACCGAAAATACCACCACACAGCAATATGCCCTCGATTTTCTCGAGCGGTTACACGAAGCTTATGACAAACTTCGACAACAGCAGTTGGAAACCCGGACCGAGGATGCTGAGGAGCCTCCACCGTACGAGGTTGGAGATCTAGTCGGCTTGGTCCGAAAGAGAAAACGCAAAGGACAAAATGAGAAACTTTGCCCGAAATTTGTGGGTCCTTTTCGAATAATCGAGGTAAGGCCTAACCACACTTACAAGCTAGAACGAAACGGTCAAGAGTACCTCCAAAATGAAAGCCGGATGAAGCCATTCATAGAATACCCGGAAGAGGTAGGCCAAGCTCCGTTCATCCCGTAACCTGTGCGCCAACCCAACATGAAAGGCGCTAGGAAGCATAGAGAAAAGAAAGCGCCTGACCCGCTTTTCAGCCTGGAGGATTTTCCTCCACTGATACCGGAAATTAAAGATAGACCGGTAGCCAAACCAATGCCACCTGTAGAAGCAACAGTGAAGCCTACTATCTTGGAAGAAAGACCGAGGCGGTCACTGAAGCACTACATGGTAGATTATGGAAGTAAGTGATGGATCGTCTCCATTACTAGGGGTGTGATCGTCTCACGCCCCCTCGCTGTGTTATATATTAGTCGAAATTGTGTGCATACTCAGTAGCTTGTTCTTATACTTTCTTATATTGCTAGCCCACACTAGAGGAAATGGGATTGTCTCCCATAGAACCTCTTTTGAATCCAGATTATCTCTAGTTTAGTATTTCCGGAAGATGTCTTTTGTATTGGAAACTGAAGCAAACAGCGATGATGAGCAGATGGTAACAGCCCCGTCATCTCCTCAACACCAGCCCAACCGTATAATCTTGCAGCAGTATTTTACCAGGAAATCAACCCCCGTGATAGAACAGGCACAGGCCCCTGAGCAACCGAGTGTCCAGGTTGAGCGGCAGAGAACAAACAAGACACCTCTCCCTCGTGTCAGAAGGAACGCGAGTGTCGCAGCACAGCAGCAAATCAATGAGGCTAGGGGAGCTCCAACCAACCGGCGGTGCGGTGTATGCCTGCAGCAAAGCACTGGAAGGCAATTCCACGCAATTCATGTTGCTTCCCATTTCACTTCATACATGTGCGACTGTGGCCATCTAGAAAACACCTACCAAGGGCTATTACAGCACCGGAAATGCCATCCCGATCCATTGACAGTGATGACGGAAATCAGCCGGGATATCCTCAAGAATCAGGAGCCAGGTCTGGAGACGCTGTCTGACTGAACTTAAGGAACTAAAGAAAATACAATGCCGTCTCGCTGCCAAGGAGGAACGCCTAAAGATTGCCTCTAAGAAAAGTTTTATTGCATAAATTTCTGACAATATAAATACCCCTACTTCTTATTACACTCCTATTGTTACACAATTTTATTTTCATCGTTGTTTAAAATGCCTTGTTCAATTTAAGTCATTTAACAAAAGGGGCTGTGTAATGGATTTATAGCATATATTATGTCTGCAATATGCTGGCCATTTTTGTTTGGCTGAGCATTTTGCCTTCTTCACGACAAACAACCGGTAGACTGAAATTACAAAATGATGAATCATGTTGTTTGCTAAGAACATTGGTCAGTTTGGTATTTCTGCTGACTCCGGAAATACAGAGTAAATAGCCTACACGTGAAAGGATAATGATTGGACCAAGTAAATAGAGACTAAGTTTATTGGTCTACCATTTATGTTTAGAAGGTATAAAATAATGTGTTACCTTTTTTTTTACTGTCTTTTTCCTGCTCTTAACTGAATATCACTCTAAGTCTTATTCTATATTCCAGGTATGTCTTAGTCTGAATTAGTAAATAAAAGTAATTATAACCTGTGAAATTAAGCTTGTTATATCTATCAATCTAAATTGTGGATAAGAGATTTTAGTCGCATGCTATGCTATTCTAGCTATTCTATTTCGGCTTATTACCGAACAGCGTTGTTCTATCAAATCTGATTATCTCAGATATTGTTTTTGAGTTTGTACAACTTTCCATAGTCATCCTATCACTATGTCAAGTTGATTATCCTATGTCAATTGATTGTCTCAATTACATAGGACTACATTATTGAAGTGGCAATTAATAACCAGAAAGTCATTCTTTTAGGGTTATGTGGCTACACTAACACTGTTCATCACAGTTTAGTGTAGCGGTGAGCATTATTAATAACCAGACAGTCATCCTTTCAGGGTTATGTGGCTACGCTAACACTGTTCGTCACAGTTTAGAGCAGTTATCTAGGCCTATTTAAATATTAGGGTTAATATTAGTCTGACAGCATTTAAACTATAGCCCGAGAGTTTTTGAAGGTGTATTGATTGATACGTAAGTATTAGAAGAAAAATCCTTCACAGAACCATTTCGGCGGTAGTAATTCGCTGTCGCGTATAGCATAATTTATTTATTTTCATTCGTAATAGTTGCTGCGGGACTAGTATTTGATTCAATCACGGCAAAACAAAGAGAAAAAATTCTTCATGAAAAATTAAAAAAAAAATGAGAAGACTACGTCACGGAGTATTTGCTGATACAAACACGATTGGGTTTGTGATAGTGTAAACATTGTTATCATCGACGATCACCGAAGTACTGTGGCATCAACGTCGAGATGCGACGATATAGTGTGAACCAGCCTTTAGTTGCTTAAAGCACATAAATTACATAATTTTTTTATTATGTATTTCAATACATCAGAGTCTTGGCTTTTGAATGAGCCTATATTCAATACACAAAGAATAATAGAACTATGGAAAACGGGGTGTCAAAAGTATGTCCTGCAAAAAAACACTTGGTTCAGGTACTCAAAATGTGTCGTCATAATTCTCATTTAGCCTCAGGTCGTCGATCCCTTTCGCTGCCATTAAGGCTGCATTTTTCTGTGACAATCGGTGCTGTTAAACCCGGAGAGCGCTAATAATAAACTAAGATTCTAGATAATCAACAATGCCCGCGATCGGCTAACGCCGACCAATACAAACACATGTTCTAGGTTAATTAATTATGCTTCAATAAATGTACTGTCGTTGATAAAGGTAATGAAATCACATCGATTAAATTATGACCTGCGGTTGCGTGGCCCTAGGACTAAATGTCAATCGCACTTTGGCGAGATCACGCAATGCTTGAAATTAATTAGTCTCAGCCGTCACCCTCAACATCACATTAAAAATAAAGAGCTAGTGCATAATATCATCGGGAAAATATAGTATGGTTCTTGGAGTCTGGGTTCTTATCATAGAAATAATATGTACATGGAGAACTAATGACACTGATTCCTTTGTCATCTTCATTCGTTCTCTGGAGTTGTCCTACCTTCGCCTGCCACTAGCGTCATTATCGTAGTTGATAAATAAGCGGTAAGAGCACACAACAACGAATATGAGAATTGTGACGTCACAATTTTCGAGACTATATCAGTAAACATTTTCGCGGTAGAGCTCTGGGGAAATCCTATAAACACCAACCAATGTCTGTCTCACCATGGCAAACAATAGCTCATTCGAAAGCCAAGACTCTGATGTATTGAAATATACAATAAAAAAATTATGTAATTTATGTGCTTTAAATTATATACTATGTTGGGTAATTTATCATGCATAGAGCAGAAACACTGTGTGCCGAATTACGGTATCAGCATTCCTTCAAGATCAATATTTCTTGACAGGATGGATCTTTTAAATTGTATTGATTTAATTGTGTCAATCTGATTATTGTTGGTCATCGTCAGCATAACGTCACTTCATGGCGATATTTTTTACTGATTTTTCGATGTATCGACCTTTTGTTGACCACAGTAGTTTTGGACAGCCACTCACTAATGACCCAATGTAGTACGTTTAGCATTCTCTTTTGCTATTTTTAAATATCTTGGATAGAACCATGCGGCCAACCCATTTGGTTTAGAGACAGATAAAACAATAGAGCTATATACATGTAGGTGAGCTGAACTGAATATGTAAGTTGAACAATAGAGCTATATAGGTAGGTTGAACAATAAAACTATATAGGTGGGTTGAACAATGGAGTTATATAGGTGGGTTGAACAATACAACTATATAGGTGGGTTGAGCAATAGAACTATATACGTGGGTTGAACAATAGAGTTATATAGGTGGGTTGAACAATAGAGTTATACAGGAAAATTAAACAAAGACCTATATACATTTAGGTAAGACAAACAACAACAATACAAGTGAGGTGAACAATACAGCTAACTGAATGATTAAAAATACAGCTATAGAAGTTGTACAAGAAGATTAGAGAGGTGGATTTTGTTTTTTAACTTCATCAACTTGGAGTGCATTCAACTGATTTCTGTTATCGTGTGGCAGTTAACCCACACGCATACATTTACATTTGTTATTGGTTTCATATAAAGTTTCGGTAATAATGTTTATGAGTTAGTGTATCTACTGATAAGACATTATGTGGACGACTTTGGTCATCTCAAAATCTTACAATTTTTGGAAGTAACATCGAGTTTATTATTATTATCATGCCTGTTGGTAAAGCCATCATGGATGCTTCATCAATGCAAACAACGTACTCAATTGTTTTTTATAGCCTATAAACTTTCTGTCCTTGAGCTGGGCTCTGTGAGTGGCTAGTCTTATAGTTTTACAGGCAATATGTTGGCTCTTCGCCAAACAAAAGGCATTATATTTTATCTGCGTGTATTTATTCCCATGAAATGGTCTGCTAAACAGCGTGCTGTGCCTTGTTCATTTGGGAGTGCTGTATGCTAGTCGATATGACAGATGCCGTAAATGATGCATTTCACAGTCTCTGCTCACCCAGCCTTACGCTGCTTGAAATAGAGATTCCTCAAATTTAATGCTGCCAGACACTGAATATCTCTTGTTACTACCAGTATGATGACTTAGCTCTATGCAAATATCACGATTCTGTTAAAACAGCTCTGAGGAAGTCTTATGAAAGACTAGGTAAAATAAATGTAGAAGTATAATTTAAGAGATACTTGAACAAAAACATAAGCTACGTGTATTTCGAAGTTTACATTTTAGCAATATTTTCAATTGTTTCCTAATACGCATTGCATAGTACACCTGCTCATGATAGGAACTCGTAATTTCCTTAGACCCAACATAGTAGGACTGTTGTCACATAGGCCTGTTTTGATGTTAAAAGACAACATCTTGTGAGCTAATTAGACAATGTCATAACATCTTTTGTTTTAAAGATGAGCAATATACTATTCTTACATAATTGGCTACAAATACAAAGAACACTAGTAGTTGTAGAGCATGCTGTTGGTGTGGTCGTGATTAAGTAAGAAGTTAATGTTTATCTTACACCATTTTGAGCTCTACCAATATCCAACATTTTTGGACACACAGTGCATGCGAAGCACAAACTAGTGCATAAAATGCTAGAAGTAGGAGTTGTCCCATTCCATCATCTTCGTTACTTTATCCATGTGGTTTTTAAAGTTAGTTTCTAACAAAACCCTTTGTCGTTGCTCTTTTCTCAGCTTTCTGCAATGCATACAAGCATTGAGGATCAGCACAAACAGTAGGTAGGTCTATTTCAGATGCTCGTTATATCAAATGTATACAAGGTCCTGCAACACTGTTTGAGTGCATCGAGTTTGGTGATCATCAGTTTGGTGAGATGCTTTCTTCAGAAGAGACAATTATCTATAGAACCTTTTGGCATGATATCATACATCGTTTGCGGTACCTACTCTGACAGTAATGTCGATATTAAATAAGACCATCATTAACAGGTATCCTAGGGAGGCAGGTGGCTGTTTATTGATGATTGGTTGAAATCATTTAATAATCTCTGCCTTTGCTATTTTAGATCAATTCTATCTCACTAGGGAAATCCGGTCTCTTATTTTTACCGTCTACTATAGCTACATGACATGATTAAATTGATGTTAGGATACGCAACTCAACAAAAAAAAACATCACGCCAAATTAAACTCATTTAGTTATGACTTACAAAATTGAAATATTCTATCAATCTTTATGTCAGGGTAGGAATATTTTAGAGTAATTTTGAAAATAGTATTATAAAGCTCACACTTTACCTTTTCTGTTTGATGAGTGACGACACCACAATGATGGCTGCTGTTACAATAACCCCTGCCACTCCAGCAATGATCCATATATAGCTAGGCAATGTAGTAATATCTGTCAAGCATACATTAAACGATCATTAAGTAATGCAAAATCACACATACCATTATAAAAACCTTAAAAAATTCCTGAAAGTTTTCCAACTTGGGTGTGTCCAATTTTGTTTAAAGCAGCTATTTGAAAAGATAGACCAGCTAGTTTGATTACCTGGTACATGTAGTTACTAGAAATAGACAGCAGACAACCTTGCCGAGCAGCATTCTGTATGCCAAGCTGTACAAGGTATTACACCAAACCTTAGTAAAGGTATGAACTGGTTTTTGTTGGCTCACCTCCAGCAGGTATTGTTGACCATTTGTTGACATAGGTTGTGTAAACTATTTTAGAGACGTTGCTCTCGGTCACAGTATTGTGTTGAGATGTGGTAGTCGTTGGAACGGAATGTCTTAATACAGCAAGGGTATGATTTGTGTCTTCGGTTGAAGTATTAATCGACATTGCCATAGCTGTTGTTGAGTGTGCTGTAGCTGTTGAGTGTGCTGTAGCCGTTGTTGAGTGTGCTGTAGCCGTTGTTGAGTGTACTGTAGCTGTTGTTGAGTGTGTTGTAGCTGTTGTTGAGTGTGCTGTAGCTGTTGTTGAGTGTGCTCTAGCTGTTGTTGAGTGTGCTCTAGCTGTTGTTGAGTGTGCTCTAGCTGTTGTTGAGTGTGCTCTAGCTGTTGTTGAGTGTGCTCTAGCTGTTGTTGAGTGTGCTCTAGCTGTTGTTGAGTGTGCTCTAGCTGTTGTTGAGTGTGCTCTAGCTGTTGTTGAGTGTGCTCTAGCTGTTGTTGAGTGTGCTCTAGCTGTTGTTGAGTGTGCTCTAGCTGTTGTTGAGTGTGCTCTAGCTGTTGTTGAGTGTGCTATAGCTGTTGTTGAGTGTACTGTAGCTGACGTGTTTGCTAGCCTTCTATATGCTACTGTCCCAGTTTGTATCATTGCAGTTGGTCTTGTGGATACATTAGTTCTTATCGATACTATATTGGCAACTGGTGTAGCAGTTAATGGTGTAGTTATCGCTGGTGTTGTTGAGGGGGTCACCATTATGGATGCTGTAGAAGTTGATATATTTGTAGTAAGCATTGATAAGATAGTAGGTGTGGAAGGCAATGTTGGAGGAAGAGTTTTATGATCATTAGCTGTTGCTAGCAATGTTACTGTTTCGGTAAAAGTGTCTGTTGTTGGTGTAGTGGTTGGTGCTGATGGCGTTGAGGTCATAAATGCAACTTTTGATGATGTGGCAGCAGATGCTGGGCTAAGCAAGTTTCCATTTATGGTTAAAGCAAAGCCCCGATCAGTGCCATCGAAATTTGTGAAAAAACCTATTAATAGAGGCTGATCATGGTTATCTAGATTGACATATCCCTCCTGTTGGTGTTTACAGTAGCGTTTGTTTTCAATTAACACGTAATCAAAGTTGCACTGAACACCATAGTCTCCCATCGAAAGATCTTGTATGTGGACCTACAATTATAACAATTGGGCACCGGACTCTGTTACAAGCGTTTCAAGTAAACATTGCTTAGTAAAAGTGAGACAAATTTGATAAAAAACCTATTAACAAAAAAACTGGTTTAAATCTATGTCTTTTCCAAGTTGAATAGGTCAAAGTGTCTCTATTACAGATTACTGTTTGTCCATGTACAGATGTGCACATATGCAGGCTTAATTGTTTTTACAAGCCAATCAATCTATATGTCAAAACGCAGTCGTATAAAAACGAACGGAATTTTTCTAGAGTAAGTGTAACACCCCGATAGTGTGCAACCGTACTTATTAACACCCTGAGAGTGTACAAGCGTACTTATTAACATCCTAATAATGTGCAAGTGTGCTTATTAACACCCTGAGAGTGCAAGCGTACTTATTAACACCCTGAAAGTGTCCAAGCGTACTTATTAACAACCTAATAGTGTGCAAGCGTACTTATTAACACCCTGAGAGTGTACAAGCGTACTTATTAACACCCTGAGAGTGTGCAAGCGTACTTATTAACAACCTGAGAGTATGCAAGCATTCTTATTAACACCCTGAGAGTGCAAGCGTGCTTATTAACACCCTAATAGTGTCCAAGCGTACTTATTAACACCCTGAGAGTGTGCAAGCGTACTTATTAACAACCTGAGAGTATGCAAGCATTCTTATTAACACCCTGAGAGTGCAAGCGTACTTATTAACACCCTGGAAGTGTCCAAGCGTACTTATTAACAACCTAATAGTGTGCAAGCTACTTATTAACACCCTGAGAGTGTACAAGCGTACTTATTAACACCTTGAGAGTGTGCAAGCGTACTTATTAACAACCTGAGAGTATGCAATCATTCTTATTAACACCCTGAGAGTGCAAGCGTGCTTATTAACACCCTAATAGTGTCCAAGCGTACTTATTAACACCCTGAGAGTGTACAAGCGTACTTATTAACACCCTGAGAGTGCAAGCGTGCTTATTAACACCCTGATAGTGTCCAAGCGTACTTATTAACACCCTGAAAGTGTGCAAGCGTGCTTATTAACACCCTAAGAGTGTGCAGGCATACTTATTAACACCCTGAAAGTGTGCAAGCACACTTATTAACTGTAGTAATAACGTGTAGTAATCAACTAGCCTCGGCAGGCACATCAGCGGTTTTTTTCATGAGATTATTCCAAGCCTCATTGCGGTTTTTAGTTTGTTCTTTTGTAATAGCAGCTGAAAGATGCTACTAAAGTTTAAAAATATAGTTATAAAGGTCATCTGTTAAATTTTAGATAGATTCTCTCCGTTGAAATTTGTTGTTGCGGGCGATAGCGTTAGCAGTATTAGTTTCTCACACAATACATCAGTTCATCTCTTCTTATCGTGGTTCTGACCGGAATAGATGATCTTACCGGAAGTAATAATATACAATGCATCAACAGATTATGTTAACATGTTTCTATCATTTGCAAGCAGCATATATAAATGTGTAACATAAATGCGCAAAAACACTTAAAATGCAACAACAAAGTTATAAGCAGATAATGTGTGAGATTTTATAGTAATATAATATAATGATAATTAGCCCTTACAGCTAAATTACGGTATTCTGTTACGTTCATGAACCACACGCATTGTCTTTTATTAGGGTAATCATTTGGATAGTTCGGAGACGTGAGGTGTATAGGCAAAGTTGCATTTCCTGATGACCTAGCATTCATCCAATAGGCATCATCACAGATGTCGATATAGTTGCTCGTGTCATCTGCGATCAACAGTAAAGGAATATAGCATTAAAGTTTGTTAGCTTTTTACATGTTGATCTGGACAGGGAGATGTTTTTGCTAGCGGAGGGTTAAAAACCTAATTAAAGAGTCATCTTCTTTAATATACTTCTTTTGGATGTTGCTTACTGCAGTTATAGATATGCTATCATTGTAGCTGTTGACAATTAAAATCTTTTGTGAAAATACTGACAGGGACAATTGAAGTCATCTAGTATCTCTGAAAAAGGAACTCAAAATCATTGTACCTAAAGCAAATCAGATGAAGACAATTTAAATGCAGACCGAAAGAGTCTTTTGTTTAGCCATGCAGTCCTGGTCTCACTAGGGCACTCACTATCACTAGCAATACTACAAGCACTACTACTAACACTACCACACACTACCGCACTCACTATTACTAGCAATACTACAAGCACTTCTACTAACACTACTACTAACACTACCACACACTACCGCACTCACTATTACTAGCAATACTACAAGCACTTCTACTAACACTACTACTAACACTACCACGCACTATCACACTCACTATCACTAGCAATACTACAATCACTACTACTAACACTACCACATAATACCGCACTCACTATTACTAGCAATACTACAACCACTACTACTAACACTACTACTAACACTACCACACACTATCGCACTCACTATCACTAGCAATACTACAAGCACTACTACTAACACTACCACATACTACCGCACTCACTATTACTAGCAATACTACAAGCACTACTACTAACACTACCACATAATACCACACTCACTATTACTAGCAATACTACAAGCACTACTACTAACACTACCACACACTACCGCACATACTATTACTAGCAATACACTCTCCACTTCTAAATATCATCCCAAATTCGTTAATATAGTTCGTCATAGAAAGTACAACGCAATTGTGATATACATGTAGGTATGGTTGCTTATAAGACTAGCTTATATAGAGAAAAATGAAACAAGATACAATAAAAAATTATCAAAAGTTATAATGGAGAATTGTAACGTTAATGTCATTCAACAAGTCTATAGCACTGGCCTTCAACTGCGTGGTAAATTTAGTAGCGTTAAGTATACAGAGATATTTCTGCTTACTGAGTATGTCACCCTTTATTAACGTCAGCCAGACATAGAAATAAAATATCCTCCTAAGCTTACAAAACATATCACTGCTTCAGAGTCAGGGGCTGGTTGTAAACAGTAGCGACTGCGAATGCGATGTGATTCAAGAAGAAGGAATTGCAACTTTGGTTATAATTGATGTAACAGAGCGCCAGGCTCTGACAGGAACATTGTATAAAAATCTGGTAACAGCATTAAACATGCTCCGCTAATAAGTCATACGTGGAACTAATAATAGCCAGTAAGTCTTGCAATACAAATACCAGAACTAGAAGCACCTACTTATTTAAAATTTACTAATATGTACTAGCCATTACTTTTGCTCTACATTAAAATGTCAGTGAGTCGCATACTATGATAGTCTAATACCATATGTTCCTGATAAATATGCATTATGCACGCTAAAGGGATGCTTGTAAATCCACTACCACCCAACCAATTGTGGCAAGCTGCAAACTAAAGTCCTTAAATTGTAAAAGAAGATTTTGTGGCTGACTCGCTCAGAGATATGGTGAGAACTGAGGCTACCCTTTTCTCAATCCCCTAATGCAGAATGCAAATGTAAGAAAAAAAGTAGTGATAAACATTTTGATCAAAAGAAAATTGTTTATAATTGGAAAAACCGTTTCGAAAATTGAATATACCTCTTTTTGAACAGCTTTCTGAAGTGGATCATAGGTAAAATACTACCTACCCATGTTGTGCTGTAGTTACTGCCTGCTGATTTGCCATTCTACTAGTGTAGTAGTAATGGCATGCTTCTGTCAAGGGTGACAATGCTTGGTAGTATTTTCATGTTTTCTAAAGAAGCACACTAGTACACGACTAGCTTTTTATAAGCTACCTTGGGGGTCCTAACACTTATCAAGGGCTTCTTCGGGAACTGTCAGATTAACCCGAAGGGATGCATTTTGCAACGCGTCCAGTCTGACAGAGCCAGGTAGTCATTTCACTCGCCCAATGTGCGAAGGACAGGGGTGGATCTTTAATGTGTCCACGTTGTAAGTGTGGTACACAAGGCCTCCTAATTATGCTCTAGATCCGAAAGACCCAGCAATTTAGGGTTGAAAGCATGCTGATAGCTTTTTGTCAGATCGGCATTAAGCAGAACTCGAACCAACAGCCTCATGGTTGACAAAGACGCTACCAATAGGAAACCCTGACACCCTCTAGGTTCCACTAGTGCACTTCGAACTAGTAAAACAATTAGTGAAACTAGGTTGTTTTGTATGAAAACAGAAAATGTAGATCTTTAACATAGCAAGATTGGTCAACATAAATTTAATTTAATTACCGTAATAGTACTCAGCTAAAAATAAAGATATACCATGCATGTAAAAAGTAAACTCAAGAGATCGCAACTGAACAGAATGTTTTGAAGCGGGAATAATTACAGATCACCACAGTATGAAGTTGTCAGATACAGTGCTGACTCGTATGGTAAGACGAAAATAGATTAAATTAAATGTCACTTTGCTATATGGAAACAGAGCCATCGGTTTATAGCTTAAGACGGAAGACTGTTGTCTAACAAACAACTTTATTAACATTAGACATAATATTATTGGTATGTGATGTTAATAAAGTGGAGATGCATGCAATTAAGAAGCAATGGCTAACTCATTCGATGCGCCAGCTAACGGAGACAACAGGAATGGGATCAGAAGCGAGCGACTACATCTCCAACCCTAACGCAGTGTGGTACTTGCCAAACAGATGAACAGGGAACTGCACAAAATCGTCATCTCTTTTCTGGTTACTGATGTATTCGCAATCTGAGCTCTAACCAATGAAACCACTCTACAATGTAAAATATTTCTTTTAAATACTTTAACATACCATAGACCATGCCAAACATGTATAAAAGGCAACAATTTCCAGTAGGTTATCTTCTGTTGATCATCTGGCATAAGCAGATCTGATAAGTACCAGTCAAAGAGTATGGACAGTTGTTTGTGTAAGGGTGCAACTTTCACTGGATAAATTTAACTTATTTACATTATTATTATTAATGTTTTAGAATATTATTGTTAGTTTCTATATTTACGGTGTTGAACTTGTGGAAATAAAGTTTATCGTTATTTATTATAATATCGTTTACTGATAAACTGGTATTTTTTAATTTAGCGCTTTCACTAGTGTCTGAACTAATACTAGTCATTTAGTTCACACAATCTAAGAAGAAGCTCCCCAAACATAGTCAAAAATGAAGAAGATAACAAAATGAATTCAAAACTGATGTATGTGAGGATGCAGAAAAATTATGTCTAACATAACTTTTACAAATACACACAGCATTTCTGGTGGAGAGCATTGTTGCATCTCACGCGTAACAACATCAAAATTCATGAATGAAATCCTAGCCCATTTTGTCTCTCAATGAGCCAGTAAAAAGCGCAACTGACAATCACAGTACATTGTACGTACATGTATGTTAATATCATCAAAGCCAATGTGAGTGTTGTGCCATCAGATCAAATGAAAACTTGTCTGTTAAAAGTTGAGCTGGTTACAAGAGAAACTGTACAACTGAATGATATGCAGGTGCCAGGACTAAGGCTGATGCAGAGTACCGACATACACATCTGGTAAATAATACATATCTACGTGGTAAATATACGTGTAGTACATATACGTGTGGTGCATAAATGTGTGGCACATATACGCATGGTACATATAAACGTGGTACATATACGCATGCTACATATATGCCTGGCACATATACACGTGGTAATATACACGCGGTACATATATGTGTGGTACATATATGCATGGTACATATAAGCGTTGTGCATATGTATATGCGCAGCAAAATGAGATGCAATTATAATTTGACACATACACTCAATTATGGATAGCATAACTGCACCTTACATCTTGGTCTTGGTCAATCGAACCCTAAGACCTTGATCCCCGAGGAAAAAAAAGGGCCATCATGTACGTATCTAGATCTAGTTCAAATGTTTTCAATAAAAGTCAAGTAATATTCGAAGTAAGTAAAATCATGACTATAAAAAGTGCGTTAAAAATTTCCTCGTAGGTCGCGAGAAGTTCTCGGTAAAAAACTGTTATGATAAAATGTTTTGCTGGCTGGAACAGCCCTAGGTACGTCATTGGATACCGATCTGGTATGATGTGAGTGTGTGTCATTGTGTATATTGTTAAAATTATTGATTAAAGACTCATGCACATTGCTGGAGAGAATTTTTATAAGTAAAACCATTCGAGCCGACTTCCGTCTGTTCTTAAGCAATTCCAACCCTAATTTGTCTCTGGCCATAGTTACGCTTTCCACCCCTTTAAGATCCGCAATAAAACGCACAGCGCGCCTCTGGACATTTTCCAGTTGTGTTTCATGTTTTATGAGGTATGGATCCCATACCTCACAAGCGAATTCCAAAACGGGCC
The DNA here is from genome assembly GCF_963576615.1 of Watersipora subatra. NCBI lineage: Eukaryota > Metazoa > Bryozoa > Gymnolaemata > Cheilostomatida > Watersiporidae > Watersipora > Watersipora subatra. The sequence goes on along the minus strand of NC_088709.1, from coordinate 1,879,073 downwards.
TGCACAGACTAAGATATGCAATTTTTTTGACGTTTCTGGGTGCTCCATGTAATACTCTCCTCAACATCCCTAACCTTTGATATGCTCTAGAGGTAATGTCATCTATGTGTATGTCCCATTTAAAGTCATTAGAGACATTCACTCCCAAGTATTTAAAAGATTCCACAATCTCCAAGTGTACGCCATAAAGGGTATACGATAAATTAACTTGGTTGATTGGTGGCTTCCAGCCAAACAAAACTACCTGGCATTTTTTAACATTAAACTCCATTTTCCATGTGTTAGCCCATCGCTCAAGAGATAAAAGATCTTGCTGAAATAAAAGCGTATCACTAGGCGTTGTAATTGGACAGTATAAGAGAGCATCATCAGCAAAAAGGCTTATAGAAGAATGTTGAAGAGAACTTCCAATATCATTAACATAAACTAAAAACAGTGAAGGGCCCAAAACAGAACCCTGGGGGACTCCGGATGTAACTGCCAAAAAGCTTGAGTTACTTCCTTGGATAACCACTCTCTGAAATCGATCAAACAAAAAATTTTCTATCCATTTGATTATTGACTTGTCAATTGTAGTACGAAGCAATTTGTCAATTAACAGACCATGGGAGACTTTATCAAAAGCCTTGGAAAAATCCAAGACTGCTGCATGTACTGATGTTTCATTATCAACAGCCGCCATTATTTCATTTGATGTAGAAACAAGCTGAGTAGCACAGGAGAGTCCTCTCCTGAACCCATGTTGGTCAGGGCTTAAAAACTCCTCAAGTATTGGGCTTATATTGCTAAGAATAATATGCTCTAAAAGTTTGCATGATATACATGTTAAAGACACCGGTCTAAAATTTCCAGGGAGCTCTTTGTTCCCTTTTTTAAAAATTGGTACAATATTTGCAGTTTTCCAAATGTCTGGCAAAACTCCAGTATCCAAAGAGTATTGAAAAATTAGTGTTAAAATTTCAGCGGTATTATTTATATCAATACTAAGATCGTTTTTTGTCAAGCCATCTGGGCCCGGAGCTTTGCCATCTTTAAGACCTTTCAACATTACTATGACACCATCTTTAGAAACAACTATCTGACTTTTTGCTACCCCATCACTATAAAAAGTAGGCCTGTGGTCTGTTTTTGAAAATACGCTTTGGAAAAATGTGTTAAAAATCTCAGCTGTCTCTGAGCAAGACTTGTCCTTAAAAGCTGACGTACCGCTACCACCACTCCAATACATGTACAGTGTATTTACTATTGCTAGAATAACACATAATGTTCTCTGCGGACTTGTCTTCTTTTTCATACGAACGACTTTTCTCGGCAATAATTTTTTCCCAATGAACGAAATTTTTCGGTAGTAATCGTAAAAGTCGGCTAAACTCGGTAAATGCACCAATAACGTCGGTGCACGCTTTACATTTAGACAATTGCGCTCGCAGCCATTTTCTGCGTCATTTATTAAAAAGAAGTAATTCAAAAGTCAAACTCGTACCGTTGTATATCAAGTCATGGCTGATGTATGTATTCTAAAATGTATCTTTAGTCAATTACTCGATGGTAGTAGTGTATTAATGCATTAATATTGTGTATACACGGCACTTACACTAATCATGAAGATTTTCTTCTATTTATTTGTGCCCCTATGCCGTTGTCTTTCTGATTCTGATTCTGATTAAAAAGAGTCTCGAGACCTCAAAAGGAGGAAGTGGAGACCGTTTGCATAGATTGTATAAGAATAAAAATTTATCTATTTGAACAAGTGAATTTAAAACATCAATTAATAAAACTTTCCTGTTCTAATGATCTCCCAATCTAATATCCCGAGAAGTTCGTGGAATGAAGCTGTTAAAATATGTGTTTGTGTTGCAGGCGATTGCCTTTGGAGCGTTAGACCGAGATGTCTTCGGAAACATGTTTTAAAATTCCTATAAGACGAGCTAAACTCATGTTTGTTACTAGACATTGAACATAGTGCATGTCGTATGTGTGTGTTTCCAGGTGTCTTATCTTTAGACGATGCTCGTCTTACACTATTACGGCTGGTATCCAACTGATAGTCTGTCGACTATAGGTTCACAATGCCCGCCGATAAAACGATTAGCGTTTCGTGATTTCCAAATGAAAAGCAGTTAAATAAATTATATTTGCTGTATGTCTCTGCACGTAATTTTCGATTGCGAACTCTAATTATGAGTAGTAAACCAGCACCGTTCACTTCCTAATATGAAATGCGATTATTTTCGAATAAAAAGTAATAATGACTCATACTCACCAGAATCAAACAAAAGGCCTACTTGATGTTATATAAATCGATGCGTACTCACATGCGGTTGATGCCAAGAAAGAAGCTCTCAATCTCCCGACTCCTTTATACTCCAGTAACCTCTCGTACTTCCTGTAACCTCTCGTACTTCCCGTAACCTCTCGTAGCTACCTGTAACTACCATGACCTCGGGCATTAGCGTAGCCCGCGGCCCACCAGCTCGATTATACAACATGCCCTTTTTCTTTTCTTTTTTGTATGGGCCACTAACCTTCCTGAAATACATTGGAACTCATTCACCGACTCACCTTGCTGGTGAAGTTTACCTTACGCTTTAACCCAGGTCTTCCTCCATCGACACCTCCTGCGTACCATCACTCTCGAGCAACCCGGGGCTGCTGTTGTACTCGGCCGCACTACTCTCCTGATCTTCCACTCTTACTGTTGTATAAATCAGTGTACTCTTCTCGCTACTGCCAGCTCCATTGCCAGTCTGCACTGGCTTTTCCACCACTCTGACCTCCGCCTCTACCAATACTTTTACCGTGACCACTGTCACTACCAACACTCCTTCCACCAACATCTCCAACACTACTTCCACCAACCCTGACAAGCCCGGAGTCTTTTGGTTGGGTCAGTAATGACTCCTCAACCTCATCTCCGTCTCTTCCATCTTTACCTCGCTCTCCCCAGTAAGAGGCAGGCTCAACAGGCTTCCTGTGGGAGGTCTCCACCTGGGCCGTAACCGGCTGCACAGGGGATGGCACCACAGAGCTGGGAATTGGCATAGGCCCAGACCTATCTAGCTCGACCTCACCTGCAACCAGTGCAGGTCTGCTACCAGCAATTCTCCTCTGAACCTCGGCTAACTCCTGCACCACTACCCTGAAAGCCTTGACATTTTCCAACTCCATGACCGCTGCCTCCCGTTTGGCTTTCAGCTTAGCCAATTTCTCCTTCGACTTCCTCCGCACCTCCCTTTCCTCTCTTTCAATCTCTGCTACCTTTTTCTCATGACCTTCTCTGTCTAACATTCCATTGCTGGATACCTCGGCTAAAAAAGAGCAAACCTTTTCCATTACAGACACTGGTTCAGCTACTTTCTCAGCACCTTCCCTTACCTCATCGTGACTCTGTTCTCCATCACACCCCATAGACCCTTGCACATCTCTGGTGCCTTGGGCTGTCCCCTGTTGGCTACCAATTTCCACGTATTCGCTACTCTTCACTCCCTTGGTTTTACAAGTCCACCAATCTTGACCTGTGTGACCTCTCTTAACTTCGCTCTCTCTGTCAGACTTCTTTGTCAGGTTTTGCAACTCGACATCATCTGAAACATAACTTGACCCAGCAATAATGGTTCTTGACGAAAACGGCTTAACTGGCTTAATACTTCTACACTCCTTAACAGCCTCAAACTTACTTTCGCAAACCGCGTTTACAACAGCAAATAATTTAAGCTGCCTTAACTCAGTTATGCCCAAGAAGTTCGTTCTCAATCCTTTCACCACATATACCTCTGTCTCCATAACTCTATCTTTACTTTCCAATTGAACACCTGCTTTACCGACTACTCTTAGCTTACGACCATCTATTCCCGCCAAAACAGTAGATGGCTCCTCTAGCCGTAGGTTCAGCCTTTCGGCCGTCCCCTCGGTTACAGTCGACACCTCTGCCCCAGTATCAAACGTAAATTCAACGTTCTTCCCATTGACTTTCAAAACCTGTACAATTCTCCTTTCTAGTCAACTGTCCTCCTCATACTTATCCCTAGAACCAGAGAACCTGACACTTCTGCCCTTACTACTATCTTGGTACCTCTCCTTATACTTCTCCCCCTCAAACCTATCCATACTGTTGTCCCTGTACCTGCCAAATTTGTCTCTAATCTCGCGGGGGCTTCCTCGGCCCCTATACCTCTCCCCACTACTGTCCCTGCTACCATACCGCTCGTAGCTATTATCACGACTACCTCCTGACCTCCTGCTACTACCCCGCCCGTCATAACCTACTTCTCTCCTATCCCTACAATAACGGGATACATGTCCTCGCTGTCCACAACAAAAACATTTAATGGAGGGACAACTCCTCATCTCATGCCCACTACGTTTACAATTGTAGCATACTCTACCTCCACTGCCTTCTCTACTGCTTGCTCTAGATCTAGAGACATGCCTCTCCCTGCTATTGTCTCTATACTTTCTACTGTCACCGTCCTTGTTATACTCCCTGCCTCTTGTCCCATATCTACTAGCACCTTGCTCTTCACTACCATAATACTCTCTACTACTCCTAGGGCTACCCCTAGGGGAAGATCTACCTGCTGAATCATAACTATCTCTATCATTACTCCTGTACTGCGCTCGGCTATCAAACTCTGATACCTTTGCTACTTCTCTCTTAACCTCACTCTTTAAATCGGTACTTCTACCCTCACCTCTCAAAAATCTATCAGAGCTGTCGGCCATTTCTCGAGCCCTCAATGCCTCCTGCAATAACGCCCAAGTAAGATTTGCGTTCTTCATTAACTCTCTGCTTACTTCTCTATTTCTCAACCCGTTAACCGCCACAATAAGGGCAAACCTTACCCTATCATTATCGTTAGTCACCTCTGCATATCTGCTCAAACTCTCTACCCGTTGTAAAAACTCTCTATCACTTTCCCCAAGTGTCTGCCTAGCCGTAAGGAACTTATGCCCCTTAACGAACATACTTTCTTGTCTACCATAATAACCCTGTAAAACCTCCACTGCCCCTTCATAAGTAGAATTTACGCCATCTACGTTAAACCCTGCACCTCTCAATACTTCTCTACCACTGTGCCCAATAGCTCTCAATAGTGGCACTAACCTAGCTCTACCTCTCATAATAGGTCAGATATAAAAAAGATAACGATTTGTGAGTTTCTAGCCGCAATTCCTAAATCGGTTGCGGAATGTACACAAAAATAAATTTTGGCGCCTCCAAATATAACTGAACGTTGACAAGGTCGTTTCTACGGAACTACAAAACTGCTAATGCTAGTTGTACTGCGTAGTTGTAGTAGGCTGTTGTTGTAAATGGTTTTTAGTATACTCTTGAATAGGGCTTGTACATTGATACTATTATTATTACAAACTATTACATATGTACTGCATTGCAAAGCAGTTATTTTATATGACTACAGCAAGTTTTGGCTTGCCCATAAAACAACTATACTTTTTCTTCTAATTACAATACAAATTAGAACCTGACTTTTCAGCAATTATTAGCCTAGCTACAAAACAGTTATATTTCTATTTAATACACGTTAGAACCTGACTTTTCAGCAATTATTAGCCTGGCTACAAAACAGTTATATTTCTATTAAATACATATTGGAACCTGACTTTTCAGCAAATATTAGCCTAGCTACAAAACAGTTATATTTTTATTAAATACATGTTAGAACCTGACTTTTCAGCAAATATTAGCCTAGCTACAAAACAGTTATATTTCTATTAAATACATGTTAAAACCTAACTTTTCAGCAAATATTAGCCTGGCTACAAAACAGTTATATTTCTATTAAATACATGTTAGAACCTGACTTTTCAGCAAACATTAGCCCAGCTACAAAACAGTTATATTTCTATTAAATACATATTGGAACCTGACTTCTCAGCAAATATTAGCCTAGCTACAAAACAGTTATATTTTTATTAAATACATGTTAGAACCTGACTTTTCAGCAAATATTAGCCTAGCTACAAAACAGTTATATTTCTATTAAATACATGTTAAAACCTAACTTTTCAGCAAATATTAGCCTAGCTACAAAACAGTTATATTTCTATTAAATACATGTTAAAACCTAACTTTTCAGCAAATATTAGCCTGGCTACAAAACAGTTATATTTCTATAAAATACATGTTAGAACCTGACTTTTCAGCAAATATTAGCCTGGCTACAAAACAGTTATATTTCTATTAAATACATATTGGAACCTGACTTTTCAGCAAATATTAGCCTGGCTACAAAACAGTTATATTTTTATTAAATACATGTTAGAACCTGACTTTTCAGCAAATATTAGCCTAGCTACAAAACAGTTATATTTCTATTAAATACATGTTAAAACCTAACTTTTCAGCAATTATTAGCCTGGCTACAAAACAGTTATATTTTTATTAAATACATGTTAGAACCTGACTTTTCAGCAAATATTAGCCTAGCTACAAAACAGTTATATTTCTATTAAATACATGTTAAAACCTAACTTTTCAGCAATTATTAGCCTGGCTACAAAACAGTTATCTTATTTCAACTTCATGGACTTGAAGAGCAAGTATTAGACTGGCTACATAAAAGTTTTATGACTTTATACAAACTAAAGCTTAGAGTTATGAGAAGGTATTATCATTGTATGTTGTATGTAAAAGTTATATACTATTTAGATTTACATAGCATTTCTCAACGAAATATATTATGTACCAAATAGAAAAACCATTGAAAAAGTTGAATACACCAAGTTGCAAAATTGTGTAAAGAAAAAGTATACACTGAGTACAGCTGAGTACACACTGCCTTGATGCATATTCCACTAATGCAGACAAACTGACTAGAAATACAGGATGGCTAAACTATATAAATGTATGCAACATAAAAGTTAATAAAACAGTAGTTACTACTGGATCAGGGCATCAAATAAAAGGTAATACACTATAATAGTCCAGTGTGAACAAACAATAAAATTTTGTTTTAAAACATATTGAAGATATGCCAGTTATCCGCATACATGTGTACATTGGAAAGCATAACAGGAAAGCATATGTTTAGCTATGCGTAATGGATTTTTCCATACCATAATATGCTGGAGATGGCCTACTATCGTCATCTTTTGGAGTCAACTTCTTACACCATGACTCGTAAGCTTCTAGTACAGCTGGACTCAGTCTAATAAGTTGCCGACTAATGACCGGATAGTCAGAGCTACTCTCTTTAAGATAATATAAAATGGTCTCATTTACCATCTGAATACCATAATATGTTCCAGATATATGCTCCTGTCGACAATGTTCGTAATCTTCGGCTGGAACTACATTAAATACACCATAACTAGTATGGTGTGTTTTATAGCGCTTCAGGTACTTGATTTTATAATACATAAGCTGAGCATCTAGTGAGACAGCAGGAAATTCCACAGGGTTTTCTGTAAGCTCCTTGCCATTCCAGTTGGTAGCTTCATGATCTTCTGTTGTCGTGAAACACTTCACTGCTCCAACTCTGGTGGATTCTTCCTTGGCTATTACACAAATAAATAGAAAACATTACAGACTACTCCACAAAGTTTTGATCTAGTTAACCCTTTGCTTCCAAAATCCATAAAAGCCCGGAATACGAGCATTGTCTCAGCGTACGGATCTCGAAATAATTCGGCCTTCGATAGACCTTTTTTAAAATATATTATTTATTAAAAAAACAGCATTAAAATGAGTAATTTGATCAATTTCCGTCGGCTTTGTAATACTGTTTTGAGGTTATAAATAATACCTAATACGCATGTGCAAGCAATACACTTTGCAAAGATGTGTTCTTTTATGGAAATCTATTCATCATGAACACACGCGGTTGTTCAAGCTCTGCTAAAAAAGTTTGTTTAGAGAAAGACATCGACTGGTTTGGAAATGAAGAAAAGGATATCAGGTTGGAATAATGTGGGGTAGACGATGAAAGTGAAAAATAAGATCAACAGGGTGAATTGGATTGCAAAAGTGAGAGTGAAACGGCCGGCGATGAAACCGGGAGTATTTACGGATTTCAAAGAGGAGCTGACTTAAAACAAAAAAATTACATTTTGCTGACAGCTTGGCAGGAGTAAGTTCGAATTTTTAAACAGGTAAGTATTTTTAATATTTAAAGCTTTTTATAACATCGGCCATTATAAATGTTATATTTAACGAAACGAATAAACATGGCCTCCAAAAACATTGCGATGCTTCGGAGCCTGTTGATGGTAAAGATATTTGGCGAGTTATTTATTTAGTTTTGCATATAAGTATTTTTAAAAAGCCTACTCTGTTGTCTTACTGGTCCACAATCCTTTATTATCTACGCTGATTTTTAATAAAATTAAAAATAGAAAGAAAAATAGAAGCAAGTTTACTTTCTACTGTGCATTTTGCTGACAATTTTGAACAGCCTGCTAGCAATAGATTTTTCAAGTTAGAAGATCTTTTTGCCATGATATGCGACCGGTTATATTCTGTTTCACTGCCTGGTAAATTCATATCTATAGATGAAAGCTTGCTGGCTTGGAAAGGATGACTTGGACAACCAGTTTCTTTGCAAACTCTTGCAAACATATGACACCGTGCAGATGCTTATCATAAACCATTTTCACAGAGTTATTGCTTCCAAAAATGTATTTGTTATCGATGTTTTATGATAGAAAGGTGGCAACATTGACACATCACAATGTTGATAGAAATATTCACAGACGAATAACTTTGCAGGGACGATCTACAGGGAATAAATGGCTGCCTGTTGAGAAATTTCTAAGCTTTCAAATGCATATTCATTTATAGCTCTATTCCAATTTGCATGTACGTTATAGCGAAGTTTAGGCGACATTGTCAGGCCTCCATTTTTCGCTGGTCTTTTGGGTCACGCACTGAGAATTTCGAGTGGTGCTCCCGCAATGCATCGGAGCTCATAACTCCACTTTCAATGCTCTTTGACGACCAATTTTTTTTGCAAATTGTTGAGAACCTATGAATCCGTGCATGTATTATTTATACAACATTGCCAATTACCTTTATCAATTAGGAAAATACAATTGAAAATGGTGTATAAAAAAAATTAATAGCTTCAACAAATTGAGACTTTTGCTGGAAAGCATTTGCAAGCTATCTGCATAGAAAAATATCAGCTTGTAGAGAAATTTCTCAGCTTTCCTATGCATATTAATTTATGTAACTATCAGAATAGTGATGTAAGTTACTGCAGTTTTTATGCAGTCATGCCGAAGGCTCAAATCGCCCTAGTAATTGCCTCCGTACGGTGGTATTTTCCCGGCCGTAAGCGCGCCGTAGCCAAAGGGTTAAGAACATGCATTAGATATATATAAAGCAGGTAATGTCCATAGATACCAACACTATACTATTTAAAGATATCAGAATAGTATTCTCATGCTCTAGATTGGTGAACACAGTAAAATAATTTTTATGTATTATTATGATACAAATATAAAACTTGTTAACCTGTATGTGACTTACATCTTCAACCTACCTGCTTCAATAGAGAGCTTGATATCCGCCAATGCTCGACCATCTTCCTAACATAAATAAAGACAACTGGTTAAAAACGAAATTCAATGCAAAAATGTTAAAAAGTTGTTAGTTCAGGTTGAGAAAATTAAACCAAATAAGTGAGGAAGTATCTTAACATCTATTTACATACAAGATATACAGATGTGCTAAATCTGCTGGGAATAGTTATTGTTTCACATACCTTTATACTTGCCAATAATTCTTTACGGTATGTGGAAGGATTTAAAGACATATCACCATCTTTTCTATTTTCTAGCTCAAACAATTCAACATATCGTTGCGCATGCTGAAAATATTAATAACATTATAAAAATGGAGATTCTTAGAATTATTCTTTAGTAAGTTTACAACAACAAAAATGTGCCGAATATCTAGAAAGTTCAAGATTATTGCATAACCCCCTACAAGGAATCACACTAATTTTGGTGAAAAAACATTGTGGTTAACAGTGAAAATTGACAGAATAGGACTAGGTTCCTTAGTAATAGTTAATGTGTAGATAAATAATCCAACCAGACGTTTCCTACTGATAATTGTTGAAGTCTTGAGACCTCTACGAATGAGAGTGTCACTCACCTTGATAACATACAGTCCACAGCTTCACCTTGGTAACATACAGTCCACAGCTTACACAATCTTTCTGTTGCATAGCCGTCACAGCATAATCAGCAAACCTCTCATCAACAGAAACAAGCTTCCTGTAAATATTGTTGCTAACAGTGAGCTTTTGGATTAAACCATTTATGCTAGAATGCAAAGGCAATAACTGTTGCTTTTTGTAAGATTTACCGACAAACCTAGTGAAGAATTTCATGCTCACCTTTTTTCAATGGTCTGTTGTCCTTTGTAAGAAAGAGAGTCCCTTGAATGAATTTTTCAAAGTTTCCTATCTACCAGCTGCAAACAGAGTACCGTATACAACTTGTATATAAAGCTATGCAAGCTAATGCAAGTTGCATGTTATAGATACACGCAGAGCAAGTATTTCCGTGTCTACAAAACAGCTACCTTATTCAAGTTACATGCTATATAAAAGATGTGCTGTTTTAAATTTTTAAAACAATTATAATAACTATGCACAGCCATGCAACGCTAATTGTTCTCAAAATTAATATCTTGACATAGTCTTTTAGTATAAAAGTGCAGCATAAGAATACTAACCATTAGGGAGTAATGACTTCGCTCAGAATCATGTCTTGGTACTATAATAATGTCAGCAGGCTGGTCTAATGCGTTAGTGAGACTATCATGGATCAGTAGAGCATGAAACTGAAAATAAACATTTGATAAAGATAAAAAAGTTAACGAATAATACAATATGGCAAAATCTTTTCTGCTCCGTTAAGCGTTGCATAATAAGTTTATAAAATATATATTTTGTTGATGTAGCAAAAATTATGATAAAATTAATCCCATGATGAACTTTTACCGCTGATTAAATGAAATAGAGATACTTTGACAGCATCACGTCACATCAACTTTAGATCACAACCTCAGAAAGACATACCTTGATTGTTGATTTCGACTTGGAAATCGCCAGTTCTATGCCAACATCTACCACCTAAAATAATTAAAATAAAATCTAAAACTTGATCCAATATTTCGAAGGAAAATTACAATTAGAAATTTAACAGACTGCACTAGAAGACACTGTTGCCACACAAACTGTCATCAAGAACATAGTTGCTTATAAAACATCTGTCTAGGATCTATTTTTAGCAGCGTAACATTTTATTAAGAACAGTAAACCTTTTTGGTATTTTTTCAATGTATTATGTTTTTATCACTCTTTTATATGTATACCTTATATTTCTAGTATCTAGAATAAATCTAGACATTTCCAGCACCAGCAAAACACCAAAAACCATTCTTTAATGCCAGTAATCATTCTTAATTTACAAGAAGAAGAGTTTTGACTGCAAGCGTGCAGCACGATGCTGGCCCACGATGCCGCTCGCATTAAAAATGCAAAAAAGAAACAAATATTGCCCGCTAGAGCAGGACGTTTAACACTGATGTCAAAGGTTTCTTTTAAAAACTATACAAAACTATTTTCTTACGTCCATGGTACTACTGATTACATATAATCGCCAACACAGCTACACAGTTTTCAAACCGAGTTAGGAACTGCGGTCTAGAAACTCACAAATCGTTATCTTTTTTATATCTGACCATATAGGGCGCCTATTGTCACCTTCACCTTCGTAACCTCTTCTCTCTACAGCACTCTCTATACATAAATTCATTTCCTCTATGAATCTCTCCCACGACCCATCGCCGTGCTCTCCAAACACCAGCTTCGGAAACCCACTCTCCATCTCTACCCGATACAATATCTCCCTCGCCACGAATACACTCTACCCCACTCGTATAATTAGTGTAACTCCCACCTCCGAATATGTAATAAATAATTGCACCTCAACACCGCTACTACACCTCACAACACTACCCTAATAAATAATTGCACCTTAACAACACCGCTACTACACCTCACAACACTACCCTACCTCACGTTACCTCACCTACACGCCCGTGAAAGGGTCTATACAACCGTTTAACTTACCCCGCAACCAGAAAAATTATCGCTAATGATAACGCAAAAGGAAAAAAATCAGAGCTTCGTCAACTGCGCCATGTTATATAAATCGATGCGTACTCACATGCGGTTGATGCCAAGAAAGAAGCTCTCAATCTCCCGACTCCTTTATACTCCAGTAACCTCTCGTACTTCCTGTAACCTCTCGTACTTCCCGTAACCTCTCGTAGCTACCTGTAACTACCATGACCTCGGGCATTAGCGTAGCCCGCGGCCCACCAGCTCGATTATACAACACTTGACGTGATTTAAATACAACTACAATTCTATACATTCGAACACACCGGTATAATTCTAACAACATTTTCTTGTTTCACGCATACAATATTAAGCCACGCCAATAGTGCGTGTTCATATGGGCTCTTTGCGAAAATCTGCATCAATATTGCCCGTTCTAATCTATACACAATCACATAAGTGATGATTTTAGTCTGAAATGGTAATTGTAAAAATGTAGTTTGCACTGTACGCTATTATCGAGCTAAGGTGAACAGCATAATTTCCTGTCTGTTTAATACGAAATTTTAAGATCGCATCAAACAGCGACGTATCCCATAAACAGTATGGTCAATCTTTCCTATAATGACCGTGGTAGCTTGTAAAAATAGTTTCAGGGTTGTTCATGGCTTAATACAAGCAAATCATTTAATGAAACTGAATGATTATTGGTGCTTATAAATACAATTGTCAGATGTATAGTAAACTAGGCTTATGAGCATGTTTACAATGTTGTTCAATGTTAACAGTAATAATAAATTTATGAGTGTTGGCTGATGAATCTATACAGGGACCTTCGCCATACGGCGTTATTTTGTTCCGGTGTATACAAAGTAAAGCGAAAATGTCATATAGAAACCCATAGTAATTATCTAATGCAAACACCCCTTGGTAAAAAACATCAAAATTTTTATATACATGATGTACATGTTAAAGTTGGTAATAAAATATTTTATTAACCCTAGTAACTATAGTTACCTACAGCAACTTCAGTGTGTTGAGTGGTTATGGGCTACAATAGAAGTTTTGTTGCAATAAAATCATTTTGTTGTTTCTTCCGTTGACCTTGTGATCAATATTACGGCCCCTCGCTAACGAATTAAAGTTATGTGTGTAGTTATATACAGTCAAACATGGATAACTCGAACTTCAAGGGACCGAGCAAAAGTGTTCGAATTATCAGAGCATTCAAATTATCAGAGCACTGTCACAAGTCCATATATTTACTTATTTATTAGTAGATACATGTACATATACAAACTATAATATAAATCAAAAGCACAAATGGCTCGTTTCAAATTAAATGCTTCTAATGTAAAGTTTAAAACGTTTTCATGAAAAAGTATAGAGATTTTTCTATCACTTGAGATTGGTTTGTTGTTTGAGGTGATGTTATTGCCAGGACGTTTTTCAGATTGACATTGGCAAAACTTGATCGTTGTTGAAATGCTCAAAAGAAAAGACACTTTTTTCTTTTGGGGTTTTACCCACGATCAATTTTGCCGTTTTTTCTTGAAGTTTATGCAGATTACCTTACTTTACCTGGGATTCGTTAAGAGCAACACTCCGAGGCAGTTCAATTAGAAGTTTTACGAGGTTTTACGGTACATTTTATATCACTCACGCTTTTTTAATAGATACTTATTGAATGTACACACGTATTCTGTGTTTAGGTCAAACGATGAATAGTTTTTTGTAGCTCAGACAACGTATACGTTTAATTACAACATTTTTTAAGACGTTTTAAACATTCAACATTCCGACGTTAATTCAACACGGAATCAACGTCGAAAAACTATTCATCACTGGCTAGCCGAGTCACGCACTCAAGGATTTTCGCCACGCACATACAAAACAACATGCGATTTTTGTTTTGTATGTGCGTGGCGAAAATTCTTGCGCGCGTGACCCGGCTAGCCCGTGCTATTCATCGTATCGCAGTATGAATCAAATTTCACCAAACTTTTAGAAAAGTCGTTGACAAAAATATTTTGCCGATGGTGGTAATAACGACGCTTATGAATTACGAAAAGATGAAGTTTACCTCTATGGCTTTGAATAAAGTGATTTTCTAAAGCAAAAACAACCGTTTCGGTAGCTGTTGGGCAAAAAAACAGTTCGAATTAACAGTGTTGAGTTCGAGTTATCTATAGCAATTTATCATTACGTGGGAACGGACCAAAGGAAATGTTCGAATTAACCATGTGTTCGAGCTATCCGTGGACGAGTTATCCATGTTTGACTGTAGTTGTATGCACACGTATAATGAATTGAAGTTTATTTAGTAAATATTTTACTAAATGCTATAATTCACACTAAATTTTTGCTTTTGTTTTCTTTTCACTAATTTCATTTCATTTATGCTATTTCAAACATTTACAAAACACGAAAAATGTTGAACTGAGAAAAAATATCCTATCTCTTTCAGACGTATGAGAGGGATTTCTGCGAATAGCATGTCAGCCAGGGTTAGCAAAAATATCATATCACTGATATATATCATGATATTAATTGATATCTATGATATTTATGATATTTTTGAAACAAATGACATTTTTGAAAAAATTGAAGCTAGGTTTAACTTGCATGGTATTTACATTGTGATTGATGTATTTTATAGGTTGTATGGGACCAGTCAGCAATGTTTAATACTAAACACTTGATTTATTGTAGGCCTAGTATACTAATAATATTTATAAATATGAAACGTTCGTCAAAAATTGGATTATAAATCATGACTTTAACGCAAAGTGCAAACAAAATAATGCAAATAGTAAATACACACTATGATAGTCCAAGCATGCTTTAATGTCCTAATTTTGTCTAGTTTAGGTATTTGTAAACAAACACCAGCTTGCCAGCCTTCACCACACAGAGACAATTTCTCAATTTGCTGTGAACCAGTCCACATGATGAAAACACACACTCAACACTAGCAGTCAGAGTTATATCTTCATATTTATAGATTTTATACTGAGCCAGAATCCTTTGAAGCTATTCATTAAAAGATTTTTACAGAAAATGATGAGATGAGTATCTCTGCCATCTCATTGAGTCAGTGTTATGTGCTTACAATTATGTTTTTGGCTGTCAGATTGTTTAATTCAAAATAATGGATTATAAAGTTCAAAGGGTTTTCAGTAGGCTGGTCTTCCAATAAGGCAATAAAATATAACAGTTTAACATGAGATGAGATAATCAGGTTAGGGAGATAACACTGGGATGAAGGAATACAATTTAGATCTGAAAAACTTCTCAACTCAAACACTAATTAATTGGTCTAGTCAGGGTTGGTTTGATATATATCGCTTGATATATATCATCGATATATATCGCCGATAGATATGATATTTTTGGGTCAAAAATCGATATTTTTGGGTCAAAAAAATTGATATTTTTGAAAAATATCCATTTTTCATATCTGCTAACCTATCATGGCGAACTAGAACGTCGTGGAAGTTGTATATATAATAGATATAAGGTTATACGTACGTCATTTTTTTTCTTCTCCGAAGTGCGGCAAAGTAGGCTACCATTCAAATCGAATTTGAGAACTTGTCTCAACATGACATTTTATGTTATGGGAAACATTACATAGTACGAAGCAAAAACTTTACACAAGTTCTTTGCGTTATCTGAAATTCACGTTACAGGAGGTATACATTATAGGAGCGTCTACTGTATATTGAAACTCCATTGAATCTACACCCTGTTATGAAATTAAATGCAAGTCTTGATAACAAGCAAATTTGTTGGTAGATGTGACTTAAATTTGCACTTACTGCTGTTCAAATTCTCATATCGCCCTTTCATTTGTTCGCCCACTTTAAATGCAGGACTAAGGTTGTAGCGATGCAGTTACAATTATTTATTTCCATTCTTAGTATGGGTTGTTTGTAGTAAAATCAGGGTTGGTTTGATATATCGCTTGATATATACAGTGCACCCTCGAGATACGATGGTAATCCGTTCCAAGGCTGGCGTCGTATGGCGAAAAAAATCGTATGTCCGGGTATAGAACCCATTGTAATTATACAATGGGAAAAAAAAGGTAAAAATGTCCAAAATTTTATAAAAATGCTGTACATATTGAAAATTAGTAACAAAATAGTATGTTAACTTTAGTAACTATAGTTACCTACATTAGCTGCATTGTATTAAGTGCACCTAGTGATTATAATCTGCAATACTGTAAAATTGTAATCTGTGTACCAAATGCTGCTCGTACGGTAACAAGTTCTTACCTTCAAAAGGTACGCGTAACATAATTGTTAAATTCACTTCAAATAAGTTTAGCTTGCCAAACTCACCCTTAAAACCAAGTTTTAGTATGTATTTTGAACTATTTTAATGAATTTCAACTTTTTATCACGAAATTTTATCCTTCATAAGTTTGTCTTCACTTTCATTGTAAAATTTAGCGTGTCTGGTTGAAACATTTTTCGACCAGAATTCTGTCAGTTATCGAAAGCAGCCTCTCACACACCTGACCATTTAATAGCTACCGAAAAGAAAAATGAAATTTTATTTACTATACAGAACGTACATACCTTTGGAGTAACGTGACTTTAGCTGGTATATTGTAGCGAATAAAGCAGGGAGGAGGAAATAACGTATCAATGCTATATATGTTGCTGTACACTTGAAGATTAATTTAATACGTAATAAAATGGAATTTTTAGCAAGCTAAAGAAGGTTGTCTAGTCCTGTCCCATTTTTCTTCTGGTTTAAAGATGTGGTTGCGTCAAAAAATTCAATTTAATGAAATTAAAACCCATAAAAGGCTGAAAAATCAGCTACAATTTGATGCCATTTTTGTCTCTGTAGACCAACCCTGTCCAGAGATATATGCGTTTGAATGAGGCCCTCTTTTAAAAAGCTCACGTTCCAGCGGATGCCTCTTTCGTGACGTCACAAGCAAGATATCTGAAACGAAACCACGAGCGATAAATATGAGGTCGCTTCGTTAGCCAATCATGAGCGCGAAATTTTTATATAGGCCGTAATAAATGTTATCACTCGTAAAACGCGTTGTCTGTGGTCTCGAAGATTCTCATCGTTAGAGAATTCTCATCGTTACTGATTCAACGCGTTTCAACAATTACTAAGTTATACATAGTTTTAAAATGGCTTCAAGTTCGAGCGACTGCGACTCAGAGCTATCTGAGCAACTTTTAGTAAAAGATTGGAGTAGACAGCCTATGGTCAAAGCTGACAGGCGTCAGCAGCGTTTTGCTGCAGAGGAAGACAGAATGGAGGTAAATTAACTTAGAGTCTTCTATACTTAAGTAAATGTAATATTTTTATAGTCATAAATACATATACTAATTAATAAAATGATAATTCTTTGCTATCTCCAATCATCGTTTCATAGCTTATCTGCCGTTTTACCTAGCTTTAATACTTTTTTCGAATTTTCTTTGGTAAATTAGAGTCATGATTACAAATTATTTTCACTCGTAGGAAGTGGGTAAAATCGATTGATCATTGCAAATCTTTAATTTCCAGAACCAAAGCTTCGAATCGTTGGCTTGGCGTGCTTGTGCCTTTATTAAATGTTTATTCGTTTTTAAAATTACACTCGCAATCTATTTAACTCCCAATTTGGAAGCTGTCAATAGATACGCTTTAGAATGACATATCTACGAATGACATATATTTATTGGATTTGTTTTACTGATTGCAGAATGTTTATGTCGTCCCACCAGCCGAAGAAGCTTTGTCAGTGTGGAAACTGCCATAAAGGGGAAATAGAGACTTGAATGTGTGCTGCATAAGCCATGATGTTTTGTTTGAGTTTGTTGCAGTAGATGAGTTTGTCTTATTGTATCAGCTAATACTATCTGAGTGGCCACGACTTGATGAATATTTTTAATAAAAGCTTTATGCCGAGATGAAAATATTTTTGCTTGTAAAAATTATATAATAAAATCATATTGTTGAAGATAATGCAAAACATGATTTGCAGAATATCGTAGGGAATTGGATATGGTATATGGATGTCCGCAGAACTGGAGAATGAGTTCAAATCCAGTTTCCAGCAGACTTCTCATCTTTAAAACTCTATCCCTATCTATATTCTTTTCAAAGACGTGGCTTGCTTATTTCACTTCGGTAGTATTCGGTAAGAATACTACTAGTAAGAAACTAGTACGTAGACGGTGTAGGCAATGATATACAGCCCCGCCCTAAGGATAGGCGACAGACATAATGTGGGCGGGGCTTATGGAAGGCTGTATATCGTTAGTATGGGTAGCTGCAGAACTGCTGATACAAAGACCGCGTTATACATAGTTGACTTGACAGAATTACCGTAGACCGGTAGAATTGGTAGTCGGTACCCAAATGTTTACACAACATTTGGAGAAAGTGAGTAGAACAAATTTTCAATTTTCGTTATTTGAGGCCTTTGAAACATTCATAATAATGCATCTGTAGCAGGATTTAAAATTTTATTCTAGCCAACATGAGCAAATACAAAATAAAATATATGCCAATAGAGCCGTGTAAGACTAGACTTTTATCGCAAATAGCCGATGTGAATATGAGAGATAGAGACAGGTTGCCTAACGCGTGACATCATTTTGGGCAAGTCTGGGCACGTTTTTGTGGCCTGAGCGTTTTTACGGCGATCAGATTTTTTCGGTTTTAATCTTCAAATATCTTGGCAATGCGATCGCGTAACACAACAAACAACATATCAACTGATAGAGAAAAAAATGCTTTTTTTTAAGATCAACTTAAATTTGACGCAACCACATCTTTAAAAGAAAAAGAAATGCTGGTGCAATGCAGAAAACTTTTAGCTAGCTAAAGCTTGTAGAAGGATCCAGAGAAGGTGCTACAGTAGTTTTTCTTGTATGAAATGTGCTCAAGATTCAATGTAACCATACGTACAAAGTTTATACGTATTTATACCCTAGAGGAAAGGGCTTTAACAAGATTCAGAAAGTAATGTAAATGCGTCAACTATTTTTAGTAGCTAGTTATATGAGTTACATACATACGATGAATTGTATTCACGTAGGAGATAACAAGCCCACCTGCAAAGACATGGTTAAACAAGAAAATAAAACCATAAAATCGAAAGGAAACAAATAGAATGAATAAAATATGACAAACATGCCACACAAGAGATAAATAATATATATTATACACGCATTGTTTTAATGTACCAGTCCACATCAGTAAATTAAACACTTGAAATATTTCTGCGAATGTGGGGTTTTCTGTATCTTCTGCATCCTCGCCTTTACTAAATGGTTGCTCCTTTTGAATGCTGATAGCGTGCATGACCTAGCTCATTCAAATCTTCAGTCGGAAGCTCTTGTGCTTGCTTTAATGGAGTTCTTGTTTTAATGATAATTGCAAATGCTGATTGGTTGCGATCATATTCCTTGACAACGTTAATAATATGGGTGCTTACTTCTTAATTACGACATCCAATTTTGTTGACATAGAAATCAGTTTTCCTTTGTTTTGTAAGATTTGTATCGGTCTCAGATTCCATAGCTAACGAATTAAATGTAGATACTTGTAGTTATATACGTATGCCGACTTAAAAGTTTATAGTAAAAGCTATAATAACGCTACAAATGAATATTTGCTCTTGCTTGTGTATTTTACACGAAATTTTCCACGCGGAATGCTGACATGAGAGAAGTCGATCATCGTGTCTCTTCTAAACGTTCTGAAAATGTTTTCGGCAAACTATATTTCGGTGTTTTTTTTTATTTCAACGTGCATTATGAGCACACTGACCGCCAAATTTTATTTGGGCGAAACTTTTCTCAAAATCGTATGGTGAAATAAAATTCGTATAGCGAGGTGAAGATATCACGTTTGACTTCGTAAGGTGAAAAAAATCGTATATCAGGGTAATCGTATCTCGAGGGTGCACTGTATCACCGATATATATTGCCGATAGATAGGATATTTTTGGGTAAACAAAAATTTGATATTTTTGAAAAATATCCATTTTATCATTCCTTTTTTACCTTACAACTATTGCTAACAGTCTAAAAACACTAAATAACACCTAAAATCATCAAATACTTGTATAGGTGCTTATAAGGCTTACCCAACACAGACAAACAAAGACAGCCAGACCAAGGGGGTGACATTGGCTAGACCAACTAATTAGTGTTTGTGTTGAGAAGAGTTTTTCAGATCTAAATTGTATTCCTTCATCCCAGTACTATCTCCTTAACCTGATTATATCATGTTAAACTGTTATATTTTATTGCCTTATTGAAAGACCAGCCTACCAAAAACCCTTTAAACTTCATAATCCATGATTTTGAATTGAACAATCTGAGACCCAGAAACATAATTGTAAGCACATTACACTGGCTCACTGAGATGACAAAGTATCTCATCATTTTCTGTAAAAATCTTTCAATGAATAGCTTCAAAGAATTCTGGCTCAGTATAAAATCTATAGATAAATGTGATGATATAACTCTGACTGCTAGTGTTGAGTGTGTGTTTCCATCATGTGGACTGGTTCACAGCAAGTTGAGAAGTCGTCTCGGTGTGGTGAAGGCTGACAAGCTGGTGTTTGTTTACAAAAACCTAAACTAGACAAGAGGAGGACATTAGAACATGCTTGGACTATCATAGTGTGTATTTACTATTTGCACTATTTTGCACTTTGCATTCATGATTTCCAATCCAATGTTTGACGAACAGTTTCATATTTATAAATATTATTATTATACTAGACCTACAATAAATCAAGTGTTTGGTATTAAACATTGCTGACTGGTCCCATATAACCTATAAAATACATCAATCACAATGTAAACACCAGACGAGTTCAACCTAGCTTCAAACTTTTTCCAAATGTCATTTGTTTCGAAAATATCATAAATATCAAAAATATTAATAAATATCATAATATATATCAGGGATGTGATACTTTTAAAAGTATCAATACTTTTGCCAACCCTGAGTAAAATGTTACAAAAGATTTTTAGCAATCGTGGAAAATCTCAGATTTCGTCTGTTAATGTAATGCTATGACTGAAAATGCATGTATGTTGTAATGTGTATGTTGTTATAGTTGGAAGCTGAGCATTTAAGGAAGGTGTTCATTGGAGGACTGCACCCTGAGACAGATGATGAGGCAATGAAGAGCTATTTTTCCAAATATGGCGAAATCCTAGATTGCATAGTGATGAAAGACTCGCAAACAAGAAGGTTTGTGGTTATGTATTACTTCAATGAATTTTACGTTTGCCAACTGTTTCATCGTGGCTTTTGTACATTTTTAACAGTATTTAAATTTTTAGATCTAGGGGATTTGGATTTGTGGCTTTTGACAAATCGGAATGTGTCGACAGACTCCAGGCTGACAGGCCTCATTCTCTTGGTGGTAAAAGAGTAGACACTAAGAGGGTCGTCCCTAAGGTAATGTTTTTTACGCTCTAGACCCATGCAAGTTTTCAATTCGCAATTAATGAATGGAATACTATTTACCAACTCTGCATCTCCAAAAAGGTTGTTAATAATCTGCCTTTATAGGAAACCTCGCAGGGACGAAGTGAAAGAGAACAGAAGGTTAACAAAGTGTTCTTGGGTGGCCTGAGGGATCAGATCACTGAGGATGATCTCACTCAGTATTTTAGCCAGTTTGGAACTATTGAGCGAGTTGAGACATTTACTGACAAAGAGACCAGCAAGAGGAAAGGGTTCTGTTTTATTACATTCCAAGACTTCGATGCCGTTGATAAATGTGTTTGTAAGTTAGTAGCATCAAGCACATTGTCATTTGTAATCAAAGAGCATGCTAGACAACCTTTTAATATAGTATTAAATATTCACAGTTTTAGCTATTGAGTTTCATTCTGGCAGTATGTTGCCAGAGGAAAAATACATACTTTTCATAAGAGCTAGGGTCTGAGTAGCTAGTGAATTCTAAAGCATATGTGTTTTTCATTTTACTTATCCTCTGCAGTTGAAAGAAATACCAGAATATTACAACTCTTCAACCAAAGCTGCTTAAGTTCTAGACCTAGCAAGTGTATGGTCTTTTATTCGCTCATAAAATACAGTAAAATGGTATAAGCGAAAGGTTTGCAAATTTGGCTCAGTTTTTTTTTGCCTCTGGACACGTTCAATTTCTTACATTTAAGTTGTGTACGTAAGAAATTCGCATTCCACTTGAGGTCCGTTTACATTTGTTAACCGGAGGTGTCATCGAAAACCAAGTTCACTTGAGTGGTTTTTGTGACATGGCGACAATGTCCATCACTTACTGTTGAATGCATTTTGCAAATGATATCTTCGAGTTGAGTTCTCATTAGTCTCAGTTATTGCTCAACACATAAGGTAAGCTCAGACAGCTATAGATCTTTAAAGATGTGGCTGCGTCAAAAAGGTCGATTTAATGAAATTAAGACCGATGAAAGGCTAAAACATCAGCTACAATTTGATGTCATTTTTGTTTTTGTAGACCAATCCTGTCCAGAGATATATGCGTTTGAATGAGGCCATCTTTTAAAAAGCTCACATTCCAGCGGGTGCTTCGTTCGTGACGTAATTAGTGATACATCTGAAAAGAGTCCACGAGTGATAAATATGAGGTCGCTTCATTAGCCAATCATCAACACAAAATTTTTATATAGGTCGTAATAAATGTTATCACTCGTAAAACCAGTTGTCTGAGATCTCAAATCTAGGGATTTTACTCTATTATTAAATCGCATGGACATTGATATTTACTAAATTAATTAACATCGTTACTTCAATGAGTTACTCGATCGACACGTTTTATTGATGAACAACAGAATTGAAAAAATTGCTGTAAAGTTACTGTGAAGGTGACTCCGAGTTTACTGTGCATCAGGTTGTTAAAGTGCTATGGAGGAAGATAGGAGAATGAAGGTAAATTTATCTTTTACTCTGACTCTCTTATAGTTATACTGTTGAGTTTACATTCAGATTATCTTTCCCTGTTTGAGGTTATAATGTAATTTTTTGCGCGTGAGATACGCATGTACAGTGAGTTCTTGACGGCTTCTCTTTAATCCATATCGCCTAGCAATACAATGGCTTAGATTGATGAATATATACTAGAGGTAATATTTTTAGTACTCATTTATACATGTACTAATTAATAAAATTTTAACTTTTTGCTATCACGATTAATTGTTTTATAATTTTTTATCGTTTCACCGAGCTATGTTTGCTTCAAATTTTCTGTGGCAGTTTTATCTAGTAAATTAGATTTATGATTTGACTTTAGATGTTCACTTCTCACTTGTAGAAAGTGAAGAAAATCGATTGATCAATGCAAATCTTCAACTTCCAGAACCAAAGCTTCGAATCGTTGGCTTGGCGTACTTATGCTTTTAAACATTTGGGTCATGATCACAGAAACCATGGTTAAGTCGGGATTGTAAGATTTTGAGTTATCTACATTAGCAGAAAGAAAAAAATTTTCAGTTATTTTGCAAAAAAAATTTTGATTCTAGCTTAATTACAGCAGATTTTATGGTCAATAAACTGAATGCGCGTTTACCATTAGTGCGAAAACATAGTTCCGAGAAAACTGGTGTTAAAGTTTGAGAAACGAAAACCAATGCCCAATTTTGTTTACATTTCAAAACGTCTTAGCAACCAATATCAAGAGGTTGTGATATTCAGCTAGATTTCTGTGTTTCTATTCAAAAAATTATGCTGTGTTCAAAAATCTAAACAGATTTTAGCTGGTTGTCACAGAAATAGCTGTATATTTTAAAGAAAATGCATTGCTTAATTTTGTAGATATTTAAAACGGCTTGGCAGTACCGCGATATCGGGCACAGCCAAATCATCAGCAAAACCTTTAAAAAAGTAACAACAGTAACATATTGCACACTGTCGGTCACTATATACTTTGATCTTGGAAATTCTAATAATTATTCTAATAATTAAATCTGATAATAATCCTATAAAATCGAATAATTATTCTTATGATTAAATAATGTAATAATCTTTTAAGAATTGTTAGGAAATTATCATCGTAATTCCCTTTACTTTTACTGTTTTTGACATCAGTTGGAACACCAAAGTACCGATTATAAGTGTCCAAAATGTCAGAGTTATCTTTAAAATTGGCAAAAAAGAAACGATTATATTTATCGAACGCCATTTTTCAGTACTTCCTGTTTAGCTTAGCAACGTTTTAAGAGGGTTTTTCCGAGGGTTGAAGACTTCTATTGGCTAAACTGACTTCAGATTCAGAAAGATCACTCTTTGATTGGTCCAGATGCAAGTGTTACAAAAATCGTTACCAATATTATAAATTCAGTTGGTTCAACTTCAAAGTCGGATAACTCAACTTCGTGCTTTGCGACTTAACCATGGTTTCTGTGACCGCGACACATTTATTCATTTTTAAAATTACACTCGCAATCTAGCCAACTCCCAATTTGAACGCTTTCAATAGATACGCGTTAGAATGACATATCTATGAATGGCATATATTTATTGCATTTGTTTTACTGATTACAGGAAATGGTCCCACCAGCTGAAGCAGCTTTGGCAGTGTGGAAACTGCCATAAATGGGAAAGAGAGACTTGAATGTGTGCTGCATAAACCATGATGCTTTGTTTGAGTTTGTAATTTGTCATGTTTTTAATTTGTCATTTATAATTTGATGAATTTGTCTTATTGTATCAGCTAAAACTATGTGAGTGGCCACGACTTGATGAGTATTTTTAATAAAAGCTTTATGCCGAGATGAAAAATTTTTGCTTGTAAAAATTATATAATAAAATGATATTGTTGAAGATAATGCAAAACATGAGTTGCAGAATATTGTAGTGAATTGGATACGGTATATGGATGTCCGCAGAACTGGAGAATGCGAGTTCAAATCCAGTTTCCAGCAGATTTTTCATCCTTGAAACGCTATCCCTATGTATATTTTTTTCAAAGACGCAGCTTGCTTATTTTACTTACGGTCGTAAGAAACTAGTTTTCGGTGTGGGCAATGATATACAGCCCCACCCCCAGGATTGGCGACGGGCATAATGTGGGCGGGGCTTTTGGGAGGCTGTATATCGTTAGTGTGGGTAGCGACAGAACTGTGCTGATACAAAGATCTTATTCTTCATAGTTTGCTTGACAGAATTACCGCAGACTGGTAGAATTGGTAGTCAGTACTAAGATGTTTACACAGCATTTAGAAGAAGCTAATATGACAAGTTTTTAATTTTCCTCGTTTGAGACATTGGTAATAATGTATCTGTAGCTGGATTTAAAATATTATTCTAGCCAGCATGAGCAAATACAAAATAAAATATATGCCAATAGAGCCGCGTAGGACTAGACTTTTATTGCAAATAGCCGATGTGAATACGAGATATATTGACAGATATATCATGCGTGACATCATTTTGGGCAAGTCTGGGCATGTTTTTTGGCCTGAGCGTTTTTACCGCAATCAGATTTTTTTCGACTTTAATCTTCAAATATTTTGGCAATAAGATCGCCTAACACAACAAACAAATCAACTGATAGAGAAAAAAATGCTTTCCTTTAAGATCAACTCAAATTTGACGCAACCACATCTTTAACCCTTTGACCAGGTATAAGGCCAACCAAAACAACCGAACCTCATGTAATTTATTTTCGAAAATTCAATAAAATTGACATTTTATGAACATGCATAGCTCAAATCTTAAATTTATTTCTATGAACTAAATTTTTTGTACATAAACATTCATTCACATATCTACTACTCAAAAAAGAATACAGCCATGTGCAATTGTCCCTGTATGAAATGCTTGGAAGCATTTTTTTTCGGTAGAGTCAAACGCTATAACGTAGCCGTGCGAGCCACCATAACGATCGTTTTTTCTGTATATTCCAAGTATATTAAAAGTCCAAAAAGTTTACATCACTTTTATCGTTTGAATTATTTTTATTCTGATAAGACAAAAAATCACTAACGATCGCAGGATCAAATAATCTTTTATTTTACTGTTTTGAAAGTCGAGCCGAGTTTGACTAGTTTTTCCGACTTTTATTATTTTCCAAGGAGGCGCAATTTGTTTAGCTTTCAGCACAAAGCAAGGCCTCTTAGATAATCGTTTCATATTGTAAATCATCGACCGATATCTTGTTGACGATATTTAAAACTTACTAGTGTGCATATCCTTTGTTTAATGTTACTAGGCGACAGCTTTATAAACGTCTACTGAAATAGACATAAATGTCGTTTCCCCACGCAACTGGTAAACCACATTTTGGTCGTTTCCCCTGCCAAAGGGTTAATATGCACTTGAGAGTGTAGGTAATCTTAAGGTATTAAGGCAGCTTCAACTCGATAAACTGCTACATGGATAATTTGTCATATCTAAGATTATTTGCTGTTGCTTTTTTGCTGCTAAAATGGTTACATTAATTGGCTATTATGTTACAGTGCAAGCTCAGACTTCTCCAGAAGGCAAACTTAATCTTCAAGGATTTAAAGTGGAAGTGAAGAAGGCAAAGAGCCAGGATGAAATGAGACGTGGAGGAGGTCGTGGAGGCCGAGGCGGGTGAGTCATCCAGTCAAAAGAGATGAGATGTCCTTGCAGTTTTGTTTCAACAAATGCTCTCACCTTTTAACTCTCCTATTGTCAAGTGGTTTGGGGGTGCACGAAGGCCAACCACTAATTCTGACATAGTCTCAATTAAATGACAGCGGGCAAAAAAAATTACATGACTATCCAACTGAGTATTTTGAATATTCAGCATTGAAAGTTTGTATGATAATTGTTCATAAATGTCTCAAGAGGCCCTTTTAGCAGCATTGCACCACCGTATTAGCACACCACTCCAATGACATTCAATTTATAGAAGGTAAATGGTATTTTACGAAGCTTTTTTACATGTGGCCAGTATTAAATGTATTAAACTTGGAACCAGAAAACCCTATCAAATGGGTATCATGAAGTTTGTGGTGTCCGTCTTCTCTCATAAAATAGGATTTTGAGGTTAGATGCTCTTTTTACCAGTCATTAATAAATCGGAAAGACGATCAAGTTTGGATTTTTATTCAACCATTTGGTTTTGGCCAAATTATGCTTACAGATTCACAAAAAAGCCGAAATATTATATTGATATCAAGCAAATTTCCTTGCATTCTGACCGACTAATCTGATACAAACCGCAGTGTACTGGAAATAATTTGATATTGCTGCGACTTTTTGATCGAAACATCAGATTTCGTCATAGCAGCATCAGTCGCAATGCAGTTGCGTTTAAACAGTACAGATGTTTATGTTGAATTTTAATTGTTCTTCAGGATACTATTGAACGTAAGAAACATTTTTGTGTTGAAACCGAGTTTGAAAAAATAATTGCAGGGGTGAAATTCACCGTTTCAAAAGATTGTTGACCTATTTGAATTCCATTATGAAAATTTATGGTTTAACAGTGCTTATTAATGCTTGAAGATTATAAAATGAACATGGAAAGGCTTCGGACAATCATTTGTTTGCTATTCAATAAAACAAAGAAATGTTTCAAAAGGCTGGTTCACACTATACCATCATATGATGGCGTTTTCTTCTCGGCGTTCATCATCGATTATGTGACCCGTAGACCGATGGCATTGACGAAGCAACCTGTATACAGAAGCTCCCCTACTTACGAACATTCGAGTTACGAACAACGGTGCATACGAACATGCCTGCGCGTATGTCCGCCGCTAATAGCGACGGTATTAGCGGCGAAAAGAGACACTACTCGGAAGCACCACCCAGCATCCACCTTCCTCTGCCCAGTTTGTTGCAGTGCATAAGTGCATGAACGTATCTCTAGTGCGCAAAGAACTTTTTTATTTTTACTGGACGTATTGTAAAGGAATTTGCAAAGGAATGTGAAAGGAATTATTGTAAATAAAGAGAAGAGAGTGCGTGTAGTTTCATTCAGCTTTTTATTAGCGAAGGAAATTTCACTAGCCAAGGAGCGTATGGCTATCTGCTCTGCTCAACTAAGTGAGCGCTCATTTATATACAATCATATAAACCGTTCTGGCTAACGGCAACCAGTAAGAACACCGGCAAACAAGGTGAATAAATAGGATCGCTAGTGCGTTGGTATGACAACAATATAAGTGACGATAAGTGATAGCATAACGAGTGAAACAACGCTATAATAAAAGGACAACACACACAATAAAATTAGACAACAACGATAAGTGATAGCATAACGAGAAAAACAACAATATAATAAAAAGGGCAGCACGAGCAATAAATAAGAAATGCAGTGTCATGGCCCGGCGTCCACCACAATATTCTCTCCATTTTACTAAATGTTTCTTCAGTACAAACCAATACAGGTTACTTATACAAGCCTTAAACATACTTATACAAACCTTCAATATACTTATATAGGCCTTAAACATAGATTATAATACAAAATATAGCACTGAGGCAACTTATGAACGAATTCACTTTACGAACGATCGTTTGGAACGTAACTCGTTCCCAAGTTGGGAAGCGTCTGTACGTCGGTAAAGTTTGCAGCTGTCACACTTTCTCGATATTTCGTCGAGCATCGACAGCTACCTATTTAATGTAAACCATTTCGGCGATAGTAATTCGTGGATAGCGAGATCTATTGATTTCCGTTTGTGTAGTTGCTGCGAGACTAGTATTTGATTCAAGCACGCAAAAACAAAGAGGTTTCTTTGCGAAAATTTAAAAAGAAAAGTGAGAACACTACGTCACAGAGTGTTTGCTGATGCAAACGCGGATGGGTTTGTGATAATGTGAACATTGCTATCGTTGACGATCACCGAAGTATAATGGCACCATCGCCGAGATATGGCGATATAGTGTGAACCAGCGTTTAGCTGTAAGAATTGGATTTTCGTCCTTCGGCAGCAAAAGTTTTTTTTTTATAAATATGTAGCAATTATAACACGCATTTTCTTTTTCATGTCTCTAGGTTCAGTCGAGGTGACTATGGCCAGGGATTTGGCAATCAGTGTAAGTATTTTCTATCTCTTAAAAGGTTTATGGTAGCTTAAAAGTTTACTTGCAACAAAATTCACATTACAGTTATTTGGTATCAAAAGATTCACCATGTCTTACTCTGCTGTGTTGTAGGTACAAAATATGTGAAAGTGTGATTACAAGCTCTTAAAAGCTCAAAAACGAACAGTTAATCGCAGCCATCATGACAACGCCGTAGTTTGGAATCTCCCTATTTCGTCGACGTACTCAAACATTGTGATTATTTATTTATCGTTCAGTATAAGGTTAAAAAATTGGATGAATTTTTACGGTAGGTTTGAGATATCAGCGCTCAAAGTGACAGCATTAGAATGATGATAAAATAGACGCGTAAGGCCAATAGACATAGTTTTATTGAATGCGTGAAGTATATTTGTGAAAATATTTCGACGAATGAGGTTGCATAAAAGTGTGAACAGAAGCCATTTTGTTCAAGTACGTCCCATTTGAGCCATTTTGGAAAGAGATTCTAATTTACGGCGGATCTTTTAAGAGCTTGTAATCACATTTCCACATATTTTGCACCTACCACACAGCAGAGTAAGACAGTGAATCTTTTGATACCAAATAACTGTAATGTGAATTTTGTTGCAAGTCAACCTTTAAATCTACATCCATTCCTTGGTCCATTTTGTTCCGATTGTTTGTGTCAATTTATTGCTACTACAGTAAACCTCTGCTTACTATCACCTCACCATACACATTGTATATTGACAATTTAAAGATTGACCTTTAAAGTTTGTCACAACAAAACAGTTGCATAAATTAAAATGAGGAGGCTTGTGAACATTGCAAATAATATAAAACAAAAGCAAACAACATTTGAGCTACAAAAATGGTAGCCTCAATTGTAAGTCAATTTGAATATTACCTGGTGTAAGTTGGAGCAAGTTTGCTGTTATCTCTATCACCATCACCTCTTAACCTGAAATAAATCGGCTACGCTGTATTCCATAGGAATATTTTCATAACATTTGGTTTTAATATTCTAAAACCTACCAGTTTGAACAAACGTTGAATACTTCAGATTTTCTATTTTATTAGGTTTGTTTATATGCTACGGAAACAGGTCGTGTGTATCTGCATACATATATATATTTATATATGTATATATATAAATCTATATGAATACATTTATCTATATATACATAATTCTATATATAAATCTATATATATATATATAGTAGCATAGTCACTATGCTAGTACTAGTACAGCTTGATGAATGCAGATGCATGAAACTTCTGGTAGCTGAAAGCAAAGTTAAGTAGACATTTGAACTTTGTTCTACTTCTTCATTAGATATCTGTCGATGTATATGTGTATGCGCCTGTGCGTCATAATGTTATTTCTAATAGAAGTGTAGTAAAAACGGTTCAATTTGGGGCCTCGTGTGTAACATGGTGGTTATGCGATGGGTTCGATGTACACAAAAACCAGTTCAATCCAAATGTCCATCTCTTGTTGTGGGCCTATGATATCATGCAGTGGTGTTTCTTTCCTCTAGCAAATTATGGAGGAGGATACAACAGCAGTGGAAATTTTAACCAGGGAGGAGGATATAGTAGTGGAGGTTTCAACCAGGCTGGCGGAGTCGGCGGAGGGGATGGCTATGGAAATAGTGGTGAGCTTTGCATATATAGTGAATACACTTTATATCGCGGTGTTCTCCGCTTCGTTCTTCATTAACCTCTTGCGGGATTTTCAGGTGGAAGTGGAAGCTGGGGTGGCAATCAGCAACAGAGCAACTGGGACAGTTCTAGTAGTGGTGGTGGATTTCAAAATGCTAATTACGCTGGAGGAAGTAGTGGTGGGTATAGCAACAGTGGAAGCTACGGAGGTGGAAGCACTGGAGGGTATGGTAGTGCAAATAGCAGTGGATACAACAGTGGAACCAGTGGTGGATATGGCAATGGAAGCACTGGTGGATATGGTAGTGGTGGATATGGAACCGACACTACTAGTGGATATGGCAACAGCACCGGAGGTGGCCCAATAAGGGGATTTAATAAACCAAGTCGAACAGCACCCTACAGCAATAGTGGTGGTGAGTAATTCAGTCTTTTATCAACATTGCTTTTAAAGATTTGGTATTTAGTAACCCTTTTATGATGGATCCAAACAATATTAGGTTATTCGTCCATGACTTGAAAACAAATCCTGAAAGTGTTGGGATTACATAGAGCTTTTAAAAGTTCATTTAATTTGTTATAAATTTGTATCACCGCAACCGCTTTTCAGCCTTGATAAATGCGATATAGTCTGCACTACTATTATAAAGCTATTTCTGCGCAAATGTGCTAGCAGTGCTTGTTCATAAAAGTTCGTCTTCCTTGAAATTTATTCAAAATGGCCAAAAAAAATTCTTCTCAATGATTTAATTTGAGCAGGACAAACGATTTTATGTTACAAGACAGTGAATATGATAGTGAAGCGGGAACTGGTAGGGGTGGCGCAGTATAACATTTAAAAACGCATAAAATTAGGCAAATCAAAAGGAATAACTCATAACCCCGAATAATAGCAAACTCAGATTATGATATCTTCTTCCTATGTTAACTGCAAGCAAAATATATCAGTTTGTAGAGAAATTTCTCAGTTTTCCTATACATATTTGTTTAGTTGTCCAATATAAATTGGTGGTAAGACACAGCTTTCCTACAGCAATGTCCGAGGTACAAATTGCTGTGCTAAAATAGCCTCGTTGTGAGAGGGTTAAGCTAATCCAGTAAACTACCTAATAATACCTCCGTACAATCAGACATCAAACAGTTCCATATGTATAGTTGCGGAGACTTGATGTATTTATAAATGTCTTAACACTAATTAGAATACTTATAATTATTATAATATATATATATTTATTATAATTATCATTGCTACCGGCATTCCTTCCATTTGATCATTTAGCCATTTAAATCTACCGATCTGTGACAATGTAGAATGATAGAAGGGATAAGCAGGGATGGTCACTATGGTAATTGCAAGATGGATCACAAAATATTGCTGGTTATTTGGATATTTTGTAGGGAGTGACAGTGGTAGTTGGAACAGAAATTAAAAATCTCATATTTCATGGATTGAGGTGAGTTCCTAGGGATATTTCTAATTGTTGCCGTTTTTTACCTTACCGAGTCGATTTCATCGGGAAAAGCAGCCCTCAAGTAGTTGTTGAAAGAGTTATGTTACAGTCAAACCTCGTCATACGAAATTAATCTGTTATGATATTGGTTCTGTATGTCAAAATGTTCGGATGTAGGGCAAATATTCTTATACAAATGCTATGTTTCATTCAATTTGTTCCACAATTAAAAAATGTTGATAAATCCTTCCTGTAATTACATAATGTAATGAAGCACATGTATTATGTTTATTGCATATATAATAATATATAAGTAAATATAATAAGTTCGACGTAAAAAAAATTATGTTGGAAATTAAATATGAAGCTAGGAATAGTTCAAAAAGGTTTTTGTTGTCGCTTTACCTTTATGGTAAAGACTAGCGAGTTGAAGGGTACCCTCGGCAATGCGGAAGGCAGGGCGTCTGTAGGTAGAGGTGCTGATAGAGATAGAGCGACAAGAATCCGACTACGTTCACTGTAAAATAACATAACCTACTTGCTTGTTTTTATGTTTAATGTTTTTTACATGCTGTTTTTAATTATCATTATCAGCCTCCACTACCCTTAGTTTTAGGCTTTTTTCATCACTCCCTTTCTTCTTCGTGATGACCGCTAGATATCTGGCTTCTGGGATTTTTCAAATACTTTTTTGCTACAATTTTTTTGCACTTTTTTGAATTGTTTGAAATTGAATAAAATCATTACCATCATCGTTTTTTCATCACTACTACCACTTGTACTATTCTTCTTGGGTCCTTGATTTTAAAGCAGAGAAAACAAGGAACAAAGCGGGAGAATTGTATGCATATGTACTAATTTACAATTTTTGAGAAATCAGTAAACAAGTGAATCTCAGACGTTGTATTCTGGCACAAAAATTGCCCTTTCCAGACCATTATTTGCTCATATTTTTTGTTAGATGTATTTCTCATTCAGTGAAAATAGTAATAATATATTAATGGTCGTAAGTCAAAATTTGATTGTATTTAGAAATTATCTCATTCTAATGCTGTTGTTTTGTTGCACTTATCTAGGTCATGACAAGGTTAGATTAGAATAGGAAGTGCCTTCTCATAGCCAACCATCACTACTAGTACTAGACCATAGCCTAAGGCTAAGTTCACTTCTACCAACCCAGCCATTCACAGACCTCTCAAAGGATAGTACTGAGTTTATAGTACAACATACAAGCAGTGTAGCGCAGGCAATATAGCCTATGATACGAACGAAGAAGGTAGAATGATTCGTATCTCGCTGATGTTACATAACCCGAGATGGTCAACTGTGGAGTGGACTAGGGCTATGCCTTCTCTTCATTCCTTGTCATGCTAAATCAGTTATTTAATAGAAATATTGTACATATTTTATTAGCACTGTTTGCCAACATCATCCTCCCTTTCTCCACCTATCTTTGTTTCATATTAGTCATTATCGATTCTCTGTACATATATTCCCAATTTGCTGTTCGCAGCAATGGATGCTAATTATATAACTTTCATAGAAATATAACAACTGCAAACTGGGTGTAGTTAGATGTTTGTTTCTGCATTCTGGTCTCCATCCAATGACTGTAATCTAATGTTTACTGATCAACTATTTGATGTCATCTACCAGTTGTTGAAGAAGAGCAGAGTAATTCTTATTAGGTTCATCACTCCCAGGTCTGATGACAGCTTAACCAGGGTAACAACCTAAGAATGGCCAACTGTACAACTAACTATTGATGTGAGTGAAAATGTCTAGCTAGTGTTGGAGGCATTGCAGAACAAACTCGATGCTCACGGGTAGTGACGTATATTATACTAGCTGATACAGTCACATTGATTTAGCATCGACTAGATTCTGGTGAAGGTGAGCTTAGTCACATGGTACAATAACCTTACATTTCCTATTGGGTGCTTTTTTGCCATATGACAGCTGCTGTAATCTTGGGTCAACAATTGCTTGCACTGCCAAAGGGAATGCGATGGTGCTGTCAATTTGAATTTTCTTTGACACTGTATGGTCTTGTTCATTTTATTTATAAGGGTATTTTCGTGTTTTGCAGATACTGGCTGCTGTGTGACAATTAGGTATGTATGTGCCTCTTCTTCCTGAAGATAGCTATAACTTGCATGATTATGCATCAGTTGTTTATGTGGTTGCATATATTTTACTGCTGACCTAATCAACAAGTCTTGTATTCGCAGAAGCAGGAATCCTGAATTTCGTATGCATTTGCTGTTTACAGCAAAAAACTACCATAGAAAGATTTTGAGTCATCCGGCTGGTCAGCAAGTGGTCCATTGGTCAATCAAATCTTAAATTAGCAGGTATACAATTGTCAAGAAAATTCACAAAGTTTGCATATGAGACAGCTGTATAATTATCACAATCTTGGTGGTGTAATTGTTTGTGAAATCGGCTTCACCTTATGTGACCCAAAATTCTGTTTGTTTAGTTAATTTTACAAAACAATTGAGTTGCCAGCTGCTAACCATTTGGTTTGCTATGCATGATTTGTGCGTTTTTGTTTACTAATTAAGAAACAGGCTAATAAAGAAATCGGTTATATTGCGTCATGTGTTGTTGCATTATCTGCACTTAGCAAGTTGTGGCAAGTTAATGTTTCTGTGAGACTTTTCAAAGCCGTTGTTTTGTGACCAAATCTCCCAAAATTACCCCGTCTGTTTTATCTTTCAAATGGTTTTTTTTATTAATAGTTGAAGTGCAAAAGCTTGAATGATTTTCTCAATATTTGTACTTGCTGCCATTGGTTTTCATCATATTTTGTAGCATCTATTTTAATATGTAATGTCGAAAAGTCACAATATTTAATCAGCTTTACAGCGACATCTATCAGCCATATTTTGCAAAAAATCAACTCGTGATTACAATTGCATTTTTTCCAACTGCTTCCCAGTATTTGCCATCATTTAACATTTTTGCCTTTTTTGCTGTTATAAGCTTGGCAACTCTGGCAAACTACCTACTCTAGGAAAAGTGTTTCTACTTGCTTTACTCAAAGCCTAATTGCTTGATACTGGTTCTTGCATGTGGTTTTGTAGCATTAATCATACGTAACAGTCAATGAAATATTTCCGCATTGCTTCTGCGAAGGTTGGATTTCCTACCATGTTGTGTTTGTGGTATATTTCACCAGCTTGTTAGAATATAGTGTACTGCCGTAAGCCATTCAAGCTATAAAGCTATAATTTACGCAGAAACGAGTAAAAAGCCAAATAGTTTATAGTTGGCAAATTTTCTTATGTAACCAAACTTAGAAATGCTGCTATCCTTTGACTGTATTCTTGGCCTAAAGGAGTGATGCCAAAAATGTTTGGATAATAACAAAGCTGATATAGTGATTTCTTATTAATTGTTGGAGCTTGTGTATGGCGATCAATACAAACCAAGCATAAACAAGTCGGTACAGGTCTCCAGTAAATTTGTTCCATTGTAAATTCTGCGTTGGTAAGCGTAAGGATTTATGAGTTGTTTCTAAAAAAAAAGGAATTAACATCCCCAACAGCTAGCACCCATTTTGCTTGAAAGGTTGTTGAAGTTGTTGGTGTAAGTACACTTGAGCTTTGTGAACTCAGAAGAACAGGACTAGGTCAATATTTCTCTTTTCGATGCCGGTTCCTGAAATAAAATGAATGCCCTTTTATTCACAGCTGAGGTGAGATTTAAAAATGAGTTTTTTCGGTACACCGTTTACACCTCAGTTCCAGCTAGTAAAAACTTCGCCAATTTGTGATTTTAACTAAAAAATTTTAGCAAGCAGGTACTCAAGTCTTGCATTATCATGGAAAAACGATGATGCATGTACATCAAAAACCCGTTCGAAAGCTCAAAAAGGTTTTTGTTGTTTTACGTGAGGGAAATGGAAGTTTAGGCCAGGCAATTCGTAGGGTTGGAGTTGAAGTGATATTGAGTGATATATATGAGTTTGAAATATGCCGATTGCAATGTAAATGAACCTAGCTAATTGGCTTTATGTCTGTATTTTTCTCCGTTTTATTATTTTTTCACAAGCCTCTATGCTCATTTGTAAAACTGCAATGCTTGGAAAATGCCAAATGTTGGGAAGTGCTAAGGGCGTAAAGGCAAATATTCGCAGGAATATTGTGTTCTGTTAGAAATTTGTGTCAAGGTCATTGAAGTACAGTGCATCCCAGGTTACGACATCCCTGTTTTACAGTTTTTCGCCTTGTGATGTGGAGCGCAATGTTTTTTCTTACCCTCGTTCCGGCATTTTTTTCGCCATGCGACATCGACGAAAATGTCTCTAGAAATTCAAATTTGGCAGTCGGTGTGCTGAATACTTCGGAATAACGAAGATGCTATGCCATTTGCCGAAATCCCTCCTGCAACGTCTGAAAGAGATGATGCCCGCGCTCTCAGTATTCTTTGTTTTTCACTTAAAAACATGATATGATTAGCAAAAAGTAGGCGAAAATGAAAATTTATTGTGCATTTTAGCGTTTAATATAATATTTAGAAACATTTCTCATACATATATAATTACAGATGCATGTATAACTATAACTTGTTACCCAAGGGTCTGTTAGCCAAAATTAAAAGTGACGTTGAAGAAAGAAATTATAATCATAAGCAGATTGTAACCGCTAAATGCACTAAAGTTGCTGTAGGTAACTATAGTTACCAAGGTAAATATACTATTTTAATATGTACAGCACATATACAGGCAAACTCGGATAACTCAAACTTCACGGGACCGAGCGAAAGTGTTCGAGTTATCAGAGCTGTCAAGTTATCAGAGCACTGTCACAAGTGCATGTATTTATTAGTAGATACATGTACCTAGACAAACTATATATAAATCAAAAGCATAGATGACTTGTTGCAAATTGAAGAGCTTCTCATGTAAAGTTTAAAATTTTTTTATCAGAATTTGACTATAAAATTCTGATGATTTTTACCACGGGGTGTTTGCATTAGATATTTCCTTTGGTTTCTGTACCCCTCTATACGAAACTTTCGTCTTATGATGCCAACTCTACAACAAATTAAAATTGCATAGCGAGGGTCCAATGTATAAGTTTAACTATACTTGCGTGTTTATAAGTTTTTTTTATATAATTTTGTAATTCTACTTCCTGCATTTTTCAACATTAGTTGCCCATAGTTGTTGCTGTACCCATATAATTTTGTCTGATAATAGCCCTATGTCCAGCATTCTTGCATATATCTGAATTCTTTTTACTTCATCTGGCATCGCTTTAGGTATTTTTTGCACCATTTCTGATATCCTTGACGCAGTTTTCATACATCAGCTATTTGTTATAGCCATTATCAATCTGTCATGAAAGAACTTACCGTAGCTGCTATTCCACTACATGCTACACTGATTTCTGATACATATTTGTTCTGGCGGTTGGAAAGTGTTGCCAGCTAAATAGGTATCTGGATACAGCTGTGGTACTTTGCATCAACTACAGTTCCATGAAAGACTCATTTCAATGCAGATCCCCTCAAGTGAGTTTTGCTATCTTCATCTGCAAGTCTAATAGGTGAAGGCAGCTTTAAAGTGAAGTGGGAAAGTCCAGACTGACAATCATTGTGACTCGGGCTGTTTTTCCCAGAGGAACAGTTGAAAATTATTCGGTAGTGGCCAATAGCAAACTGAATGGCTTGCCACCATAATTATGCAGGCAACTATCTACTCGACCGAAAAATTTGATTCTTTAGTAGATGCATTATCAACATTTTGTTTTCTATTGTTGATGAAGTTAATTGCTTTGTTCGGGCAAACTTGAAAGCAACACTTATTACAAGTATAACTACTGGGCCATTATCCTGCAACGTTTGAATATGAGATGCCAAGGAATGCCAGTCTAGTGGGTAGTGCTGGTTATCCCTGAGCCATATTGTCTCCCTACTACAATAGTTTGACACTCAGTAAAGCTTAATATTAGTTGACTGTTTTTTTTTTATTTAACTTGGTTTTCTATTATAACCACAACTTGGCAAATGAGACGCGCAACCTTGTAGAAATATATACATATATTTCAGGCAAAAGAACTCGAAGGCAGTCCTCTAGCCAAATCTAGCAGGCAGCTTCAAGCAAAGATTTTGATATGATTAACAGTAGCCTGTTCATCTAGCAGGCAGCTCCAAACAATTCCGTCGGCGAGCGACATTATTTAAATTTACACTTAAGTTATAGCACGACAGTATTGCAATTTTTTTAATATCAGTGCAACCTTTGGAATTGAGTCAAGTTGATGTGGCTCTTCCAAGATATGGTGGTACCTTACAGTGTAAGCTATCGTGTAAAGGTGTAAGTAAGGTGCTAAGTGGAAAGGTATGCTGTTGCAATATCTGAGTGTCCTTAAAAGGCATACGTTGTCATACACTAGCAGGCTATGTACTAGTATATATGACTAGCATCGTGGAAAACCCATCAGCTGATCGACTGTTGCCTTGTTCGGACTTACATGTGGAGAAAGGGCTGAGCTAAAATGGGGGCTGTCTGCGTGTCTCTTGTGCATGCTACATACACAAGAGTTAAATTTTGTTGGGATATTTTTCGGATAAATTTATCTGTTGATAAACTGAAAATTATATACACATTCTGTAAGTGAGGGTTTTTCTGCCTCAATAATTGTGTCTTCAGTTCTTAATGATGTTATGAGCTTGGCGAATTACTTATTATGCACGCACATGTATATGTATCATGTTAGCTAGTAACAAATGTATGCCAGACAAGAGAGCTCTATTAGACTAAATCAAACAAGAAAGGAAATCACAAGTGCTGTCTAATGGAACATTTTCTAAACAGAATATTTGGTGAGTTGGGACTATTCTACCATACTATGAACAAAACAATAAAACTGAGCAGAAATACATGAATGAATGAATGAATAAAAGGCACACACAAGCTACAAAGTATTATTATTACAGCAATAGTTCATGTAATTTGAAGCATATACAATCATAGAGGGACCTTTGCTAGCAAACAAGTTACTGCATTTTATTAGTTTGCTGTACAATAATAGAACTAAAGCTCTCATCTCTAAAAATGGCCTAGCAGCAGTATGATCTTTATGTACCTCTAGCAATGGTCTAACAGCAGCATGCTCTCTCCTCGGTAACAATGGTCCAGCAGCGATGTGATCTTCGTGCACCTCTGAGAATGGTCTAGCAGCCGTGTGATATTTATGCATCTTCAGGAATTGTTTGGCAGCAGCGTGATATCTATGCATCTCCAGCAATTGTTTGGCAGCAGCATGATCTACTTGTACCTCTCGCGATTGTCTGGCAGTAGAGTGATATCTGTACTTCTAAGGATGGTCTAAGAGCAGGTATTATTTATGCATTTCTAGCGATTGTCTGGCAGCAGCGCGATCTCTATGTACCTCTAACAGTGGCCTAGCAGCAGTGTGGTCTCTTTGCACCTCTAACAATGTTCTGGCAGCAATGTGGTCTATTTGCACCTCTAAGTAAGCACTTGGCCACGTGTTCCAATAATCTTAATTATTGAGAGCTTCTTTCCTAACGAGCTGCTTATGTGTGGCTGTTGCTTGGCAAATGGAACTTTGTTATGAAGAGCAGTGATGACCTTATCTAGGTGTAGCCTAAATGGTTGCAGTTCATTTAAGAGTTTTGCTGGTTTTAACAAGATTATCTTACCAGACAGGTATCTGCAGATCAGCCATGTGAACTCAGGCCTTCGGCTACAAGCGTCGAGCAGAGTTTGCTTTGATTCTGCCGGAATGTCACAAGCAGTGATACCTTCACGAAACTCTTCATGTATCTTTGCTGCAGTTTCACTATCCCCTTGGTCTAAGGCCAAAAGCAACCTCCCCAATGATGTGTCAGACAACGTTATCGTGACTAACAGGCGGTTGGTGACCAAGGCTGTCGCACGCTGACATATATTCATTGCCCATCCTCCTATCAGGTCTTCTCTGTGATCCCTCAAGTAGGATTCTAGGCAAGGGTTGTTCTTTCCTATTGTTTTTAGAAGATTGTGATAAGATCTACAGTTTTGTTGAAGTTCACTAACAGCATCACAGAATGACTTTATTAGGAGAGAGCCGTTTTCAACATAAGCCTTATAGCTTTCTACCGATGCTCGAAAAACTAGTGTGTCAGATTGGTCAGCAATGAACAGCTCCGTCGCAGAAGGTCTAATAGTTGGCGGTGGAGAGACGCTGCCTTGTAAAT
Source organism: Watersipora subatra (assembly GCF_963576615.1). Classification (NCBI taxonomy): domain Eukaryota; kingdom Metazoa; phylum Bryozoa; class Gymnolaemata; order Cheilostomatida; family Watersiporidae; genus Watersipora; species Watersipora subatra. Next base: position 1,838,641 of record NC_088709.1, on the reverse strand, counting down.
TCTCCTCTGCACCACCTCGGCAAGTTTGAATAACGCATAACTTTGGAATGTCTGGATATCGCTTGCTAAGCTTACATATAATATCTCTGCTGATACTTCTTGCAAAACATTTGTCGACCAATCTATGCGTGTCCTCTCCACTACAGCACTGCATTTTGGGTATTCGTTGTCCATTTATGGTTACACCTTTCGCGGCTAACAGAAAGACTCCATTCTCAAAGCCATGAGACAAGAGAAAGAACAGAATAAATTTAGGAGTGGCTCGATCATTTCTGCATACATACTCCATGAAGCTATCAAAACAGGTTAGGTGATTTTTGGGATCAGCTTCAGAGTTTTCAAGATTGAGGCGAATGAGCCATTCAGATTCATCTTGTGGAAAATTCCATGCAAACACTTTTTTTATTCGCTCTTCATCAGCGGCGTATTTGAGTTCGCTCTTCAATCCCCAATCGCATTCGTTCTTTGGTGATAAAGGATGAAAATTTAATTGGTGAGTTTGCTGTCTTACAATCACAAACAGTCCTTTCGCTGATTTGTCTATTGGATACTCAATCTGCATCCTTTGAATCAATAAAATAAGTTAGTATTAGAAAGTATGCGATGCTTATTGCTTGAAATAAACAGGTCAATAGTTTTCCTTTCCTATATAGTGAAGCTAAGTAGCAACAGTATATATTGGAAATATGTTGCAACTAAGAATATTTTTCTAATAAAGCAGAATAACTAATTAACTAGGGATAGTAATGTTGCGATTGCAGTTACTAGGATGTGGATGCTCGTGACACTTTTACATCTGTCTGATTACAACTTATTACTGATTTAAAGAAATGAAAATGCCAAGAAGCCTAATTGGACACCACCCCCAATCAATAACTTAAATTTTAAAATTACCTTTAAATTTGTTCGAATGCGAATACACAGGTGACAAACTATCTATCATTGCCTCACCAATATTTCAGTATTGATTTCGAGATTTTCCCAGTGGAAGCCGTTTGTGTCCAAGTAGAACTGGACTCACATAATAATTCTAGATTAATTATACTTTGCGTATATATTCCACCTATCATGGTAAAAGGCTCGATCGTTCCTTTGAGTGATTTGTTAGATTTTATATTCAAGAGGTTTGCTGGTGACTTTGTGATGATAGTTGGAGATTTTAATTTTCCAGATGTAGATTGGGAGCATATGGCCGTTAGGCCCGGTTCAAATCAAAGAGAAGTACACAAATGTTTTTTAAACTTAGTTTTGTTTTATGGGCTCCACCAATTGGTGACACAGCCGACTCACGTTAGAGGGAATATCTTGGACCTTGTTCTTACTAATAATGAGAAGCTGGTTGACAATCTGAATATTGTTGAGCCTGGCCTGAGTGACCATTTCATGGTGGAGTTACAGCTCCAGTCAGTCCAAAGGTTTTTAAATTTGTACTACCTCAAAAAGGTTTTTAAATTTGTACAAAAAGGCTAATACCCCAGCTGTCATAAAACATCTGGATAATACACTGGTGAAAGTAAAAGATCTAATTAGGGATAATGCAAATATAAATGTGATTTGGAACTGTTTTCAGAGTGATTTACAAATGGCAATTGAAAGGTTTGTTCCCAAATACCAGATCAAAAATTCGAAACCAAATGAGCCTATGTGGTTTAATAAAGAGGCCAAAGCAGCTGTTACGCAACAAAAAAAGATGTATAACAAAGCTAAAAGATCGGGCTTGCCAGAGGACCTTGAAGAGTACAAGATACTCAGACGAACAAACAAAAAGGTTTTCAGAAAAATGGAACATGAGCATTATATTAGAACTCTTTTTGAACCGCTAAGCAAGGGGGACAGTAAGCCTTTTTATTCTTTTTACCGAAGAAAGTGTGGCCGGAGTGGTGGTAGCGGTACGTCAGCTTTTAAGGACAAGTCTTGCTCAGAGACAGCTGAGATTTTTAACACATTTTTCCAAAGCGTATTTTCAAAAACAGACCACAGGCCTACTTTTTATAGTGATGGGGTAGCAAAAAGTCAGATAGTTGTTTCTAAAGATGGTGTCATAGTAATGTTGAAAGGTCTTAAAGATGGCAAAGCTCCGGGCCCAGATGGCTTGACAAAAAACGATCTTAGTATTGATATAAATAATACCGCTGAAATTTTAACACTAATTTTTCAATACTCTTTGGATACTAGAGTTTTGCCAGACATTTGGAAAACTGCAAATATTGTACCAATTTTTAAAAAAGGGAACAAAGAGCTCCCTGGAAATTTTAGACCGGTGTCTTTAACATGTATATCATGCAAACTTTTAGAGCATATTATTCTTAGCAATATAAGCCCAATACTTGAGGAGTTTTTAAGCCCTGACCAACATGGGTTCAGGAGAGGACTCTCCTGTGCTACTCAGCTTGTTTCTACATCAAATGAAATAATGGCGGCTGTTGATAATGAAACATCAGTACATGCAGCAGTCTTGGATTTTTCCAAGGCTTTTGATAAAGTCTCCCATGGTCTGTTAATTGACAAATTGCTTCGTACTACAATTGACAAGTCAATAATCAAATGGATAGAAAATTTTTTGTTTGATCGATTTCAGAGAGTGGTTATCCAAGGAAGTAACTCAAGCTTTTTGGCAGTTACATCCGGAGTCCCCCAGGGTTCTGTTTTGGGCCCTTCACTGTTTTTAGTTTATGTTAATGATATTGGAAGTTCTCTTCAACATTCTTCTATAAGCCTTTTTGCTGATGATGCTCTCTTATACTGTCCAATTACAACGCCTAGTGATACGCTTTTATTTCAGCAAGATCTTTTATCTCTTGAGCGATGGGCTAACACATGGAAAATGGAGTTTAATGTTAAAAAATGCCAGGTAGTTTTGTTTGGCTGGAAGCCACCAATCAACCAAGTTAATTTATCGTATACCCTTTATGGCGTACACTTGGAGATTGTGGAATCTTTTAAATACTTGGGAGTGAATGTCTCTAATGACTTTAAATGGGACATACACATAGATGACATTACCTCTAGAGCATATCAAAGGTTAGGGATGTTGAGGAGAGTATTACACGGAGCACCCAGAAACGTCAAAAAAATTGCATATCTTAGTCTGTGCAGGCCCGTTTTGGAATTCGCTTGCGAGGTATGGGATCCATACCTCATAAAACATGAAACACAACTGGAAAATGTCCAGAGGCGCGCTGTGCGTTTTATTGCGGATCTTAAAGGGGTGGAAAGCGTAACTATGGCCAGAGACAAATTAGGGTTGGAATTGCTTAAGAACAGACGGAAGTCGGCTCGAATGGTTTTACTTATAAAAATTCTCTCCAGCAATGTGCATGAGTCTTTAATCAATAATTTTAACAATATACACAATGACACACACTCACATCATACCAGATCGGTATCCAATGACGTACCTAGGGCTGTTCCAGCCAGCAAAACATTTTATCATAACAGTTTTTTACCGAGAACTTCTCGCGACCTACGAAGAAATTTTTAACGCACTTTTTATAGTCATGATTTTACTTACTTCGAATATTACTTGACTTTTATTGAAAACATTTGAACTAGATCTAGATACGTACATGATGGCCCTTTTTTTCCTCGGGGATCGAGGTCTTAGGGTTCGATTGACCAAGACCAAGATCAGGAATGGATTACACAACAAGCCTTTGTTTAATCTCACATGTATCCACAAACATAGAGGTATCTTCTATATACTGCGTTCAATAATACGTGATCAGCACAATAATCGCTTTACCAAATACTCGAGAGCGAGCCGAGTAAAACATTTTAGACTATACCGAATGCAATGAATGCATTTGTTATAAAGATCTCAGTCCGCAGCTTTCGTATATGAACCTGAGTAGAACATAGAATAATCATTTAATTATAATCTTAAACTCAGATATGAACTGCAGGGCATACGCTTATTTACTGGTAATGAACCTAACCCAATTAGACTTTCGTGTACCATCAAGTAACCTAATCGAAAGAATAATCCAATTGATGATAGTAATGCTTCAATGTCACATCGGTTTCAGTATGTGACAAACAATACTCTTAGGGAATTAAATCAGAAATATCATAACAAAATTTGGAATCCTATAAGTAGTCTTGTTGAAAAAAGTACGGTTGGATCGAAAAACTCTTTAAGGATCTTACATCATAATGTTAAATCACTACATAGAAAATTCTCATTTTTTGAGTCTTAAGCTACATGATTGTTGTGATATCTTTTCAGTTAACGAATCATGGCTTAAACCGTGCATACCTGACTCCTTAGTTGATTTAGCTGGTTTTTCCATAGTTAGATGCGACCGTGAGTCAGAGACAAAATCTAGAGGCGGTGGCACCGCACTTTACGTTCGCTCTAATATTAAATTTAAAATACTTGCACACGTGTGCACTGCCATGTCTAAAGTGTGTGACTCTTCCGTTTGGATTGAGATTTCAGCTGAAAATTCAAAGTCTATTATTGTTGGTAGCTTGTACGTTACACCCGATACAAACAAAACCCAGTTTTTGCTTCAGTTTTCTGCATTGCTATCTTCTCCTTCTATGATAAATAGACCACTGGTGGTTGTAGGAGACGTGAACATTAACTGGAATGTCAAAAGCGATGAAAAATCTCTGCTTCAAAACACTCTAGATGCTCTAGGTTTATCCCAGCACTCGACTTGGGTTACTTATACTAGTTACACTGGTAAAGAGTCTCTTCTAGACCACAGTTATGTTAGTCAAAGTTTAAATGTTGATCTTTTTAAAATACTTACATGTGACCACTCTATATCTGATCCCTATGCGACATTTCTTGTATTAACATATGTCAAAAAAGTCAGATGTGAAAGAAAACTTATTAAGACCAGGGCATATAGTAAATTTGACCCACACATTTTCTATAAAGCTGTAAAAAAACTTCCACTGCTTCAAATAGCAAGGGATAGTACAATATCTCCTAATAGGAAAATGGACCTGTTGGAATCTAATATATACACAATCTTTAACGATCACCTGCCTCTGAGGCAAATCAGAGTTCGCGGGCCAAAGAAAGAATGGCTTAACCAAAATTTGTTACGACTAGTTAATCTGAAAAATCAATACTACAAAAAGGTTTATCAGTCCACGCATATTGTGACCGAAAATCAAATACTACATTATCATAAATTCAAAAACTATGTGCTCTATCAAATAAGGAAAGCTAAAAAAGACTTATTCAAAAAAGGCTTCTGGGAGTGCAACTTCTTTCTACAAATGTTTAAAGCATCTGTCTGGAAAACAAAACTCTTCAGCGAAAATTGAAAGCTTGCTGATTAATGATCAATTGATAGTGTCAGAGGAGGAAATCGCTGATGTTATGAATCATTTCTTTACTGATGTTCCTACTAAACTTAATATAAAAAGGTCTAACCTTCCCATTGCCTCTCATACAGGTTGTAGTACTCGATCTTTTCATTTCACCCCAATCTCTTATGAAAAAATTGTATCTCGCATAAACTTTCTAGATTCGTCTAAAAGTGGTGGTGTAAACCAAATCCCGGCATTTGTCTATAAGAGTATTGTAGATTTAATTGCACTCCCATTGGCAATTGTATTTAATGAGTCACTTGCTAGCAACAGTTTTCCAGACTCTTTAAAAATACCTCTTGTTACTCCAATTTATAAAAAAGGAAAAAAGCAGGACCTGTCCAATTACAGACCGATCTCATCATTGCACATTCTATCTAAAATCTTTGAGTCAATTCTGAAAGACCAACTCATGGAATTTCTTGAGAAAGATAAACTGTCATGTAACCGCCAATTTGGTTCCCGCAAAAATCATTCAAGTGAACAATTTCTGCAAGCTCTTTTGACCGATTGGCGCTCTAAATTAGATAGAAACTCTCCGGTCTACATTACAGCATTCTCTCTAGATGTGAAAAAGGCTTTCGATTCAGTCAACAAACAAGCTACTCATATCCAAACTTAAGGACTATGATATGTCAGACAACGCTACTGAACTAGTTCATTCCTATTTATCTAATCGCATGCAGGTTATGAAAGTTGGTGGCTCTAAGTCATCTATGCTTCCCATTAATAGTAGAATCCCTCAAGGTTCTATACTAGGTCCCATTTTATTTTTACTGGCTGTTAATGATTTTCTTGTCACTCACCCTACATCATTTGCTTATGCAGATGATACCTTGATTTTTAGCATTGGTACGTCTGTTGAAGACTCACTAATGTCATGTTCAGAGTTACTTATACAGGCCTCTCCTCTACATGGCATAGTAATAACCTTTTTCAGCTAAATATAGCTAAATCACAGTTTTGTATTTTCTCTAATAGAAAAATAACAGAACAATAAACTATAAGCATGGCTGGCGACATTCTAAAATCCCAGCCCACCCTTTCTATTTTAGGTGTTACGTTAGACTCCGAGTTGACTTTTGGTCCTCATATTGAAGCTCTTTGTCAAAAAGCGAATAAGTTAGTTTACCTCTCGTCTAAATTCAGAAAATACCTCACTGTAGAGCAAGCTAAGCTGGTATATACATCCATAGTAAGGGCTGTTTTAGAGCATTGTTCTTCCCTCTTCTTAACTATTTCACAAGCAAAATCTACATCTCTTGAAAGAATTCAAAATCGGGCAATACGTATTATGCTTTCAGCTCCAGTTAAGTTCTCAGTAACTTGTGGTCGCCGACTGTTAAATTTACCAACAATTGCTAGCCGTAGGCAGTATTTATTTAAAAAATTTATCCAAAACAAAGTGCAAAAACAAAAAGCCTCAAATTACTTGGTGAAACTAGTCAGTGATATGCACACACACATGTCTTTACGGAGTAGCCATAAAGTTATCAAGCCCTACGCGCGTTCAAACACTGGAAAGAGCTCCTTTCCATTTCAATATCACCTCTTTTTATCTGCCGGTTACTCTGATCCACGGTCTCTTTTAAGCTTTTCTTAATATTGTAATCATTTTCAATACTCGTTCTGTTCAAATGATAATTCTTGAATGCCTATATAAGTGCCTTCATTCCAAATACTCTTGTCTTCTAGTCACCTAGGATTATTTCAGCCTAGTCATTCTGTTCAGGTCTCTTGTGGATTTTAGTATAATATCGTGTTAGTAGTAGTTGGTGTAGTGTAGCATAATTATAGTCTTGGTATCTGTTAGGTGTTGCATATGCTCTTAGTGGTATATGTAGCACATAGTCTTAGTAGCATTGTATTATTGTATTGTTGCATTGAGTTGTATTGTAGCATTGTATTATTGTATTGTTTTGACAATTACGTTGACTGTATGTTTCGTAACATATCTTTCAGTATTGTGTTTTTTTTTTATGTGAGGACAAAAAGTTATTTATTCTGTAAGAGTTTATATACTTGGTTTGCAATCCTCAATAAATATTCATAATAATAATGATTAACCGCCAAAATTTTCTAAAATCTATGAGGGATGAGCTACTGAAATCCAAATCATTCACATATAACTGATAGCTCAAACCCAACATGTAGGAAAGAGATGCCAAACTCGATCGTACAACGGGCCAAAATTGAAAACACACTTTAGGGCGCGGGCCGAACAAGATAACCACACTAAAACGAAATGTTTTTGGAACATAAATATGAACAAAAACAGACAGGAATATTATTCTGAAGCAAACTTGAGCCTTAAATTACTTCTATTTAACTTTTTGCTCTTCATAAAAATATTTTGTGAAAAATAAAATTCGAATTCCTTTGCTCCTATGTCAATGTATCTAAAAAATAAACTTAAATATCCCAAAAAAGATTTTGCTCTCTTTAAAAGTATATCTTGTTGAAATTATACAAGTTAGAAATATGGGCATGCTACAAAACCTGGAAATATATATAAAATGTGCGCTTTTCAGCAATAACAATTCAAATCATTCAGTTTTATTTGCTCTTATGACGCTGGTCTGATTATATGCTCTGACCGAAGCCAGCTTCCTTGCATCCTTTTTGGTAACAAACTCGTGTTCGTTTAGTGTTAAGTCCTGTGTTATGGAGATTCTCAAGATAGACAGCAGGTGTTCATCAGGCTAACGACTATTTTCGTAATATCTTGTAATAACTAGACCTAATGGACACGAGAAGTATGCGGCAAGGCAGCTGGAGCGTTACATTACGGGATCTACAGTTCTGTGTAGCATTTTTATCATCGCTGCATATCTATGGACCATGAACAGCGATAAGGTAACCAGTTTGCGGCCAAATAAGATTAGAAAGCGAGCCAGATGTGGCCCGCGGGTCGTGAGTTTGACACATGTGATGTAGGACATCCAAAAGCACACCTGCTTTGTGGTGACATATGGAACATATTAACACAATAGGAACATGTTGATTGTGGATGTGTTGGATTAATAAATAATTCAGAACATTTGCTTGTGAGTATTATGCACAACACTGAAAAAAGCCTTGTCCCGGAAGTTGGTCTGTTTTAATGACACCTTGTAATAAAAAAATCATCAACTGATATATAAACACCCCCTTGGTTAAACAAGCTATAGCACCATATAGCTTGGAAACATAAAATACAAAATATGGGTTACACAACATTGACTAAAGATGCATAAAATACAGGTAATTTAACCACAAGAAGTGTAACTTGAGTCCTTGGTTACTTGAGAAATAATTAATGTCGCTAGCTTAAGTGCATTGTTAACGACATTGCAGCAGATGGAGGTAAGTGTTATTTTGTCATGTCATATAGCTCTGTTAGATAAGGTGGAGGTTCGTGTACTCTGCAAGATTGACGAACAGTTATAGGTGTATTGAAGGTGACTTCACTATTAGAGTTGTCATTCACTCTGCCAGTGCTTCATCAGAGCTTTGTTCATTTTGGGTATCTATGGGTATCTCAGATGTACTCTCAGCTGATGGCCTTAGTTGTTCACGATTCCTGCAAGGAACATTTCCATTGCCCATTGTTTCAATGTTCCTTCTGTTACAGGTGTTAGTGTCATACATCTCTGACCGAACATCTTTTGAGATGGGCTTGTTAGATAGCCTTGCTTTGGAGTGTTTCCTATATCCAGAATAGCTGTTGTTATGTCAGATCTGTCTTCTTTGCATTTTGCCATGACTGTCTTAGCCGCCTTTACAGCACTTTCAGCCTTGCTGTTTGCATTATGGTGATGAGGCGATGACGTGGAGTGCTCAAAATCACATTTGGTTTTGAAGACCTGAAATTCATTTGCTAAGAAACGACGATCTGCATCTGTGACAACATATCGGGGTATTCCAAACCTCATGAAGTGGCGCTTCAGCTTCTCTATAATGCTGCATGTCCTCATGCTATGCATAAAGTCAACCTCCAACCAATTGCTTTAGTAATCTACTGTTATCAGGTAGTCATTTCCATTCCATTGAAACAAGTATATGCCAACTCTCTGCCATGGCCCTTCTGTGCGTGTAGGCATTAGTGGTTCCATTTGTTAGGCTCTTGAGTATGTATTACACGCTATACACTTTCTAACCAAGTGTTCTATATCTGTCTCCATCTGAGGTCAGTATACTGCTTCTCGTGCTTGTCGCAGAATGCTATCTACCCCTAGATGTGAGCTATGTAGGTTGGCCAGGACACTCTGTCGCAGTGAATGAGGATCTATCAAACGCTCACCCTTGAATAACAGCCCCTCTGATACAGATACATGTAGCTCATCTCTCATTGAGTAGAACTGTCGGGTTCAGCTCGGTGTATCTTGTTTGCTCGCTGGCCAACCAACTTCAACCATCTTTGTTAACTGGACCATCACTGGATCCTGTAGTGTTGCCACTCTGAATTCATTAAGCCGTTCATTTGATGCTGCCAGATGTACCACGCTGTTGACTCTCGAAAATATGTCTAGATGCTGAAGACGTTTCGTTAAGGTATGCTCGAGATAGCATATCGGCTATGTGTAGCTGGCTTCCCCTTTTATGTTCCAGGATAATGCCGTATTGTAAAAGCCTCAGCATCATAGTTTGAAGTCTCTTTGGGGCCATTGCCAATAGTTTCTTGAGGATTGTCCCCAAAGGCGTGTGATCAGATCGAACGTTTGTAAGCCTTCCATGCATGTATTAGTGGAATTTTTCCATTGCAAAAACTACAGCTAAGCACTCTTTTTCTATTTGTGCAGTGTTGTTCACTGTTTGTTAGAGCTCTACTTGCATAAGCTAGTGGCCTATTTTCCTGCATGATCAATGCTCCTAATCCTTTGCTAGATGCATGAAATTCAACCACCAGTGATAATTTAGGGTCATAAGAGGCTAGTATCGGCGCTTGTGACACCAGCTTCTTCAGTTCAGCCATAGCAGCCTCATGTTCAGGCTTCCACTCCCATGACTCCTATGAGGTTTGAAGCCTCTAGTGGTTCTGCAACCATGTATAAATTTTGTAAAAACTTTAATAAATAGCCAGTGCTGCCCAATATGCGCTGAATATTCTCCTGATCAGTAGGGTTTTTCATGTCCACAATGGCCTCTACCTTATGTGGATCAGGTTTCAGGCCCTCCCAGGTCACTAGGGATCTCCATATGCACTTGTCCCAATTCAATTTTATGCCAGTCTCTTGATATCTTTTAATAAGTGCATCAAGTTTTTAGTCGTATTCTGATACATCAGCTCCAAATATCATCTGCCACACAGACTTCTTTTAGACCCTCCAAGCATTGTTGCAGTTTTTGACAAAGATTTCTGAGCTGACCTTTAGACCATATGGCAACCTCTTAAATCTAAATCGGCCAAATGGAGTTGTCATTGTTGTCAGCTTGCTACTTTCTTTGTTGAGTGTTACATGCCAATATCCTTTGGAAAGGTCTACCTCTGAAAATGCTTTGGCACGGTTTAGCTCAGGCAGAATGTCATCTGAGTTAGGTGTAAGATAGCTCTCTCATATCAAAGCTTTGCTGAGAGGTTGTAGATTGATACGAATTTGCCATTTTTCTCTGTTTCCACAGCCATCTGAGAGCATCGCTCAGTGGCCTCTTTCACTGGCTTCAGCACTCCTTTATTTACCATGTCATCTAGACCCTTCTTCACCTTTTCATGAAGAGCAATTGGGACCCTACGAGGTGCGCATAGTCCAAGTTCAACACTATTGTCTAGATGTAGCTTCACATCCCCCTCCATTTTTCCCAAACTCCGTCAAATATGTCAATAGCATTTACCTCTTGTATATGTTCAGAGTTTAGAGTGAGTAGCTGCATTCTTTTTATGTCTGCTCTACTCAAAACAGGTGTTAGGTCCTCGTTTGTCACAATAAAACGTATCAGATATCCTTACCCATTTGCTGGGTTACTTATATGTAACTTGATTTCACCAGCAACCACACCAATGTTACCATTATAAACCTTCAATCTTGTCCCAATTGTTTGCATAGGTTTACTTGTGTGAGCCATTCCTAATCAATCTCTTAGGAATGGCTGAGACTATAGCTCTGCAATCTACTTAAAACTTTGTAGTTTCATGTTGTGCCTCTATCTTCATAGCAGCATATAGTGGTCTACCATTGCTTGAGTTCAACTGAAATACCCATAGATATAATAAACCCTAGATATGCGAATAATGAAAATAAGTGAGGCATATAAATAGCTTGAAACAACGTCATGGTGATGTGTAGAGGGAATCATTGATCTATGAATTCCTATTGACTTAACACCTAAAACTGCACAATTTTGCCATAGTTTGTGCATCTGAGACTGCACATTTTATTGAAAATACCATAGATATATAAACCTAGATTGGCCAATAGGGAAATAGCCTGTCAGGCTTAAATAGCATGACGTAACGTCATTGTATTGTACCTCATGCTTGACTGCACTGCTGTTAACAATGGAGCTAATCAGGAGAAGGTGACAAAATTACATTTATTTTCACATAAAAACCTTCTTGGATACATAATCCAGTAAACTAAAGCAGTTGTGTGATAGTATCTGATAACCACCATAGATTAAAACTATAAAAGCTATGAAATGTTGCACACAAATAATGAGCCATCAGGGCTTTATTTGCCACCCTCTCCTATCCCCATTCTCTCTTTTCCCCTTCTCCAAAGAAGAAGTGAGAAGGGGAAAAGAGAGAAAGGGGAAAAGAGAGGGGGGCAAATAGCCCACCCACCCGAAGCGCCAGACCCTGGCTAGGTGAATAGACTAATATCATGCTGAACTAAACATGACTAAATATGATGAGCCTGTTAAGTTTTGATCTGATCAGGGAAATGGACTCAATGGCTTTCTTAGCTAGAGCTGGAACGAGACCAAGGAATGCAGGGTCAGACCAGACTCAGGGTCAGCAATGAGGGCCAAGATCGGGTCGGACCGGGTCAGCACACGCGATTTTTTATTCATTTAAGGTTAAGAGATAGTTCTATTACAGCCTAATGTTGTTACACCAATAAACTATGATAAAAGAAACCATTATCACACCAGTCATTATATTTTGTGGCTTGGTTTATAGATGCAATCTACAATTTATGGCTAGACATTGGTGGATCAATGCTATTCAATGGGTGATAGATTAATGGCATGATTTGGCTAGTGTTTTTATTACAGATTTTATTTTCAACTGCTATTATAATCAACAAGAGATTAGTTAAGAAATACTTTACAAATATAGAAATAGATAACCCAGCATAGTGAAAAGCAAAAATCCATCACATCCCTAAAACTTCCGGTATCAGTGAAAGAAACTAAAAATAAAATAAATTGGTTGGATTGAAGGTTCTTAGACGCGCTTTTAAGTTCTTCAGGATGCCGTCGTTGTAAATGCCTCAATAGTATTGAGGTGGACCCTTCTTTGTAGCTTAAAGGTTGACTTGCAACAAAATTCACATTACAGTTATTTGGTATCAAAAGATTCACCATATCTTACTCTGTTGTGTTGTAGGTGCCAAATACGTGAAAATGTGATTACAAGCTCTTAAAAGCTCAAAAACGAAAAGCCGCCGTAGATTGGAATCTGTTTATTTATCTGACGTAGTCATTACAGTTTGGTTATCATCTTGTCATGTGATGTTCTCACGTGAATTGAAAAGCCAATAAAAAGCTCAATATAAAACTTATTGTAGCACTAGTTTATGACGAACACTTCGGGTTTTACCGAATACCCTGTATCAAATATAGATGCTTGCTACTTTACAGTTTTGTTTCGGCATTATTCAATCGTCAAGTCGTAATCTGATCACGTGACCCAATACTTCAAAAATAATGTTTGCAGCACTTTTCGATTATCGCAGGTGACCAACAGGCTCGTCATAATTATTAGACAATGATATGTACTCCTTCGAGCTAAGGTTAAAAAGTTTAACGATTTTTTTACGTTAAATTATAAGATATCACTGCTAAAAGTGACAGCATTACAATGACGATAAAACAGATGCGTAAGAACAATAGATATGGTTTTATTGAATGTGTGAAGTACATTTGTGAAAATATTTCGACGAATGAGGTTGCATGAAACTGTAAATAGAAACCATCCTGTAACAACTATGGCCCATTTGAGCCATTTTGGAAAGCGAATCCAAACTACGGCGGTCTCGTGTGGCTGCAATTAGCTGTTCGTTTTTTAGCTTTTAAAAGCTTGTAATCACATTCCCATATATTTCACATCTACAACAGAACAGAGTAAGACATGGTGAATCTTATGATACCAAATAACAGTAATGTGATTTTTGTTGCAAGTCAACCTTTAACTTGCTTTTGCATATTGTACAAATAACTTGGTATTTTCCTTTCGTGACTGGCTTCTTCATGAACTCCCAGACCACCGACATGTTGATTATTTCTTGCCGAAAAACGTTGTGAAACCTATAGTCCAAAGATTATTGTCGCAGACATAAAAATATAGTCTTGACTCACCTTGTTTTATTTCGCCTGGTCCTTCCGCTCTAAGACTATACGCGACTCAATTTCAATCGCGCTTAAAAAGCGATATACAACCGCTGTTGTTTAGCCATAAACCTACCGGTGTCTTTGTATAGGAAGACCTGAGGGTCGGGTGGCCCGACCGGGCACCTCTGACCCGGTGGGTCAAGACCAGACAAGCTACCCGTGACAGCTCTATTCTTAGCTTCATAATGCGCCCTAATCGAAATATATCTCTTTGCTATCTCACGAGCTAGGCTACTAGCTTGATGATTACACTTAAACAATAGCATGATGTTGAATCTCGGCCACTTCTCTATGGTGGCAATTAGTGCTAGCCTGGGAAAGTTTTTCACCAATCCAGCACTACTAAGCAACACTCTCGTCGCTTTCTCACTGTGGTTGCAAACCTCAATCGCCACAGGCGAAGACAAAGTCAAGCCATCATGATTCTTAACTATGATTAGGGAATTCGTTGCTTGGTTTACATCATAGTTGGTAACATCCACGATGCTAGTGAAACAATCATTACACTTCAGCTTTGATGACCTAGCCAGCTACATAGCCAGCTGTAAAATAATCATTTTGTCTCATTTTTGACTTAAGACATACTTGCATACTCATCATATTTAGTCATGTTTAGTTCAGCATGATATTAGACTATTTACTTAGCCAGGGTCTGGCTCTTTGAGTGGGTGGGTTATTTGCCCCCCCTCTCCTTTCTCCCTTCTTTCTTTTCCCCTTCTCACTTCTTCTTTGGAGAAGGGGAAAAGAGAGAATGGGGATAAGAGAGGGTGGCAAATAAAGCCCTGATGGCTCATGATTTTTGTGCAGCAATTCATAGCTTTTTAGTTTTAATCTATGGTGGTTATCAGATATTATCACACAATTGCTTTAGTTTACTGGATTATGTATCCAAGAAGGTTTTTATGTGAAAATAAATGTGATTTTGTCACCTTCTCCTGATTAGCTCCATTGTTAACAACAGTGCAGTCAAGCATGAGGTACAATACAATGACGTTATGTCATGCTATTTAAGTCTGACAAGGCAACCGATTGGAATAGCTATTATTGGCCAATCTAAGTTTATATATCTATGGAAAATACATAAAACTGACTTTGGATGAGAAAGGCAAGAATCTTACACTCATGGTAATAAATAATACCAATGATTTAGAAGCTACTATATCATTGATAATACAAAAAGTGACCAAATAGAAATTAAGCTAATAACAAACTAATGAATCAAATGAGATTTAGAAGCAGTTAAGCTGGATCACTGTATTAAACACCCATTAGACATGACTGTGAATAACTAAACGAGATAGTTTTTGTTTAAGGCTGGCTGAACTAGATTCTTGCTTTGAAGAGGCATATACATGTAGTGTGTTCTGATTTTAATATAGCGATTTAATATTGTTTTGCGTAGATTGGTGGCATGCACTGTGCATGTGAAACCTTGATTGAGGTTATGTAATGAGACATGTTAGTGTCTGTAATGTTACTTGTTTAATCACTCTCTGTGTGATACCATAGCTCTCCGTGTGTGAACGTATAAGCACTTTTCTGCAGCAATAAATATTCGACCTATCAATGGGTTTGGCGTCACCAATCCTCCTCTGTTTTTAACTGAGAATAGGGTTATGTCAGACTGACATAGGGTACTGACAGATATCTACCGCTGGTTTGGTGATGTTAATGGTTAGAAAAAATTCCTCATCACCAAACTCCTCATCTTCACCTTCCTCAGCGTTTGTCTCTTCCTTCTTCTTTCTAGCCAGAGAATGTAGGAGTTGGCCAGTTTTTTTAGCCCTGCTCTCGTCCAAATCATACAGTTAGCGTTGTGACTTGGTGTGATATCTGCTTTTATGAGCAGTGCTCAAAGTGCAGATCTAAAGCACTGCACATCCGGGTTATTGTTATAGCCACTCTTAGATTGTATCTTGGAAAACAGAGTCTCAATGTGATCCTGGTTGATCTTAAAGGTTTGGAAGTAGTTGATGTGAGAGTAGTTGCTGAAAAGATATTGAGCAATGCCATGCCTGGTGTGTTGTAGTCTCCTCTGATGACATTTCACCAAAATTATGGTCTTATTGTTATTTCTATGACTTGAAAACTAGTATGACAAGCATGCTTTCAGTACTAAACTCATTGCTCAACTGAATGCTCTGATGCTGTGATGCATATCACTGTGACATAACTTCGTGAAAACAATAGCCAATTATATGCCTCACTTTTGCTCTATTGTAATGATAGCTATTCGCCAATCTAGGGTTTGTTATATCTATGGAAATACCTCATGATAGCCATTGTTGCTGTTGGTGTCATGATCAGCATCTTGTGCTGTCACCATGTTTTCTACCTTAGACTTGCATACGTTTGCAAAGTGATTTTGGCGTTTACACAAATTACACGTTTTTCCATATGCAAAACACTTCCCCTTCACATGTGACGAGCCATGGTATCTACTGTATGTTATGAAGTTCTCTGCCCTGTTTGGGTTTTGTGATGCTCGATTTTGATAAGTAGAGCTGTTAGCTCCCTTGTACTCCTAAGTTACTCGATTAACCTCACTAGTCATAGAATTTTCAGGTATCACCTGAATTTGTGACTTTGCAGCTTCATAATCCTACAAGTATCTATGCATTGCGTCAGTGTAAGATCTTTAGTTCTTAATAGCTGTTGTCTAGCTTGCTCATCAGTAATACCTAGCACTATCGTATCCCTTAGTAGTGAGTCCTTCAAGCAGTTGCAAAAGTTACAGTTGCCTGCTAGCTCTCTGAGAGCAATGATATAAGTTTCCATTGACTCACCCTCTTTTTGACTCCACACGTTAAACATATCTTTCAAAAGTCTCAGTTCTATCACCCTTAATCTTAGCTTCAATAGTGTCCAGGACATTTTTCACCTTTACTGTCGCTGGTGCCTTACACCTGCCATACAGTTCAATCCCATCCGACCCCCATGTGCTCATAAGAACAGCAACACGGTAAGCATCTGTACGCCCAGTTACATCAGCTGCAAGACTAGTGGCTGTTGCATAATAATTCCAAACATTTCTCCAAACAGTCCAAATCTAAGCATCATCCTCATTGTCTCAGTTTCAGGGGTTCGGAGGATCGTACACATACATCGGCCATTGTAACAGCTCTAAAAGTACAGTGCACTCTCGAGATACGATTACCCTGATATACGATTTTTTCACCTTACGAAGTCAAACATTGTGATATCTTCACCTCGCTATACAAATTTTATTTCACCATACGAATTTGAGAAAAATTTCGCCCGAGTTAAAATTTGGCCATCGGTGTGCTCATAACATACGTCGAAATAAAAAAAAAACCCAAATATAGTTTGCCAAAAACATTCTTAGAATGTTTAGAAGAGACACGATGATCGACTTCTCTCATATCCGCGTGGAAAATTTCGTATAAAATGCACAAGCGAGAGCAAATATTCATTTGTAGCGTTATTATAGCTTTTACTATAAACTTTTAAGTCAGCATACGTATATAACTACAAGTATCTACATTTAATTCGTTATCTATGGAATCTGAGACCGATGCAAACGTTACAAAATGAAGGAAAAATGATTTCTATGTCAACAAAGTTGGATGTCGTAAATAAGAAGAAGGCACCCGTATTATCAACATTGTCAAGGAATATGATCGCAACCAATCAGCATTTGCAATTTTTATTAAAACAAGAACTCCATTAAAGCAAGCACAAGAAAGAGCTTCCGACTGAAGATTTGAATGAGCTAGGTCATGCACGCGATCAGCATTCAAAAGGAGCAACCATTTAGTAAAGGCGAGGATGTAGAAGATACAGAAAACCCCACAATTGCAGAAATATTTCAAGTGTTTAATTTACTGATGTGGACTGGTACATTAAAACAATGCTTGTATAATATATATTATTTATCTCTCGTGTGGCATGTTTTTCATATTTTATTCATTTTATTTGTTTCCTTTTGATTTTATGTTTTATTCTCTTGTTTAACCATGTCTTTGCATATGGGCTTGTTATCTTCTACGTGAATACAATTCATCGTATGTATGTACGTAACTCATATAACTAGCTACTCAGGATAGTTGACGCATCCACATTACTTTCTGAAACTTGCTAAAGCCCTATCTCCCCATTGGGTATAAATGCGTACAAACTTTGTACATTTATGTATGGTTACATTGATTCTTGTGCACATTTCATACAAGACAAACTACTGTACCACATTCTCTGGATCCTTTTACAAGCGCTAGCTAGCAATTTTCTGCATTGCACCATCAAATTTTTTGTAGAAAAGGTAGAAGAATTGGACAGGAATGGACAACTTCTTTTAGCCTGCTAAAAAATTCCAATTCATTACGTTTTAAATTTATTTTCAAGTGCACAGCACCATAATTAACATTGATACGCTTTTGCCTCATCTCTGCGTTACTCGCTACATGTACCAGCTAAAGCCACGTTACTCCAAAGGTATGTACGTCCTGCATAGAAAATAAAAATTTTTTTTTTTTTGGTAGCCGTTAAATGGTCAAGTGTGCGAGGGGCCGCTTTCTATAACTGCATCGCTCGGCCTTATTGATTTAGGTTGAAAAAGGTTTCAAACAGATAGGCTAAAGTTTATAGTGAAAGTGAAGATAGGAACTGCTGAAGGATAAAATTTCGTGATAAAAAGTTGATACATACTAAAACTTAGTTTTAAGTGTAGGTTTAGCAAGCTAAACTTACTTGAAGTGAATTCAAAGTTTATGTAATGCATATCTTTTGAAGGCAAGAACTCCTTACCGTATGTACTGCATTTGGTACACACATTATAATTTTGCGTTTTATTGCAGATCATAACCATTAAAATACACTAAATACAATACAGTTACTGTAGGTAACTATAATTACAAAAGTTAACATACTATTTTGTTGCTAATTGTCAATATGTACACATTTTTATAAAAAAAAATTGACGATTTTTACCAGGGGGTGTTTGCATTGTTTAATTACAATGGTCTCTATACCCCGATATACGAATTTTTCACCATACGATGCCAACCCTTGAACGAATTAACATCGTATCTTGAGGGTGCACTGTACTCTCATCAGAAAGAGCATAAAAACCAACAATAGGGGCAGGTCCGAAACACTCGCTGCCACCATGTTAATTGTGGATGTGTTGGATTAATAAGTAACTCAGAACATTTGCTTGTGAGTATTATGCACAACACCGGAACAAGCCTGTCTAAAAGTTAATCTGTTTTAATGAAATTTCGAAATAAAAACAATCAACTGATATAAACAGAACATATTGTATGAGTGACAAGTTCTATGACACTTGTTCCTATTGACAAGTGACATGCTAATGACTCATTCTTTCTCAATGTTGTCAACATGTACATATTGTACCAATATGTTATTATTGACAAACTGGAGCAGGTCTGAGCATTAGCAAGTAAATTAACACGATTGAGTTTATCAACAATATCGTCTTCAAAAGTTAATATTTACTATTAGTCCTTGTGAGAAATTTCCATGGAATCAAATAGGTTTGTTTACCCTGCAATAATGATCTACCCACAACCAGTACACGCATGACAACAGCTACAAATGTTCTTGCAGACTTAGTACTTTAGAGCTGGTTAGCCAATTTCAGTTAGTTGTTCAAATGCTGACAGGCTACAAAACACTTACAGGCAATTGTCAAATAACATAAAACACAAAGCTTATTTATACAAGCAGATGAGGAAACACAAATGATTGGTTTAAGCAACGACGCTGCAACTAGTTAAACACGCATTACAAAAAAATAATATAACAACAAATCGGTTTCAGCACCTAAAATATATCCTGCTCTCACACGAATAACCATTTAGCGCACTGGCATATTTTTCCATAGACATATCTTGCCAGTTATGTCTATGGGAAAAGTACTTCATCTTATTCAAACCGAAGTTAGCCAGCCTTAACAGTAGAAGTGAGCTGATATCCACATGCCGGCACGCTAAAAAACACCTAATTAGCTCAATAACATAATTTGACGGCATCTTTGCTGTATACTATAATTATATCAGACAATAGTATTAAGCCCTTAGCTATATAAAGTAATTTTATAATTTCATAGCTTGTACATTATACATTTTAGTCATTCTACCTGAAGATTGCAACGCGATTGCATGAAACTAATAGTAGTAATGATTTTAACCTGTAGTTTTTAATAAACTTCATACACAGCTCTAATTGACTCGATTATTGAGCACTTTACAGTGTAAACTACATATATACATGTATATAAATATATATATATATATATAGTACCTTATTGGCAATAATTTCATTTTAAAAATAGAAATTTTTTTCAAATTAGGCCATAGAACAGTAGAAAAACAAAAACAAAGAAAGGCAACAGTTAGCCATTAAAAGGGAATAAATAGTTTGACAAATAGTGTTTAAAATGCCTTTCTCGGCTAAGAGAACGAATATTAGGTGGAAGAATGTTAAAGCAGTTGGCAATGATATTTTCAAAATAATTGTTAGTGGTTGTATGCAATTTGTTCACATCACGTAAGTTGAAATGGGTTGAGAACCTGTAACTGTCATGTAAAAAACGAGGACACAAACCATGAAAAGTCTTGAAACCTTGAATTGAAGTAAAATAAATATTTAGCATTGGCAGAGTAAACAAAAATAAATCTTTTGTGACATCTTGGAGCTGGATTATAATAAATGTGGATACCATAAATAGCATGGCAAAATATAAACTAATAATAAATTGCAGTGGCAGATTTTGAGTTTAGGTATGGTCTGCAAAACTGAAGCAGATTCAATAATAGCACGATCGCTCAATAGAGAAGGTCGAATATCATGATATAAATAAGTAGGCTGGAACAGATGCTAACTCAAGCATGAATCATAAATACAAGAAATAAAAGGGCCATACTACGACTTGGCTCCATTATGTATAAGTGAATTCATTTCTATCAATACTTGGAATCTGGAAATCTGGAAAATTGGAATCTTTTTTATAGATACTACAGTCATTGTTTTAATCAGTAGGTCAGGTATCATAAGTTCATTTGAGTCACTGGGTGGACGAAACACACGCAGTAACATTAACTATAAAGTGCTAGCCACAAGTTCTAAAGAACTGCTTTTACAGTAGAAGCTGATTGACGACATTCACATAAAGACTAGTGTGAACATAGATGAGATCCCCTCTCCAAATCATTCACATAAAGACTAGTGTGAACATAGATGAGATCCCCTCTCCAAATTGTTACGATACTGCACAAACATTTAAATTGAAGTATCGCTATCTCATCATTTTTTATTGATGAATCTAGCATTTTTTCGGTAATACATGTAGCCTTATTAAAGGGTTGAAAAGGATTTTGCGTTCTATATTGGTTGATTTGTTTCTAAGAGATCTTTTTGCTTGTATACGAGCCATCGAAACACTTTTGATTAGTTTTCATAGTTTTGCTAGTAGAAACCTGGCAGTATGTAAATGTAAGTCCACAGCCATGATTACTTCCACTAAATTTTTCCTATTCTATCGGCACTGTAACTTTTGCTGACCTTTTCGCAATTGGGACCAATATACTGATGAAGGTTACTCTGAATTCCATGTTCAGTATTTAAAGAAATCAAGCTATGTGCTAACATCAGCACTTTTAGTATAAAACAAAAAATCACACAGTACACCAGCATCACTAGATCTGGCTGCCTTGTACACATCACAATCGTCATAAATTAAGGTCAATAAATAAATTTGTGAAAAGAAATAACATCAAAGGTCATTGTCTAAAATTTATGAATAGGTACTGAGTAGGCTACGACCTCACAACTGCGTATATGAAGAAAATACTGGCTAAAAATAATTCAGCAGTACAAAAATCACAGGCAGGAAATGTGAAAAGCAAAATTGGCTCTGAGAAGAACTTAAAGTAAAAAATTAAATGTGGTATTACTATGAGCCTCACAGTTGTAAGAAAAAATTTGAACAACACAAAATCGGACTAATAATAGCAACTCAACAAACAAAAACCAACAGAAAATACTATTCAAAGGAAGGAGCACAGTCACAACAAGACTTCAACAAAGAAAACAAAAGACAAAAGGGCGTCAACCAAAGAACAGGTACATGGTACTAACATGGTGTAAACGATGTTATAACTATCTTTAGATTGACTGTCGTCTGCTCAGCTCATCTGTATCATCTGTAAGTTCTCCCAAAGTATAACTGTCGCCTAAAATCCTTTCATCAACTTTCATGGCTACATCTCCTCTCCCAGAATCCCCTTTTTCCTTTTCCCTTGTTTTCTGCGTTTGCTCTGGCAAGTCTTTCTTGCTTCTGGTTTACGTTCTCTTCATCCCCCTTTGTTTTCTTTTATGAAAAGGCGGCCAGTTGGCCATAACCCTTTTATGGCAGAGAACCTTTTCCTTTCGCTGACAATCTCCTTTAGGTCTCGGAACCTATTTTTCTTTCTATTCTCCTTTGCTGATAGTAACTGTTTCTTTTCTGTTCTTCCAGTTATACCTCCTTTCCTAATTCCAGTCATAATCTACTGACATATGTTTTCTAGAAACATTTCTCCCACTTCTAGTGGCTCTGTTGTTGAAATTGGATAAGTAATTCCTGGTCTCCTTTTTGTTTTTCCAATGTATCACATCTTTTTTGTGTTTCAGAATCTTCTTCGCTGCCAGAATCTTATAATTCTTTTATTTCACCCTTTTCTCTTTGCATCTCTCTTGTCTGAAAAAAACTTGTTGCACGTTCGGCTTCCTGAGATGTGTGGCATTCCTCCGTAAGGTTTTGCCTTCAACCATCACATCATAGGAATAAGGTTACCAGCATTGTCGTATTCAAAGTTTGATAGATTGCTTCTGCAGCAACACTAGCCTTTTTTTTATACGCACAATTCAATGTACTCTTCATTGTTATTAATTCAACATTTTGGTAATTTTTATTTTGTCTTTCTCAGGATGTTTTAATTGTATCAGTTTTAACTCACTTTTATATTTTTAATAATTCGTACTTTATCTAGCCATTACTTACTAATTATTTCACATTTAAACACTTTTACAGTTGTTTTTGCTTTTCTTATTTAACTGCGCAAAACACTTTTTATGATAGAAAGTTTGAAAGTTAGGATGGTAAATGTTGCAAATGATTAGTAAAACTAAATTTTCTATGCAAAAACCTTTTTATTACTCGGGCAATGCCGGCCTTCCACCTAGTAATATTTACGTGATATATATAGGCCTATATATCTAGCATATATATACAGTGTATATACTAGAAGAACGCCCGTCGTTGCACTGGGAATTATAAAGCAGCTTATAAACAGTGGCAGGTAAGGTAGTTGCCATTAGGTAAAATGATTAATTAGCCAATGACAAAATTAGGAAATTTGCTAATTTGAGTAGCTATAAGCTGGTAACTTAAGTTTGTTAAGTAACTTGAGCTTACTAACTTAAGCTTACTAAATAAGAGCCGTGAAGCCAGCTTGTAATCGTAGCGTAACATGTCTTGATCTTTCACGCGATCAATCATGATCTTCAAGAGAATTGGTAGTAACCAATAGTACTTTTGCAAGCGCCTCAAGCGTGCCCATTTTAACCGGTGTAATGATTACTACTGCAATTATTCCTTTGTATAGAAATAAAGCCGCTTGGCCTAGAGGATAGCATGCCTGTCTGCAGATGGCTGGAGGTTCAAAATTTAAATCTAGTGCAAAGAAGATTTTCCATTCTTAAAACTTTATCGCTATAACGGGACATAACATGACAAATGAGCAACGACTAACTCTGAGATATATATACACTAGCTGTGCTCCCGGGGTTGCCCGGGTATTGAAAATCAGCTTATAAACAATGAGGAGTGATGAGAGTTGCCTACCACTTACTATTAGCCTGGCACATTGCCAATGGAAAATAATATTAAAAATCAATTTATAAACAATGAGAAGTAATGAGAGTTGCCCGCCACTTGCTATTAGCCTGGCACATTGCCAATAGAAAATTCCAGTAAGCTTGCTAATAAGCGCTAGGCTTTTAATGACGGTATGCCATGAGGTTGTATCAGCGTTGACCAGCTACAGCCATTCTGATAATAGCTATAGCTGTACATACCGAAGGACAGACTTTCACATTTATATGTATAGATGTATATACAAGATATATATACTACTGAATGCCGAGAGTTTGGCGTTGCACAAGTAATAAAATAATGACCAAATGAGTTTGAAGAACTTGAGCTAGGCTGAATGTATATACCATACTTTTCGGACTATTAGCTGCTACGTTTTTCTGTTGTTTTGAACCATGTGGCTTTTTTAGAAGCTGCTGTTATTCTGTGGTTTTTCTTTCACCGCTAGGGCACATTAACCGAAATCTCTGGTTAGCGTGCCTTTAACGGTGAAAGAAAAAACAAAACAATGCCTAACGGTAATGTTCCGCTAGGCACTGGATTAAAAAGCGTCGGTTAATACAGTCTGATTAAGATGGAACAGTGCCTAACGGCACTGTTCCATTTTAACCAGCAAAGTTGTTGCTGTGTTAAAAAGCATCGTCATGAGTTCTGCAGCCTATACAAAAGGTGCGGCCTATGTATTGTTTTACTATCATTTTTTTGAAAATGAAGCAGATGTGGTTTATTTAGGGGTGCGGTTAATAGTCCGAAAAGTACAGTATGTATTTCTCAAAGTTGGTCGTGTTTGTATTCACCGTTGTGTATGTCCATCTATAACTATTTAAATCTTGGATTTAAATTTTTGCAATCTGATGAATTCGAACTCATGGAGATTGCTACTGCAAGCTCAAGATCTAGGCGCTCTACCACTGAGCTCTACCACTGAGCTCTACCACTGAGCTCTACCACTGAGCTCTACCACTGAGCTCTACCACTGAGCTCTAATACCGCGCTCTACCACCGAGCTCTACCACCGAGCTCTACCACCGAGCTCTACCACCGAGCTCTACCACCGAGCTTTACCACCGAGCTCTACCACCAAGCTCTACCACCGAGCTCTACCACCGAGCTCTACCACCGAGCTCTACCACTGAGCCAAACAAGGCGTAATGATCTTTGTCGCTATCGTATACCGTATGCACACGGTAATTATTTTAGTAAGCTATATTCATTTAAGTTAGTTTCAACGTTTAGTATGTTACACGTCTGTCTCGAAGGTAAGAACTCTTCACGCAGTACATTGTAATGTCATATTATCTTGCAGATCATAACCACAAAATGCACTAAAATACTAAAATCCTTGTAGGTACCTTTGGTTACTAAGGTTAACATATTGTTTTGTTACTTTTTTAATGATGATGTTGATGATTTTTACCAGGAAGTGATTGCATTAGATAACTACTATGGGTTTCTATACCACTCTCTCTATGTACGTCTAAAGCCTACAACATGTTCGCAGGCCAATTTTCACATGCCAACACTGAAACAAACTAAAATCATATAACTGTAAACCAACTGAATTTTCATTGTAATCGTAGCAAAACAGATTACATGTAGCTGTTACTTATTAGTGATTTTACATTTATATTTAAACACTTTTACATTTTTATTTTTCTTCTGGATTTATTTCAACAAAATACTTCTTTCAAGTTATGAAGTTTGAAAGTTACAGTTGTTTGACGAACTTTACAACCTTTACAGTTGTTTTTATTTTCTCTCCTAGTCTATTTCAACTACACAAAACACTTTTCTCATGATATGTAGTTTGAAAGTCAGAATGGCAAATGTTGTTATATGTTAAATACCAATCAATTTTCTGTCTAAAGACTTTTATTACCCGGGCAACGTCGGGTGGTACAGCTAGTATATATTTATATATAAATCTCAGTGTTTGTCCTCTATATGTCCAGTTATAGCGACTAAGTTTTAGAAACGAAAAGTCTGCTTGTTGTGCGCCTGTCTCCAGTTCTGCAGACAGGCGCACAACAAGTGCAGTGTTATGTCACATCTTTGATTGAAGAACAATTATTTATGTACATTATTTTGCTCATGGTTTATTCAGATGTGTTAGATAAGTCTTATAACTCATTCATCAACTCTTTTATCGATTAAACATAATCGCAGTAGAGTAGCAGCGAATATGATTGTATCTACGCAAGATTTGTAGGAGTTTACTTGCTATTTATTTCACATTTGTAACTGTTAAACATTGAAAATTAGTTATTCATCTGGAAAATATCGCTACTAATTACAGCACTGTAGACTAGCCGTTTGTGAGTGAATTCTGTATTCAAGTTGTCTTATACTGAATGAATTATAACTCCAATATACGATTGTAATTGCTGAAAACAAATTAGCTGGTTTCCTGTTGTGGGTGTTTATTAGTCAAGTTTGAAGTCTTACTCTATGTGAACAGGAAGATAACAATAAAACACAGTCAAATACAATCGTGTGTGAAGCTGAAATGAGTAGCCTGCACATACCTAAACAGTTACACTTGCAACTGTTTGTTAGATTACAAACAATGCATGTGTACATGTGTATGCACATAACTGGTCAAATGACAAGAATAGATATGGCTACTAGTGTTCCTCGGTACAGCTAGTTTTAATGTAGTTCCATATTAGCTCTCAGTTTCTTACTGCTTCTCAAGTTCAGATTATAGAGGCCCATATAGATGACCTTACCTACCCTTATCCTTACCTACCCTTATCCTTACCTACCCTTATCCTTAGCATACCCCTATCCTCGTGCATACCCCTTATTCTCGTGCAGCCCCTTATCCTTGTGTCCTTAAAGCAGGCTTGCGAAGCAGCGTTTCAGGAATCTTAAACCAACTAATTAGTTACAGAATAGCAAAATTTGGCAAATCCTTCATGTTCTAAACACCTAGAGGTGTAGCACTCTTTAAACATTGGCTTAAAGATAGATAATAAATAAATGGATTAGGCGAAAATTTGCTAAAAACCTCGTTGAAACATAAGAGTACAGGATTTTCAACAATGATCAGGTAACAGTGACAGAAAGCGGATATCAAGTTGTCATCAGCGCGGAGTGCTGTGCAAGCTGGAAAACAGTAATGCATACGATTCCTGTGCAGAATTAGCTAGTTAGTCAAAAGCTCAGCAGATGTTCAAGGCAGCCACTGGACTGTAGCTAGAAGGTTGTGAGAAAGGGAGCACCATACGCGTCAGGCAAGAATAAACCTGCTGATCAACAAAAAGAGAAACTATGTAGATCGAGCTAAAAGGTATCAACCCTAGGCTGACGATTGGCATAGGGTGATAGCCAGTGGTGAGGTATGTCACTGTGAATATAGTTGGGCCACTAGACGGGCAGGAGAGTATGCACATTGAAAAATGCGTTGATCCACATGTAAGAATCAAACACCTAACAACTGTCATGATTTGTGGTGTATGTCAGCCAAAAGTCTTGAGAGAATTGATTTTCTAGATGGTACTATGAACAGTGCAAAATATCAAAGAGTTTTACAAAATGCTTACATTGCTCCCAACAGCAGTCAGTATGGCGAGAGTGATTTCAAGATGATAATGCTGCCTGTCATCACTCAAAGGTCATTAACAGCTGGATTCAGCAGCACAACATCAATCACCAGACTGGCCACCTCATTCTCTATTTCCTTTTATTTTTGGGTCTTACTGAGAACCATACAGCAAAGATGGAATAGTAAGAAGTGGGTGATTCCAAAATTTTCAACATCTCAGAATAGTTCTAGATTAACACAAGCAGTAATAACGGCATGTATTTTAGACAATAGTTCGAGTTGTCTTCCCTTCATGTTCAGTAACAACAGTATGTATCATCTCTACAATAGTTCGAGTTGTCTTCCCTTCATGTTCAGTAACAACGATATGTATTATCAGACAATAGCTCGAGTTGTCTTCCCTTCATGTTCAGTAACAACGATATGTATTATCAGACAATAGCTCGAGTTGTCTTTCCTTCATGTTCAGTAACAACGATATGTATCATCAGACAATAGCTTGAGTTGTCTTCCCCTTATGTTCAGTAACAACGATATGTATCATCAGACAATAGCTCGAGTTGTCTTCCCTTCATGTTCAGTAACAATGACGTATACCATCAGCCAATAGCTCGAGTTGTCTTCCCTTCATGTTCAGTAACAACAGCGTGTATCGTCAGACAGTAGCTTGAGTTGTCTTCCCTCCATGATATGAATAGCTGATTTCTTACAGGGCAGCTTGTCTATTCTGAATAAAAAGTTGTCATGGTTGTCGTTGCTGAAAATGGCATAGCAGGTTACAAAAATATCCTCAATTTCTGTCTGCTCAGTCTGAAGGCCATCGATAATATCAAACCCTGTTGTTGACTTTTACATTATGACTTATTCTACCAAATCATTGTCACCCGGTCACTAACTTTTTCTAATATTTTTGATGACATGACTGCTGCTCTCTAGGAATAAATGCACCAGGTCTTCTTTGGTTGCTTTAATTCTAACCTTACGGTTAACTAGTTTACCTTGCTAGTCGTCCTCTTTATGATTTTCATGGCATAAGTATGCAGAACAATCTGTGCTGAAATCGATAGCAGCAAACAACAAACCAGAATTATTAAAAAATTAAATATCAGCTCCATACGAATAAAACAATTATGCAACTATCATTTACTGGGAATAGGAATGGGAAGTATCTTGGGAAGTCAATAGTGCTTTGTGAGTCTATAGAGAACATACAGAACACTTCATCATATAAGTTACTAGGTGAACGCCCGGCGTAGTATAGATTTGTAAAGTCTTGGGTTTTGTCATTTCAATAACTAACTACTAATGGCAAACTTCAATTTTCTCATTGGATAATTGTACAACCAATAAGCTGTTAGAGTTTTTTCCTCTGACAAAAATGGAGACTCTGTTATAAGTAGCAAATATTTTAATTGCTTGTACAGATGGAGGATTATGTACATTGTGTAAAAAGTAATAAATGCAAGAATCCGGCCTACAACTCATGTTAAAGTTAAAAGTTTTCTTGATGATCCCTGTCCTATGTTAGTTTTTCCAACATCAAGCATACCCACCAGGTTAGGTCCTACTGTTCATGGTTCAGAACTCTTGTAATCAGATATGAAAATATCGTGTACCAAAACTGGTAATACAATTTTTAGAAACCATACAGTTTAGCTTGAAGACTGCCAGCCCGAGCTGTGGACAAAGTAGACCTACACTATGAGTTCATTACCTTGATGTCCTAATATGGACCTGTTACCTTGATGTCCTAATATGCACTTGTTACCTTGATGTCCTAATATGCATCTGTAACTATTCTACCCGGGCTGCTTGCATCAGCGTGACTCAGAAATTGTTTGCACAATGAGTTGAGTCTGAGCTGCCAGCAACTCAGTTCTGTATATTCATGACTAAGACTGTGAACCTCGCACTCGGGTTTCATCATGACCTGCTAATATCAGAGCGAGTAGATGATGTGTGCTGAGTAAACAATTGCAAGATTTTAAGCAAATACTTTAAGATAAAACGACTAGAAATACATGAACAGATTGTACGCCGAGCTTCAAGGTCAGCAAGGGTGCCGCCTCTCTATAAGTATCCGTTATAAGCTAGCCCTAGTCATTGACACTTCTTGTACAGTCAGGTCACACGGGATGGCTGCCTACTCACTGATACTGCTTATGGCAGCATGCTATACTTGCCATATCAGCAATGCCCAGCCAGTAGTCACCTTGAGTCATGGCGGACAGTTAAGAGGGAGAAGTGAAACATTCCAGGATGTGCCGGTGGATTTATTTACTGGTAAGTATATTTGAAGTGTAGGTTTGAAGAGAAGTTTATGGTTTGTGGCTATAAATACCAAATAATAATAAATATGCTTAAATAAATAGATAAACCTACTGTTGGCTTGTTGGAGTTGTGACCTCTTAGAAACTCTAATGCTTATGCAGACTATCATTGCTACTGGTACATGTAATGGCATTTCCTCTGATGATTTAGGTCTTCATTAAAATCAAACATAACAGATAAGTTGTCAGCAAGATAACAGCCTCGCTTGTTAACTAGCAAAACCTAGTCTGTAAGCTAGCCCCTCATGCCATGAGCATGGTAACTAACAATACATGTATCGTTTTATGACACCACCTAGTAACTAACAGTGTCTGTATCATATTACAATTCTGCAAACTACCTTATAAATATACGCTATAATACAAATCTAGATGATACTATAGTGTAAATCAGCCAGTAACTGATGACATCGTATTTTCAGGGGTGAGGTATGCTGAAGCACCAGTTGGTGACAGAAGACTCAAAAAACCCAGGCGACTTCCAGCATGGCAAGGAATAGTTGATGCTACATCACCTGGAAACAGGTGCCCACAAATAGAACTTGCTGGTGGAGGTGAGCATGCTCTTAGGTACAAGTTTAGGCATCTGCTAGGCGTCTTTTAGGTGTCTGTTAAGTGTCTTTAAGGTATCTGTTAGGCATCTATTAGGCATCTGTTAGGCGTCTGTTAGGCGTCTGCAAGGCATCTGTTAGGCGTCTGTTAGGTGTCTGCTAGGCGTCTGCTAGGCATCTGTTAAGTATCTGCTAGACATCTGCTTGGCATCTGTTAAGTCTCTGCTAGGCATCTGCTAGGCGTCTGCTAGGCATCTGTTCGGCGTCTGTTAGGCATCTGTTAGGCGTCTGTTAGGCGTCTGCAAGACATCTGTTAGGCGTCTGTTAGGCGTCTATTAGGCGTGTGTTAGGCGTCTGCTAGGCATTTGTTAAGTGTCTGCTAGGCATCTGCTAGGCGTCTGTTAGGCATCTGTTAGGCGTCTGCTAGGCATCTGTTAATTGTCTGCTAGGCATCTGCTAGGCATCTGCTAGGCATCTGCTAGGCATCTGCTAGGCATCTGCTAGGCATCTGCTAGGCATCTGTTAAATGTCTGCTAGGCGTCTGTTAGGGGTTTTTGTTTTTAAAAAAGTGAGGCACTAATCATCAGAGGCTGTATTTGAACTCTTGTGAATACTGATGAGATGCCTTGGTACTTGCTACTTTAGCCTTCACTTAGGTTTTAGCATGCTGATTGCAGTGGACCAAACAGAGGGATAGGCAGTAATAGCTATTCCTCTAACTTGTTATTCAGATGCAAAGTATGTTGGAGATGAAGACTGCCTGTTCATGGACATTCTGGTGCCCGGAGGGGTGCAGACAGCGGAGAAAAAGCCAGTCATGCTTTATATTCATGGAGGAGGTTTAATGAGTGGGACAGGCATCTGCTATGTCAGCGGCTCCATTGCTGTTACTGGTGATGTCATTGTCATTACTATCAATTACCGCATTGGAGTGCTTGGCTTCCTTTCAACTACTAAAGGTTTGTATTGCCATGCATGACAATATGTGTTGGTCTATTCTGTCTGACCTACATGTAAATAGTATAATGTGTTAGCTACACCACTGAGTTTCAACTTGTGCGCCGCCGCTGCACGCTAGTGTGCCGTGGGAGATCAACAAGTGCACTGTGGAAAATTGATAATAAATTGCTTTAAAACTTTTCTATATTATTATTGGCCATTGTCCCATCGAGGGTGGCCGATTATCGCTGGTAGGTGAATAGTTGATATGCTAAGCTGAATGGCATGAGTTTGAGCCTCACACAAAGCTAATTCCTTTTCTCCGATTGGCAAAATTACACAGAGTAGTCATCTGTTGCTAAGAAGTTCCCCATTCCCCCAAGTGCTTCCCATTTTCTATTTCCCAAAAAAAAACTAACAACTGAAAGGAGTTGAGAGCTGTTGAGCAAAAACTTTGTATGATACTTTCTACCATTCCTGCAATGATATCCATTTTGTGTTTATCAAAACCGGGCCACTAAGTCAGTGTATAAATACATTAAAAAACTCCTTAGCTGTGTTAGAATGTCATTCCTGTCATTTTGGTTTGTGGTTTACCCTAGAATTTTGTAAGCATAGAAAATGTGCCACAACTCAACAAAAGTTGAAATTCACTGAGCTACACTATGCCTGATGACTTACATAGTATATGATGTCAGCTAAACTGTGCTCGATGACTTATATAATAGAATGTCTTGGCTACACTATGCCCAGTGACCTATATGGTGTAATGTGATAGCTAAACTATGCCCTGCGGCCTATACTGTGTGATCTATACTAAACTGTATGGCTTATACCTTATTCTGTCACTTATATTGTACATTGTATGATATACTACACTTTGCTATGTCATGCTATAATATGTTATACTGTGCTAACTTAATGTATAATATCCTGTACTAAGCTATACTGGGCTATACTAAGCTTGGGAAAACTAGCTATACAAAGCTAGTCTAGAATTCGTTATGCTATACTAACTTATTCTAAGCAGTAGTATGCTATATTAAACTACACTGACCTATATCAAACTATATTAAGCTGTACTATTCTACATTTTGCACCGCTGTGTCACCCTGCATTAATTTACGCTATACTGTAACACAACAGGCTACCACAACTACAACACTATGCCATTCTATGCTATACTATGGTAAACTATGCTATACTTTGATATGTTAAACTATACTAAGATATAATACGTTATGCTTCATCTGCTGCGCTATGCTGTACTACCTTACACAGTATTTGCATTGAAAAAGCTGGTTTAGCGAACAAAGGTTAAAGCATAAAGTTAATCCCAAATTTGTGACATAAAAATCACATTTAATCAGAAAATCTTAAAAATTTTGTTGGGATATTGTTGAGCTGTTCAATTTTAATTTTTTTCACAACTCACGATGGTGAAATAGATAGTTTACAATTTACTAAAAAGATTTAGTAGCTATTGTTTAGAGTCTTGTTAAATGTTTAGTTGGTCACCTTCTAGTAGTGTAAAGTTTATTAAAATGCAGAGTTTTAGGATAATAACTGATTCAGAGCTACTAACAAAGCATCGTATGAATTGATGGTATTCCTCTTTGAGAGTTGACATAGTAGCTCAAAGTGATGAAGGTTTTTACTTTAACTTAATAGATCTGTACTAATAAATGTATGTTTGTTTACCATCTAAACTACGAAGAAATTTTGATAACGACAATTCATTGTTTTCACAAAAAGTGGCCATATATTTTTTCCGGTTCTAAAAAATTCATGAAAAGTATAATTCAATTAAACCAAATATTTATAAAGTTGTTTTGTAAGTTTATTGTCGGTGGTGCAAAAAGCCTTTCAACTGGTTTTTCCTTCTAGTTTTTTCATGCAGCATTACTTCCTGGTTACAACATCAATACTGTACGGTGATGGTATTATTATAATTTGAAATAATGCTCTTCGGACCACTTTGGTTTTATACTCAAAATAATATCCTAACAAACAGATGGTGCAAAAATGTTTAATAATTACAAATGCTCAGAATATTTAAAGTGAGAGAAGAGTCTTTAGGGTTACCAGCTCACCTGCAGAACACATGATAGAAATACCTTGATACATATCTATATATATAAATCTACAAGTTTGTATGTACTTCGGTTTGTCCAGCTATAGCTATTAAATACTGGAATAAAGAATCCGTATCGCTGAAGATTTGAACTCGGAACCTCCCATTCATCAGGCAAATATCTTACCAATGTAGCTACGCGAGATTGATAGGTTCATTGGGTGAGATATGTCGCTATGTAGGTAAAAATACGCATACCGCTCTCTGTTATGGCGCAACGCGATTAAAGCTTGCTTTCACAGCTCTTATTAGTAGGTTTACTAACTTACTCAAAGTAGCCATTGGCAATGTGCCCGGCTAATGGCAAGTGGCAAGCAACTACATTACCTGTCCCTGTTTATAAGCTGATTTTTAATACCCTTGCAAAGTTGGACATTCCACTAGTTTACCTATATAGTCCTATTACTCGTGTGTATTGTTAGGCACTGGGAACTATGGACTTTGGGACCAGCGGGAGGCACTACTTTGGGTGCGAGATAACATTGCCCACTTTGGAGGAGATCCTGATCTGGTGACTATATTTGGACAGTCAGCTGGAGGGGCAAGCGTCTCGTCTCAGCTAATAGGCCAACATAATGATGGGCTATTTAAACGAGGGATAGCTCAGGTAGACTTGTGTCTCCCACTCATGATTATTTTTATGGTGACTTTTATAAAAGTTGGGGCTACGCGTGTGACAGTACACTTGTGCCAGTACACTTGCGCCAGTACACCTGCGCCAGTACACTTGGACCAGTACACTTGAGCCAGTACGCTTGGCCAGTACATTTGGGCCTGTACACTTGTGCCAGTACACTTGTGCCAGTACACTTGGGCCAGTACACTTGGGCCTGTACACTTGGGCCAGTACACTTGGACCTATACACTTGCGCCAGTACACTTGTGCCAGTACACTTGCGCCAGTACGCTTGCACCAGTACACTTGTGCCAGTACACTTGGGCCAGTACGCTTGTGCCAGTACGCTTGCGCCAGTACACTTGGGCCAGTACACTTGTGCCAGTACACTTGTAGGTCACTGCTTTACTCAGTCATATTGTTTCAGGAGAAATCATACTTACCTGCTAGAAATGAAACAGACCATCCTAAATAAAGTATTATGTAAATTTCAAATACTTGCAGGACCATATCTCAAGCTGTGTGCAGCTGTACAACTATGTAGTAAAGCCTCATCGTCATTTTATTTTAAACATTCGGAAGATAATTTAGTTGTTTTACCAGGATGCAACTGCAATAGGTGGATGACATCATTTCCCTAAATCGTTGGAGAGTGGAACTTTATCAGAATACTTAATGGTGTAATCTGCAAGCGAAGTGCCAGACTGCTACACTAATCTGGCTGTAGAATAGATTCAAATATTCTCTAATTATTACAATGAGACACACGAGATTGTCAAGTGTTGTCACTACATGCCAACAGCTGCACCATCTGTATAATTGTACCATACATATGGTTTGTTTACACTTACACGAGACCAGTCAACTAAGTGCTCCTTTATATTGGCAGAAGTTTTATGTACCCGGAAGATAATCCATTACAAGAGTTAGTTTTTTGTCTTAAAGTCTAATTTCTTTTGAACAGCCTTGACCGGTGATAATATAGCTCATTTCTATCTTATCTAGCAGGCAGCAACTTATAATAAAACTGAGAAAACAAAATTTGAGATCATGAAATTTTATCAGCATAAAGTGAAAAAAATGTAAGATTTCAGTTGAATGGATAAGTTGAAAAAAAAGAACAGAATTTAACCTGACTACGTAATGTCACCAAGGATGATATTAGATAAAAACTTAGCTCTTGTAATGTACATTAGAGATTATTTAAACGCTGCTCTGCAGCCTTCTCACATCACCAAGATTATATACTAAAGTTACCAAAGCTATCATGCTAACTGCTCATCACAAAAAACTGACATGATTTTATAGTCGGGGACGGCCTTCATGATGTTTGACATATCACCGAGGATGAGGAGTGAGATAGAGAAATCTATCCGTGAGCAGAAGGCCTGCGCGGTTGACCAAGATTTGTATGAATGTATGGAGAAGTTGACAGCTCAGGAAATAGTAGAGATGCAGCTTCCTACGTACATGGTACCAACCGCTGATGATGACTTTTTCTCTGATGACACTGTAGAGAACCTCAGCTATGAACTTTCTCACAGGTACGCTGCTTCATAGACATTGTCAGAAGGCTTATGAGCCGAGGTGATGCACTGCATTATTTCTTTGTCAGCTTGGTAAAGGTGAGATGCCTATAGAGAACTCGGAAACCTCTTAAACCCAGTGTGACTTGTTTGAACACATCGGAATTACTCACATGTACTTTACTTGTTGAGTTTTGCATTAGAAACACCAAAAAAGACTTTTACTAATGTTCAATAAATCATTTCTTATTCACACATTCAGCGATGTTTGACTTTTCTTTTTCAAAGACCCTTCCTGAAACTGCTTGACATTTGTAAAAGCAAATCTCTGTATGAGACACACTAGGTGTGAATATGTCACATACTGTAAGAACAGAGGTATATAGAGGTAGAGTTATCAGATATTATTTTATATGCATTAAAAATGGTTGTATGTGTAATAGGTTTGATGTGATGGCTGGTGTCAACAAACAGGAAGGAGGATTATTTTATGAGTTTGAGCTGCGGGGGATGGCGGAAGCGCAGAACAAGTCAGTCGATGAAGGTGTCGACTATGATATGATGCTAGAGTATATCAACTTTAAATGCCTCACCCAGATTACTCCTCTCTCTCCTCAACTCTGTACCAACTTCATCGTAAATGCTTTTGGTCTAAATGAAGAGATGAGTCCAAAGGAACGAGCCTTCAGAGTTGTTGACTTTCTAGGTATTTATTTATCATTTGATCTCAACTTTCATATCTTTTGTCCTTTGAAGATAAGAGGAAGCGGTGAGATGCTAAACGTTTTCTTTCCATCAAATTATTTTCAAGTCTGATAGTAATAAACAACTAAAATTTGTTTAGATTGCGATAACTGTTAAACCAGTTTAAATTATGTGAATCTCACAAAGAAGTCCCTACTCACGCTTTCAAATTACATAAATTTTTGGTGTGAGCAGGCAACTCCTCCCAAAGCGATTGTTTTACAGCTAGTCACTAAGTTATTAAAACGTCAATTGCAATGTTTGCTTTGTATAGTTTGCTTCAACTACCAAATAAGGACTCAATGTTACTAAACATCAGATTCTGCTCTTAGAATTCATGCAGTGGCCATGGTACATCATCTGTCAGAACTACTCTGTGATAATAGTTTGACTGACTTTAAGACCAAACAATTAAATCTATTGACCTTAATCTCAAAGTCTGACCTTAATCTCAAAGTCTGACCTTAATCTCAAAGCAGAGCATAACCATAATGAAGGTTAAAGTTAGTAGTCTTTCCGATTTTAATTTCAGTTAATGCGTTCTTATTTGTAACTTTTCAACAATTGCTGTTTTTTTGGCGACTGGAGGTAGATGTAAAAGTAAGAGCTATTAACTGTCCTGAAGTTTATAAGTGGTAACAGTGATGTAGGCACCTGAATATGCTGGTTTAATGTGGGCAAGTTAAACACCTCTTGATGAATGTTTCTGATTAACAACCTCCTTTCTGAAAATATAATAAAGATTGATGTTTAAAGGTTGACTTGCAACAAAATTCACATTACAGTTATTTGGTATCAAAAGATTCGCTATGTCTTACTCTGCTGTGTTGTAGGTGCAAAATATATGGGAATGTGATTACAAGCTCTTAAAAGATCAAAAATGAACAGTTGAGTGCAGCCATCACGAAAACGCCGTAGTGTGAAATCTCTTCATTTTGATGACGCTCTCAAACGTTTTGGTTATTGTTTTGTCACGTGATGTTATCACGTAAATTGAAAGCCCAATAAAAGGCTCAATATAAAACGTCTCGTAGCATTAGTTTAAGACAAACATTTCGTGTTTCACCAAAAAGCTAGTATCAAATATAGATGCTCGCTACTTTACAGTTTTGTTTCAGCTTAGTCTAATTGTCTAGTTGTAATCTGATCATGTGACCCATACTTCATGCCAAACATCGCGAATTATTTCTGCAGCAATTTTTGACTATCACAGGTCACCA
The DNA here is from genome assembly GCF_963576615.1 of Watersipora subatra. Lineage (NCBI taxonomy): Eukaryota > Metazoa > Bryozoa > Gymnolaemata > Cheilostomatida > Watersiporidae > Watersipora > Watersipora subatra. The sequence continues at coordinate 1,801,279 of NC_088709.1, read as the reverse complement.
ACAGGCTCGTCATGTTTATCAGAGGGTGATATGCAATCGTTCAATCTAAGGTCAAAAATTTGATGAATTTTTTGGTAGGTTTTGAGATACCAGTGCTCAAAATAACAGCATTAGAATAATGATGAAATAGATGCATGAGGACAATAGACATGGTTTTAGTGAATGCGTGAAGTATATTTGTGAAAATATTTTGACGAATGAGGTTGCATGAAAGTGTAAACAGAAGCCATCGTGTTCAACTACGTTCCATTTGAGCCATTTTGGAAAGGGATTCCAATCTATGACATTTTCGTGATGGCTGCGATTAACTGTTCGTTTTTGAGCTTTCAGGAGCTTGTAATCACATTTCCACATATTTTGCACCTACAACACAGCAGAGTAAGACATGGTGAATATTTTGGTACCAAATAACTGTAATGTGAATTTCGTTGCAAGTCAGCCTTTAAACAATTTATGGAGGGCAAAGATATCCGTTTAATTTCTGTCTGTACTTCAGGTGAGCAGTTCTTCAACGCAGACACTGCCAATCAGCTCGAGCAGCACAGTGTCAGTGACAAGGCTACCTATGGCTATTACTTCACTGAGCTGCATAATGTGGAAAACCCACTCTGGCAGCTGCAGGATTGGTTGAAACGTGGTGCTGACCATGGCGATGAACTGCCTCTACTCTTTGGAGCAGGGAATGTTGCAGCGGAGGCAGCTAAGGGTGGTATCTGGAAAGGTAGCTAGTTATGTTTGCTAAAAACTAATGGTTTAGCTTTTTGGCCCAATGACCTTAAAAATTTTCCAAAATCAAACGTCTGAATGTAAACAACTGGGCCACCTTTGTAAACAGTTGGCAAGTGCCTTCATGCTCTCATACAAAGGGCTGTCACACTGGGAGCTGACACACTGGGGCTGGCACACTAGGAGCTGGCACACTGAGGGCTGACACACTGAGAGCTGACACACTGAGAGCTGACACACTGGAGCTGCTACACTAGGAGCTGGCACACTGAGGGCTGACACACTGAGAGCTGACACACTGGGGCTGTCACACTAGGAGCTGGCACACTGAGAGCTGACACACTGAGAGCTGAAAAACTGGGGCTGCTACACTAGGAGCTGGCACACTGAGGGCTGACACACTGAGAGCTGACACACTGGGGCTGCTACACTAGGCGCTGACACACTAAAGCTGTCAAAATAAGGGCCGACACACTGGGGCCTACAGACTAAAGGATGTTACGCTTGGGTTTGACACACTAAAGGCTGTCACACCAGGGTATGCATAAAGCAAAGAGGGTCTACTTCAGATAAAATGGTAACTTGGAAGACCAAAGCACGTCACAGCTGAGATCTGAACAGAAAAAGGAAAGAGTAAAAATGGAACTAGAGGAAACTACTTTGTCAGTATTTCTAAGGGCCCAAGGAGTTTAAGCTGATAAGTGATAAGCTGTCTGACAAGTGGTCCATGTCCCTCTGACAAGTCGTCCATATCCCTCTGACAAGTCGTCCATATCCCTCTGACAAGTAGTCCATATCCCTCTGACAAATGGTCCATATTCCTCTGACAAGTCATCCATATCCCTCTGACAAGTCATCCATATTCCTCTGACAAGTGGTCCATATCCCTCTGACAAGTGGTCTATATCCCTCTGACAAGTGGCCCATATTCCTCTGACAAGGGGTCCATATCCCTCTAACAAGTGGTCCATATCTCTCTGACAAGTAGTCCATATCCCTCTGACAAGTCGTCCATATCCCTCTGACAAGTGGTCCATATTCCTCTGACAAGTGGTCCATATCCTTCTAACAAGTGGTCCATATCTCTCTGACAAGTAGTCCATATCCCTCTGACAAGTCGTCCATATCCCTCTGACAAGTGGTCCATGTCCCTCTGACAAGTGGTCCATATCTCTCTGACAAGTGGTCCATACCCCTCTGACAAGTGGTCCATATCCCTCTGACAAGTCGTCCATATAATGAGATATATAATATAATAATCCAGAGATAATGGTGATTGGTGAACTTAAGCTAATTATCCTGGAAGCGTCTTGACGGCGGTTTTGTATAAACAGCTGGGCAGTATTTATCAAACCCCTTTGCTAAAATTAGGAGCCATTACGAATAAGATGTTATCTGGTAGTCTAAAGACTCTGGATGGATACTACCTTAGCAGAACTAGCAGAACTAGCAGAACTAGCAGAACTAGCAGAACTAGCAGAACTAGCAGAACTAGCAGAACTAGCAGAACTAGCAGAACTAGTAGAACTAGCAGAACTAGCAGAACTAGCAGAACTAGCAGAACTAGCAGAACTAGCAGAACTAGCAGAACTAGCAGAACTAGCAGAACTAGCAGAACTAGCAGAACTAGCAGAACTAGCAGAACTAGCAGAACTAGCAGAACTAGCAGAACTAGCAGAACTAGCAGAACTAGCAGAACTAGCAGAACTAGTGAGAAATATCTAATATAACAACAATAATCATATGAGTAGTCTTTACTAGAATAAGGGCTATGCCCGTTTGTAGCCACACCAAGTGCATTAGGAGAAAATACTGTACCACATGAGAGATGAACCTGGTTGTTCAGACTCTCAGCCATGTTCACTACCATCTTCACCATGCAAACACCTTTCCATAATCAAAGAATAATTGAGCAGATAGTTAATGGACATGACGATCTCTCACAGCTGCTAGTATTAATAATAGGAATTACTACCTTTGCCATTACAAATCTCACCTCAGGTATCATGACACGTTTAACTCTAGCAACAATGATGAGTTCGAAGGTTGAGCTTCAACATCAAAAGTACCATGTTTATAGGTTCTTCATTGTATGTCTATTGCTACCTTGAAGAGCGTAACATTCTTTTTATTTACTGTGCAGACATGGTTAGTGCTGATGCTCTGGCTGAAGCGTTCATCTCTTTGGAACTAGATAATACAGAGCTGTCAGTGGATATGATGAAAATGTGGACAAACTTTGCGAGAACTGGGTAAGAACCATGAACAGACAACCATGAACATTGGCCTATCAACATCTAACCATTAAAACTAGCGAGCTGTTCAGTGACTTGTGAAGTGCCAGTTTGCAAAAGTTGCATCTTGCAAAGCAGTTTATTTCCAAAGTTTATATGCTGAGACGTGAATAGAGTAGCATAGTCTAACACTCTGTGTTCTTGTTTGCATATGAGAAGACAAATCCCAATAAATGATTTACTAAGGCTCAGTTTGGCTCAAACTTGAACCACTGCTCATTATCACAGGAATCCAAATCTGCCCCAAAAGATCTCATCAAGAATTCCAACTTGGCCAGAATTTACTCCAGAATCAAACAGCGTGCTGGAGCTAAATACCAAACAATTTCAAGTTGTTTCGATGCCCAACAGAGAAAGGCTGGAGAAAATACGAAATGTTCTAATGGCAGACAGACAACGTCAGATGAAAGCGGACCTTCCTCAGTCATCTACAGGTAAGATCAAATGTCAAACCAATGTTTTCCATGCTTTCTCTAAAACAGTAAACAATGAAATCCAGCGTAAAGCTATTGCGGAGAACCATTACACACTTATGCAGGAGAAAGCTAATCATTATAAATATCTAAACTAAATTCTTTAAGACAAAATTAAAGATTTTTTGCCCAAAGCTCATAAATTGCTAGCTTTCACAAGCGTACACTTTTAGGTTCAATCTTTGAACACAAAAAACAGTTTTTCAATGTTGTCATGAGGCGGATAAAAATAGCCTGTGGCCACAATTAATGAAAATAGATAATTGCTATTACAAGCAGGCTATAGTTTGTGCTGTTCAATACCAGATATATATGAGTTGAAGCCACCACTTCTGTCTGATGAGTGGTTTTGTTACCATATCTCTTTGTAAACCTGATTGCAAGAGATCTTGCATCTTGAAAGATTAAGTTCCTATAACCATCTTCGTAATTTGATGTGACCTCCTCTGACCAACAGCAATGGAGTCTGACCAACACTGCACCAGCAACGTGGGTGTCTATTGATTACTAGACACAGTTATATAGGTTTCTCACTCTTATTACAAACCTAATATTTGTAGATGAGAAAGTCGATGGGAATCAGCATGATGAGCTGTAGACGATTGCTGCCGTTACTGCAGACCTGATGCTAGCTACTTCTAATGAATAACTGTTACAGTTTGGGTTTCTATCTCCGAGCTGTAACAAGACTTTAACCTATTATTTAGGAAAATCCAAATTTGTGAATTTGAAAACATAATAGAAAGAGTTTATATTAGTTGAGTATAATTTTTGACATAATGCAATAAAGAAATCTCTATCATTAGACGAACGTGCAATTGACTTTGAACCAATTGAAGCATTTAAAGATGAGGCAGGCCAATCCCTCGTGTCTGTTCCACTGCTCCAGCACTTCCAATCCTTCGTGTCTGTTCCACTGCTCCAGCACTTCCAATCCTTCGTGTCTGTTCCACTGCTCCAGCACTTCCAATCCTTCGTGTCTGTTCCACTGCTCCAGCACTTCCAATCCTTCGTGTCTGTTCCACTGCTCCAGCACTTCCAATCCTTCGTGTCTGTTCCACTGCTCCAGCACTTCCAATCCTTCGTGTCTGTTCCACTGCTCCAGCACTTCCAATCCTTCATGTATGTTCCACTGCTCCAGCACTTCCAATCCTTCGTGTCTGTTCCACTGCTCCAGCACTTCCAATCCTTCGTGTCTGTTCCACTGCTCCAGCACTTCCAATCCTTCGTGTCTGTTCCACTGCTCCAGCACTTCCAATCCTTCGTGTCTGTTCCACTGCTGCTCTTTGTGAATATTAGACTCTGCGTTGAATGATTTTATTCAAAGGTGTAGCGATTTGAGCCCATTCATAATTACTGAACTTGGCCACATATGTATAAACATTCACAGTAGGCGCAATGTTTTCATGTATGAATTTTGTTTGTATGACTCCAACTAAAAAAACCTTTTAGTTACTGAAAAACTCTATTCGCAGATAAATTTTCATCATATAAGTTAAACTAGTTGCAATTTAGTTACCAATTAATTCTATATTATTATTTCTCCTCGCCAACATATTAGACAAACGATGTTAACCTGCAACTACTCTGTGGCAAACTGAGGAGCGATGTGCAGAAATACTTTACAGTTGTTTTATTTATTCCTTCGGTATTTTTTGTTATGTTTGCCGAAAGATGATCAGATAAAGGCAAGCAAATTCTTACAAATAGGGTGTTACACCGAATCAAATAGACAAACAAACAATGTATATTTATTTTATTACCACTAGCATAGATTGACGTAAGTGATAAAAATGTTCACATTAACTCCAACTAGCCATTGTACGAACTACATTATCAATATTTACACAAAATGAATAGAGTTATTTGGTGCCAGTGCTAACTAAAGCCACAAGACCTGAAGCGGCCCCCATCGAGAGTATGTAGTTTAGACTAGGTGAGAGACTTCGGAACACAAAAAATGAAGCGAGCACAACCAAGGCTAGAAACATTGCGTTGTTGTAAAATAGAGAGTAGTTGGTAGCTTGATAATCGGCTACTTCATTCTTTTTCCACAAGATTCTACAAGAAAAGGAGATTCAATGACAAAATACTCAAACCGATCAAACCTTAACCGGTAACCGTAATTGGTAACCATTGTCTAAAACAACCAAAAATTTTTTAAAGATACAACTATAATCTATAAAGCTAATTTAAGCAATAAGATGGTAAAATACGAGTTGAACTTGGTATGCTCACACCATAATTTTATATTTTATGGTGAAATGTCCTATCCAAAATTAAATAGCTATAATCAAATGTTATTTCACTGTTAAATTAAATGTGTGACATGTCAATGGTCATTGGAAATGAGCATCTCCCATGATGCTTTGGTAAACAAAGATGTTAAAGGTTGACTTGCAACAAAATTCACATTACAGTTATTTGGTATCATAAGATTCACCATGTCTTACTCTGTTGTGTTGTAGGTGCAAAATATATGGGAATGTGATTACAAGCTCTTAAAAGCTCAAAAACATAAAGTTAATCGCAGCCACACGAGACCGCCGTAGTTTGGATTCGCTTTTCAAAACGGCTCAAATGGGACGTAGTTGTTACAGTCTATGTCTAATTTTTAAAGAGAACTGCTATACTCCCAGCATGTGAGCTGACACAAAGCTCTTCATCGGATTGCCATACCCTATATTATTACAATGGTTAACCATTGTAATGTAAAATGCTGTTGTAAAATTCAATTATAAGTCACAATCAAATAGTTTATTATAACAGGCCATGCACAAATACTTCCACATAGTACTGACTTTCAACACATTCATACACTTTACAATTCTGAAGCAATCGAAAATTTAAACCTTTTGGAGTTGTCCTTCCTATGTCGTGTAGACAACTCAACGTTTTAAGGCTATGACTAGGCTTCTATGACGCTGTTTATGTAATTTTGTGAGTAATTATGCATTAGCATGACTTTTGTGCCTGTTGATCAGTTAATTTGCTATTTATTCACCTGAAGATCAGTGCTATTAGATTCATGAAAACGCACAAACTTAAACCTACTGTTCTTAAAACTCTTCTCATTTTCCAAGATGCTCTGTTTCTCCTTTACCGGTGTCTAAACAGTAGACTTTTGTAGTCATATCATACTTACCAAACTAAAATCCATTAACAATATTGTTATTGTTTTGCATGTATTGCTATGAAACTCAGCATTTATAAAGCTAGACACAAATGTTGAACAAGCTGAAACAGACATTTATGTATTTCTCATTGTAGTTGCCATTTTAACAGGTAGAGAGGTCTTATGACATATCATTGTTGGATTTAGAAACAAATGATATACTCACTCCTAGCTGATATTAATAGAGTGTGACAAAAAATGCTGTCACAAAGTCAGCAGAGACTAAATGAAATAGAAGAGACTTGCATACACTCCAGCAAACACAATAACTAAACAGTTGTGTAAAAAACATCAAACTCTGTTAGACTACTTGGAGCAGACAACACATGTCAGCTCTTGTTTGTCAACATATGGTGGGCATTGACCTCCATGGTCACATTCAGTTCTAACAAAGTAAAACAGGGCCCCATCGTGATTAGAACCTTCTCCATCAATGTACTCTGGGTTTTCATCTATACATTCGAAAGTTCTTGAACTGCGTTTGTAGTAGCTAGTCATCAAGTAACCTAGAAATGAATAGAACATATTTTAGGAGCCATGATTCGGTTGCCCTTGATTACTGCACTCACTCAGCACTGTCACCATTTGTACATATTACAGATGACCAGAGCTTAAATATCTTTACATGGAGTATCTTTACATAAGTTAAACCGCAGAAGTAGTCCCATTAAAAACTTGCTATATACAGCAATTACGTTTTAATAGAATCTAAATGCTTGAAGATATGATTGCATTATTGAGGTCATTCAAATGGAATTAAGACCGATATAAGTCTAAAACATTAGCTACAATTTGATGCCATTTTAGTCTTTTTAGACTAGCTCTGTCCAGAGATATAAGCACTTGAATGAGATCAGTTTTTGCAGCGCTCATATTTAAGCGGGTGCTTTATTCGTGACGTACATAGTGAGCATATATGAAAAGAGTCAGTAAGCAAAAATATATGATCTCTTCTTTAGCCAACCATCAGCACGAGATTTTTATATAAGTTATAATAAATGTTATCGCTAGTAAAATGCGTTGACTGTGATCCCGAAGATTCCCAATGTTGGTAGATTTACTTAATTACTAGATCGCGCTTTTATTGATGAACAACAGAGTTTTAACAATGCTTCAAGTTCCAGCGAAGGTAACTCAAAGTTTTCTGAGCATCAGGTAGTTAAAGTTTGGGGCAGACAGCCTATGGTTAGAGCTGACAGGCGTCAGCAGCGTTATGCTGCAGAAGAAGTTAGGAGAATGAAGGTAAATCTTTCTTTAACGTTGACTCTCCTATATATTTATATATATATATATATATATATATATATATATATATATATATATATATATATATATATATATATAGACTAAACTAAAGATAATAATTTTAGTACTCATGAGTACATTTACTAATTCATAGAATCATGACTTTTTGCCATCACTAATCATTGTTTCACAACTTTATTATCGTTTCACCTAGCTATAATATTTGCTTCAAATTTTTTTTGGCAGTTTCAGCTAGTAAATTAGATTTATGATTAGAATTTATGTTCACTTCACACTTGTATAAAGTGAGAGCAATGGATTGATCAATGCTCATCTTTAACTCCCGGAAACAAAACTTCGAATTGTTAGCTTGGCATACTTACGCTTTTGTTAAACATTTGTTCATTTGGTAGTTTTACACCCCAATCTAACTCCCAAATTGAAAACTTTCACTAGATACACGTTAGAACAACATATCGATGGATGACATATACGCATTTAATACATTTGTTTTATTGATTACAGGATGTTTATGTGGCGCCAACAATAGAGCAGTGGTGTCAGTATAGAAACTGCCATACTTGGGGAATGACAGCTATGCATGTGCGCTGCACAAACTATGATATGTGGCATTCTGCTTCTCAGACTGGTCCTAAGTGTGTTGCAGAAGTGCAGGAGATTACAGACTTTATAAAACAAGGTCCATTGAGAGTCACCTTTCATAACTACCGACACTACCATGGTAAGTTTTGTAGCTAATGGTATTGTTTATGCTAATAATTTCACTAGATATCATATCACCTTTAAGCAACATTCAAAAAGTTATCTAAAAATAATACAAGTTTAATATTTTGTTAGTACTCAAGTATACATATGCAGAGTATCTGAAACCACCTGAAAGGCTGCAGGAACATGAGATGTACAACATGGTATGTAAAGACAGAGGATGTCATGCACCTACAGATCATTGGTATTTTTGCCGTACCCAGAAGGACTTACAAAAGCGGAGTGGCGATCACTACCAACCTGCATGTACAACATAGTGAGAGCTACATATCTTAGTAGTAGCTACATATCTTACATAGTAGGTGAGAACTGCGTTTTTTCCAGTGACCGCAAGAAACCAACGTTCGCGTGACCTTCTCGGTACCCGTTGGCAGTAAATATTAATCGCATGTAAATTACTATTCATTAGTTTATTTTATTTAATGATTAGTACATTTGTATAGCTGTATAGGCACCTTTGTATAGGCCACAGAACCTAGAACGGTGCTTTTTAACACGGCAGCAACTTTGCTGTTTCAAACGCACCAGTGTCGTTGGGCACCGTAAAGAGACACGCTAACCAGAGATGACGTAATTTTTGTGTAAAAACGATGAATAGGTTATGTATAGAGGCGTGTACTAACTGGAGATTCCCGTTAATGTGCCCTAGATACCTAGTAGCGGCTAATAGTCCAAAAAGTATGGTACTCTATGAGGCAGACACTCAATCACACACACGCACGCACGCACGCACACACAGACAGACAACGATTGCCGTTTATATAGTAGATTACTTGAGTTCACTCTATACAGTGATTACTTGAGTTCACTCTATACAGTGATTACTTCAGGTCACTTTATATCGTGATTACTTGAGTTCACTCTATACAGTGATTACTTCAGGTCACTTTATACCGTGATTACTTGAGCTCACTCTATACAGTGATTACTTGACGTTACTCTATACAGTGATTACTTCAGGTCACTTTATACCGTGATTACTTGAGTTCACTCTATACAGTGATTACCTGACGTTACTCTATACAATAGTTACTTAAGTTTGTTTTATACAGTTGACACTTAAGTTCACCCCATACAGTGATTACTTGAGTTTACTCTGTACAGTGATTACTTGAGTTCAGTTTATACAGTGAATACTTGAGTTCACTATATACAGTGATTACTTGAGTTTACTCTGTACAGTGATTATTTCAGTTCACTCTTTACAGGAGTTATTTATGTTCACCCATTTACAATAATTACTTCCGGTTACTCCATACGGTCAGGTATGATCAGGTGGCTGACTTTGAGGTTAGCTTTGTTTTTAGGAGCTAGAAAATAGTCACAGGTTTTGCAATTCACAACTTGTAACAGTATAAAGAATATTTTAACGTAGATTAATCTACTCTCGCTAAAATAGCGAGTGGTTGTGTACACCATCAAGAAGATCTTGCAGCAATCAAAATGCTTCTTACAGATACTCTAGTGAACTGCTGCGGCTGCTTTATCGTGTCAATGTTAGTATTCTGTTTGGGAGATTTTTGAGCATTCGCTTGCAACATGACTGACTGTTTCATCCTTTGTTTTGCACAGTCTACATTTAGCATCATTGATGCTATTGCCAATCCTTGCTTTTCTTTGATTGGCTCGCAGTGTTTGGTCTTGTGCTGCTAGGATCAGACTATCTGTTTTTTGCTTTAAGCTTCCACTTTTCACCCACTTCCATGTCTCTGGTGCTGTCTGCTCATTTGTCTGCCTTTGATATTGCCCATTCATCAGTTTCTGTTTCCATTCATCTAGCCATGCGCTTTTCTGTTTTTCTCTATATTCTGATCTTGACATCACTGATCTTCCTCATCAATAATTATCAGTTCACCTGAGTTATGTAGTATTCCCATTACGCTCATCTCTGTGTATTTCTTTAGACTGTGGTTTTTATACTTCACAGTTTTCTCAATACTCATGAGGCCTCTCCCTCTCTCCTTCCATTCTATATAGATCTTGTCTACATTCAGTCTAGGGTGCATTCCATGATGCAAGACAATCAATTTTTATGTCCTTTTTTCGATTTGCTTCAACTCTTCCTTAGTCTACTCTACAATGCCTGCTCTATATCTATACAAGTATACAGCCCAGGTATCAATAGCTTGGAATCCGTTTCCCAAATTCAACTTTGACTTCAAAACTCTCTTTACTCTGTCTCTGTGTTCTTCATATATTTTCATTGCATCATGTTTAATGTTATCTGCTTCCAGTAAACTAAGGTGTTGCATTCCTCATCTTCTTTGAAGTGAGGAATTTCTATTCCTCCTTGCATTTCCACTTTCTCTCTTACAGTCGAGTTTTCTCTCTTCGTGGTGATGGTGGCACATTTGTGTAGCTCAAATTCCATTTCGGTGTGATTGCTGTATATTCTAACAATGTTGATTACTGTGTTTATATCTTTTTGTGATCTTCCATAAACCTTTAGGTTGTCCATGAGAATTAGGAAGTTGGTTACATCTCCTTTTTTTGTACATTATGCTCATTTTAGAAACCTTAAAACCATTGTCAATGATGTCATGGCCATCGTTAGCATCAACAGTAACAAACTATCGCCCTGAAAGATTCCACACTTGATACATGCTTGATAGTTTTGTGGCTCTGCAACAATGTCAAAATTTTTTACTGTGTAGGGGTATACCATTTGCGAAGGTACAACACTTTGCCTATTTTAGGTACTGCTGTACCAAAACACCATTCTGTTAACAATGTTGTCTGAACCAGCAGCCATTCTTTTTATTGTCCTTTGGTCACGTTCGACAGATGGCCTGTATGTGCAACTTAGCAAATGATTTACGTTCCACATTTTTAGCATGCTAAAGAACTACACGCTTTTGAAGCATGGACTGGCGTCAGACAGCAACTCTTGTGGGAGACCCCGCTCTTCAAATATGCGTACCAAATGTGCTATTACAAAGTTAGCTGTCTCCTCTTTCAGATTTAACCATATTGCAAACCTGCTAGGGTCGCAATCCACAATGGTTTAATAAGGTATTTGGCCCACATGTGTGATGTCAACAGCAAGTCAATGCCACACTGTTTCTACTTCCAAATTTCCTTTCTCCCAACTCGCAAGTGAATGATCAATTTGTTTGCAGACTTGACACTCTTTCACAACCCTTTCAATCATATCTTTTGAGACCCTGTCACCAAACCTCTGATTAGCATATGAAGTACCCCATCTGATCAACTCCTTAATGATGAACTTGATGCATATTATATATTTCTTTATTAATACTTGCAGCCTCCTCTGCTGCTACACCCCGCATGATACTAGTGGTTTCAGCCATCTTTGATTCACCCTAGTTGAAATGTCAGCATGGTTATCATTTGATTTGAGCTAGGACATTCATAGAGTAATGCCATATTCTTCTACTAATTACACAATAACTCCAAGCGGTCTCTTGACTATCATTTCCAAAAATCTACTGACTTTGGAACGAAGGCTTTTCGTGATAATATAATTGACCCAGTTGTACACTGAAAATAAGTCTGTAACAATCATAGCTTGTTTTACTCCCAACTTTATTGCTAGGTTTAATCCTTTCAGTACTGCTTTAAGTTCAGCTACATTGATATGCATACTGTCATCAATTTTCCTCAGCCATGATGCATGTTCTACAATGGTACTTTCTATTTTTATGCTTGCACCAATAGCTATAGAGCTTGCATCACACCAGACCTTGCAACACTCAACCCTATCCTCAGACTATTTGCCTTGTACTGGATCATGTCTCAATACCATATTTAGTGTTTCATCTAACATTCACAGCAATTCTTGTGCTATTGCATCATCTCACTAGCCATCAGCCAGCTACTGGGTGACCAGTCAGTTTACCACCAGCAGAAAACAAATCTCTCTTTGTACTGATGCTTTCTATTGTTGGCACAGCTGAGCCACGCTGCCTGTACATATCTTTTTTCACTGACTGTCACGCAAAGCCCCAGAACTCGCGCTCCATGTAAATCAACAGGCTCTTTTGTGACTAAACCAAACTTTAACAAATTGCTGCAGACAACTTCGACTGGCACCACTGGCTTATTTCCCAAAATGTCATCAGTATATTGATCAGTACCATCATCATTGTTGACAATATCTTAAACATAATCTTAGGTGCCGCATTGAGACTGAAACCTAGTCTAGTCATGACACACAATGTTCCATTGAACATAACAGCTTGAAATCTTTGTAAACTAGCATCAACATGCAGTTGTAAACATGCTTTCTTTAAGTCTAACATGCAAGCATCACTGCCTAACTTACACCACTCATGGAGTTTATCTTGGCATACTGCGGTATTCAAACCAGGATAACTGCTGACATACTCATTCAGTTCTCTGCTATAATCCATTACAGGTCGTACCTTTGTTTCTTTGTTAAATTGTGAAGCCGCCAACAATGGAATAATTCAAGTCACAGGTCCATGAAGCGCTTCTCGGTGTGGCTGCAGCTAACAGTTGTCTATCCATTGCATAACCTGTTTTTCATATTAATTTCTGAGGATATCATCTATAGCATATTCTCCACATGTATTGAATACTGTATGCTCTCTACCTGACCATTTCCAAGCAACTGTCCACTTGTGACCGTTGAATTGCGCTTTAAAGTCTCGATCATCTATAAATATTTGCCGCTGCTGGTCGTCATTATGACTAACAGGACTAGCTGTGTTACATAGCAGCATACCAACTGTTCTTAACTGCCATGGTCCAAAAGACACCTCTATTTTGATCTATAGATACGCCACCTAGCTTTGCAATGCCATCCACACTTAGTATCCTCTGGCAACCACTTACTAGCTTCAGAGCAATCATACTCTGCGCTGTAATTTTACATGAAGTGTATAATTTTATCAAGAGTTGCCTCACTCTTGCATGTATTGATATATCAATTTAATATCATTATTTGTTGCTGAGCGCCTTTCGGCAGCAATCCTGACTGCTGTGCTGTATAATTGATTGCTTACATCTGCTATCAACCAAAGCTTTTATCTTTGTGCCTTTCACCCACACATAAACAAATGGTAGCACCGAGTTCTTTATTTTGGGGGAAGAGCCGGTGCATACACTTCCTCACTGGCTTTTCCTGCATCTGAAAACAGTTTCTTTAGATGTGTCCAAATCTTTTACATAAGTAGCATCTGACCTTACGGCACTGCCAATGCTGCCTTTTTTCCAGCAGCACATGTGGTTGTTTCACCATTTCCTGCAGCTAATATCATACACACCCTCTTTACTAATTCCGGGAGAGAAATATCTTCTACAGAAGCAATAGATGTTAGTTGTGTAGCCACTTCTGAAGGCAATTTTGCCATTAATGCTCATTTAAGCAACGGGTCAAGTTCTGATTGTCATATCAAAATCGCTAAACATTGTAGAGTTCTCTTAGTGTTCTGTTTTGCAGCTGCTCGTAAGCATTGAAATTGTTTACACTATCAACAAAACTGCCTTTAGCTTACGGTAATCTCCTTTAACATGATATTCTAAATGTTTATAAACAGCAAATGCTGTTCCTGACAAGAATACTGGTAAAAATGCTGAAAGATTGTCCACCTTTTGCAGCTTAGCCACCAACTCTAGCTTATCCAGATGCTAAAGTCACCGTTTTTACTATCTTCATATGTCTTGATTAACTTGGATACCTTCTCTGACATTTCTATTGCAGGTTAAGAACTGAAATAGCTTGTGGTTTAAAGGAACATATACAAGTTTCCACACAGATGCAATAGATGTATTTTCACTGATAGTCGCTTGAATAATGACTGCAAAAAGACAGATTACTAAAGGACAGACTCTAGTTACATAAAATAGGGGGTGTTGCATAGTACATATCAAAGAGTGTCTTACACCATTTGATAATGCAAACTCCATGAGTCAGCTCAGCTACCTCGGCTATACTCGGCTCACCTTAACCAACCTCATTATAATTTAGATAAAAAGAGCCGAGTCACATACACGAGTTGCATTACATAAGAAGATGACAAAAAGCGATAAGCATATAAAAGAAGCATATAAGCATACAAAAGCACACGTCAAACGATTTGCTTTATGCCATCTTCTAGCTTGGTCAGACACCCTAAAAGCCTGCTCCAGGAGTGTAGTCTCCCAAAGCTAGCCTAAAAACTGAGTCTGAGAGCAACTGACCGGCACGCAGTCGGAAGCCTACCTTGAAGGCAGCAGGGCCGACACACCGTCGTCGGTCAGACTCAGCAGACACATCAGAGAACTGTCTCAACAGATTCAGGAGTGTCTAGTCTCCAATACTTGCTTTGCAAAGCAGGGGTAAAACAGAACCAATCAAGGTGCAAGAGCTGATTTCAGCCTCACTCTGACAATTATTTCCTCTCTGGAAAGATGAAAGGGTGGCCCTTCCAGTTTCTGATTGATGCCCGGTGCACTACAAACTTGCTGAGCAAACAAGTGTTTGTCAAGCTCCTCCAGAGCAGGAAGATCTTGTTGAAGAGTCATAGCCACGGTTTCATGACCAAAGGAGTGGTTTATGAAGTCATATGCCTGCCTATACGATTCCGAGAAGTAAAGACCAAAGAGGTGTTTATGGTGAGCCCCATCAATAAGAACGCCATCCTTGGGATGCCCATATTGGTGGCTCACCAGTGCACTATGAAATTTAAGTAGTCTGTGATCTTCATGAACAGTCTGGTCCCTGCCCGGTACAAACAGGCATGGGCGATTGTTACCCAGCAAAGCGCAAATGATATGAGATTCGGTAATGTCAGCTAGAACCCAAAGAAACAAGATCCCAACTGATATAAGGGCTGAGCTGGAGTTGGCGAAATACAGAGCTGATGACTCAGAGTTTAGCAAAAAATTCGGGAGTTGGTTAAAAAAGCTCCGAAGGCAGTTATAAAGTAAACAGAAGGAAGAACAGAAGTGCGATGTCCCAGGAGAGTCAGCCTGGCCTGTGAGTCCCTCGCCAGCCCAGCCCTGGAGCCTGGGGCAAAGAGCACTTGGTGTCCCTTGCCACGGTCCTCAGCCACCTAACCTATATGAAGAGTGGACATTAGTTTCTGCTCTGACACCCGACTGTAGGAAAGGAGAGCGTCTTGGCCAAGCTGCCTCTATGAGCAACTGTTTTTATAACGGAGAGGCTCATGTTGAATTACACCTGGTTGGCGCTCTGCCAATCGATCAATCAGGAACGAACCAAGATGCGAGAAGTCTGGAGTACGAGACCTGCAATGTTGACCCTATGTCTGGCTGACTATTTCAGTGCCGGCAAGTTATTAGAATTGCTGATGTCTTTAATGGGGAGTGTGTAGTGGCGGCCAGCCAGGCACCAACACCAAACGGTCTGGCTAGAAGGTCATGAAGTAGTGGCATGTGTAATAAATTGAGTGATTGCTTAGCTGCCAACTCTGCTATTAGAATCAAGTTGGCACAGCAACGAGACCGTCCTATTTGTTATAAACAAAATGAGTCAGCTCAGCTACCTCGGCTATACTCGGCTCAGCTTAATTGACGCCATTATGATTTAGATATGAGAGCCGAGTCATGTACACCAAATTGCACCATAAAGAAAGATGGTGGAAAGAGATAAGCAGGAGGTGGAGCCTACTGTGTAGGAAAGCATATAAAAGATGCCTGCCTAGATCATTCCAGAGAAGTCACAAACTATGCACATGCTCTCTGTATGCACGCTTATTTGTTTACGGCATTGGCATTCATGTATATTTATATATTTTGCACAATTATGTATATTGATAGCTAACACTTGGTATGTTTATTGTTGACTGCCTTGTAGAGAGTAAAGGAGCAGGTAGTTTTGTTTACAATGGTACACTTCCTTTTCTAGGGATTTGGGAATTAGCTCCGTCTTACCAGTTGTCATCTACTCTGGTGGTTTCCCTTCTTCTAGGCATTTACTGAGCTAATTCATAGTTCTAGCATGTAGGCTAAAAAGTTTTTTAGCTAGTATCCTTGTACTTCATTTAGTTCGGCTGCCTTCTATAGTGTCAACTTACTTACGACCCTTCTTAAGCTTTCTGTGCTGATCTCCATGTTGTCTTGCTGTTCCACACCTGTCAAGTCTTTTTTTATTTCTTTTATCCATTCAGCATCTCGGTTATGTACATGAGTCTGTTCCTAACCGCTTCAGGACTTTAAAGCTGCATTCGGTTCAGGTAAAGGTACTTGTACCCGGTCTTTTTTCTTTTAGCCTTTGATAAAATTTTCCCTGCCTTTTTCTCAAACAGTTGGTTCTCTCGATGCTGGTTTACTCTGTCACTCTATCTGTTTAACTTGCTGCCATGGCTTTATGTCTTTGTTTCCGTTTTTCAATTACAGTGTCTATGCTTTCTCTCATGAGCCTGTATTTATATCTCAATGATTGTGTTACTTCTTGACGAGCTTCCTTGATATTAATCATCTTGTCAAGATCTTTCCTTATCTCTTCCACTTTTCTTTGCAATCTTATTTTCTATGCTGGCTCCTCTTGTTATTCTTTCCAATTGGTTTGTTCACCTTCAAGCATTTTAGCCCAAGGTCAGCTCCAGCAAGGACAAGCCTGTTGGTTTTGCTGATGTCTGCAGCTGCCATGAACCGCATCGCTTTTTGATCTCTGCAATTTCTCTACATAGCTTCTCTTTTGGTATTCTCATAAATTTAATAATTGCCAATTTTTCTTCATCATTAGCCATGATATCATCCAGTTTTCTAATAATTCTCTCTTTCTGTTTTGTTGGATCTCATTTCCATTTTTTACTGTTTGCTGTTCTGGTGTTTTTATGGTATATTCTGTTTGCTCGTGATGTGTAGTGGTTATTTCACTAAGGTCTTCATCTGGTTCTTCAGTCTCGCTTGGTGCGATATTCAGAAATCTACTCTTGACTTCTTCCATCTCCTGGTCTGACAGTAGGTCATCTCTTTTGATCACTTCAACTTGGTCTGCAATACTCTGATCAGTAATGCTGCACAGTCTCCTATCCTTCCACATCTGATGCATTTTTTTCATACACCCTTTTCTCTCAGGTTTGCTGAGGTAGTAACACTCCATTGTGTTGATGCTATTCTGCCTGTTTTTTCTCGTATTTCTAATATTAGCATTAATTCCAGTAGCAGATTGACGACAATTCCATGCCTGGTCTCCCACATGAGAACTGTTGGGCAAGAGTTGATTTGTGTTACAGGTCCACTCCGCGTTGTTAGGGTTCTTGCTTGTTTGTGTATTCATCTTAAAGTATGAGTATAGTTTTCTGTTGGGATTAGCTCTATTAGTCTTTTGAATTCCTATTGAACAACAGAGTTGTTCTGTTGAGGTTTTTTCTCTTAGCCTTTGACTGTCACAATGATTTATCCCGCAAAACAGTTATGTAGAGGTCCAGTGAAGCGCCGGGCACCATGCCAGTATTAGTGGGTCACCATTAACACCTATTCACTAATAGAGCCTATTATTACTAACATTATTATTATTATTATGTCCTTATTGATTTCCTCAGCTCTTCAGCCGGTGGTACGTTGGTATCAAGATAGGGCCCCTAACATGGGATATTCAACACCTTTCTCAGTATCCCTGCTGACCCTAGTAGGGCAGAAAATTGTACTCCATCTACTTCCTTTGTCTCTATGTCTAGCAGCTGCATTTGCTCGTGCAGGCTCTTCACTGTTACCAGTGCTTTCACGATGATTAGTACTACCTTTGCTAATGTTTTCCATATTCTTCATCTTTCTTTCCAGGTCTTGATACCTCTCCACTTTCTCTTTCTCTTTTTTGTTATCCTTGCGTCTCTTGGCACGACTATGTTGATGATTCATGTGTGGTTGGTTCTTTGTCTAGCACAACAATGTCTGGTCTGTGGGCTTGTATGATTTGGTCTGTTTATATAAAAAGGTCCCACAGTATTTTTACTTTGCCGTTTTCTGTTCCACTCTCTGCCTGGCGCTTATACCAATTCCTCTTGTGATCTAATCCATACCACTCACACAGATTTGAATGACTCAGTTGCGCAACCTTGTCGTGTCGTTTCTCATACTCGGTCTGTGCCATTTTCGAACACTCGCTGAGTATATTATACTCAGCGGGTGTTGGAAAATGGCGCAGACCGAGTATAAGAAACGACACGACAAGGTTGCACTTTCATACAAGGTTACAATTTTTCATATTATGAAAGAATGAATGGAGTGTTTCACCTCTTGGGTGAAGCACTCCATTCATTCTTGCCAACTTCCTCATTTTTCTATATATGCTTCTTATATCCTCCTGTGTCCAGCTAAGGATTTTAGTAGGGTATCTGAGTACAGCCACCAGTCCTGTGTTGGTTGCTCGTGTTATTTTTCCTCTATTTAAATTTGATCCCAGTATTAATGTAAGTCTTCTTCTGTATTCCTTCATCACTTTTTCCTTCATTTTAATAATTTTATTGTTCTAATTTTTTCTTATTTTTATGCAGATTACTATTATTATTATTACTATTATTATTATTATAAACATCTTATTGTACCTTCATATTCTTTGGTCCATCCCTCTGAGCAGTTCCTTTTTCCAGGAACCATCATCATTGCTGACCTGCTGTTGGTGTAGCATCTGGCACATGGGACATTTTGATTTTGAGCTGAATTAGGAAAAATACCATAGCTGGAGCTTTCATATTCTGCTCCTGCCAACCATGAGCCAACAAAGGTAACGGAACCAGAGAACTTGTTGTACTCTGGATCCAGTGGCATACATTGGTGGTTTGCTCCTCCACCAGAGTGGCTATAGTTAGAGCCTCCCGCGTAACCTGAAACAAATTGATTCTAGTCTATATTCTTTCTGGTTAATATCCCTTAATCAACAAAATTATCTGTCTTAAAAATGGCTGGCTATTAGCAACAACCAGAAACAATTAGCTATAAATTTTTGTAATTATATGATATTTAAGAAAAAGTTAGTCGATTTAGGCCGATTTTACAGGTGCTCTCTACCTGCATAGACTAATGTTGAGTCATTTCCACAGGTTTTCTTGCCCCACCGAGTGTAAACTGCTCCTGCAGATGTAGACAGACTTGTGGGCCCAGGCGGGCCGGGCGGGCCGGGCAGGCCGGGCGGGCCGGGCGGACCAGGCAGACCAGCAGCTCCAGAAGGACCTTGAGGACCAGTAGAACCTACGGGACCCGGCAAGCCATCCAAACCTAACAACATATTTTTCTCTGCATTGGTACGAAAAACACCTTATTGCTAATGTTTGGTTCAGGTTGTATATTCAGGTGAAAAAAGTGTGTATTTTTAGACAAACTCAACGATGACCTAAACTTTCTTGATATAACCATGGCAAACATCTATGAAATGAAAACAATGAAACACAGTATTGACAATGTAATGATACGCTTAGATGAATACGTATGCAACCTACTGAAGATGATTGAATGCTTTTGAGCGTCTGTATTTCTCATAAAAAAGCTTAAAAAATTTTCTAATGAAGTTTAGAATCTTAGATGAAAAGAAGAATTCGCTATTAGATCTATGCAATGTAATGTAAAGGAAACTTCCGGCTTCCTTTACTCTCTACAATAATGCAAGAATAAATACATTGAGTGTAGTAAATGCAAGAATATATATTCACCCAATATATATAAATATCCATGTCAAAACGCGTGCATGGCCTTATCGATAAGTCGGTCAGCCAACCTCTAGTCCGCAAGAAGGGTAAGGTAAACCATGTTGCCACTTTCAACCAACTGCCTGTGCCCTCCAGTGTGACATGACTTGGTCATGTGACACATGCCGATACCAGCAGAGACACACATAAATGGCAGAGTGCTAAACGGCGCGTTGCCAACTCCTGCAAACGCTAGTGGTGATTCGACATAGGACACAGGTCGAACAAGCCTTTCAAACGTTCCTCCTCTGCTGTCTCCATTGAGTCTATCAAGCTTAGAATATCAGCTAGAGAGTGAATTGCCTCACCTGATTTATCCATCTTGACACTATAGCAGGAAAGTCTATTGAGAGTGCTAGCTGTAGTAGAAAGCTTGTTGTGCTTCTGGGAGAGAACTGCATCACCGTAGGTGCAGAAAAATTGGCTCTGACTCACTAACTTCCCCCCACTCCACGGCCTCTGTACTCCTATGCTTCTGCTTCTTTAGATTGGTTGCCACTACTGATAGTCATGCTCATTCCCCATATCGGTCTGGTCACAAAATGAGCCGAGCTAGTTTGGAATTATGTCGAGCTACCAAGGGACTTGTGGGCCAGGAGTGTACTCCCGGAACATCACACTTCTGTTTCTCCAGCTGTTTTCAAAGCTCCTTTTGCAGT
Source organism: Watersipora subatra (assembly GCF_963576615.1). NCBI lineage: Eukaryota > Metazoa > Bryozoa > Gymnolaemata > Cheilostomatida > Watersiporidae > Watersipora > Watersipora subatra. The sequence goes on along the minus strand of NC_088709.1, from coordinate 1,780,306 downwards.
GCCTCGAGCTCCTCACTGAACTCAGGGTTAGTGGAGGTTCTGTTCTTCTGTCTTTTCTTCTTTTGTTCTTTTCTTCTGTCTGTTCTAGCTTGGCTTTACACTCAGCCTTTGGCTTTCCTGCTTTGGCCTTCATGTTACCATCCTTTTAAAGCTTTATGGTAATAGGCCCTCGTCCGAGCTCTTCTGGGCAAGCATAAAAAGCTTCAGCAAGCGCTCGCTCTGCACTGAAGATTGGCCCTGGCGCTCTATCAGACAAGTGTAGTTTAGCCATGCTTTCATGACCTAGTATGGTCTCACAAATTTGGCCTGTAGCTTGGGGTTGTCCCACTCCTTTTTCTTTTTTTTTAGAAGCCAGGCCAAGTCTCTTGGTACATATAGCAGAGGTTCCTCCTGGTCCTAATGATGACTACTTGCCCCTCTTGCAGGGTCCCTTGTACCTCCTCCAGCCGTCTCAGTATTTTTACCACATATTCATGCAATGTTAGGCCTAGATTGGTGGTGGGCTGAAGTCTAACTAGTCTAAAAGGCGCAATTCCCTCCCCAACATCAGCAGGTTAGTGTGTGTGGGCAGGGCCGAGTGTGGTGTACCTCAATGCGCTTGCATCAACAGAGGGAGCAGCCTGTATCGCTTCTCCTGACCACGGATCAGCAGCAGTGCTCGCAAAGATTCACTGAGTTGTCTTTTGTTGTGTTCGACTACACTGTTGGCTTGGGGGTGGTAGGGGGTTGTGTGAGTCTTCTCCACTCACTATGTTGGCACAGCTCGGTCGTCAGTTAACTTTCAAAGTGGGCTTGCTAGTTGGTGCGGACGTGATCCGGCAAGCCTTTGTAGCAAAACACCTGCTTTTTCAATGCACTACTGGCCACTAATGCTAATGCCACTACTGGCCTCCAGTTGGCCTCGAGCCTCCTACTGACAGCTGACCATCTATTGGCCTCCAGCCTACTTAGCTGTCACCTCCAAGAAGGCTAAGGTATTCTGTCATCTTTTGAAATGGTCCATGAGTACAAGGATATATTTATTGCCTCTTGGTGTTTTTAGCATTGGCCTCACCTGTTCCACGGCCTCCTTTTGCCAGGAACGTCCAGCAAAGTCTATGCCTGTCGCCGGCTGTCTTAGTCCTTCCGTGCTTTGTCACCTGGCAAACTTCACAGCTCCTGATCAGTCTTCTTACCGTAGCTATCATCCCTGGCCATTACCAGGCCAGTCGCAGTTGGCTGATAATTTTTCCTACACCAGGGTGGGTAAAGGTGTGCGTCTGTCAGATGGTGGTCTCTCTGATAACCTGTGGGCAAACGACACACCATAGAAGCTGGCTATAGGCAGAATTTGGGCCTCTAACACCCATTCCGGTCATTGCCTTAAGAATGGTCGGATTCGGTGCAGCGGTCAGAGCTCTTGGCCTCCCAACTCTAACTGCTCTCATGTCAGCTCCTCAAACTAAGTGATAATGTTGTATATAAAGGCCACAAGGTCCCTGTCCATAGCTTGTATCTGGGCCAGCTGCTCACCAATTTCTTTTTGAATCTTCAACTGAGTCGTGCCACAGAGTACCGAGGTGGCCTCGGTCAATTTTGGGCTAGCTCCCTTGGCTGTCGTAGCAGTGAACAGGTCCGTACGATCAACCACCTCACACTGGGTTCTAGCAATTCATGTCACGGTTGACAGGCTTTTCTCGAGTTCTTCCGATGAGCTCTGGTTCTTCCTAGCAAGCTCCCTTTGAGTTGGCCTTCTGTCTTTCAGCTAGAGGAGTTTGCACTGCCGGCAGTCCTTGCAGGTCTGTCTACTGAGCCCATTGTCATTCCCATGGCAGAGTCCAGCTCGGTGTTCTGCTGTATACTTGAACTCTGCTAGAATCTCCAACTATTTGATCACTTAGTTAAAAGGCTCCTTTTGCCGTCATAGCTATTGAAAAAACTGGCTGTGTTCGGTGCACAGAAGGAACGGCTTGTCATATGGCTAGGGCTAGAAGTCTTTTATAGTCTTTATCATGGCAAGAAGCACCCACCAGGTCATGCAATAATTTCTGTTGACAGGCCAGGGTCTTGCTAAAGAGCACAATCACTCTCTTGGTTGCCCTTTATACTTGAGAGAGCACAGCACTCATCTACAACCATTTGCATCTGTGTCCAACATGTACGGCCAATTTGGATCAAAATAGCCCATTACAGAGCCTAGGAAAAGTGTTCTTTTAGCTCATCAAAGGCCGTCTGATCTTCCTTTACTCCCTATCCATTTTTCACCCTTGCCAGTCATTCGGTGTAGAAGCCACCCTGTGGTGGCGAAGTTGAGTATGCATTACCGGTAGTAGCCCACTGTACCCAAGAAGCCTTGCAGTTCTTAAAGCTCTTTAGAGCCTGGCCACTCACAGACTGCCCTTAATTTTTTGGGGCAGTAAATGCGCAAGTATTGAACTTGCAGTTAAAAAAGCTCACATTTGAAAAATTTCAGTTTTAGTTGGGCGTCCTTCAAGCGTTGGAACACTTCTTCTAGCCAATGTAAGTGTGTGTTGAAGTTGGAGGCAATGGTTACGATGTCATCTAAGTAGATGCAACCCTTACAGCACATGCTCCATTAGTCTCTGTAAAGTGGCTGGCGCTGAAGTAAAACCAAAGGAAAAGACCTTCCACTTCCATAAACCAGAATGGGTGAAGAATGCCAATTTTTCCTGTGCATCGGTGTCCAAGGGTACTTACCAGTACCTACTGAACAGATCTAGTGAACTGTTATATTTTCTGCCGAATAATGCATTGAGACTGTCATCGATCCTGGAAATGGGGGGTTAGTGTCTTACTCAGTGATGGCATTCAGCTGTCAGTAGTAGAACCAAAACTGCCATCTGCTGTCCTTCTTCCGGACTAACACCACCAGGGAGCTTCAGGTGCCTCCAGTTGGTTTGATGACTCTTTGCTCAGCAGCTTTTTGACTTAGTGTTTAGCTTCTGCTTATTTTTCTGAACCCAGCCGATGTGGAGGCGGTCAGATGGGATGAGTTCCCTTTTTCAGTAGAACAGACTGTTCCATCTCCGTGGTTGAGCCCACATCTTGTCGCTGGTGCTGAATGTGCCCTAGTAATTTATCAGCAACCATACCAGCCATTCGGCATGTCCCAACTCAGTGCAGTTTTGTCTGGTCGTTGTAAAAAACCTATTAGCCGACCGTAATAGCCGCCATGATGCAGCCATTACAACGGGCTTCTGACACGGTGCTGACAAACTTTCTCTTGTTGGTGAATATGTGTTGGGGGCCTTAATGCAACTAGTAGTTGGCACTATTGTTGTGGCCTTTTGCTGTTTCCCTGGTGTGGTGGTTTCTTACAGGGACAGTTACGTTGAACGTGCCCCTGTCTCCCTACAGCCCTAGCATGGCAAGGGTTTTTTTCATGGCCCCTTGAAGGCAACTTTTTTTGCTGCTGTAACTGCTGTACCTATTGGAACAGCTGCTGCACTAGTAGGGCTAGCTGACTGACTGCTTCGTCCTGAACCACAGCTGTCCATTCCTCAGAGACCTCTTTCACAACCCAAACTTTTGTCACTGCGTGGCCTTTAGGCTTAACTTAAAGGAATTTGGTCTTAGCTCAAGCTGCTTCCGTCATGGTGGCTGTCAGCACAACCAACAGGTGTCACTGTAAGCTTGCCTCATTTATGGAACTGCAGAACAGCTCATGAGACATGTCGGCCCTATAAGGTGCCAGCAAGTCTCAATACGCTACACGAAGCAAAGGCTCTACCTGACAGGCATGCATCTGTAAAGTGGTACCTGCTGCTTGTCGGAGGATGCTCTCTATACACCGAGCCTGCCAAAGAGAGAAACTGAAGCAGCCTGGAATTGTGTCAATGACGACTTCTACGTGGTCAGTATGTCCACAGTTTTCTGCTTCTCACTTCAGAACCTCCCGAAAGTGCAACAGGCTGGTCCCATTTGTCTAGTCGTTAGCTTCTATCCCCTCCTAAAACAGCTAATAAAGTACTTTTAGACTCAAGTACTGGAGTGACTTGAACTGATTACCTGAAGCATGGGCCTACAGAACAAACATCATTTGCTCAAGCACCTCGGCCAACTATTTCGTGCCACCGGCGGTGCTTTTTGGGCGTTGGGCATTTTGTCTGCCTTTGGGAGTGCTTGCCCATGGCCGAGGTGAGTGGCGTTACTCCAGCAATACAACCTGCCAATATCAAGGTTAACCCTCATCTTTTGGTGTTCTCGGTTTTGTGTAAAGCCGGGATTCACAATCCTACTGCTGCTACCAGTGTAAAGGGAACTGCTCAATCTTTTTACTCTTCATAAGAATAAATACACTTACTGTACTTACATGTACATGTACTCACACTTACTGTATTATTCAGAAAAAAATTTGCTCAATATACACAAGGATACTTGAAGTCAATACAATAAACAGTAAACAATCGTAAAGAGAAAATGCACAAGCTTTGCTGGCTCTTTGGTAGCGCGCTCCTTATATCCTCTTGCTTTTCCAATAGGCCTCGCTTCTTGCGTATCGTTTACCGTCATATTTTTTTGTTGTGACTTGGATCATTGAACACTCACGTGCAGCTGAGTCTTCTGTTGTGGTACTGAAACTCGGCGCAACTATCACATTGGTCGTGTAGACGATCCTGACAACCCTAGTCATGTCGTCCCGTCAAAGTATAAAAACGAGGACAAGGTCATAACTTCTTATCACCTTATAGTCGGTGAGTAGTAGCTTTTAGTTAAAGTACACTGCTGTAATTATAATCTCTAAGTAGTATACTCTAGTAGAAGTACATTACAGTAATTATAATCTGTAAGTAGTATTTTTTAGTACTGTCGATTGCTGCCATTTTTGCTATAAAATGTTTGTCTTGAGTCAGCTAGACGCATCAAATCGTTGAATAGAAACTCACCATCTTTACCAGGAGGTCCGACAAGGTTAGACAGGTCTCCTGTAACAGAAAATATTGTAATCCACCAGAATTACACTCTATGAGTTTAAATTGTATAGAAAGTGTTCAGCCTTGCTCCCACTCTATTCTCGCTTCCCATTTGTTTTGAGGGCAGGTCTCATCTGATTTTATTTATGAAGCAGAGTTTGCCAAACAATTAGAGTTGTCAGAATTGCACTCAATAATTCATTCCAAAAACTGCCATGCCTTCAGGCAGATCAAGTCTATAACACCTCACGGATTGCATGCTAATTACTTGCTGCCAAATTTAAGCTGGCTGAGGCAATTGACAAAGTAAGGTTTTCCTGCCTCAAAGGAGTTTGAGGCAAGGATATTAAAATACTAAAATGTTTCTTCAGTCTAGTCTGTTTTCAAAGATATAATAATATTATTATTGTCTAACCGTATGGGAGGCTGTGGATGTCTTCCATGATTGCTCTCTTTCTAATGTTTGGAGTTGCCTCTCTTCTGTTTTCTTGCTGTGTGAGCATCTTTAAGCAAAGATTTTAAAGTTAATATTCACCTTTACATATGTCGTGTATATATTACAGGGCACCTTAATCCTTGTAGGACTTCTTGTAGCCTGTGATTTTTGCCGAATAAGTAAGTTATCTTACCAACATCATTCATTTAGAGAAATCAGACTTCTAAATTATTGGTTTCTTTTAATCAATAAGGAATTTATTTAAAAGTCACCAGACACAACTTTTTTCTGCTACTATCACAGGTTGTTCTGTCATAGAAAAAACTTATCCGAATAATACTCTATAGCGCATTGATTGATATCTTTGCATTTTGCATTACTTTTCCCATGACTCACAAAAGAAAATCTTACCATAGACACTAGTTTGTCTAGGAGTTGTTTCATCTCATTCAATGCTTGTTTGTTCGCAAAAATCTGTCTCTGCATATCTGAGCTGTCGGAGTCAGAAGCAGTGCTACCAGAGCAGTTAGTCAGTAGACTCCAGAGCGCTGCCAACGCTATCAGATAAAACCATCCTTGCATGTTGTCCTTCAGGCTTGTAATGAGAATGGAGTATGAGCCAACGTTTTTGATGCTAGTTTATCACAGTTTCAGTCGCCAATGAAGTGTAGCCGTTTGATTGGCTGTTTTCACTGACTAGTACTAGGCAGCTTCCTCTTCTCATTGAACAAGCTTGAAACTTTTGAGCAGCATTCAAGAGGTTTGTAGAGCAACTTAAAAAGCGTTTAATCGATGTATAGAGTCCTACAGATATATACACGGTGAAGATTTGCTTTGCACAATCATAAAACCCGTTACCACTTATTTATATGTTCAGAGTCTGCTGTGCAGCTTTGTGTTAGTTTATATTTCAGTAGCTTGTCGGTCATTGTTAATCTATATATATATTTCTCAAAGTCCGTCTGTGGATCCGTCTGTAGGTTTTCCGACTATACACTGTAGCTATTATTAGAACACCTGAGCTGGACAACAATGCAGACTCAAAGTCATGGCTTACCGGCATTGGAAGCCTAACCTTATTAACTAGCTTAGTGGAATTTTCCATTGGCAATATGCCAGGCTACTAGCTTGAAAGGTACTGTTGTTTCACAAAGTTTTAAAACCTTTACAGTTGTTTTTATTTTTCTCCTGATATGTAGTTTGAAAGTTAGAATGGTAAATGTTGTTATATATTAAAAACAAATCAATTTTCTGTCCAAATACTCTTCTATTACACTGGCAACGCCGAGTGGTACAGCTAGTTTCTATATATTATGCCTGACACATAACTGCTAGTAGTAACTGCTAGTAGAGATTCACAATGCGGAGATTTAATTGCTTGGTGATGACTTTTTAGGTGGACAATTTGAAAATCGCCAGCATTTAAAGAGATATTGCCAATTGTATAAACAATATAATCATGTAATGGCGCATTATCTCATACCTGACTATTTTCAAAGTGGCCTGGAACTAAAAGGGACAGGCCTTCTAGTCTTATAATAACCTTATTCCATGGCCTTCCTCGCACACTTTATGAAATAAGTGTTTCTAGTTGTCGAGGACGAAAAACAGTTTCTTTTTACTTTAAAATATACAAAAAAAATTAACAAAAATTTACAAGTTTTTCTACATAATAATGATTAAACACTCAATTCTAAATCAGATGAGATTGATTGATTGCATTGATTTTTGAGGCTATGAATCACATGACTAGACTTTTTGAATCATTTGAACGCAGAAGGATATTAGTACCATTAGTGCCATGTCTGGGCATACATTTTTAACCTTTTTTGCCAGTTGCCCTCACCAATTACCCTCACTAGTTGCCCACACCAGTTGCCCTCACCAGTTACCCTTACCATTTGCCCACACCAGTTGCCCTCACTAGTTGACCTCATTTTGATCGGCTTTGCTCTGGTTATTCTCGTTTTAGTTACCCTTCTGCTGATTGTCCTTGCCCTCACATTCGTCTAGTTTAATTCATTAAGGTATTTGCAACCCAAAGTCAATGCCATAAGTAACTGGTAAAGGTTAGTGGTAAAGGTTAGTGGTTAAGGTTGGATGGACACTAAACCAAAGATATATTGAGTCAAAGAATGATAGAACTAGCTGTAATCCACTACTGTGATCATCATCAGGTAACACTCAACACTTGTAAAGAGAAGGCTGTTCTTGACAATATTTATTTTATAATAATTTCTTCACAGGACCTATTTAACTTTCTATTCAACCGATGATCAGCTCTGACTGAATATGCATACTTTAAAACTTCCTAGGAGAAAATTGGAACTATCAATAAATGTTTTTAATATTTACTGTAGCTTCTTAGCTATACGCTTGAAACAGCTGCAAATACTTCGAGGGAAGAATGTAAGAATTGCCAATCAATGATTCTAATATTTGCTGCCATAAGCATCTTGTTAAGTTGCTGCCGTAAGCATCTTGTTAAGTTGCTGCCATAAGCATCTTGTTAATTAAACACTTGAAGCAGCTTTTAGCACTTGATAAAAGGAAGATAAGAAGAGTTATCATGTGTTTAGTAAAACTTCATTTAACCTCACTGCTTATCTTAATTATTAAAGTGTTTTTAATTTTAAACTAAGTTCATGTTCGTGTCTTGATGGATATTGTGATCAGACAATGGCCAGTGTCTATGATACTAATAAGTGCATATTGTAGGTCAGAGAATTGACAGATAAATGCTCAGTGCTTACTTATAATTACATTTGAATATAATCGACTGCCATGCTACTGAAAATAGACAACAAAAGTCAGCTAGCTCGATCGGCACAAAGTTGCGAGTGGTTTTCTGACCCCAAGTACGGCATTATAAATATGTGATATGCGTGATTAGATTAAATTCTTATTTGCTTGATTTGGAATCGAACTCATGGTCTTCAGCCATGTATTAGTTCATTATAATGTGAAGAAACAGCCGTGAACCTTAATGCTCCACTTAAAACGAGTAGCTTTGTTCAAGTATAAAGTGTATATTCGTAATAAATATATAGTGTACTGCCAATATAAATATATAATGTACTGACAATATAAATATACAATGCACTGACAATGGTTTGTATCTTGGACAGGCCGGTCCCTCCATCAATCGATCTGGTAGGGTCGGGCTGTCTCTCTCTGGGCCAAGCCGGTCTTTTGCCTGTCGGCAGGTGCGGCCGGATGGTTGGCCATGCTGTTGCTCAGCTAGGGATTAGCTGCTACCTTCCAAAATAAGAAATGTTTTGTGTTGTTTATCTCAAAGCTAGCAGACACCTAACTGGTGCAACACTTCATAGGTTAATAATGCTAATGAGGCGGTTGATGAAAGCCTAGAGTACATTGACGGTGACGGTTTTAATCACGATGGGGCCCTGTTTTAATTTGTAAGAACTCAGTGTGCTCGAGGAGGTCAATGCCTACCATATGCTGACAAACAGGAGCTGCCATGTGTTGTCTGCTTTAAGTAGTCAAGCAGAACTATATATTTGTTACATAGCCTTTTATTTGTCATTTCTGGTGTAGTGCGTACAGGTCTCTTCAAATCTGTTACTCTGTACTGACTGTGACAGCATTTCTTGTCAAACTCTATTAGCTAGTTACTGAGGAGTAATAAGAATGAAGATGTGTGAAAATAAACATGAAAGTGCTAGAAGGGCAACTCAAATGTATCTCAATTATAAGAACAACAATGATTTACCTGCGATGGTCTACCTTTGAGTAATTCTTCATATCAAGGGATCAGCTACAGAAGATTAATGACCTCATTTTATGATGTAACAGAGAGTTGAGCTGGTCACGTTAAATACTAGCCTCTCTTGACAAACTGTTGTTTTTGCGAAGTTGTCCTCTGGCGAGCGGGGCGAGAAAAACAACAGCTTGTCACAAGACGCACTGCACCTGATGCATAAGCTGCACTGAAAGGGAGTTGTTCTCTTCCGTCTATGCAGCTTGGCTGCGATGTTGTCGGTCGCTCCATTGGTAATCAACAGATTTCGCGCAAACATTTATGTAGAAAAAATAAGAGACCGTAAGAACATTTGACCAGAGACCAGTCTCTGCGGTAAACTTTACTCGAACTTAAGAACTTAGGCAACAACAGCAACTAAACATGTTGTTATTTGTGTGCTCAGTCAGTTTAATTTTATTTTTGTATCAGTCAGTTTTATTTGTTCTTATTGATTTTATTTTTAATTTATTTTATTTTCAAGTTCTACTAAAGTTTACTGCAGAGACTGGTCGCTGGTTAAACGTTGATATCTTTTTTTCAACATAAATTTTTGCGCGAAATCCGTTATGATTACTATTTGAGCGACTGACATAACATCACAGCTAAGCTGCATAGACGAAAGAGAGCAACTCCCTTTTAGTGCAGCTGATGCATCAGGTGCAGTGCGTCTCATGACAAGATGTTGTTTTGCTCACCCTGCTCAACGGGGAACAACTCTGCAAAAACAACAGTTTGTCAAGACAGGCTAGTTAAATACTCATATAACTAAGTATTTATTATATCCGTAGGTGTAAAAATAGATATAACAAATAAATAAATATATACATTTATTATTTATATTATATATATATATATATTTATATATATGTAATGTAGGTGAATGCAAGCATGTCTTCTGTGTGTGAGCGCCGGCGTGCGCGCGTGCTTGCAAGCATGTCTTCTCTGTAGGTGTGAGTGCAAACAAATTTCCTCTGTAGGTGTGAGTGAAAGCATATCATTTCTGTAGGTGTGAAAACAGCAGGTCTAGTCAAAAATATTCTCTCAAAACTTGACACTACCAGAACAGTGGATGAATGGTTGTTCATTTAGCAGTTGTCTACACATGCCATGCTAGACAGTTGTATGGTGGTAAAACACTGAACTAAAGCTAGTGCAATAGATCATAAACAGACAATAGAATGAAATCTCTGTGTATTTGTTTGCTTCAACCAACTCATGTTTACCAGTAAAATAACATCAATTATACTGGGGCATCAAGAAAGCCTAGTCATATTTTATTTAAGCATCTCATCGGCTGAATACTTTACTGGTAGAGCTGACGTTGTTGTTAGCTGGTAGATACTTAAAAATATCCAACCATCTCGGGTTAACTTGGATGTGTTTAGATGCAGAATTTTTGTCAGCAACTAAAATAAGGAAATAAAATTTGACAATCATTTATTTGAAGAGTGAATATCTGCTAGCTAGGCCTACAGTATGCATTGCGAAAACAGCTTTATCTAAATTGGCAAAAAGCTGACTGGTATCTTATAAAAAGCTGGTAAAAAAAGCTGTTGGTATCCCACAAACAATGTTAACCAGACTAAATTAATAATAAGATAAGTCAGTGTGTAGTGAAGTAGTAAGGCTTCGCTTGCAGCATCTACCGCAGCTACCTACTGTAATAATATTTCACCAAGTAGTATCCACTATTTAGGACTCGGAGTTGTCATTCCTCTATCTTTTAGCTGCTTTTAGCAATTAAAATAAAAAAATGCTAACTTACCAAAGAATCTTCATAGATACAACTTCTAATCTCACACTTGTGTAGTTATCATCTATATGTATGAACCGTAATTTACAGTACCTGATAACTATCTTACTGGAGAGGTAGACACCTACATGTATGTCAAAAGGGAGTGTAGTTTTTACTGTTAGAGCGATGACAAAGTTTCTTGATGATCTTTTGATCAGTGATACATGTAGTACCTAAATTTGAGCAACCAATATATATGCAAGTATGCCTCTTCTGTAGGTGTGAAAACAAGTATGTTACCTCTGCAGATCTAACTACAAACATATCATCTGTGTAGGTGTGAGTGCAAGCATGTCTTCTTTGTAGATGTGAATGCAAGCATGTCTCTTCTGTAGGTGTGAGTGCAAGCTTGTCTCCTCTGTAGTTGTGAGTGTAAGCATGTCTTCTCTGTAGGTGTGAGTGCAAGCATGCCTCCTTTGTAGATGTGAGTGCAAACATGTCTTCTATGTAGGTGTGAGTAAAAGTATGTTTCCTATGTTACAGGTGTGAGCGCAAGCATGTCTCCTTTGTAGGTCTGAGTAAAAGCATGTCTCCTCTGTAGGTGTGAATGCAAGCATGTCTTTTCTGTAGCATAAAACAGACCTTTGCAGGTAAATATCTGCATTTGTTATAATTAAGATACCCGTGAGTTGAATTTCAAATGCTTTCAAGTTTTATTGTTTAAACAACAAATTCATTTCTTCACAGATTTTATGAAATAAAATTTGTTGAGTCAAAATTCAAACTATGGAGTAACATAAAACGGAACACCAACGATTGAACAAATAAAATACCATGTATTATAAATAGTGGAATAGATTGGCCATTGTTATATCATGAAATGTAAGCATTGATCTTCTGTGACTGATATTTTGTGACAGAAAAGTATCTACATGTACTTTTTTACTACAGGTAAGTTTTTCTTGTTATATGAATTTGAGTTTTGTGTCTCTTTACTCTAGCTAAAGTCAGACTACATGTAATTCCCTCATTGACACATATCTAAAGGCGATATTATTATCAACCTTGAGTGTTTGCTATCATGATTGATGTGTGTGTGTGTGTGTTTAGCATGAAACAAGGATAATAAAGTAAAACAACACTATTAACCATATTCATAATTTCTCAATATTACCTTCAGGAAGATAATTTATTAGACTACGCATAGAAGGTTGATAAGAACCGATATTTATGTATAACTATTTGCCTTTTACGTGTCTCTTTGACATTGTTGGGCAGTAAAACAAACACTGAACTCATATGACTTCTCTGCAACGACTTAATATTAACTGAGTTTGATGAGAAATGCTGTCACGAAGTCAGCTGAGAGTAACAGGGTTGAAGAAAAGACTTGACAAAGAAGAGACAGAAAAAAGGCACTCTACCAGACACAATAATTACAAAGTTCTGCAGTAAATATCGAACACTGTTAGACTACTTGGAGCAGATGACACATGTCAGCTCTTGTTTATCGACATATGGTGGGCATTGACCTCCTCGAGAACACTGAGTTCTAACAAAGTAAAACAAGGCGCCATCGTGATTAGAACCTTCACCATCAATGTACTCTGGGCTTTCATCGACACACTCAAAAGTTTTAGGACCTTGTCTGTAGTCACTAGTCATCAGGTATCCTAAAAATATGGAAACGAGTTTTGGTTAGTAATCGAAAAAGATTCACAATATCAATTTCTTATCACAATATGTAGTTCTTTTGCCAATATTGAATACTTTAAATAATGACCAGCCAATGACCTCTACAATGTTATCAGGCCCGTATTCCCTGGGGCGGCTGGCCGGCTTAGCCGCTCCAACTCTTTAGGAATTTTCTGCGGCCAAGGACAGTCAAACTCGGAGAACTCGCCCTCAGATAAAATGTAACATTTCATCTCGAACACGAGGTTGACTTGAACGGATTTGTTTGGTTTGTTCCTATGCAAATATTCTTCAGATAACTCGACCTCAACATCATTTACTCGAACAATTATTTGCCTAACGGCTATGGAGATGGTCTTTATCGCTGTAAAATATCACTTTATTCCAAGCCATAGAGACAACCATCAACTTTTAATAGTTCTTAGGCGTCATTATTATCATCAGCGGCAAAATATTCTTGTTAACGACTTTTATAAAGGTTTGCAAAAGGTCAAGTTTTACAAAACATTCGCTTGGCCATGTTCCATCGAAAGTGTAGAAACCTCCGATAAACTTAAATAAAATCGGCAAAACTGATCTTTATAAAAACGCTCAAAAGAAAAAGATGTCTTTTTTCTGAGCGCTTTAACTGCGGTCAAGTTTTGCCTATTTAAATCTAAAAACATCCCTGCAGTCACATCACCTAAAACAAATCTCAAAAAATAGAAAAATGTTTATTATTTCCGATAAAATTTTTAAAAACTTCACATGAGAGAAACCTGTTGGGGGCTTACACCTCCCCCTCTACACCCCCAAGTACTCATAACTAGTCGCCTAACATTAGCCACCCCAACTTGCAATCAGTGAATACAGGCTTGAATGTTATCATCTAATCTCACATTACACACTAGAAATTCTACTGTCATACAGCCCATGACCAAAGTGATATTAGAAAAAAGAAAAGGTACTGCTGGTTGAGAAATACAATATTAGCAGTCAAGTGGCAGTGCAGTGCAACAGGATAACTGCAATGGTAGCTGTAATGTACTGGGTGTTATTATGTACAACAAACAGCAATAATGAAAGGAAAAGATTATATGTTTATATCTCTCCCCTGCAATAGGAGAAATGCAATATTAGAAGTAGAATGGCAAGCTGCTGGGTAATATTCACAGGCTGGGGGGCTGTATATCATTGGTCATAGCAACCAATATCAAGAAGTTGAGATATTTATCTAGATTTCTGTATTTTTATCTAAAAAATTATGCTGAAATTAAAAATCTAAACAGATTTTAGCTGGTTGTCATAGAAATAGAATTATATCTATAAGAACATGTAGGCCTATTACTTAATTTTGCAAATATTAAAAACGGTTTGACAGTACCGCGATATTGGGCACAGCCGCAGTATCATCAACTAAATCTTTAGAAAAATAATAACAGTAACATATTGCATTGTCACTATGTACTTCGACCTTGTAAATTTGAATGATTATTCTTATAAAATCTTATACAATCTCATAAAATCTTATAATAATCTTATAAAATCGAATAATTATTCTTGAAATTAAATATTGTAATAATCTTATAAGAATCGTTAAAAAAATACCATCGTCATTTCCTTTACTTTCACTGCTTTGGACATCAGTTGGAATACCAAAGCACTCATTATAAGTGTCCAAAATGTCAGAGTCCGGTAGAATCGGCAAAAAAGAAACAATTTCTTTTCAGTACTTCTACGTTACTTACAGAAACCTTCGATAATTAGATAATGCCATAGACTGGTGAAATGTGCACGTTTTTCTCGAGAAATGCGCACGACTTAATGGTTCTACTCTCTATTGCACGGCGTTATTGGTGTTTCGTTGGCCAGTCTTAAATTTGATTAAAAAAGGCTTGTCAAGTTTTTATTGCAATATTAGGCCAAATTCAACTGTCTATTTATGTATAATCCGATCAGATGGGTTAGTTTTAGGATATTGCGTCAACTTTTCAAAGACTTAGTAACATATTTAAATATGTTTATATGTGTTTTGTATCACTTTTATACTTAAACGACTCTACACAAAAATGGTTAAATTTTTTGATTGGATTTCAGTACAAGAGTTTGGTAATGGCCGTTGACAGATAATTTTTCGGGAGTAGTGTTTGCATATGCATTTATCATAAAGCTACCAAACATTCGCTTCGCTCGTGTTTGGTCGTGGGAATAGAATATTTACTAAGAATAGCTCTAAACCGCTTTTCAACTATTGAATGGAATTTAACTGTCCCTCCTCCTTTATTGGCAGATAATCTCTAGTTACATCTTTCCATAATTTTGCCATCCTAAGAGTGTTTAGCATTGACTTTGCCTGTTCAATTCTCGTCTCAGTTATGCTTCGCAGTTCAGTTCTGGTAATTTCTCATGAACTTTATTACTATACATACAAAGTTCTGTATAAGCATGTGTATGTACATAGGTGTGTACATGTACTTGTATGTACAAAGGTGTGTACACATACTTGCATGTACAAAGGTGTGTACACGTACTTGCACGTGCAAAGGTGTGTACACGTACTTGCATGTACAAAGGCGTGTACACGTACTTGCATGTACAAAGGCGTGTACACATACTTGCATGTAGAAAAGCATGTACACATACATGCATGTACAAAGGGGTGTACACATACTTGTATGTACAAAGGTGTGTACACATACTTGCATGTACAAAAGCGTGTACACATACTTGCATGTACAAAGGTGTGTACACATACTTGCATGTACAAAGGTGTGTACACATACTTGCATGTACAACGGGTGTACACATACATGCATGTACAAAAGCGTGTACACATACACGCATCTATACTAATTGAAAAAGTTTAGAAGACAGTTAAAGCGTTTGTAAGTGTTAAAACTATGAGTCATACTTCAAAGAATCTAGTATCTACTTCGCTGAAATTCACATTTTACGGGTGGGTTTGAAATTCAACCTCAGTAAAGTAGGAACGATTAATACAGTAGTTATACAGTTTATTTTAGTACTGCCAAAAAGCCAGCCGACCTTTCCCAGACCTTGAGATGTGACCAGCCACTGATGCAGCTGAGCTTGGAATAGCCACAGCAAGTTTCTCCATAAACTGGAAAAACCAATTACAATAATCGGTCACATCTATTATAATCATTCTATTGTATTTACCTTCATATTCTTTGGTCCATCCCTCTGAGCAGGTTCTTTTGCCAGGAACCATAATCGTGGCTGACCTGCTGCCGGTATAGCATCTGGCACAGGGAACATTCTGATCATGTGTTGATGTCGCAAAAATACCATATTTGTAGCTTTGATATTCTGCTCCTGCCATCCATGAACCCAGCCACGACCCAGAGCCGGTAAATTTGTTGAACTCAGGATCAAGTGGCATACACTGGTAGTTTGCTCCTCCTCCTGGGTGGTCAGAACCAGAGCCTCCGGCATAACCTGAAACCGTTTAAAGGAATAGTGACAGCAGCCAAGTCAACAGATTTCGTGTAGATAATTATTAGGTATGCAACTGTATTTTAATGAAGAGTAATTACCTTGTGAATTGGCATACTTACAGACAAGCAGCACCGTAGGTCAAGGTCAAATATGGAGTCCTATCATTATAATTATAACGCTGACCATCTAAACGATTGGCTAAAAAACTTAATACTCTCGGCAGCCTATTATTAATCCGATGTGCTTCTATCAAAACTTTTAAAAAAACTTTCTTCAAAATATTTGAATATTCATAACAAAATTAAATTTTATTGCAAATATAGGTAATTAACGATGTGAGTCAATATTTTGAATGGGCATTGCTAAAGAATTTCAGTCTAGTATACATCGCTGCTCATTGATACAAATTATATTATATTGTTATTGCAATCGCTGGACGGTTTGAAAAGTTTAAAACTTGTTGAATTTTTGTTTTGCTTTCATCAAACCTACTCAAACATTAGAAACCATGCAAAATCTTCAAACTTTAGCTACAGTAAAATATAATAGAGCGTAATTTTTCCTGATATTCTCCTACTTGAATTATGTATTTAATGTATTCAATATTATTATGTAATATGTAGTCAGCAATTATAATGCATAGCTAGCAGACAAAAAGCTGACCAAGGGAGGCAAATCTATAATGGTTTCAGCTAAAGGTCAATCCTGAAGAAATGGTTACTGTAGAGAGTAGTTAACTCTCACGCCCTCATTTAATAATAAATCACTCAATACTGATCATAGTAGAGCCTCTACATACACCGAACCAAAAGCATTTTTATCCCCAAAGCAGTCTTATTTGATATTAATTTTTGGAAAGTTATTGTTCTGCTAGACAGGGTTAGCAGGTGCTCTTTACCCGCATAAAGTAGAGTTGAGTCATTTCCACAAGATGTCCTGCCCCAACGAGTGTACACAGATCCTCCAGAAGCTGGCAGACTGGCAGGTCCTGGTGGACCAGGAGGCCCAGATGGGCCTTGAGGGCCGGTAGAACCAATGGGTCCAGGTAAACCATCCAAACCTAACAACATGTGTTATTCGAGACTAGTTTTTCCTCACGGATCTACTTTCAATATCATGCGAATGAAAAAACCCATAATTTAAAACAATGTACTTAGCGGGAAACATATTCCTTAATAGTGAATCTATTGATAAAGCTTTTCTATACAAAAGCAAGTTCATAGCTTGAGGTTTATGCACATGTGCCGCTTTTATCTTACGCCCACAAACTATACAATTGCAAGTAGCATTGGTTCTAAGACTAAGTATTTTACTATTTAGCGCATTATTGTTTCCTTTAAGATGTCTACTTGTGTCCCTAGTGTGTGTTCCTAGTGTGTGTTCCTAGTGTGTGCCCCAAGTGTGTGTTCCTATTGTGTGACCTTAGTGTGTGTCCCTAGTGTATGTCCCTAATGTGTGTCCCTATTGTGTGTCCCTAGTGTGTATCCCTAATGTGTGTCCCTAGTGTGTGTCGCTAGTGTGTGTCCCTAGTGTATGTCATCAGTGTGTGTCGCTAGTGTGTGTCCTTAGTGTGTGTCCCTAGTGTGTGTCCCTAGTGTGTGTCCCTAGTGTGTGTCCCTAGTGTGTGTTCCTATTGTGTGTCCCTAGTGTGTGTCCCTAGTGTGTGTCCCTAGTGTGTGTCCTTAGTTTGTGTCCCTAGTGTGTGTCCCTAGTGTGTGCCCCTAGTGTGTGTCCATAGTGCCCTCCTATCATTAGCGCAGAAACCTCAGAGCTGCTTAAATGCAGGTAGAATAATTTGTTAAGTTTGTGCACTGAATTATCTCAGATATATACAAACAATTATCGTCTATTGCTGATCGCTTGTAACACTCTTTACAGACAACTCATAGGTTTTTCAATCTGCTCAACTTTTATTTGTGGGAGCTTTTACTCCCCCTCCCTTTACTCTGGTTATCATACCTAGCTATATATATGAAGGAATGAAGCCAGATGTTTCACTACCTCCCTACACTCCATAAATATAACCAGCTAGTGACTGGAAAACTCAGAGGAGACATGGCGAGTTGGCCGCATGGATCAAGTATAAATAGTCACCGTTCCATTTTTGAAGTGTTCTAGGCAATGTGTTTTTATATTGTTAATATGTGTTGCATTAGATGTAAAACAAGTTTTAAATTCCTAAAGCTATATTACTAAATCCACTGTGTAATATCTGAGCCAGTCGAAACTAACTTTGAAAGAAGAAAGAGTCAAAGTTTAACTGTAACGGGAGACAATATTTTCAACATGTCTAGCTGTACAATGGGGTGACCTGCAGGTGGTAAAAGGCTAATATATAATGCTTAGATTGCCTCGGCAAAGCCTTATGGATTCCATCATGATTGAGCTGATGCAAGTAGGCTTTTTCAAACCAGCAAAACTAGTCAATCGCTTAAGGTGAAACTCTAAGAGTAGAATTTATGATGAAGTCAAATATTAAGGCTGATAATAATCGCGTTAGTTTATTAAATTTGTTATCATATTCAAAAAGAACTTGCTTGCCACTTTGAGCCCGACAGTTTACAGTTTGCAAGCAACATACATATATAAAAAATATATATTTTATATAATATATATATAATAAATAAATATATTATATATAATATCCTGAAATAAAAAGATTGGGACTATACAAGAAAGTAAAAGCAAAAGCATCGAGGTCTATTGATCAAACATTCCTATACAACATGGCACTGTGCCAAAAGATTTTTCATATTTATATTAGTGACAAATATGCCAGAGTGGATTGAGTTTAAATATTTGGCACCAAGCTATGGTGAAATGTTGTGCAATGATTTTAGAATGGTTTTGAATACATTTTCTATAAGGAAGTCTACCTATATGAATCTGCCCATTTTCTTGCTGTAGAATCATGCAATCAATGCTGATACTAGTACTTTCATGACAAACACGCAAACAGAGGCCAGCATTCTGATGAGCTAGTTGTTAGTTTGATTCTATGCCTGACCATGGCTATGATTAGAAAGCAGTGTAATAGTTAGTAAACCTTGAATACTGTTTATATCATGAATACTACAAGAAAGTGCTGCATATTTCAGCATCACCCTCCTGCTTTGAGTCAGCGACGAAGTATAAAAAAGTAGAATATAAACTCACCATCTTTACCTGGAGGTCCGACAAGTTTAGACAAATCTCCTGTAACAGAATAATTTACAGGAATATTTAAATGCTTGTAGACTGTCTGCGTTTAAATTTAAGAGTTTAGATTGTATAGAAAGTGTGCTGCTCTCACTCTATATTGTTTCATAAGTGTATTGAGGACAAGTTTTATTTGTTGCTGGCCATAAAACAAGTCATAGAGTTATCAACAAAGGTCATGAGAGCTACCAATCCAAATAAATCCAAATAACTACAGTGACTCTTGAGGCAAAACAGACTGACAGTGCTTCACCCGTTGTTGTCTTCTCACTGAGTACATGGAAAAGGAACTAAATCAAGCAGAAAAACTGATCAATTTTATGCTATAAAAAACTTTTACAAACACAGATGCTGCATGTTAGACCAGTTTTTGGTACAATTTCTCATCCTACATCACATGCGATTAACATGTAGTCTCACCATAGGGGAGACTGTTGATGTCACTAATGATTGCTCTCTTCTTTATACTTGGAGTTGCCTCTCCACTCTCCTGTTGCTGCAAAAGTATTTTCAAGCAAAACTTTAAAAAGCTTCAAGCGGGAATAAATGAGCTGTCGATTTTGACCTTATACTGATTGTAAGACCTTGACCTTATGCTGATTGTAAGACCTTGACCTTATGCTGATTGTGAGACCATGACCTTATGATGATTGTAAGACCTCGACCTTATGCCGATTGTAAGACCTTGACCTTGTGTTGATTGCAAAACCTTGACCTTATGCCAATTGTAAGACCTTGACCTTGTGTTGATTGTAAAACCTTGACCTTGTGTTGATTGTAAAACCTTGAGCTTGTGTTGATTGTAAGATCTTGACCTTATGCTGATTGCAAGACCTTGACCATATGCTGACTGCAAGACCTTGACCTTATGATGGTTGTGAGACCTTGACCTTATGCTTATTGTGAGACCTTGAGTTTGGTCAGATCTAAAAAAGAGAACGATTTGTGAGTTTCTAGCCCGCAGTTCCTAACTCGGTTTGAAAACTGTGTAACTGTGTTGGCGATTATATGTAATCAGTAATACCATGGACGTCATGGATTTATTTAATAGAAATATTAACTGTTTTGTAGCTAGACTAATATTTGCTGAAAAGTCAGGTTCCAATATGTATTTAATAGAAATATAACTGTTTTGTAGCTAGGCTAATAATTGCTGAAAAGTCAGGTTCAAATTTGTATTGTAATTAGAAGAAAAAGTAAAACGGTTTTGTGGGCAAGCCAAAACCTGCTGTAGTCATACAAAATAACCGTTTTGCAGTGTAGTACATACGTAATAGTTCGTAATAATATTATCAATGTACAAGCTCTATTCAAAAGTATACTAAAAACCATTTACAACAACAGCCTACTACAACTACTCAGTGCAACTAGCATTAGCAGTTTTGTAGTTGCGTAGAAACGACCTTATTAACGCGCAGTTATATTGTAGGCGCCGAAATTAATTTACGTGTCCATTCCGCAACCGATTTAGGAATTGCGGCTAGAAACTCACAAATCGTTATCTTTTTTAGATCTGACCCTTGAGTTTATGCTGATTGCAAGACCTTGACCTTATGCTGAACATGAGACAAACTATACAGACCAATAGTGTTATTAACAATCTACTTGTATTTCGAGACAAGGCCACTCGACTCTCTCAATGTTCCAATCCATAATAAGTGCAGCTAATCGTGTCACAGAAAGAACCTTTTCAATCCTCATCAATAAAAGGCTGGTTTTGCTATTTATGTTTTTCCAACAAAGTGTAATGTTAAACTTTACCACAGATGCCAGCTTGCTAAGTAAACTTGTCAGCTCCTTGATGTCATCTTTCATCTCATCCAATGCCTGCTTATTTGCAGAAACTTGCTTTTGGATATCAGACAAGTGAGGCTCCTCAAAGGTGCTGCCAGAGCAGTGAGTCAGCAGACCAGAGAGTATTACCAACTCCGCTAGGTACATAAGCCTCTGCATGTTGCACTTGAAACTTCTTGTAAGTGTAGAATGCAAGTGAGTTACCACTTTATCTCTCAGCTGTGCTAGTCCAATAAATACCTCTTTTTAATTGGCTCTCCTGTACAGTTTATCACCTGGCTTTATATGCGTATAGCCAAACAGGCATTGTGATAGGATATGGTAATGATGTTTGTCTTATGCCTTTTTATGATATTCACTAGCAATGTGTCTTAGTTAAACTAAACAGGAGTTATCTCTTTTTATAAAATTGGAAATGTCCTGATGAGTAGCACAACTCCATAGTAGAACATGATTGCTTACCATGACATCACTGATGGATGATACTACACTCATTCTTTTATTGGATCCAATTCTTCAGTTTTTTTATAAGGTAAAACTTGTTGACTATGTGTCAGAATCCAAGCTATAGAGCAGCATAAAGCAGAATACAAATCATTGAACAAATGAAATACCATGCAATATAAATATTCTAATAAATTGGTCATTGTTACATCACCAATTGTAAGCATTGCTTTTCTGTGACTGATCTTTTCTGATAGATCATTATTTGCAAGTAACTGATCATTGCAGGTAAGTTTTTGTGATTGTTATACATGTATGTATCTGAGTTTCTTGTCTCTTTACTCCAGCTAAAGTCAGACTGCAGGTAATTCCCTCATTGACACATATCTAAATCTGATATCATAACCAAGCTCTAGTGTTTGCTATCATGATGGATGTGTGTGTGCGTGCGTGCGTTTAGCATGAAACAAAGACTATGAAATAAAACAAAACCATTAACCATATTCATATTTGTTAGTATGGTTTTGTTGCAAATGTGGGGGGTCGATAGCTAGGGCCAGGGCCGAGTTAGAGAGAACGCCAGAACCAGGCCGAGCCCCGACTCGGTAGGAGCCATGGCTCTTGGAAAAACCTCCTGACAACTAAGGGTCGACTACCAAGTCGGCCCTACCATTGAGAAGCTGAGCCAAACCAAAGTCAAGAACTATACAAAAACGCCGTGGAAGTGACCAAAATTAGAGCACCTGGAAATCTCACACTCTGCAATTACTTCTACGTTTATTGCATATTTAACTGTACCCTTATACACTTGATGCAAAATATATACTCAGTTGCCTCGTATTCAAGCGGTTTGATTCTTGGAGAATGAGCAGAGAAACTCGATCAGTTCTTTTACACTGGTGACAGCAGTGAGATCGGGAATCCCGATTTCACAAAAGTCAGCAGACATCTTGGCACTCTTACTGAGGCTATCCTAGTAATAGTAAGAAGAGAATTCCAGAGGAAACAAGTGCCCAGAGGTGACACCACTTTTTGATCACGGAGAGCTTTAGCTGCCCTAAGGGCAGCCCGCCTACGAGGGTCTGAAAGGTACTCTCATAAAGGTTGGCATCAGGATGGCCACCAGAGCACAAAGTGCTGGGCAGGATGATGATGGTGCCTCAAGCCAAGGCATCAGCTCACCAGCTCAAATCACTTCAGTTCAACAGCTCAAGAGATGTGGAGTACTTTATCAGCTGCTTCTAGAAAGTGGCCGAGGCTATTGGATAAACTGAGGTGACCAGCTCAACTCATCTTTGAGAGACTCTGCAAAAAGAGGCAGAAAACTGTAGACAAGCCAAATGAGTGGAAACCGTTTTCAACTCGCTGAAAGCTTAGTTTGACCTCTCCCTGGCAGGCTTGGCTTTAACTGAGTGCTGTGAGACAATCCACAGTCGACTACTCTCCAGGAGCACTCGTGTCAAGTGGGATGGCTAGTCCGAGTGGTTTACGGGAACTTGCCAGCACCATATTGGGCGGATATGGCCACGAAGCTGTTCTGCTCTACCCTGAATAACTCTAGCCTACAACACCATTTATTGACAGGACCTAGACCCACTTTGACCGACGCAATCCTAGTTGGCACAGAGTTTCTCTAGGTCCAACCTGAGGAATACCAGTCAACATATGTCCGGTCTTTGAAAGAAGGGCAAGAAGAAAGGATTGCAAAACAAGACTGTCACCCAGCTGGTGCTACTCGTACAGCAGGTGACTAAGCAGATTCAGCAACTGCAGAAATAAAAGAGTAGACCTAGGGAGGCTACAACAAGGAAACTCTTCCTATGCTTGGGGTGTGGGGACCACAGGAACATATGTAAAGACTGCCACAGCCACAAAATTGGGATACAACATTAGTGGTGACAAATAATTGCACTGAGTACTGAGTGCTGTCATGTCATGCTAAGTGCTTTAGATACTGGTCTGAGCTATCAAAGATGTATTATGTATCAAAAGAGCTAATTTTTCACGATACAAAGATTATCGCTGAAAACAAAGTCATTAATTAACTGCAGTTGAAAGTGTAAACATTCACCGAGCGAGATTATAATTATATTTTCAAGTAACTAAACATTGTATATTTCTATAAACAAACAACATATAGGGTTAACTATTTACGGACTATTGATGTTAAACATATAGCTATTGGCTGATCTAGCGAGTAATGATGTTAAACATACAGTGATTGGTTGGTCTAGTGAGAGAAGGCCTTTTGTGCATGCTGATTTATAATCCTTCAACAAAATTTAAGACTCTGTCAGCTACTTTGAACAAACAACACAAGTCAGCTCTCTTTCCCCAACATATGGTGGGCAGTGACCTCCATCAGTGCACTCAGTTCTGACAAAGAAAAATGCACCGACGCTACCATCAGCTGCTTCCCCTTCCACGTACTCTGGGCTGCTGTCCACACATTCATAGGTATTTCGGTTGTGCTGATAGTAGCTTGACATTAGGTAGCCTGAAAATACAATTTTTTTACCCTGATGAGGGAAATATGTTATAACATAAGTATTTATGTACAATAGCTAAGGACCTGCTTCTAGCCAACTACATGTACATTAGTTGCTGACAAGGCGCACGGGTGCAGGCTTATGTTCACTTATAGAGTCTTGACCTTATTGAATTAAACATCGTAAGTAAAACTATTATTTAGTAGATTTACCCACTAAAATGGTTCAGCATTCACAGCTCACTTTAAGATCTCTTAGTGAGACAGAATGCAAGAGATGGCTCAGCCTGACATACAAGCTTTAGAATGCAATACTACACCTATTAACAGTATTTGTTGTTGAGAAGCTTCCACAAGCAAGTCCACCGTGACAGAAAATAATATTACCGCTTTAATAGCCACAGTGCTTCCTCTTTGGTATTTCAAAACCAAAACGAGTACATCAACTAGCTGGCACTTAGCAGTTAGTTATGATAGCCTTAGTTACAGAAGTATTATGCTAGCTATTTGTTTCCTGCCTTGCCTCATACCACTGCAGGTGTTCAACTACTATTGTCAACTATGAAAAGTTGAAGAACAGTTCTTTATATCTCTGTTCGCAGTTAGATATGACTAGTGCACAGTTCTTTTTTTAAATGTCAATTAAGGAACTAGCTGCCATGGCAACCAGGCTTGTCACCGTTTAAAAAATTCAAAACCGTTTTTAGAAGACTGATGTTGAACTTTATTCCACAATTCTGCTTGGTCATAGTTATAAAGGAAGTTGGTGGCACACTAATTGCTTGTGCACACTCTAGCCATTCTTGCATCATATGAGTTTTCATTTCTTTCTAATCTGACAATCACCTTCTGCCCAACAGGTAGGCCCAAATCGTAATTCTAGGTTTATCATAATGCAGTAAAGCCGACACAACAGGTTTGCTTTCAGTGCAAAGTAGGACCTCAATGATGGATGACATATTTTTTACACTGTTGTAAATGCTGTTGACACAAACTATGTCTACCTTTCTGATCATCTGTTAAGGACTTTGCCAAGCCCTTTACTTTCCACAAGACCGATACAGCAAACAAACACATCAAGTGTTTATCCAGAAGAATATATACCGTATATACGTGGATATATTTAATAGTGAATATATAAAAGTACATGAATGTCAAAACATGAATAAGCAAGCAGAGAGGGTGTGCAGTAATAAGTGTGTGTACAGCTCTGCCTAGTAATAACCAGTCAGACCCTTATATACATTTTTTTCTCGATAGGCTCCGCTCCTTCTATTATTTTTCTCGTGATCGTTCTTCATCTTCTTGACTTACCGAGCTCGCTCGTCGACAGCCGAGCCACCTGCCCTGATAGAGAGGCTCGACCTGACTATGCCGGAGCTCGTAGGGTTGGCCCCGCCGGCTCTTTCCACAGGACTCTGTCGTAGCACATCTGTATGTACTTAACGAGTAACTATACATATATATATATATATATATAATTTTGTTTCCTCACCCCGGATACCCTGTATGGGTGGTAAATTCCGCTCTAACTCGGGTCTCCTACCAGAGACCTGGGAGTTTGAGCACTCGCCTCAAGATCTTAGCTGTTCCCAATAGCACACTTTTCTGCAACTCACCTGAGTTGATTGCTGTTGGTATTTGGGCAAGCCACATTTTATGCGCCGGTGTTATTGCGCCCAGTGCCCCAATGACTACTGGGATTACAGTTGTTCTTACATTCCAGCATTTTTCGATTTCTTCTCCAAGAGGGAGATATTTCTCTACCTTTTCTTTTTCTTTGCTGGCTATATTGTAGTCATTGGGTACTGCTATATCTATTATAGTAGCCCTCTTGTTCTCCTTGTCTACCACCACTATATCTGGTTGGTTTGCTAGGACATGCTTGTCAGTTTGGATGTAAAAGTCCCAGAGGATCTTAGCCCGGTCATTTTCATTGACCTTACCAGGAGCTTCCCACCAGTGTTGTGGTTTATTAAGGCCATACTCATCACATAGACTTCTATACACAACACCTGCGGCATGATTATGCCGCTCAGTGTATGCATTCCCTGCTAGCTGCTTGCATCCACTGATGATGTGTTGGATGGTCTGAGGTGCATCTTTGCACAGTTTGCATCTAGGATCGTCTCTAGTGTGATAGATTTTCGTTTGGAATTGCCTTGTTGGGAGCACTTGCTTCTGGGCTGCCATGATTAGCGACTCTGTATTGGCCGTTAGGTTTCCTTTGTTCAGCCACATATATGTCTGGTGAAGATCGCCAACCTTAGATATTTGTTGGTGGTAAGCACCATGAAGAGGTTTCGTGTGCCAGTCAATTTCCTCATCATCAGGGCGTAGGT
The DNA here is from genome assembly GCF_963576615.1 of Watersipora subatra. NCBI lineage: Eukaryota > Metazoa > Bryozoa > Gymnolaemata > Cheilostomatida > Watersiporidae > Watersipora > Watersipora subatra. Next base: position 1,754,060 of record NC_088709.1, on the reverse strand, counting down.
CCGTTGTAAGAGCAGCCGATTGAAATTCAGCTAGCAACTTATCTGAGATGGCCATGGAGGCTGCATATGCTTTGATGCTTTGCTCCTCCTCTTTCACTGTCTGCTGTACACTTTTGAGTTCCCTAATATATATATATATATATATATATATATATATATATATATATATATATATATATATATATATATATTCCACTCACTATGCATATCAACTCAGGTGAGTTGCAGAAAAGTGCGCTATTGGGAACAGCTAAGATCTTGAGGCAAGTGCTCAAACTCCCAGGTCTCTGGTAGGAGACTCGAGTTAGAGCAGAATTTACCACCCATACGGGGTATCCGGGGTGAGGAAACAATTTTTTATATATATATATATATGGTATACATTTAATCTATTTTATGCCTGATTAACAATTTTACCTCTTGTTTTTTCTCTGGTTTTATTAGGCACATTATAACACTGTTTTATATGCACTCAAATGGAAATATACACTCGCATGCTACCATATGCATCTGCACCCATCCGCAAGCACCCGCACCTATCCGCACACATCGGCACACATATGCATGCATCCACAATACCGGATCAGTCATACTCTATCAACAACCCATGTCTGATACACCAGCCAGTACCTCCTCCATTAGTTATTGGACACAACTAGGATGTTTGATGCCTAAAATGTCACTTATTTACTTGAAATCTTTGGGTTCGCCTCACCTTGTGACTTTATACATGAAGTTTTTCTGTGTTCTCGTTGACCTATCACCTCTGAAGTACCTCAACAAAATTACATTAAACTACAGCCTTCTTTCTCAAATTCTCATTTATTCTAAACTCATTTTAAAGTATTGGACTTTTGTTACAAGATTAAAAGTAGAAGTCAAGTACAATCAGGATATATAGTAAAATATATAATATAAATACATTAAAATAGTGATAAGATTTGGTGAGGAGGGGTTCACATGGAGGATGGTGAGTCTCTGACCTGTGACCACAGTTCTTACAATCATTACAAACTCTCAAAGAAAATGAAAATAACAAATAATGATATTTCAAGATTTCATGTAGTTTTTTTAAATTGTTAGGATGCTTGTTAGTCCAAAACTCTGGCCAGCCCGACGCTATTGTTAGGATGCTTGTTAGTCCAAAACTCTGGCCAGCCCGACGCTATTGTTAGGATGCTTGTTAGTCCAAAACTCTGGCCAGCCCGACGCTATTGTTAGGATGCTTGTTAGTCCAAAACTCTGGCCAGCCCAACGCTATTGTTAGGATGCTTGTTAGTCCAAAACTCTGGCCAGCCCGACGCTATTGTTAGGATGCTTGTTAGTCCAAAACTCTGGCCAGCCCAACGCTATTGTTAGGATGCTTGTTAGTCCAAAACTCTGGCCAGCCCAACGCTATTGTTAGGATGCTTGTTAGTCCAAAACTCTGGCCAGCCCAACGCTATTGTTAGGATGCTTGTTAGTCCAAAACTCTGGCCAGCCCGACGCTATTGTTAGGATGCTTGTTAGTCCAAAACTCTGGCCAGCCCGACGCTATTGTTAGGATGCTTGTTAGTCCAAAACTCTGGCCAGCCCGACGCTATTGTTAGGATGCTTGTTAGTCCAAAACTCTGGCCAGCCCGACGCTATTGTTAGGATGCTTGTTAGTCCAAAACTCTGGCCAGCCCAACGCTATTGTTAGGATGCTTGTTAGTCCAAAACTCTGGCCAGCCCGACGCTATTGTTAGGATGCTTGTTAGTCCAAAACTCTGGCCAGCCCAACGCTATTGTTAGGATGCTTGTTAGTCCAAAACTCTGGCCAGCCCAACGCTATTGTTAGGATGCTTGTTAGTCCAAAACTCTGGCCAGCCCGACGCTATTGTTAGGATGCTTGTTAGTCCAAAACTCTGGCCAGCCCGACGCTATTGTTAGGATGCTTGTTAGTCCAAAACTCTGGCCAGCCCAACGCTATTGTTAGGATGCTTGTTAGTCCAAAACTCTGGCCAGCCCAACGCTATTGTTAGGATGCTTGTTAGTCCAAAACTCTGGCCAGCCCGACGCTATTGTTAGGATGCTTGTTAGTCCAAAACTCTGGCCAGCCCGACGCTATTGTTAGGATGCTTGTTAGTCCAAAACTCTGGCCAGCCCGACGCTATTGTTAGGATGCTTGTTAGTCCAAAACTCTGGCCAGCCCGACGCTATTGTTAGGATGCTTGTTAGTCCAAAACTCTGGCCAGCCCGACGCTATTGTTAGGATGCTTGTTAGTCCAAAACTCTGGCCAGCCCAACGCTATTGTTAGGATGCTTGTTAGTCCAAAACTCTGGCCAGCCCAACGCTATTGTTAGGATGCTTGTTAGTCCAAAACTCTGGCCAGCCCGACGCTATTGTTAGGATGCTTGTTAGTCCAAAACTCTGGCCAGCCCGACGCTATTGTTAGGATGCTTGTTAGTCCAAAACTCTGGCCAGCCCGACGCTATTGTTAGGATGCTTGTTAGTCCAAAACTCTGGCCAGCCCGACGCTATTGTTAGGATGCTTGTTAGTCCAAAACTCTGGCCAGCCCGACGCTATTGTTAGGATGCTTGTTAGTCCAAAACTCTGGCCAGCCCGACGCTATTTTTAATGTGCAGCAAGAACTTTTTTGAATACTGTAACTTGCTTTATTGAGCAAATCCAAATTTCCATCTAATTAATATTTCCTTCCATTTTAAACCAGATAGCACACAGAGCACATGTAGATTTTCAACATATATTGCTACACTGATTTCATTACAACGATCCATAAGTGCATTCATTGAGGGCAGTTGTCTTTCATGCATTGTAAACACATTGTTGAGTTTCTAATCTAATAGGAGACGATCTGTTGTTTGTGTGTTTGGGCAATCTGACGGAAGGCTTGAAACATACAGCTTTGAAAATACACAGAGTTTAGACAGATACGCACACGCATGCAGACGCACCCACGCACGCACACGCACACACATGTATGTATTATTGCGTGTGTATATATATATTTCTAAAAGTCCATCTGTTTTCGGTATGTCCAGCCATAGCTATTAAAATACTGATATTAAAATTTTGCATTTTGATGGATGAACTCATGACGAATGCATCGACAAGTTTTTTATCCGGGTGCTCTACCGCTGGGTTAGAACGGCATATTGATCAAAAACTTTTTCATATACGTTTTCATGCGCATATCCCACGATAATTATTTTAGCCTTACGAATAGGCGTTGCGATGCCTCTGTTAAGAAATATTTTGGGACCTAAGTTTACGCGACACGATGCTTCTTCGTTTTTTTTTCATTAGGGCTAATTTATTTGGCCCCACGACATCGACAATAATTGATCTCAAACATAAAATTTGGCGATTTGTGTACTGATGATAAGCGTTATTAAAAGATATACATTGCTGAACTTGCCATGGCGAGTTAGCCGTATTCATTATACATATATCCGGTATCCACTAAAATAAAAACGTTTCGCAATGATAAAATTAATGTTAAAAGTTTAAGATTCACTAAAATACATATTAAAACTTCCTTCAAGTATGTGACTATTAAACTAAGCTCATTTAACTTAGATTCAGGGTTTATGTTACATGCCCGTCTCGAAGGTAAGAACTCTCCACGTAGTACATTGTAATGTTATATAATCTTGGGCCCGCAGATCCTAACCACAAAATGCACAAAAGTCATTGTAGGTACCTATAGTTATTAAGGTTAACATATAATTATTAAGGTTAACATAGTATTTTGGTACTATTTTTAATGATGATGATTACGATAAAAGATGGTTTGGTAATGACACAGTTAATACGAACTGGGAAAACAAAATAAAAATCCTGAGTATGTAGAATTAATATAACAATTCTTGCATAGAAGTGTGTGTATAAAAAAGGTTACTGTTTCACCAAAAGCTATCCATCAAAGCTTTGAATATGAAAATACTGATACATCTCGATACTTGTACAAACAAAAAATGAGATTATCGTATTATCTTTGTCTGACCGAACGGAGAAAGAATCTTGAGGCTCTTCCTACTGAGATAATACAACTGTCCGCATGAAAAGAATTGGCCTTGACCGCGAATATAGCAAGTGAACCTTACGAAAAACCGAAAATAGAAGTTTAAAAAAGCACAAAAAAGCATCATGTGTCATAGAGTTAACAGAATTCATAGAGTTTCAAACAATACGGCATTTAGCATGTGTATACGTTATACGGTATATGATAGTGCCATCGATCGATAGCCTACACCTTGTGCAGCTCAATGGTAGGGCGTGTGAATATAAAACTTGTGGTTGCAATCTCCGCGAGTTCAAATCCATCAACCTGCGGAATTTTAAATTCCAAGATTTTAATAGCTACTGCTGGACATTCACAGGCACATACCAACATCGAGAAATATATATATATTGATATATATATATATATATATATATATATATATATATATATATACTATATACTATATACTATATACATTGTATATACAAAAAGACAAGGACGATTAGCTATTTGATAAGAAGCAACACACCCGTATGGATCAGAAAGAATATTATAAGATTATGTTTATTCTACCTTCATACTCTCTTTCCCATCCTTGAGCACACTCCATCCTGCCTGGTACCATCATCAGTGCCGGTCTGTCATTTGTGTAGCACCTCGCACAGGGAACATTCTGGTTTCCAGCTGAGCCTGGGAAAATATCGCTGGAGGCCACCTCATACTCCACACCAGCCATCCATGAGCCATACCATTTTGAGAATCTATTTGAGAAGTGGTTATACTGAGGATTGAGTGGCATACATTGGTAGTTAGCTCCTCCGCCCGATTGAGTTCTGCTCGTTACTCCAGCATAGCCTAAGTGTTTCGAAAAAGAAAGGGTTGAGCCGCAATACTCAACCTGACATAAATGTATCTTGATTTACCTAAACTAAATACGCCTATTGAATGATACTTCTATAGTATAATGTAGAAACCTTCTACCTTTGTAGAGTATAGTTGATTTACGGCCACAAGTCGTTCTGCCCCAGCGAGTGTACACCGCTCCTGCTGATGGCGATTGACCTGCAGGTCCTGGAGGCCCCGGATATCCAGGAGGGCCTCGAGGGCCTCGAGGGCCTGTCGTTCCAGCTGGTCCTGCAGGCCCAGCTGGTCCCGCAGGTCCCTGTAACCCGTCCTTCCCTAAAATCGTAAAGCTGGATTTGTCTATGTAAGAGTTGAAGTTCTTTTATATGGTTTACTGGTTTACAACTAAAATGAGCTAGTGTTATAAATAATAACAATAAGCAATAATAATAATATTCATAAATAGATAATCATAATGATGAGCAATAACAATAATATATATATGTATATAGATAATAATAATGAGTAATAATAATAAGATTTATATATATATACATTTATATATATAAATATATTGAAATTTATCCTACTTAGAACTAAACTCAGAGTGCTCAACATAAGATGGAGCAGTATAAATTGGAAAAGTAAATAGTTCACTTATCTTTTCAGCTACCGACAGTTTCCTGCTGTTGCATTTTTCAGGCTGTAAACTTCAACTCATTGATGTTTACAGCCTGAAGAAGTAGGAAAACAACAGCAGGAAACTGTCGGTAGCTGAAAAGATAAGTGAACTATTTACTTTTCCAATATATATATATATATATATATATATACATATATATATATATATATATATATATATATATATATATATATATATATATATATATATATATATATATATATATATATATATATATATACATATATATAGATAATAATGACAATGAGCAATAATAGCAAAATTTATATATATTGTATATATATAGATAATAATAAGGGATAATAATATTTATATATATATACATAATAATAACAATAAGCAATCCCTCGAGGATTGAGCTTCATGCCTGCTTAACTTGCCGCAAGCAGAGGCCATGCATGTCGATGTTACAAAGAATGTTAACAATGTTAACATTGTTACACAAAGAATTGCTCTGTGATCATGGCTGAACTTGTCTGAGTCCAGTGGCAAGGGATCCTCCACGGCGGGAGACTTGCCCAGTTGCAGAAAGCAATTTAAGGTTGGATACCATTTTTGTCACCACAAGTGACCTTGCTTGATGACTCAACCCCAACCCGTTGTTTACGTATCAGGCACTCTAGACCACAGACAACACGCTCTCAAGAGTTACTGTTAGACTAAATAAATAGTGGAAAAGCATAGTATAGCCCATCAAACCAAGTAAGCTATACTGCCTGAAAACATTAAAGTCATCCAACAACTTGACTAACAGACCAGGTGATATGCTAGGAAATACTTGTGATGCATGAAATGGGATATCATCCCAGTTAATATGCCCTTTCCCCCTCCAATGCTTAACTGTTGATACAGGTTTCTTGATTCTAAAATAAGACACCTAAGGCTCTAAGGCTTTCTCTAAGACTATATTAAGACATTTGAGACTAATCAGGGATTGAAAGCGTAAGTCATCTGACAAACTTAGAAATCTAATGCAGTAGAATATTTTAGAACTTTCCATTTGATAGCCAGGGGTAAAGATTCTTTTAAATTCTGCTGGATGTATGAGAGATGCAGTGTCTAACTGGCCTGCTATAGCTGAATCAAATAAACTTTCTAAATAGAGGGAAACCTGAGAAAAGCGGAGTAAAAAATATTCGTGTGTAAAACTAAACGTTGTTAGCTACAATAAGAAGGGATCAGAAACTATTTAGATCAGAGCCAGCTTATTTCTTTAACAGGAAATCACCGTCATACCCAGAATGCATGACTAAAGTCTTTGTCTGACAATCTTCTTTACGATTATCTATAATACTTACACTAGTGCTTCTCTGCCTTAGGTGATGAAAACTTTCTAATAATAGTAACTAAATAAAGATAATAATGGTAACATAATAAGTATAATAATAGTAACATAATAAGTATAATAATAGTAACATAATAAGTATAATAATAGTAACATAATAAGTATAATAATAGTAATATAATAAGTATAATAATAGTAACATAATAAGTATAATAATAACATAATAAGTATAATAATAGTAGCATAATAAGTATAATAATAACATAATAAGTACAATAATAGTAATATAATAAGTATAATAATAGTAACATAATAAGTATAATAATAGTAGCATAATAAGTATAATAATAACATAATAAGTACAATAATAGTAACATAATAAGTATAATAATAATAACATAATAAGTATAATAATAGTAATATAATAAGTATAATAATAGTAACATAATAAGTATAATAATAGTAACATAATAAGTACAATAATAGTAACATAATAAGTATAGTAATAATAACATAATAAGTATAATAATAGTAACATAATAAGTATAATAATAGTAACATAATAAGTATAATAATAGTAACATAATAAGTATAATAATAGTAGCATAATAAGTATAATAATAGTAACATAATAAGTATAATAATAGTAACATAATAAGTATAATAATAGTAACATAATAAGTATAATAATAGTAATATAATAAGTATAATAATAGTAACATAATAAGTATAATAATAGTAATATAATAAGTATAATAATAGTAACATAATAAGTATAATAATAGTAACATAATAAGTATAATAATAATAACATAATAAATATAATAATAGTAATATAATAAGTATAATAATAGTAACATAATAAGTATAATAATAGTAACATAATAAGTACAATAATAGTAACATAATAAGTATAGTAATAATAACATAATAAGTATAATAATAGTAACATAATAATTATAATAATAGTAACATAATAAGTATAATAATAGTAATATAATAAGTATAATAATAGTAACATAATAAGTATAATAATAATAACATAATAAGTATAATAATAGTAATATAATAAGTATAATAATAGTAACATAATAAGTATAATAATAGTAACATAATAAGTACAATAATAGTAACATAATAAGTATAGTAATAGTAATATAATAAGTATAATAATAGTAACATAATAAGTATAATAATAATAACATAATAAGTATAATAATAGTAACATAATAAGTATAATAATAGTAGCATAATAAGTATAATAATAGTAACATAATAAGTATAATAATAGTAACATAATAAGTATAATAATAGTAACATAATAAGTATAATAATAGTAATATAATAAGTATAATAATAGTAACATAATAAGTATAATAATAGTAATATAATAAGTATAATAATAGTAACATAATAAGTATAATAATAGTAACATAATAAGTATAATAATAATAACATAATAAGTATAATAATAGTAATATAATAAGTATAATAATAGTAACATAATAAATATAATAATAGTAACATAATAAGTACAATAATAGTAACATAATAAGTATAGTAATAATAACATAATAAGTATAATAATAGTAACATAATAAGTATAATAATAGTAACATAATAAGTATAATAATAGTAACATAATAAGTATAATAATAGTAGCATAATAAGTATAATAATAGTAACATAATAAGTATAATAATAGTAACATAATAAGTATAATAATGGTAAAATAATAAGTATAATAATAGTAAAATAATAAGTATAATAATAATAACATAATAAGTATAATAATAGTAACATAATAAGTATAATAATAGTAATATAATAAGTATAATAATAGTAACATAATAAGTATAATAATAGTAACATAATAAGTATAATAATAATAACATAATAAGTATAATAATAGTAATATAATAAGTATAATAATAGTAACATAATAAGTATAATAATAGTAACATAATAAGTACAATAATAGTAACATAATAAGTATAGTAATAATAACATAATAAGTATAATAATAGTAACATAATAAGTATAATAATAGTAACATAATAAGTATAATAATAGTAACATAATAAGTATAATAATAGTAGCATAATAAGTATAATAATAGTAACATAATAAGTATAATAATAGTAACATAATAAGTATAATAATAGTAGCATAATAAGTATAATAATAGTAACATAATAAGTATAATAATAGTAACATAATAAGTATAATGATAACATAATAATATGATAATCTATATACATGAATTTCAATGTTTGTCTGTCATCTGTGGCTCGTCTGTCCAGTTATTGCAACAAAAAACCACATTCGTACTGGGTTTGAACTCGGGACATTCAAATCGCAAGTCTACTACTAAACACGTGTAATCACAATGCTAAAACCTTGAAAAGAAAGCTGAAGATCTGGGGAGTATGAATCTACACAGTAATAAGCTGTTTAACTCTTGCTAGGGTGATAGGAACTGCCAGTTAGTTTAGCAATACTTATTTTAGGAGGCAAAGTTCACAGCTGACAAAAGAAGTTGTCTTACAACTGTTCTGAGTAAATATCCTGGCCAGTTGAGTTTGTATTGCTAATAACCAGATTACCCAACAACCGAGCAATTAAAATGCTCATAGCTTATTGGTCAAACGTATTGAAATGCTCATAGCTTATTGGTCAAATGTTTCAAGGGTGCAAATTGGTCCATCCTCATAGGTGATTGATCGAACTTTCTATCAAGGTTGAGGATTGCGTTAATCACCTTCACACAAATGGCGTGCTTGACCATAGCCTTAGCAGCCAGCAAATGGTGTGCTTGACCATAGCCTTAGCAGCCAACAAATGGTGTACCGTAAGTCCTCATGCTCAAGCTGCGCGGCTTGGGCTCAAAAACAGATGACTCACGAAGGAAAAAATAATTATAGATGCCCCGATTCTAATTTCACCAGCAGATTCAGATACCGATTCGATATACCGATTCTTATTGAAAAATAATCCGATGCAGATACCGATTCAGATCTTTTGGGTTGCATAGATAATTGTTAATTTTATTATGCAAATATAAATATAATGCAAAGAAAATATAAATATTCATGTATTATTTGTTTGTGGTTATTGAAAAAAGACATGCATGTATATACATTCATATACTGCCATACCGTGCATCTAGTAACAAAACAGTCCATGGTTTTTGAAATCTGTTATTAATAATGGTAATCACTGTTAGTGGTACAGCTTTATCTGTGATAAATTAAGTCTTTCTTCTACTGCTGAACAAACTGCTGCGCCTGTACTGTCTAGAACAAATAAATGTTTCGTTTAATTACCGTTAGTGATTCAATTATCTCTGCGAGACGTCTTTGTCTTCTATCACTATCAATGTAGCCAGTAGTACTGAAGGTTCACTTGCCACAGATGACGAGGACAGGCTAAATACCGATCAGCCCCTGAGGTTAATTTATGCGATACAAACGATACATCATATAGTCAGGATCAAGAGACAGATAGATAACTTTATGGGTTTATGCATCGGCTGCTCAAATTACTTTTGTAATGCTAGTAAATAGAAACATTACACCGCATTCATGTTTCTTGATTGTTCTTTTGTTCGTGATTGGCTGCAATAAATAATATCACTGTAATTGGGAAATACCGCACTTTGTGATTACGTCCTGACTAAAGCCAAAATATTTCTCAGCGGTGTAGATGTTTATTAGGCTGTAGACATGAAATATATTGTGTGACAGGCTCGGAATTCATTAGGTAAAAAGAAGGAACTTGCAGCTGATGATTGTTGTATAACTTGGTTATTCTATCGAGTCAAGGAATAGGACTTCTAGAGAATAAGAACTTCCGGTTGGGATCCGAAATAAAGTTGGCCGCACTATTCACTCTTATTAATTATTGATCTAGACGCATCGCCCTTACTACCCATATTCACACATGGTGGCAGCAATATGTTTGTGAAATGGGAGATGAAGAAGACGCCCAACAACCACAAACCGTTATCGTACAATGAAATGCTCCTAGAATTGAGCCTCCTGGTGAAATCGTTCTTGATTGTAAACGTGAGCTTAACTTTAGACGTTTTAAGAGCAGGTGGCAATCATATTACATTTTGTCTAGGCTTTCAGAAGAGAAGGAAGATTACCAGCGTGCTCTGCTATTATATACAGTTGGTGACAATGCTGCTAGAGTAGTTGAAAATAGCGATATATACACAACAGACCAGTCACTCAACACTATATTAGATATTCTTGAACAGTATTGTATAGGCGACAGAAACATTGTGCATGAGCGTTACAAATTTAACGTGCAAAATCAACTACCTAATGAGCCATTTGATGCTTTTTATGCTGACTTACGTTCGTTGGCAGACAAATGTGCATACAACTACCGTCCTGCAACTACAGGGGGAGCTGCTCCACTAGACGAGATATGGAGAGATTGTATAGTGCTAGGTATTGTAGATGAAAATGTAAGAAAGAAACTAATTTCTCAAGGCAACAATTTGACACTAGCTGAAGCAGTTAGGGTTTGCAGAAGCAATGAGGTTACGTTGGCTGTCATGCAATCGGTGGCAAAAAGCGCAGGTCCTGGGGCAATAGATGCTGTAGTAAAAAGGTCAAGTATTGCGTCACAAGGACAGAGGCCTAGCCAACCAATAAGACAAAGAGACTATAACTAACACACTTCACAAACACAACAGCAACAGCCTCGAGTTGCTCCACTCAGCACCAAAACATACCAAAGCCAATGCTATCAATGTGGGAAGCAATCTCATGCTAAAAGAGATTGTCCTGCTAAAGAGGCAAAATGCAGAAACTGTGGCAAGCTTGGTCACTGGCAGGCTATGTGTAGGAGTAGAGCAATACATGAAGCTTCTGCAAGGATTGATCTGGAGTTTATGTTTACTGGAGAACTTTGTATAAATCAAATTACTGAGAAGACCTGGATGGCTGAAGCAGATGTTAATGGAAATAAAGCCAAATTCAAACTAGACACTGGTGCCGATGGTACCATTATTGGTGGTCAAGAGGCATGGCTAAAAGACCAACAACTGGAGAAATCACATGTTACTTTACTAGGACCAGGTCGCAAACGACTTCCTGTTCTAGGTACCCTGAAGGCTCGGCTGACTTACAAAGAAAGATCTATAACAGAAACAGCATACGTCATCAAAGACCAACCAGTTTTGCTTCTGAGTAGACATGCCTGTGAGAAGCTAGAGCTGGTCACTTGTCACATCAAAGACCAACTGGAAGTGACAAAGGAAATTTGAGCTGATTTTCCAAATCTGTTTAGAGGGCTTGTACTTCTAAAAGGTTATTATTACAAAATCTCACTTCAACATGAGAGCAAACCAGTCTGTATATTCACACCAAGGAAGGTACCACTGCCTTTAAGAGAAAAAGCTAGACTAAAGCTTGAGGAGATGGTACACCAAGGAGTGATATCTCCTATGACTAAGGCCACTGACTGGTGCAGTGGCATGGTACCAGTTTTAAAACCTTCAGGCGAAGTACGAATCTGTGTGGACCTAACTGTCCTAAACAGAGCTGTTAGAAGAGAAATCTTTCCTATGCCAGCAGTTGATGATAGCATAGCTCTCTTAGGAAACAGCAAAGTATTCTCAAAACTTGATGCCAACAGTGGGTTTTGGCAGATATGTCTAGATGAAAGCTCCAAAAAGTTCACAACGTTTTTGACACCGTTTGGCCGGTACTGTTATAACAGATTACCTTTTAGAATCTCCAGTGCTCCTGAAATATTTTCATGAGTCATGCCAGGGTTACTAACGGGCATAGATAACGTTATATGTCACATGAATGACATCTTAGTTCATGGTGCTGATGCCGAGAGTCATGACAGAACTCTGCGCTTGGTGTTAGCTAGGTTGGAACACGCAGGGCTCACCCTCAATGAAGCAAAATGTGACATCGGCAAGACTTCTGTAAAGTTTCTTGGTCACATAATTGATGTTGGAGGAGTGAGCGCAGATCCTGCTAAGATAAAGGCCATACAAGAGTATCCAGCGCCAACTAACAAGACTGAGCTAAGAAGATTAAATGGAATGCTCAATCAGCTAGCTCGCTTTATACCTCATCTTTCATCAATCAATGCACTAATGAGGGAATTGTTGAAAGAGAGCAAGACATGGGTCTGGGGACTCCCACAAGAGGAAGCTTTCCAGGAGATTAAAAAGGTTCTCCCCTCAACAGCAGTCATGCCTCATTATGAGTGTTCACTACAAACCATTGTAACTACTGATGCTAGCCAATACGGAATCGGGGCCACCATGTTCCAGATTCAAAAGGATGAAACAAGGAGGCCAGTTTATTATGCATCTAGATCTCTTACTGACGTCAAAAGAAACTATGCAGTGATTGAGAAGGAGGCCCTTGCGATGGCTTGGGCTTGTGACAAGTTAGATCAGTTCTTGAGAGGTCTAGTTTTCACTGTGGAAACTGACCACAAGCCGCTCGTTCAGCTTATGAATGTGAAAGACCTGGATCAGGTGCCAGCCAGAGTTTTGAGAATGCGTCTCAGATTGATGCGATATGCTCCCAAAGTTGAGTATGTTCGAGGCAGTCAGAATCTTCTCTCTGACGCTTTATCTAGGGCACCTGTTGAGGAACGTTCTGTTGTAGATCTTGCCTTTGTCTCGGAACTGAATATCTGTACTACACCTATAGTAATTGAAGATCCACAGATTAGCAAGATCAAAGAAGCACCACGTGTTGACACTATCTGTCAGGAGGTTCTGAAGTCAATGAGACTAGGATGGTCTACTTACAAGACAGACGCCAACACGGCGTTACACCCGTACTGGGACAAGAAGGGACACTTCACGGAGGTTGATGGCTAACTGTTATATAATCAACAGATTGTTATTCCCATCGAGATGCGGCTAGAGGTTTTGGATCAGATTCACCAAGCTCACCAGGGCATTACAAAATGTCTAGGAAGAGGCAGGAGATCTGTTTGGTGGCCAGGAATGTCAGCTCAGATAAAAGAAATGGTACAAAGCTGCCGCCAATGCAAGATCAACTCACCCACTCCTGTTGAGCCTCTCAATCGTTCAACGTTTCCTGACAGTGCTTGGTCGAGACTGGGAACAGACATATTTGAGTTTAAGAAACAACAATATCTATTGGTTGTGGACTATTATAGTCGCTATATAGAGGTCAGACGATTGGACTCAATGGGGACTCTTACTGTCATAGACAAACTTAAGGCTATTTTTTCAGCGCATGGCATTCCACAAGTCATGATATCTGATAATGGTCCCCAGTTTAGCTCAAAAGAATTTTATGAGTTCTCTCGTTTTTATGGCTTTCAGCATACTACTAGCTCTCCTCACTATCCTAAGTCAAACGGAGAAGTTGAGAGAGCTGTTGGCACGGTGAAGAAAATGTGGATGAAATCAGCATATCCCTATTTGAGCTTAATGATCTACAAAGCTACACCCTTAGAGAATGGCTTTACTCCATCGGAGCTTTTGATGGGCCAACTTCTCAGAACTACTCTGCCGATCCTTCCTGCTCAATGTTCTCTGCAGAGGGGCACTGAATCAGTAGTTGACAAAGAGAAGGAAATAAGAGAAAGGACCATGATGAACTACAACAAAAGACACAGAGCACACCAGTTACCGGAGCTCAAGCCTGGCTCACCAGTTTATGTTAGGGACATGAAATGGGAAGGCACAGTACTAAGTAACATTGCTCCACGTTCTTACAATGTGCAGACTGCTAAGGGAACAATCAGAAGAAACAGGAGTGCTCTGGTGTCTGTCCGGGAGGAGAGCCCCGAGGTGCCATCACCTAAAGCTTCTCCGCCGGGGCCTGAGAGTACAGAGGTGCCAGGTCCTATGATTAACATTGAGGCCGACTTTTCTGGACTGCAGGCACCTGATCTGGATAGCGCAGAGGGCACGAGTTCGCATCTAACTCACTCTGCCAGTTATCCTAGATCAGGGGTTATGCTCTAGCTAGAGAGCGAAGAATACCTAAACGACTAGAGGATTACCAGCTCTATTAATATGGACATGCATTCTAAAGACAATCAATGCTACATGCTACCAACTACTTAACTTTCTTCAAAGATAGCCGACTCCTAATACTTGAGGATAGCAATTAACACAATCTTAACTAAGACTCTCATTTTACTGTTTACTTCACTACTATTTGTTCAAGTTGTATACTTACTTTATAAGCTTTCAAGTCGTACGCTTACTTTAGCCTCTGTATTTAGTTTTTCCCAAAAGTGCTTGTGCGATTCATTTAGTTCAGATGGTTACCCGCTTAGAAAGGGGGATGTTGTATAACTTAGTTATTCTATTGAGTCAAGGAATAGGACTTCTAGAGAATAGGAACTTCCGGTTGAGATCCGAAATAAAGTTGGCCGCACTGTTCACTCTTATTAATTATTGATCTAGACGCATCGCCCTTACTACCCATATTCACACAATGATTTGTTATTAGTGTAGCAGGCTAAAATACTGTTTTCTGCTAAATAGTTGACCTGTAAAAAGTATCTGAAGTTTCCGATTTTAAAGAAAAGATCGGCCGATACCGATTAAGATACTTAACACCCATATCGGCACCGATACCGATATTCCGATCTTAGAATCGGGGCAACTCTAAAAATAATCCTCTAACAAGCCGTCTGTGCTATCTAGCTGCCCTTACTAACAAGCTGCATATGCCAACAGACCGCGGCTAACGACTCAGGTTTTGTCGTCCTTTACCCCTTCGGGAGTGAGAGTGTTGAGACGATTTTCGCTATACCCCGTCTTCTTGAATAAGAAAACAGGCTACATCAGTACATGTGAAAATAATTTTCTTTTACTTCCAAGTTCGAATTAAAATTCCTGAACCCTTGCATCAATAACTTACTTGCCATGTCTCAGCTAGATTTTTATTGCGCTGTTAGAGGGCTTATAGGCTACACTGTAGGTTTTTCATGAAGGTTTAGCACTAGTGAACATGGTTGTATTAAGTTAATGAGTTCAGTCTTGCTGCTGCTAACAGTGTGAAATAGCTGAACGCCTGTGGCTTGCTGCAATTTGTTTGATGTGGTGAGTTTTGCAATCAGTTTGGTCCATAGTTTCTGCTTCGATATCAGCAGGTATTAACACGCTACCAACCACTTGTCTCTCACTCAACGAATTCATCTCGACTTGGAGCGATAAATTCTTTTTTAGGACCTTGAAAATAAATGAGTAGGTCACCAAAACCCCAAAGCCAAACCACCCCCCCCCCCCCCCCGTACATAAAAGTGAATCATGAATGCGATTCTATGGTTATAGCGCGGGAGCTGAGCAGATACCGCATTTATCGAGAAGCCACCCTGAGCCCCACGTAACTTTTAAAAAAATGGCCTTTAGCCGCAGTCTATGACCTTGAACCAGAAGCCGCGCCCAACAACAAGCCGCGCGGCTTGAGCATGAGGACTTACGATACTTGACATAATATCTCCATCACTCCAGAAACTTAAAAATTGTTATAGAGTGCTGCACTAGACATGGTTAATTCCTTTTTTAGAAAAAAGGAGAAGGGAGAGATAGCTTTGGTTAGACTGTAACAATAAGAAAAGGAGAGTGTGTGCTGCGCAGCTCTGTAGCATAAGGAGAGGGTAGGTATGCAGTTCAGCCCTAAAACATGAATGGAGGGAGGGTGGGGGTGCTGTTCAGCTTAAAACATAAATCGAAGAAGGATTGGGTGCTGTTCAGCCCTGAAACATGAATCGAAGAAGGATTGGGTGCTGTTCAGCCCTGAAACATGAGAGTGGGGGGAGGTGCTGTTCAGGACTTTAGCATACCTTTAAAGAAAACAAAGGTGTGCAGTTCAGCCCTAAAACATGAATCGAAGGAGAGGGGAGGGGGTGGTGTTCAGGACTTTAGCATACCTTTGAAGAAGGCAAAAGTGGCAGACTCACACTAGGACCTCCTTCAATTTCAAACTTACTTTATGAGGTTTCTTTGTGTGGAACACTTGCAATCAGAATACGAAAATTGGCATTGGTGATGTCATCTTGGTACTCCAAGTTTTTTACTGCTTGGATAAAATCTGTTTCACTAGCCTCGTCCCTTACTCCCAACTCAATTTGAAGGCGCATAGAAGATGAAGAATTAGAATACATCTATAGTAGATTATCATTTCTAGGGCCATAAAAGTTCTACTAGCCGAAGGAAAGCAACAACAGCAAATAAAAAAAATTGTAGGAGGCAGTAACGAGTCGACGAGGCACAGCTAGCTCTCATAAGTTACCTTAATTACACTATACAATATCCGATAGTTTTAACCACAATCAAGTTTTGCAGATTTTAATCTTAAAAAATCCTGACAGTCAGACTACCTTAAACACAAAAACAATTGCATATGATAGACAAATACCGATTCTTTTTAATAAAATCTTGTTGTCATATGTGTAGATTTTTTTATTGTATCTAATATGAATACTATGGAATGGCAGATATTTGAGGTTATACATGTATGACACTCCACTCTGACTATTTTCTAACTTAGTATATTTCCAGTTGCTTCTGTTTAGCAGCACTCCTGCCTCTGGTACAGTTTCTGCTGCTTCTTCCCAAGCCTATTTTTGGTAGATATTATGCTCTGTTTACTGTCATTACATAGAGCTATTACATAGAGCTATTACATAAAGCTATTACATAGAGCTATTACATACAGTTATTACATAAAGCTATTACATAGAGCTATTACATAGAGCTATTACATAGAGCTAGTACATGGAGCTATTACATGGAGCTATTACATATAGATATTATATAGAGCTATTACGTAAAGCTATTAACTTTGTCACCCACCTTTTTCTCCTTGAGCTCCTTTGAACCCTTTCAAGTCTCCTGTAAAAGGTAGAGGTGGTGGATTACTGAAACTATATCTCACTTACATAAATCAAGAAAGACTGAGCTGTAATCAGACATCACAGCTATTTGGATGTACCTGTTTCAAACTACGAGAGAGTACATCAATATGTAAAAGTGTAAAAAATACTTTCAGGGTAGAGAGGATTAAAAATGACTGAATAAGTTGGTTGTACACGCTTGCGAAAAGAGTTAGCTATACAAAGAACAAAGTCCGTCGTCAGCAATGCATATTTAAGGAAAAGCTGATAGTAGCCTGGGCATGGCTCTCGTGGGGGATTGGGAGAGAGAGCCTGGGACACATAGCAAAAAAAAGGTAAGATAACTTCTGCAAAACTAGCGACATATGTTACATATGACGCTCAGGCTGATACTAATGGAAGCGTGTCGTTAATTTCAGATCTCACGATGTATTAGATGTGACGCGTTTAAAAACCAATTGTCATGATCATGTGACTTGATCTATTAAAAGGCTCTATGTTTTTGATAGGCTGGGTGCTTACGTAGTACCCCGTTTGATAATAAAACGATAAGAACCATAGGTTACTATTCTCTTGCGTTTTCACGTTAGCAGTTTCATTTCATATACTGATAAAAAATGGAGCGATTCAAAATTACTATCAAAGCTAGGCATAGTCACACTGAGATCAGAACAGTTTCAAGCTTCACAACATATTATCGCAGGTTTTGACCAATTTATAGTTCTTCCTACTGGCCTCGGAAAGAGTATATTTGCTTTCAGATGGCACCGTTTTGCAGTGGTAGGTCCGAGTTGTTCATAATAACTGTCGCGAGTAATCATAATACTCGCGAGTAAAATAAAACTGAAATTACTTTTTACTAGATAAACTTTTTTTACTAGTAGCTTGCAATTCATTTTTGTTGTACTATTGCTATACGTTTGCTATGTTTGTATTGTTATTGTGATGTTTTTTATTTAATTGATTTAATTTTTTATTATAACTAAATCAAAACCTAATTAATTAAACATATGAAATAATATACCTCCTGTGATTGATTTATTATGCAACCAACATTTCATACTTACCAACCAGCGTTTGTTTGCTGCCAATTCAGATTAAAAATAATATATAATACTCGCGTAGATCATAAATAAGACCGTCACATGATATTCCTTCGGAAATAATGATTGTGATATTAGCGACTGCAGAAGTCGACTTTTAGAGTTGTCTTCCCTGAGTGTTGCTATGTGTCCCAGGCTCTCTCTCCCAATCCCCCACGAGAGCCATGCCCAGGCTAAGCTGATAGTAGAACATAACTAAATGCAAGGAAATCTTTCCAAGGTTAGAGGCTTTCGTTATTTGCCATCACCAGGTCAAGTCAGGCTATCTAATGGCCTTGACAGGTCAAGGCCATTTCAACAGCATCTTTCAGCACTTTGTAAGGTGACATATCATCTCTAATAATGGCTAAAGACAATGACCAGTGTTTCAATTCTGCAATAAAAATTTAAAAACCACAAAGCAGTGATAGTCCAGTGCATGACATGTTTTCTGATATTTTACAATTCAGCATCACATGCACTGGACTATGAGGCAAGATTGGGTTTATCTAGCCAGCTGCAAGAAATCCTTTAGACTCACCGTAAGGGAGGCTGTTGACCTTACTAATTAATGTTCTTTTTTTGCGATCGAGAGTTGTCTCTTCATCTTGAAACTGCTCAGCGAGCTGCTGTAAGTATCAAACCTAAATATTATCGCTGCCGACTAGCCCTCAGTACAGTCAGACCTTGTCCTTGACCTACACTCACCTCAGCATACACATCTATTATTTCTGACAACAATGTACAGTATGAGCAATTATTTATGTAACGTGTAAAGGAACTCCCAATATATGACATCTGAAATTCCTCGCAACATTTTAGTATTGTAGATTATTGCATAGAGCAGATCATGTAATACACAGTTCTTTCACATAGATTGACTTTTCCATAGTGCTGATGTTAAAATAATATTAATATTATCAACACTAAAAAAATGAATGCAAGTGCTAGTAGCTGTGAAAAAGGAAAGATACAGTAATTTCCTTATGACTAATGCAACTTATAAAAATAAACATAAACAAACATCTTTGAATTAATTTGCTTAAAAATTTTCTACAGTTGTTTAGTAGTTGCTTTATGAGGAAAATAAAAGTGGTGCGAATGAATTGAAGCCTGATACTGGTGGAAACTGGATAAGATAATTAAAGATAGAATGAAAAGATATTCAATGTAAAAACAAAGGTATAAAAAAGTTAACTTGAAGTTCAGTAGTCAAACATAGCCTCTCCACCTGCGCTATCATTATCTCCACCTGCGCTATCACTATCTCCACCTGCGCTATCATGTTTTTTAAACGCTATCACTATCTCTACCTACGCTATCTCTACCTACGCTATCATTATCTTTACCTGCGCTATCATTATCTCTACCTACGCTATCATTATCTTTACCTGCGCTATCATTATCTTTACCTGCGCTATAATTATCTCTACCTGCGCTATCATTATCTCTGTCTGCGCTATCATTATCTCTACCTGCGATATCATTACCTCTACCTGCACTATCATCATCATCATCATCATCATCATCATCATCATCATCATCATCATCATCATCATCATCTATACCTGTGCTATCACCATCTTTACCTGCTCACTTGTTTTCTCCTGTATTTCTAAGAGAACAGGTGAACTGACTGTAAAAATATCTTTCTATTTAATATTACATGTTTTCATGGCATATGTACATACTTAAAGCCTTTTTCTTTAAAGCTACGGAACAAATTAAACATTATGTAGATGGCTGAGGAATTAACTGTTGTTCACTATCATGGGGGAGTATTGCAGCTTGGGACTCACCCCAGGTACAAGCTTAGAAATCACAGCACCAAGTGCCTTCAGCTCTGCTCTCATCTCATCCAGTGAACTTTGAATAGCATATATTTGCCGGTCTTGTTCCAAATGTTTCTGGTGGTTTTCCGCTCTTGCCCCATCAAAGCAGTTTGCCAGTAAAACAGCAAGCAGCGCAGAAGCTGCCAGGAACTGAAATAGCTGCATCTTCTGTTTCAAGCTGCTTGAAGCAAAGTGTTGGCAAGTTTGCTAATGCATTTGTTATCATGTTGGTAACTATTTGCTCTGTTATCAGTAGTTTGTGGTCCGTGATTTGATTGGCTAAAATGATGGCCAGTGATCAATGTACAAACTTTATGCTCCAAGTTGGGCAGGTTATTAAAGTCCGAAAAAGTTCAAAAAAGTTCTAGCAATAAATTCAAAGTTATTTGCAATCCAATCAAGTTTCAAACAACCAGCAACTCGGCACCTTAGTTGGAGTTGTCAGTCTAATGACCAGCTCAATAAAATCTCTGTGTAGTATATTACATGCATGTGAGAGCACATGAGTGTAATATATGCAAATAAAAGTGGTTTTGGAAAAAGTTATTGCGGTCAGAAGGAAAGAGCTTGCAACCAGTGAACCATTGATAATAATTGTTTTTGGGGTCTCATATCGTAAAGGATTCTCCATGACCCCTTTACTAAACCTCAAGAAACCAAACCACTTTAGAGTATAAAGGCTTTATATATTTGCAATAAATATATAAATGTAAATACAGCTAATGTGTGCACACATTAACTGCAATGGCAAGACTTTCTTGCGCTCTCCTGTCCTTGGCGCATCAGGCTCCTTATATAGCTCTCACAATCGTAGGCTCTGTTCTTCTTCTGGTGCCGGCTAGGTGGTTCGTCTTTCATTTACCGACTGGCAGCCGGTTGGTCATGCTTTCAACAGACTTAATCTGATTATGAGATCGGTATGATATCGTCTGGTCTGATTTGGCCTGATTATGAGACAGGCTCGAGTCTATCGGCTCCTATTGGCTCCGGGCCAGGCCGTCCTTCTCTCCTCGGTTCAGCCGACTGGCCTTCTTGGCTAGCTGGCTGGCTGGTCTTTCTTGGCTCAGGGCCAAGAAAGACCGAAGGTCTTTCTTTGGCTCTTTCCATTACAGTATTACAGTTTGTAATAGCCTAAAGCCTGTGTTCTATAACAACTTTCTATTACTTAGATACGATTAAGTAATCTCCCTTGAGTAGTCTCTCTTTTCCATGATTTTCAAAGTCTCCCCTATGGTTCAGGTTTCTCGCATCTTTCTCTGCAGAGTAGCTGCAATGTTAAACATACTTTAACAGCACCTTAGGGCCCAGGTTCACTTTCACCACTTCCTTATAAAGAGGTGATCACGTGAGAGCTGAAATGAACTAAACAATGCAAAGCGACATTGGTGTCAGTTGTAAACTGTTCGGCTGCAGACAATTCTGGCCGAAACGAACCCATTCGGTCTTGCTCGTAATTTTGTGGCTGAACCCCTGCTCTTATTGGCTGGTTAAAATTCTAGCGAGCACACATCAAATCTTTCCTTACGTGTGTGAGCAAAGTTAAAGAAGAAAAGGGACGATCTTTTTATTTCGTTAAAGGTTGACTTGCAATAACATCCACATTACAGTTATTTGGTATTAAAAGATTCACCATATCTTACTCTGTTGTGTTAAAGGTGCCAAATATGTGGAAATGTGATTAAAAGCTCTTAAAAGCTCAAAAGCAAAAAGCTGCCGTAGATTGGAATCTCTTTATTTCGATGACGTAGCCATGAAATTTGGTTATTGTCTTGTCATGTGATGTTCTCACGTGAATTGAAAGGCCAATAAAAAGCTCAGTATAAAACTTATCGTAGCACTAGTTTATGACAAACACTTCGGGTTTTGCCGAAGAACCCATATAAAATATAGATGCTCGCTACTTTACAGTTTTGTATCGGTTTGGTCTAATCGGCAAGTCGCAATCTGATCATGTGACCCAATACTTCGCAAATAATTTCTGCAGCCCTTTTCGATTATCACAGGTGACCAACAGGCTCGTCATGATTATCAGACAATGATATGTACTCCTTCAAACTAAGGCTAAAAAATTAAACGAATTTTTACGGTAAGTTATAGGATATCTCTGCTAAAAGTGACAGCATTACAATGACGATAAAACAGACGCGTAAGCACAATAGACATGGTTTTATTGAATGCGTGAAGTATATTTGTGAAAATATTTGACGAATAAGGTTGCATGAAAGTATAAACAGAAACCATCTCTCACAACTACATCACATTTGAGCCGTTTTGGAAAGGGAATCCTAACTACGGCGGTCTCGTGTGGCTACGATTTTCTGTTTGTTTTTGAGCTTTTAAAAGCTTGTAATCACATTTCCACATATTTTGCACCTACAACACAACAAAGTAAGACATGGTGAATCTTTTCATATCAAGTAACTGTAATGTGAATTTTATTGCAAATCAACCTTTATGTAAACAACATGAAGCAATTTACGACAAAGCTCATCCGGACTACCTCAAAAAAACGATGGCGTCATTTACAATATTTGGTCCTTCATTTCGAATGAAATGAGAGCACAAAACTATATGGATTTTGTTGGTAAATAAGTAAAATAATTAAAAGGCGTCAAACATTGCCATATGATGATATACTGCAAAAGGATTTTGCCGGGCTTTACTCAGGCACAATGCAGCTTGTGATTGTGTTGCATAAATGTAAGACGCTGCACTTAAGTGTTGCATAATTGTAAGAGGATGGTTGTGGTTTTTTTCCGTGTAGAATAGAAGTAGATATGTAAAAGTAATATGTCATAATCATCCTGATTAAGAATCGTTGACTGATTAATTTATGTAAAACCACAGTATTATGATAAAGACTGTTTTTGTTTGTTAAGTACTCAGCATAGAAAAACATTCATATATTAACAAAAAATATAATTTTGTTGAAGGGGAGGGTTGGCAAAATTTTTGTATCAAGTGATTTGTTTTGAGCAGCTGAGCGATCTTCTGATAAATCTGCTGCATAATTATAATTAATATTTGTTCCTCAAAGTATTTTGTTTACAATAGAAATATTTAGCTCAAATGCATAAGAACTATCAATGAAACAGTGTCCTGTCTCCATGCGTATGGTATCTAGGAAAAGAAGTGACTTCGGATGCCGTGTGACATGTGGCTTAGCCGAACCAAAACAACCTCAGTCGGTTCCAAACCTAAGTCGGTTTGGCCATCGTGTGACCACGACTTAAGTCAGCCCCAAGTACATTCAGCCTATTTAACATACATAATTCATAGTTTGGTTTGTTGGCTGAGATTAAAAACCATCTACTCATAATTATCAGCTAGTGGGTCATTAACAAACTATGTCATTAATAGACTGCGTCAATAATAAACTGCATCATTTATTAACTGTGTCATTAATAAACCGTGTCATTAAGAAACTAGGTCATTATTATGCTGTGACATTAATAAACTGCGGCATTAATAAACTGGGACACTGTAAGCTATAGCTTGCTAAGTGAATGCTTTAATAATCATCACATTTATTGACTCTGTGCCTCACCTTAAAATCCAAGTAAAATGTGAGATACAGGTGGATGGTAAGGAAACAATTGGTATGTATGAGCTCATACAATATGGCTCCAATGACATCGCAGATAAATGTGGTTGCTTTATTTTTAATGGTTTACATGATAACTTAGAAGTAGATATAAAAGAACGAACATTGCGCCAGCTAAAATCCATTGACAGCAACTATTCTTAGAACTTGGCAAAGGTTGACAAACTATTCCGTGACTATTCCTAGTATGTCTTCCTGCTTTACTTGTATATCTAGCGAAGTTGATATGAAAAGTTTACATTTTCAAGTGCCACACCACCAAGATTTTTCAGTTGCACTTCCTAACAAGCCAACATAAGAACAAGACATTCTGAGCATAAATCAATAGTCTCTGAAACTTGAAAATTAAAAAAAGGTTTCAGTCTATTTATGTTAAAACAAATGGTTGTTTGAAAGTAAGGCTAACCATAATAGTTGCAAATTATTGTAGCCCTAAGAGATAACTTAAGGGTCAGAATTTTTATTATGAAAACCTGAGCATCAATGCTGGTGAATTTTTAAAAGTTTTTCAAACTTTCTCAAATTTTAGAATGTCATAATATATTTTAGATATTTTAAACTTTATACAACATTTTTAAACTGGTCTATTGGTTCATTGACAATATTTTGACAATTTTGTGACCTTTTATCAGAATTCAAGCATGAAACAAAAGGGCATAATAGCCATAAGACACTAATGGACTTGGTAGCACAGAATGATGTGACACACAGCATGATGTGACGCACCACATAGTTTGACGCACCACATGGTGTGACACACATCATGATGTGACACACAGCATGATGTGACACGCAGCATGATGTGACACACAGCATGATGTGACACAATAATAATAATAGATTTTTAATAGGAACTTGGTAATTGGTACAAATTAAATAGTATCTATAAACAGATTCTGCAGTCAATAAATCTCTCTATATTTTTTGAAAGATATACAAAATTTATTTGTGCATTATCTCAATTGACTAAAAATTACTAATGTTTCTTGTGACTTGTTAAAGTGTTGATAACTAACATTTGAAACACTACTAATAATAGACACTTTATAGAATATGAACAATAAATACTCACTAGTAGCAGTTGTAATCTGATCTTAAGAGGTGGTATTTTAATGTAGTATTGTACAATTTTTGTTAAATATTAATGATATAACTATTATTAATACTATTACACCATATTGAAAAATAATATAATGATTACTATTTTTATAATAAATGTAAATGCTAAATTAAAATCGAATGAACAATGAATATATGGTAATACATAATTTACATATATTAAAAACATATATGAAATACTTGTTTGGTATTGTATTTAAAAATAATATTCAATTTCATGCCAAAACACATGAATAATAAAATTAAAAAAGACAATATAATATTCATATTCATATCCTTATTGCTAAATCATTGCTATATCATTATTTATCAAAAAAGCAACAAACACTAAATCATAGCAAACAGTATATTATATAAAAACCTTTATTTCAAATAAAACCTACTTCCTGTCATGGCATGTGTTCACGTCGCAAACCACTCACCGAAATGTAGTAGTACGCTTAATAATGTCAACTGTGATGATCGACAATGTCCACACGTACCCTCATCAGTATTACTACATTTAAAAAAGAGATAAGGTCAGTCTATGTTATTGAAATCAATGAGAAACAGCTCGCAATGATCTCTTCTGCCGTTTTTAGGTATATTCAATTTTGCTAATTTAGTACATAACCCTTTTTAAATTGTAAAAGGAGGAGACCTGGATAATTGTAAATAAGCGACGCTGGCGTAAAAATCATAGTCGAATGATAGTGTCATGTTTACAATATAAATATTTTTGCAACACCAGGTTTTAAGACCAATTCTTACTTTAAAAAATTTCAGGAAGCGTCAAATGTTTTATTTTACTAAAAGTTTGCCTGAATGAGGTAATCATAATAATTTTTAAAAGTGAGCTTACTACTATCGATCACGATCGCAGTCAATATTAATGGACAGCATGACGCTGTATTGTATTGTGTTAAGAATGATAAAACTGATGTTTGGAGATTAAAACGCTTGTAAATTATATTTAAACTGTAATAAAATTTGCTTCACTTTACTTTGAGAACAATTTCAAATTTATATTTTATTTTTACACAGGGAATAGCAGCAATAAAGCTAAATGGTACTTTCGAATGCGAAACATCGCGACCTCAACGCGACCTCAATGACCAGTAATACATTTATTTTAGTTTCATTTCAAGTTGATGTTTATTATATTCTACAGTTCTAATAAAATAAAAGTTGGAGCTTATGAAAATAAAGAATACTTTTGTAAAATTACATGTTATAAGTCAAATTTTAATAGAAGGTTCAAAAATCTGGCTACTCTCATAATAAAAATTCTCACCTTATAGCTTTGACACCTGAAGCCCTTTCTAGCCTGGCTGATAAGACTTTCTTTTCTTCTAAATCGCATTGAATAAATTAACAAAGATATAAAAATAACAATAGTTTCAACTGCTTAACAAATAATCTATTACAATTTCTTAGTGGTGAACTTTGACCTGACTAGTATTAATAATGACAACTGTGATGAACATAAACAAGCAGCCTGTTCAGAAGTTCTACCAAAAATATTTTTAATCTTTTAATGGTAGTCAGCGACTTTATAGTTTGGAAATTTTCCAATTGTTTACCAATCTTTTAAATACCAAAATAAAGTTTCCCTCTGTTGTATAAAGATGGCAAAATGAACGAGTTCTGTCAGAACCAGAACATTTGAGCACCTTTTCTGCTTCAATGTCAATCTTTGTTCTGATATTGACGAGTTCATGACCCTAAGAACTAATGGCCTTAAGAATTCATGAGCCCCAAGAGTTCATGATTTCAAGTCTTATGTAATATGCACCCCAAAACATGTTCATTCAAACTTATGCATTTATTAATGTACGTGTATATGGTATATATATGTACATCTATATGTATATAGTTTTATGTTATAAGGCAGCATATACGACAATGTACTCATTTGGTTTTGTCAGAACATATTTTTTTGAACAAACACAAGTACACCACAACTTTAGTCAGAATAAAATGTCTGCAAGCTATATTGCTAAAAACTTCATTTATATTTTATAGAAAAACATGCTTAAATCGAAATTACAACATGGAGGTTCTTGCATTATACAACTCTCAGACTAGCATTGGTATCTCCTTATCTATCCTGTTTGCTTTTGCTATCTTTGGTTAAATGTTTCAGTAGATCTGAAGTCTTTCAATGACTGTGATATTTTCTTGCACTCTTTCTACAACAATCCAATTATGTAATCATTAGCAATGACACGGTGTACATTCCTTCTCTTGATTGTCATTTGAGATTTCTTCTGCTATTATTTTTACATCTTGTTTTGATTGGTTATTTGATTGGTATGAGGCTGCTGTCTGTAAAACTCACAATTTCCTCAGTTTAGTAGCATCCTTTAGCTTCAGACCAGCATGCTTATTTATGAGTTGAAGTTTACAACTGATGTAATAATTTCTATAGAGAACTCACATCTCTTAATGTCCTTAATATTCTAAATATGTTCATCAAATCCTGATTGGCTGAATCCTGAAACAAAATAAAATGTTTTGATTTGTTGGGTTTTTTTATATTTTGTGATTAAAATTATAATTTAATATATTAAGTTAAAATAATAATTCTCAAATTCTAAAATAAAGTACTCAGTCAGAGAAAGAACCTGAAACATGATGACTTTTTGTCTGTATAATGAGTACATGTAAATGTCTATAATTTGTCACCAAATTATTATTGGAGATTATCACCAAAAAATTATTAGTCAATTATTATTGAATTTTAATTATAGTAAAAATTACGTTTTATTTTATAGAAACATTTTAGGTATGAGATTTTACTTGAACTGCAAACTGGAGTGGTTCAGGCTGAAGGTACTCGAGTTTCAGATCAGCCTGCTTGTTTTGTCACAACTTTTGGTTTAAATAATATTAAAGATTGTCAGTTTTTCATCAGGACAGATTTCCTAATTACCATTTAAGTCGGTGTACTTACAGGTTGGCTAAATTTACAAAAAGACCTTCAGTAAACTCTCTCTCTCTATCTACATTTATAATGGTCATTACACTCTGCAGATGAAGAAGGGAGAGTGAGACAAATATTATCATGAAATGGGAAGGGAGCTGCCGCTTCTTATATCCCACTATTGAGTAGGCATGTGGAGCTGACTCCCAGAAAGTCAAAGAGCCTGTATTGTGCGCCCATGTAATGAAAAAAGAGATGACCAACTCATGCGTTCTAATTTCTTTAATTGGTGGTTGCATATCTCTGCTACATGTTGATATGTTTCTGTAGTGGGTAGAACTAGTAGTAGGCAGAACTAGTAGTAGGCAGAACTAGTAGTAGGTAGAACTAGTAGTAGGTAGAACTAGTAGTAGGTAGAACTAGTAGTAGGTAGAACTAGTAGTAGGTAGAACTAGTAGTAGGTAGAACTAGTAGTAGGTAGAACTAGTAGTAGGTAGAACTAGTAGTAGGTAGAACTAGTAGCAGGTAGAACTAGTAGTAGGTAGAACTAGTATTAGGTAGAACTAGTAGTAGGTAAAACTAGTAGTAGGTAGAACTAGGTAGAACTAGAAACAGCCTTACTAGTTCGCCCAGAAACTACATAAATTATATTACCAGTTATTATTTAGCAGGTAATAAAGCAACTAGTGCTGTAGAACTTTAAGGAAGGTTGTAAAGACCTAAGGCTTGTCCTAAGGTAATCCTAAGGTCAATAGCTTAAAAGTTCACTCTGTTAGGTGTTGAACTTGAGATGAAATGGTCAATGTTCCATGTACATAAAATAACTTAGTACTTACACATATCTTGTTATTATGTTCTGGATGGGTTTAGAATGTAGCGATGTGGATACGTTACAGCTAGTAGTAATCAATAGACAACCGCAGAAGAAGCTTAGAGTACTATTAATTGCTTGATTATTCCTGAGATTCAAATGCAAGAGTCCGGGCCTTTGATAGCCTAAATATATGATGATGTACTGGATTTGGCTTCCAGAATCCAGTATATGCTATTTATACTGGATGGTATATTTTCCAATACCTAACGCTCGTAGGTAAAGTGAGATATTACCAGTTGAGATGCCAGTAATTATCTCCTTTATAACTAAAAACTTGGCTCTTTTATATGAGTTTACAACAGAGGATATAATGGTACTTGTGTTGCATATAATACACAATAGTTGGGTATGATAGCTATTGTCTCACACTAAGAGAATAGAAAGAGAGCTAGAAAGTATGATTGCTAGTGCTGTATAAAAATAGGAGTGTGGTTGAACACGTAAAATACACTGGATCTGTATACTAGATTAAATTATAAGTTGGGGTAGACCATCACAATTACACATATAAAAGCTGTGTAAATTCAAAATAGTACCAAAATAAAGCCTAAATAGAGTTTTATGTCAAAAACAGAAAAACTTGAAGTTTATGCTGCTGAAAGAATTTAAAATGATAATCAAGTCACAAACTATGTTTCTATTGGCACTTAAATATCCTTATAATAGCAACTAATCAATCAATGTACTAAACTTTACTATTATAGAGTAATGACAGGTGAAATCACGTTTAACTGATACACAGGAAATTGTTCTCCAAATTCCCTGCGAATCACTTTGTTAGAAAGGTAAGTTCAAACATGAAAGCTTCATTTGCTAGCCTGCAGTTATGAAGTTCTTACTTAATCTTGAGGTCTGTTGTTTAAGTCAGTCGTTTAATAAGTACTCACTCTCAAGCTGGTAATATTTTAAGGGTTGTCATTTATCGGTGCCAAGGAAATGCGAGGCCAAAGCGTGCGAGTTGACATTGGTTCCTTTGCTCAGTCATGTTTATGTAGTTTTATTAACTTGCATTACTAGACAGTCCCACGACCAAACACGAGCGAAGCGACTGTTTGGTAGCTTTATGATAAATGCGCATGCGCACACAACTCTTGAAAAATTATCCATTAACAGCCGTTACCAAACCCTTGAACCAAAATCCAATCAACAAATTTAACTATTTTTGTGTAGAGTCGTTTAAGTATAATAATGATGCAAAACATATATAAATCTATTTAAATATGTTACTAAGTCTTTGAAAAGTTACCACAATATCAGTCGCAAACAACAGTCTAAAGCTTACCCATATGATCAGATTATACATAACTAGACAGATTAATTTGGCCTAAAATCGCCATTACAACTTAACTAGCGGTTTTTAATCAAAATTAAGACCGGCAAACGAAACGCCGATAAGGCCGTGTGACAGAGAGTAGAACCATTAAGTCGTGCGCATTTCACGAGAAAAACGTGCACATTTCACCAGTCTATGGCATTGTCCAATTGCTGAAGGTTTCTGTAATTAACGTAGAAGTACTGAAAAGTAATCGTTTCTTTTTTGCCGATTCTATACCGAACTCTGACATTTTGGACACTTATAATGAGTACTTTAGTATTCCAACTGATGTCCAAAGCAGTGAAAGTAAAGGAAATGATGATGGTATTTTTCTAACGATTCTTATAAGATGATTACAATATTTAATTTTAAGGATAATTAATTGATTTTATAAGATTATTATAAGATTTTATAAGATTTTATAAGAATAATCATTCGAATTTACAAGATTGAAGTATATAGTGACCGATGGTGTGCAATATGTTACTGTTATTATTTTTCTAAAGATTTTGTTGATGATACTGCGGCTGTGCCCAATATCGCGGTACCCAATATCGCAGTACTGTCAAGCCATTTTTAATATCTGCAAAATTATGCAAAAAGCCTACATTGTCTAATAGATATACATCTATTTCTACGACAACCAGCTAAATTCTGTTTAGATTTTTAAATTCAGCATAATTTATAGATGTAAATATAGAAATCTAGATAAATATCACAACTTCTTGATAGTTTTTGCTATGACCAATGATATACAGCCCCCCGGCCTGTGTATATTACACAGCAGCTTGCCATTTTACTTCTAATATTGCTTTTCTCTTATTGCAGGGGAGAGATATAAATATATAGTTTTTTCCTTTCATTATTGCTGTTTGTTGTACATAATAACACCCAGTACATTACAGCTACCATCGCAGCTACCATTGCAATTCTCCTATTGCACTGCACTGTCATTTGACTGCTAACATTGAATTTCTCAACCAGCAGTACCCTTTCTTTTTCCATTATCCCTTTGGTCGTGGGCTGTATGACAGGGGAATTTTTAGTATATAATAGAAATGGTAGTTGTGAATTTTATGTAGCTGTGTACTTTTGCTATTTGTAACAAAATCCGAAAGCAACACAGAAGGTTTTTACAAGCTGGAAGGATCTTAAAATATGATTAAATAGCTACTCCTCATCAGCTACTCCTCATCGCCTTCTACGATAAAACCTCTTCTTTGTTTCTTGCTGACGAAAGGGCTGTTTGTTTCTTTCATTGTATATAACCACTATCTAAATAAAAAGTTTCAACAGTATAAACCGGCAAAGACAGAGCATATTATACATCAAAGTGCAGTTATAAACGAAAATGAGCTAATATTACTATCTTGGCTAGAATTGTCAATCTATGGCACCATTGTATAAGAGCTAACCTTGCATTAATTATGGTACTAAAGGTACATGGGCTGACAAACAGCATACAAAATTTGTTTAATGTAAATGATTCTGTATGAGTGGGCTGTCTAAATCTAACTCAACAAGCCTGATGTATAAGTCGATGACTTATATACAACTCACTGTGTCTACTGTATGAGTTGATGACTTATATACAACTCACTGTGTTTGCTGTATAAGTTGATGACTTATATCCAACTCACTGAGTTTGCTGTATGAGTTGATGACTTATATCCAACTCACTGAGTTTGCTGTATGAGTTGATGACTTATATCCAACTCACTGAGTTTGCTGTATGAGTTGATGACTTATATCCAACTCACTGAGTTTGCTGTATGAGTTGATGACTTATATCCAACTCACTGAGTTTGCTGTATGAGTTGATGACTTATATCCAACTCACTGAGTTTGCTGTATAAGTTGATGACTTATATACATCTACCTGTGTTTGCTGTATGAGTCGATGACTTATATACATCTCACTGTGTCTACTGTATGAGTCGATGACTTAGGAATATACAACTCACTGTGTCTACTGTATGAGCCAATGACCTAGGAATATACAACTCACTGTTTCTGTTGTATGAGTTGCTTGCCTAAATACAACTCGAGGAGTCTGTTGTACTAAACAGCAATTTTTGCACAATTATCGAACTGGTAAGCGTATGCAAGGTGATGCTATAATATCCCGGACCACACGTTTATAAACAACAAAATTTCAAGTGTGGATACGAATGCCGCAAAGACTGATGTTAATGACATGGATTAGTATTCTTTATTTTATAACATAAGTGACAAAATCTAAGCCGCCTTAGCAAACTTTTGAGTTCAACTCATTCACTTTATTACATACAAAGATATTCTCAAAAACTCTTGCAGTCTCCAACTACTAGTGCTTCGCTACATCGGATACATTCCTTTAATTCAAAGGAAAAGACATATTCAGCAATTGTGAGCTAATGCATTTATTTGTATACCCTAAATACAAACTTGAACATAAAACATGTAGTGTTTATACCGAGCATGATAAATTTATGGTGTTGTTCACCTTAACACAGTGTATAATGCACTCAGACTATGTACCATTTGTACAACTTGGAGCTCTAGTCGAAGTAGCAGAACTTTCAGAACTTCTAGGTGAGTCTTGATGTCATTGTGAAGTCTTAGTCTATGTTCAATTTTACTATATCTAGTGAAAGCTATTCCTACCTATCATCACTCACTTTACCAGCGAGTGTGAGCACTGCTGATCAGACACCTCAGCTCAAGTTTCAGTATATTATCAGAATGCCTCATTTTACTGATTATGACTTTATTAATTTAGTTTTGGTGAGCAATTTCTATTTTTAAGTTTATTTTTTACGTAAATTTATATAATGTAATTGTTTTAAGGCTATAAAGTAACTATTTCAAGTATAGATCTTTTTTTCAGGTTTTGGATCAAATTAAACAAAAGAACAATATATTCTTATACCATTATTTGCTCTGACGAACTGTGTAAAGTTATGAAGCGAACATTGCAACAAATTAATGAATGTTGTGTTTTGAGCTTTGACTATAGTCAAACTGCGGCGTCAGAATACTCTCATTCAACATACTCATGAGTTGTTTTCTCCTTGTCCCGTCGGGTAAAATGCGTCAATTAATTTAACTTGATTGGCCCATCACTCAATCGTGCTGATGTGCACTCAAGTTGGATGAGTTTCTTTAAATTTGCCCAATTCTTTAGCGATGATGGAGAAGTAGCGGCTTACATATTCATTAACCGTAGGCATGTTTGGTGTGAGTTATCATCTCTTCTTCTGCTTCAGGCTACGCATAAACCATATATAAATTACTCACTATTAATTAGCATAAAATAATAATTGCCATTTTATTAATTCTATTCTGTTACCAAGTAGGTAACAGAACAATATTACCAAAATGATAATGGCAAAGGGAAACTGCATATATGCGGTCAAAGAAAAACTTAACATTAGCTTTCTGTTGACTGCATACATGATGTAAGATAACTGCTTGCAGGTGCAAGCGGTTATCTTACATCTGTTGAGTGTTACTTCAATGATTTCTTCTCAGCTGTTTTACGCAATGCAGGCTCATCACAACAACCGCAAGGCTTGTTTTTTCTAATAATTAATCTACTCACTTCTATTTAAATCCATTAGAAGGTAGTTAAGACCAGCTGTTAAAGCTACAATCGATGCTTACTCTTAAACAGGAAAGTTTTGCAAGAGACTAAAAGTTATTGTAAACATTAAAATACTCTCTACCACTATTCACTATTGATGACAGAGTCCCTCTTGATTTAAGAATCCGATCTAAAAACTCAGAGTGGTTTCTTACCTCCTTGCTGTTTTCCTCACCCTTCTTGTGATCAACTAGGCAGCGTCTTACAAATATCTTTTTACTGGATTCTTTAAGCTCTTGCCAATTGTTTGGCTTTAAACAAACATTCTCATGTTTGCTATGTGGTTGGCCATATGAATGTTGGAATCATTTATATTTTTATCTATGTTATATCTATGTTATCTACAGCACAAACATACAATAGAGTTACCATGAGTGACACTATGAGAACTCCTGCTACGTTTAGTCAAGTCAGATGTTCCGGAGATGGACGAGGTATAGTGTCTATAGAATTCCAGGGTTAAGGATTCCAGTTGCTAGTAGAAAGTGAGTAGCCATGACCTTGTTATATGATGAAAATATGAGTAATGATAATTACTAAATAGTATAAGAAGCTGAATAAAGACATGAGTAATTGTCATTCAATATTGGGATGACAAACTGAGCAGGTGGATAGTGTCAGATTCTCTAGCTAGAGCTTATATTTAAAAAATATATTTCAGCTTCAAGCCACTCGCTTTCACCTCTGGAATGGTTTGTCTTCCCGTGTTACCTTTTTATATATTGTATACTTTATATTTCAATTAAGGTTTTGATGGGAGTTTACTGCGTTTTAGCACCATACCAGTAGCAGGAATGTGTTGTCCTTCTCTAGTATCGTTAGAGAAGTTACTTGTTCTTAGACTAACAACGATCAACGGTTCTGGATTATGTTCTACAACTGACAAAAACATCATGCAATATGAGAAACGTGTAGAGCAAGGTTTAGGCAGTCATACCAACCGCAGAGACTGTGACAGAACACCCCCATTCTAGACAACTATCAATCTTTGAGGCAGACAGGCGTCAATCTCTGATGCCTATACAACGAGCAGAAAAACCCCAATCAGCCTTCAAAGAGAAATTAAGTGGTCAGCTACTTTCCTGATGTTGAGAGGGTCTCCAACTTTTCCACTATGCGCTCTATAAAGATACCTAACTAACCTTTTTGCAATCTTTTAAAAAAAACTCAAAACTACACCTACTGTCATCTGACTAATATCACTTTTTACTGTATAATAATAGCATCCACCATATAGCCTCACCCACTTTAACATGTCCGCCTTATATTGTTGTTTTCATTACTAGAAATCTGTTGTAGTAAGATATGCATGGGTATTTTCACAGAGTTTACCTTTGGCCACTTTCTGTTTAAACTATAATATCAATCCTCAACTTGCTTTTTACATATTTATGCTTTCAATTCCAATATTAATATATTAGTTAGAGCCCTCATTAGTTAGAGCCCTCATTAGTTAGAGCCCTCATTAGTTAGAGCCCTCATTAGTTAGAGCCCTCATTAGTTAGAGCCCTCATTAGTTAGAGGCCTCATTAGTTAGAGCCCTCATTAGTTAGAGCCCTCATTAGTTAGAGCCCTCATTAGTTAGAGCCCTCATTAGTTAGAGCCCTCATTAGTTAGAGCCCTCATTAGTTAGAGCCCTCATTAGTTAGAGCCCTCATTAGTTAGAGCCCTCATTAGTTAGAGGCCTCATTAGTTAGAGCCCTCATTAGTTAGAGCCCTCATTAGTTAGAGCCCTCATTAGTTAGAGCCCTCATTAGTTAGAGCCCTCATTAGTTAGAGCCCTCATTAGTTAGAGCCCTCATTAGTTAGAGCCCTCATTAGTTAGAGCCCTCATTAGTTAGAGCCCTCATTAGTTAGAGCCCTCATTAGTTAGAGCCCTCATTAGTTAGAGCCCTCATTAGTTAGAGCCCTCATTAGTTAGAGCCCTCATTAGTTAGAGCCCTCATTAGTTAGAGCCCTCATTAGTTAGAGCCCTCATTAGTTAGAGCCCTCATTAGTTAGAGCCCTCATTAGTTAGAGCCCTCATTAGTTAGAGCCCTCATTAGTTAGAGCCCTCATTAGTTAGAGCCCTCATTAGTTAGAGCCCTCATTAGTTAGAGCCCTCATTAGTTAGAGCCCTCATTAGTTAGAGCCCTCATTAGTTAGAGCCCTCATTAGTTAGAGCCCTCATTAGTTAGAGCCCTCATTAGTTAGAGCCCTCATTAGTTAGAGCCCTCATTAGTTAGAGCCCTCATTAGTTAGAGCCCTCATTAGTTAGAGCCCTCATTAGTTAGAGCCCTCATTAGTTAGAGCCCTCATTAGTTAGAGCCCTCATTAGTTAGAGCCCTCATTAGTTAGAGCCCTCATTAGTTAGAGCCCTCATTAGTTAGAGCCCTCATTAGTTAGAGCCCTCATTAGTTAGAGCCCTCATTAGTTAGAGCCCTCATTAGTTAGAGCCCTCATTAGTTAGAGCCCTCATTAGTTAGAGCCCTCATTAGTTAGAGCCCTCATTAGTTAGAGCCCTCATTAGTTAGAGCCCTCATTAGTTAGAGCCCTCATTAGTTAGAGCCCTCATTAGTTTTCTGTTTGCATGCTTCTATTTAGTTTGTTGCTGTGGTACTCTGTGGATAACACATAGTAAAATATGACTATTGTTTACCACAGTAAATATTGCTCATAATAACAATTTCATTTTTTTAACCTTGATTGTTTTTTTCAGAGGCACTTCATACGATCTATCGTCAGTTGTTAAAGACCTTTCAATTCATATGGGTTCTTATCTTAGTAAACAGATATCCCACTTTATTAAGAAGGCTTATGGTGCTAAGCCATCATTAACATAAATCTTTGATGTGTCAATATGTCTCTCTTCATTAGGGCATTTGTAATCTGATATCAGTAGCCAATCAGCTGTGAGGCGAGTTATCTTTGATTTATGAGCAACAACAAAAAATGAAAGTCACGCGTAACCTTAGTTCATTATCCTCATTTACAATGGCTTCTCTTACAAGATATATTTTTATCTTAGAGAATGCATTTGCCATAAATCACAAACCATGTGTGTATTAAGGAACACGCTTCCAAAAAAGTATTAATCTATGTGTTTAATAAGACACCTCAGACTGAGTTGACTGATATCAAGTGTCAAGTATAGGCACTAGTCTGGTATATAACACATGAGACTAGTGAGAAGTTATTCGTTAATTTTAACTAAAAAAATTCTTTGGCTCCCTCTGTTTGCTGTAGTTATAACTACTATGCACTACCATAGTGTTATCTACATCATTAACGCTGTCATTCAACTCTACTCATAATGAATAACTCGATGGCTAGGATCAGTATTTCCTCATCTCTTCTGTTATTTTCTGATGTCTAAGGGTAGATGTCTTAGTAGATCTGGAGTCTTTTAATGACTGTAATGCTTTCTTGCCTTCTTTCTACAAATATTCAAAAATGAGATTATTAGCAAGGACAACTTTGTCATTAAAAGAGTCTGAGTCAACTTTTATCATGAACACATTTGAAGATTCTCTCAATAACCGCTATAAAGCTCTGACTTTGGAAGAACTCATCTAGCTGGTAGTTAATTCATACATAAATGCCTATGAAATACTAGATCATTTGATACTTCTTACAGTTATGGCAGCAACTTTGAGAATTATAATGAACTTTGAGTGCCTCGTAATCTAAATACAGCTTACATGGTTGTTGAGTTTATCATAGTTCTTTAGTATGTTGTTTTTATTGTACCCGACACAAACGTTATAAAAATCTCTTGTACCATAGTTCAATATTATGCAAGTTTGCAGGGTGGACAGACAGACAATGTGGGTCTTTCTTTGTGAATGCTTGTCAATGTTACTAAGTTAAATAAATTTTCTGATGTTGGTGTACTACCACGTCATTTACATTTAGTTTTAGCTGAGTCACTGCCATCTTGTAATCATAACCTCTACCTTACGTAATATTTAGCCTTCATTTAAAAAGAAACTCAGAACATAGAAAACTGCTGACTCATGAGCACACTTTATCAGGCTTACGCGAGACATCTAATAGCACATTCTATTTTACTAATGAGTGTCTCTAAATCCTCTATCAGTGTTAAAGTATGTCTTAACTGTGCATAAGTCGTACAAAACAACCATTTTTAATTTGATTTACTAGTCAATAACTTGCGGAATGTTCTTAAAATGCAAGTTGGAGTTAATCTCATGTCTAATGATAGGTAATTGAGAAAGATAAAACCTGCTGTAACTTTCGGAAGGTTTATAATCTTATATTCTGAATGAGCTTTTATTAGTACAAATAAATCTGGCAGTTGGGGGATTGTCCTACCTTAAAATCAGGATGAAGACAAAGGTAGATGATAGGAGTAAGGAAACAGTTGGTATGTATAAGTTCATATAAGACAGCTCCGATGACATCACTCAAAAAGTCTGGTTCAATTCCTGCCCGTGACTCGCGTACGCTGACAAACACATATGTGAAAAATGGCAGATATGTTGCAACAGCAATTATGCCATCGGCAGCCACCGTTAGGAGCACCTGAAACATTAAAACAGTTCTTTAACCAAATATGATAAAGTGTACTTATTAAGCTTAGAGGGTATTACAGAAGCTTGACCTTGACCTTGACCTGCTGTCTTGTTAAACGTGAACTTACGCAAAGTTTCAGTAGATTGTATCAGAAAGTATCAGTATTTTTCTATCATTTACAATAGTTTATGATGTTTGGGATGATCTGACTGTCAGGATGTTTCAAGATTAAAATCAATTAAACTTGATCCTGAGTTAAAACACTCAGCGAAAAAATATATGTACATGCGAGATGACAAGACTAGACAATGCAGCGTTACATGTCTCTATTCTGTCTATCTCTTTGCAACTAAAGAGTCATCATCAAACTTTGTTTGATCTGAGCATTTTAATCGCGATCAACTTTTGTCGATTTTTATATTGACGCATCCTGGCAATCAGACGCCCTATAGCACACTCTGATAGAAACAGTACTGATATTTTCTGATAAAATTTACTAAAATTCTGTCATTTGTTGTGTTTATCTATTCTATCAGCTATCAAACTATCGGTCTATTGAACTAGCTAGAAGCTATACAGCAAGCAGAACATACAAACGTGTTGAACAGGTGCTTGTTGAGACCAGGTATTCTAGCATTAAGATGCAAGTTGTTCACAAGTGGCAGCTAGTAGCACTAAGTTCAATGCTAGATTTAATTAAATGTATTCATGAACCCGAATGTAAATTTTATGCACTCCTAACCTTGTTTCTAGTAGAGGAATGCTTCAAAGTTTTGTTTCCAATAGGCTTTCTTCTACACACTTTTAAGGCAATGAGAAAGTAGAGCCCCAATATGACTGTTGCAGGTAGAAGCAATTGCAAAATCGCAAAGGTGAGTCTCACAGCCGTTGACAGCATCGGTCGATAAGTCATAAAACAAATATGTTGACCAGCTAACACAGGGTTCTCGAAAAGTCCAGCATCAAATAGAACATTAATGTTGAACATAAGTCCTAGTATCCAGGTAGAGACCGCCACAGATATTATTTGGTTTCTGGTATACCGAGCTGACAGGAAAGGGAAGTAGACAGCAACAAACCTTTCACAGGCAATAGAAGCATTGCACAGAAGACTTGTACAGTAGATGCTATACCCTAGATATAGATGCATCTTACAAAGAACTTCGTTGTCAGGATATGGTAGAACGATAAACTCTTTTACAGAACTTGCACCAAAGGCAAATATTGATGACATGAAGTCAGCGACAGCGAGGTTGGTGAGCTGAATCTTCAGTTTTCCTCCAAACTTCTTTCCTCTTACAATGATGAGAATTGTGACAGTGTTGAGAGTAACTCCAGTCACTAGAAACACTATCTGTATGATTATAATATAAGGATTCCTTGTAAAGCTGTTGTATGATGTCCTCATAGCGCTAGTAGAAGTATTTGTGCAACCATGTTCTGTTTCCATAGCCTTCTTTTATGCAAATGATTATCGAGTAGTTTTTCTCAGCACGAGATTAAGTGTGCTCACACGCACCCAAATATTGTTGGAATGAGCTCTGGTCACACGCACCCAAATACAGTTGGAATGAGCTCTGGTCACAAGGACTCTTTATTGATTACCAATCACAACAATGACAGTTAGTAGGTGACAAAGCATATCCTGTTCATAACTTTTTAAATGTCTCTCAATCCATTCATTCTGCAGACCCTGGACTTCAGAGTTGTTCCGGGGTGGAGTACCATACTGACATCTATACTAAATATTAGTGGCTGTTGCAAATGGATTTTTCTCACGACTACTGCTAAATAATTCATCAATTTTAAAAGGTTTGTTATAGACTAAAAGCTAAAAAGCTGTTATTCTTTAATGATAAAATGCAAGTTTTCTGCGAATGAATGTCTCTGGCTGTTATCTTTGGTAAAGTCTTGTCTCTTTTGAAAAGCTTTGGTTAATCTTTTCAGAGTTTGTCGCTTACAATGAATCCTGCTTATTATGACTCGTCTTCTACTTTTATTGAGTTTTATTCATGCTCATACGGGCCATTAGTCAGGGTCAAGGTCGGGTTGTATTGAGCTTAGCATGCTGTATAGCAGCAGCATGTTATATAGCAGCTCAGCATACTGTATGGCAACTCAGCATGTTGTATAGCATGATAGGCATGTTACCTATATAGCAAACTTCGTGTGAGGTAAAGTTTGAACACCTGTTCAGACTTTATTTTTTATCTCATTTCCGACTGCTGCCAAAACCAAAAACTCAACATGACATCCTGCTAGTTGACACTAATTCGTATCAATAATTGGAGCCTTTAGTTCCTGAAATGTTAAGCAGGATGTGCCATTTAATATCCGGAACATTTTCAGACAGATTTCAGCAACAGGGTCTATATACTTTCTTATTGTGACTATTACTGCAGTTGACTTCATCTTATAAATAGTGTTACAAATGTCAGGGTCTTCGAGTCTAAAAACTTGAAGAAAAAAAACCTATTAGCTAAATAAAATATTATTGTGGAAAATAATTGTGGAATTCAATTGGCTATACAAAATCTATTGTAACTAGTCTCCCTTTGTCATTGTTTGTGTGTGCGCGTGTCCATGTGTGTTAGACTGCACAAACGCCATGCGTTTCTACATTGTTTGTGTGTGCGCGTGTCCATGTGTGTTAGACTGCACAAACACCATGCGTTTCTACATTGTTTGTGTGTGTGCGTGTCCATGTGTGTTAGACTGCACAAATGCCATGCGTTTCTACATTGTTTGTGTGTGCGCGTGTCCATGTGTGTTAGACTGCACAAACGTCATGCGTTTCTACATCGTTTGCCCGATTTCGTCCAAACTTCACACACATATACTCCCCGAATTTTGTCAGGTCCTAAAATATTTAGTTTTAAAATTCCATCTGGTTCCTGAGACTCCTAAACCCCACCTGCTGGCTATCTGGTTCCTGAGACTCCTAAACCTCCACCTGCTGGCTATCTGGTTTCTGAGACTCCTAAACCCCCACCTGCTGGCTATCTGGTTTCTGAGACTCCTAAACCCCCACCTGCTGGCTATCTGGTTCCTGAGACTTCTAAACCCCCACCTGCTGGCTATCTGGTTCCTGAGACTCCTAAACCCCCACCTGCTGACTATCTGATTCCTGAGACTCCTAAACCCCCACCTGCTGGCTATCTGGTCTGGTACCTTAGGTACCTCAGGCATCAGAGGGTACCACCCTCAGGCATCGGAGGGTTTACTGCTAGTAATATATAAAACAGCGTTTGTCGAAGTGTCTGTGTTTGTGACGGAGTATTGCAGAGAAGACTTCTGTTGTGAAAATATTGACGTTTTTGAGAAATATATACAACACTCGTTAGACTCCTTCAACTTTACGTTTATTCTCTACAGCTTAAGAAAAACACTACGTACATACATTTATATTTGCAGCTTTGTGGAAGTGTTAATAGAGTTAGTGGATGAGTTATAAAACTAACGCAATAGAATGTGGTTGACTTAGCGCATTGCTTTAG
Source organism: Watersipora subatra (assembly GCF_963576615.1). NCBI lineage: Eukaryota > Metazoa > Bryozoa > Gymnolaemata > Cheilostomatida > Watersiporidae > Watersipora > Watersipora subatra. Next base: position 1,711,996 of record NC_088709.1, on the reverse strand, counting down.
CTTGTTGTTAGCAGATTTAGCCAGTTTTACAGCAAGCCAAGTGTGTTGGGTAGCAGATATACTATGTTGTCTAACAGCCACCAGCGGAATTCTTTTCCAAGTGTTTGTAACTTAAGAAATGTTTTTGTCATTTGTTTAAAGAAGCCCGTAAGGAGAGTGCCTATGAGTCTTTTGCCAAAGAAGAATTTTACCAATTGATAACGACAACTACATGTAGATACAGTTTACTCCAACAGCAGTGGTTGACGGTTCAAGTGGAGTTATGTACACCTGGGGGAACAGACTTTAAATATGGATTAATAGGGGCCTTTCATATAGATCATGTTTAGAGCAGATATGAAGGGCTCATCTTCACAAGTCACTTATATCTGGCTGAGCAGATATGAAGGGCTCATCTTCACAAGTCACTTATATCTGGCTGAGCAGATATGAAGGGCTCATCTTCACAAGTCACTTATATCTGGCTGAGCAGATATGAAGGGCTCATCTTCACAAGTCACTTATATCTGGCTGAGCAGATATGAAGGGCTCATCTTCACAAGTCACTTATATCTGGCTGAGCAGATATGAAGGGCTCATCTTCACAAGTCACTTATATCTGGCTGAGCAGATATGAAGGGCTCATCTTCACAAGTCACTTATATCTGACTACCACACAACTGTTATTGCTGTTTACGGAACTCTTAGAATTAGTTCTTGATCTACTTGTCCCTTTTGCTATATGTTATCACTGTTATCACTCAACTGTCTAGTTAGTTATTAACATCATCTTCACCGGTTATTTGTTAATATTGGCTTATTGTTAAGAACTATTACTTTGTTAGTAACATCATATAGTTAGTAGGTAATAATGGCTAGCTGTTAGCATACACTAGCTTATTGTTGAAATTTGCTAGTCGTTAACTCTGCTGATTAGATGTTAACATCATCTAGTTACCAAGCTCTACTAGTTATTTACTAATATCAGTTAGTAGTTAATCTCAATTATTAGTTGTCAATGTTGATGAGTCAGTTGACAGAATTAAGAAGAGATAGCTCACATTCAGGGCTCTATTGAAATACTTATTGGAATATTTGGCAATGTTGTTCAACTGCCTTATGAAAAAATGAAGAAAGTTGAAAAGCCAGAAATTTTACGGCGCACAATGGCCACAACATCATAAGGTGAAAGATCACTATTGACAGTGAGGTTAGTTATTACTAGTATGTGACATAATGTGGCCATACAATAGCTGCTCGGTACCTAACACGGGAGCAGAATAGGTACGTCACTTGAGATAGTTTTTTTTCAGGTGACTCATCCTACTCCTTTGTGATTGATGATAAATTAGATGAAGCAGGATGATTGGCTGATGCAGAGCCAACTTTTTATCTTTAAATGCATAACTAAGCACTTTATTACAAATGTGTGCGCAATATACGTTGATAATTTACATGAACATGGTCATTATCATAAAAAAATTCTAGTTTTTTGTGGTTTTGATTACCTAAGAAATTTTCTAGACTTTTAGCAAAAGATAACATACCTTTTAGTCTAACCATACAATATACATGTAGGTAGCATGGCAGTTATCTATTAGTTACATTTATAGGGTTCCTGGTAGGTTTGCCTCCCTTCTATCAAACAATTAAATAAGATGTATTCTGGAAACATTTTGAGCTTTACAAAAGTACTTCACCAAGTATAAAAAAATCAAAATTCTACTATCTTGATCATCAGCTGGTCTAATGCTGAGCGAAAGCAGACAAGGGAAACTTCGCCCTATAATTTTTATGATTTTTTAGAAGATTTACTTACAGTTTTATTACAACTGCTTGTTACAGTGTTGATTTAATCATCTGGAGAATATATGAAGCTCTTTAAACATACAAAAGAACTATAGCGGTTAGGAACACCGCTGTAACAGAGTATGACAGGTCTGTAACAGAGTTTGACAGGTCTGTAACAAACAAAATATGACAGGTCGGTAACAGAGCATGACATGACTGTAATAAACGGAGTATGACAGGTCTGTGAAAGAGTACGACAGATCTGTAAAATTGTTTGACAGATCCAATACCAAAGTGAATACAAAATGATCATGAATAAATGCTTGAGTTGCTGTTCATGGAACAGTTGATTGTCTTCTCCACTTTATACATAAGTTCTATCTTAAACGGCTGACATATTCTCTAGCCTTAGGTCACATGATCAGATTTTGACTTGACGATTAGATCAAGCTGAAACAAAACTGTAAAGTAGCGAGCATCTATATTTGATACGGGGTCTTCGGTAAAACCCGAAGTGTTTGTCATAAACTAGTGCTACGATAAGTTTTATATTGAGCTTTTTATTGGCTTTTCAATTCACATGAGAACATCACGTGACAAGACAATAACCAACTGTAATGAATGCATCAGAGAAATAAAGAGATTCCAATCTACGGTGGCTTTTCGTTTTTGAGCTTTTAAGAGCTTGTAATCACATTTCCACATATTTGGCACCTACAACACAACAAAGTAAGACATGGCAAATCTTTTGATACCAAATAACTGTAATATGAATTTTGTTGCAAGTCAATCTTTAAAGGTTGACTTGAAGGTTTTCCTTAAAGGAAAAAAATCACATTACAGTTATTTGGTATCAAAAAATCCACCATGTTTTACTCTGCTGTGTTGTAGGTACAAAATATGTGGAAAGTGATTACAAGCTCTTAAAAGCTCAAAAACGAACAGTTAATCGCTGCCACCACAAAACCGCCGTAGATTGGAATCAGTTTATTTCTCTGACGTAGTCAATCTATTTGGTTATTGTTTTGACACGTGATCTTCTCACGTGATTTGAAAGGCCAATAAAAGGCTCAATATAAAACGTTTCGCAGCACTAGTTTATGACAAACAATTTGGGTTTTACCGAAGACCCCGTATCAAATATAGATGCTCGCTACTTGACAGTTTTTTTTCGACTTGGTCTAATCGTCAGGTCGTAATCTGATCATGTGACCCATACTTCCTGCCAAGCAGCGCGAATAGTTTCTGCAGCATTTTTCGACTATCACATCGATCCATGGAGAATAAAACATTTTAAAATACCTATTTTTACAAATTTTGAAATTAGTAGAGGTCGTAGTATATGCTTATAAAGTTTCGAGTAAATATAATTTACTCGAAATCACTTGAACAACGTTCTTTTTTCCCTAGTTTTTGATTAATATTTTGCCACACCTAATAAAAAATGACAAAGTCTTTCATTGTTGGCACATTGTTTAACATGGCCAATAAGATGGGACAGCAGGCAAAGCTGTGCAGAATAGTTTTTATACTCAAAATCTAAATCTAAAACCGAATTTGGGCTATTTCACGATGGTGACTATTAATATCACGAATGCTTGTGAATGGCAACCGACTGATCATAACGGTGACAATATTGGGATACTATATTTATTTGACAACAAAATGAAACTAACAGATCAGCAAAATAATCACCATTGTTCATAATATTGGTAAATTTACAAGTGGCTTTATTCAGCATATTTCATCGTTCTGGTGCCATGTTTGGGTTCATTCCAACAGAGCCCGATCATTAAACCCCGGCCATATGATAGCCATTGCCTATCTTGCAGGGGTTTATATCATTGCATTCATGATGCAGAGACCATGCTAACAAGATTGCTATCCAGGTTATATTGTAGTCTATGGCTCAAGGAAGTTATGTTCTCATACACAAGCATGGGGTTTTCTTACAACTGCCTAGCCTTAGTGCTAATCTAGACTCACTTGTAATAACAGTTGTAGCTTCAGACTGAAGCAGGTAGAAATCATGGCAATCACTCATGGCTTAAAAAATTGTGTCCAACTTCTGGTTACAAACGAAAATGCAGAGCAGTCAGCTGTGGGGACATCTTTACCAGATACACTGGGCTAGGGACTTCACAATGGACAAACCATTGAGCATATTTGTGACATCCACATAAATGTTTACTAGATGCACTATTTTACAGAAAGGTTTTATTGCCTCAGCTGCTTCTATATTCTTTTTGAGCAAACTGCAATATTGGTAGTATATAATTGTTAAAATATTGCTACCATTTTATTAATATATTTATATATACATGTATAGTTTATCAATATATTTATATAAATAGTTTATCAATATACTTATAAAAATCCATATACATGTAGTTTATTGATATATTTATATATATAGCTTATCAATATACCTATATACATATAGTGTATCAATATATTTATATATAGTTTATCAATACATTTATAAAAATGCATATAGTTTATCAATATATTTATTTATATACAGTTTATCGATCTATTTAAAGGGCATTTGAATGTTCAGTTTATTTTGAGATTGCAAATGGAACTCTGTTCACAATAATGCTGCCAGGCTGGGTCATCCGCTAACAATGGGAGGCTGGGAAACTATTTTGACAATGAATAACACGCGCCCTTTGTATTGTAGCAAAAGTTCAAATATTTCCTGCCAACGCTCACAGACGAGTTTTACCAGGTTCCTGCCAGTACTTCATGCAAATAACATTCAATGAGGAGGTTTTGGACAGTTGCTGCTGCTATTATAGACTCGGCGAAACTGGGCATGTTGTTCAGTTTTTATAAGAATCACTTGATATTTCATTGAGTGGTGGTTACTAGTCATTCCTTGAATTAGCTCAACTCTTGGGTATGTTAACAATAAAAAGAGATGTAAGCTGTCAACATTATTAGTAGTGATGAACCCGTAAAGGTATCAAGTTAGTTTTAGAATATATCCTGTAAGGCTAATTACCAAGTGCTACGCATTGTCTACATGTACTAATGACATTCATTTGACTTGGTGTGTCAGGAGAGGATAAATCCTTATTAGATTATGTAACTCATTCACCAAGGAAAAGAGCAATCAAATGTTATTACACGTTTGCGATGTCATCATTAACAAGCTAAAACCAGTATTTATTTGGGATTTAACTTAAGTCAAAGTGAAAACAGTAGTAGTGTTTCACATTTATTTTTAACTGTTGATAATGACATCTTGACTCATCGTCTCAAGGTAGGTATTATTAAGGAGTGCTGAGCCGGATTCAGTGGTTGCTATGGTTCAGTGTTGTGCAAAAAATTCTGTTGCTCGCTACAAAGTAAGCTCAGTGCAAGAAAACAATTTTTACATTTTTACCGTAAGGACAATCAAACAGAGTGGTGTACAAGGACTTTCAGAGAACTATGGTAGAGGAGAACTATGGTAGTGGAGAACTATGGTAAAGAAGCACTATGGTGAAGGAGAACTATGGTAGAGGAGAACTATGGTAAAGGAGAACTATGGTAAAGGAGAACTATGGTAGAAGAGAACTATGGTAGAGGGGAACAATGGTAGAGCAGAACAATGGTAGAGGAGAACTATGGTAGAGGAAAACTATAGTAGAGGAGAACTATGGTCGAGGAAAAACTATGGTAGAGGAGAACTATGGTAGAGGAGAACTATGGTAGAGGAGAACTATGGTAGAGGAGAACTATGGTAGTGGAGAACTATGGTAAAGGAGAACTATGGTAGAGGAGAACTATGGTAGAGGAGAACTATGGTAGAGGAGAACTATAGTAGAGGAGAACTATAGTAGAGGAGAACTATGGTCGAGGAAAACTATGGTAGAGGAGAACTATGGTAGAGGAGAACTATGGTAGAGGAGAACTATAGTAGAGGAGAACTATAGTAGAGGAGAACTATGGTAGAGGAGAACTATAGTAGAGGAGAACTATAGTAGAGGAGAACTATGGTAGAGGAGAACTATGGTAGAGGAGAACTATGGTAGTGGAGAACTATGGTAGAGATATGGGAAGAAGCAAGGATCAGCTTCTCTTGGCATGCAATCAGCCCAAAAGGAGCTTGTGCCCATCTTACGACAGTAAAAACTGGCTTACCTATGTAATTTGCTCGGGAATACGTTGCTGGATGTAGCCCTAGGAACCTCAAAACATCCAATTGAAGACAACTCATTTCCTCTTTTTTAAACCATTGGGATCAAAACTATATTTTTAGAGTTAGGAGATTGCTTTGTATGAAATTTTAATCTCAACTGGCAAATCTCTCTAAAAATCTCTCAAAGTATTAAAAGCGTAAAAAAGCAAAATACAATATTGTAGTTAGACATTGACAGATAGAAGGCACTATGGCCTCCCGTGGCTATGGGCTATGATAACAAACTAACGCTCATAAGATATTGCTATAGCGGCCAAATCGGAAATACCCACCAATTGGCTGAAGAACGTACAACGTATACTCTAGTGTAAATAAAAATTCTAAACTGCTCTGGCATACAATTTATTCACTATGGGGAGTACTACTGTAACATTTCGCTCCTTCCAAAATTCTAACCACCATTGGCCCACACCCAAGCTTTGATGTAACCTTTCTAGCTATTTTCTCATACATAATCCTGCTAGTAGTATTAAGGGTGCTGATAGTAGTAATAAGGATACTAGTAGTAGTAACAAGGGTAATAGTAGTGATAACGAGGGTACTAGTAGTGGTAACAAGGGCAGTAGTAGTGGTAACGAGGGTACTAGTAGTGATAACGAGGGTATTAGTAGTGGTAACAAGGGTAGTAGTAGTGGTAACGAGGGTAGTAGTAGGGGTAACGAAGGTACTAGCAGTGGTAACGATTAATTTTATAAGTTTCATGAAAAGAGGATATTTTGTGCATTTTGTGCATTATTGTGCATTTCGTGAGCAATATTAGCAATCATGGTTTTTCTCAGAAATCTGTAAAATCAAAAAGTACTCTTATATAGTACTTGTTGCAATACGGATAGTAAAACCTCCCCCTGTTGACTTTTCTGACCTACTGACTAATTTAGTCTTCCTTTAATGCTCCTTTTATACACCCTGCTCGAGTATAATTGATTTTAATTGTCAGCCTTTCGCAAGCTTTACAGAGTACAAAGGTGTCTTCCTCACTTTGGTTATTAGCTTTCAATATCTAATAAAAGTCTGGAATATCTAGATTGCTCCGTTTTTTCTATTTTTTTGAATTTCACATTTTTTAACAATTTCTTTTGGTGAAGAGTTATCAAAGCATACTTTCCAGAAACTCTGCTTACCACCAGAAGCCATCTTTTTGAGAAATTCCATGATTAAATGGATCCTATAGAAACTTTGAGCTGTTTTTCATCCATTTCACAGTTGCAAGGACTACTTTGATATTGCTAGTATACAGTAACAATAAAATTATCATCGAGTACAAAAATAAATATTAACATTAAGTAAAAAAATTTAAGAATTAGCTTGAAAAACAAGTATTAGAATATAAGCAATGCAAATCTTGTTTATGTGATATACTCTTTCTATTATAGATGTCTGTATGGAGACCTTCTTCTATTCTCTATAGGATCTCTACGGAATTGAATGCTTATTCTGTGTACATCTCTCCTTCCGTTGTATATGAAATATGTTGATGTATTGTATCAAATCTGATCAATTATATAAATACATGTACATGTATACATTGTGGTGGCAAACAGTGATTTGTGTTTTTGTCCAGTTGCTATCTGACATCCTTTTGATGGTCCGATGTGTTCTGTTGAATATAAATAAATTTTGTTTTTGCAGGCATTGTTGTCAGTGTTATTGTCATAATAGTGTATAGTTTCCTGCCAGACCAGTTCCCTGGCCTTCAACTTTTCTTCTTTCTTCAAAAACTGATATCTAACACATTACCTTCACAGATTTATAACTAACCTTCACAGATCCATAACTAACCTTCACAGACCCATAACTAACCTTCACAGATCCATAACTAACCTTCACAGACCCATAACTAACCTTCACAGATCCATAACTAACCTTCACAGATCCATAACTAACCTTCACAGATCCATAACTAACCTTCACAGATCCATAACTAACTTTCATAGACCCATAACTAACCTTCACAGATCCATAACTAACCTTCACAGATCCATAACTAACCTTCACAGATCCATAACTAACCTTCACAGATCCATAACTAACCTTCACAGATCCATAACTAACTTTCATAGACCCATAACTAACCTTCACAGATCCATAACTAACCTTCACAGATCCATAACTAACCTTCACAGATCCATAACTAACCTTCACAGATCCATAACTAACCTTCACAGATCCATAACTAACCTTCACAGATCCATAACTAACCTTCACAGATCCATAACTAACCTTCACAGATCCGTAACTAACCTTCACAGATCCGTAACTAACCTTCACAGATCCATAACTAACCTTCACAGATCCATAACTAACCTTCACAGATCCATAACTAGCCTTCACAGATCCATAACTAACCTTCACAGATCCATAACTAACCTTCACAGATCCATAACTAACCTTCACAGACCCATAACTAGCCTTCACAGATCCATAACTAACTTTCACAGATCCATAACTAACCTTCACAGATCCATAACTAACTTTCACAGATCCATAACTAACCTTCACAGATCCATAACTAACTTTCACAGATCCATAACTAACCTTCACAGATCCATAACTAACTTTCACAGATCCATAACTAACCTTCACAGATCCATAACTTGGATGTTTGACTGACATTAAAGGAACTCCTTTGTTGTGAGTTTTTATCTCATCTCACTAAGCATTTGCGATACTAAAGTAAATTAGCGGAGCCAGCACCAGCTGCATTCCTTGGAAACCAGCACAAACTCATGAACTTTTAAACAGGTACTGTATATGCAGTTATTGCCTTATAGATAGGATAACTCCTAGTAAGACAATACTAAATACATGTACATGTATAGCAATTTTGGGTCTTTGGTAGCAAATCAATGTTGCTAGAACAGACTTATGAACCAAGCAGCATTGAGTTTATTAATGGAAATTATAAGAAGTTTTATTGTCATCTGAGTCACATCATCTTTGAAATGCATCAAATTACATACTTTGGTACAGTTTGTGTTCTATACATACCATAGTTTTGGTCGTTAAGGCTTTTGTGCTTGATTGCTCTGTGTCACGGAAGAGCGCCTCTAAAAGCACACTCTTATTTGTGTCATACACTCTAGAAATGTAGCTGTCCAGTATTAACTACATTAATAGATGCCTGCGCCACAGCTGTTGAAAACTTAGTCACCCTGATTGTGCAAAAAGTTGGACCAACTGAACCAGTTAATTCATCGGGTGATATCTTTTCCTGGCTAAAGTCCAATAATTATATTTCATGCTCGTTGGTTCAAACATGAGTAGCCTACATGTACAATGCACTTTAAACTCTCTGCATCTCCTTCACTCTCATAAGTAAATGTGACTCATTGCTCGTGACTCATATGACGCGTATACAGTACATACTGCATGTATGACACGTTACTCAATATATCTGTAGGTGTGAACTTGCGCGCTTTGGAAGTCGTTAAATTTGTGGTGCACGAGCTGCGTGGGAGTCTATAGGGCAGGGGTTCCCAACCAGGGAGGAATTCTCCCTAGGGGAAATTTTGAATATACAAGGGAGGAACAGAAATGTGTATGATTTGATAAATTTTTAATTTATGTCTGCAGTGCATTTAATATTTTGGTTTTATCTATAATTCTAGTTGCTAATAATGAGCTACTAGTCAGAACCCAGATATATGTAAACCATAGACGTATTAACTATACTTTATATATAGTTAATAGTTATAGTTTAAGTATATATAGTTAATAGTTATAGTTTAAGTATATATAGTTAATAGTTATAGTTTAAGTATATATAGTTAATAGTTATAGTTTAAGTATATATAGTTAATAGTTATAGTTTAAGTATATATAGTTAATAGTTATAGTTTAAGTATATATAGTTAATAGTTATAGTTTAAGTATATATAGTTAATAGTTATAGTTTAAGTATATATAGTTAATAGTTATAGTTTAAGTATATATAGTTAATAGTTATAGTTTAAGTATATATAGTTAATAGTTATAGTTTAAGTATATATAGTTAATAGTTATAGTTTAAGTATATATAGTTAATAGTTATAGTTTAAGTATATATAGTTAATAGTTATAGTTTAAGTATATATAGTTAATAGTTATAGTTTAAGTATATATAGTTAATAGTTATAGTTTAAGTATATATAGTTAATAGTTATAGTTTAAGTATATATAGTTAATAGTTATAGTTTAAGTATATATAGTTAATAGTTATAGTTTAAGTATATATAGTTAATAGTTATAGTTTAAGTATATATAGTTAATAGTTATAGTTTAAGTATATATAGTTAATAGTTATAGTTTAAGTATATATAGTTAATAGTTATAGTTTAAGTATATATAGTTAATAGTTATAGTTTAAGTATATATAGTTAATAGTTATAGTTTAAGTATATATAGTTAATAGTTATAGTTTAAGTATATATAGTTAATAGTTATAGTTTAAGTATATATAGTTAATAGTTATAGTTTAAGTATATATAGTTAATAGTTATAGTTTAAGTATATATAGTTAATAGTTATAGTTTAAGTATATATAGTTAATAGTTATAGTTTAAGTATATATAGTTAATAGTTATAGTTTAAGTATATATAGTTAATAGTTATAGTTTAAGTATATATAGTTAATAGTTATAGTTTAAGTATATATAGTTAATAGTTATAGTTTAAGTATATATAGTTAATAGTTATAGTTTAAGTATATATAGTTAATAGTTATAGTTTAAGTATATATAGTTAATAGTTATAGTTTAAGTATATATAGTTAATAGTTATAGTTTAAGTATATATAGTTAATAGTTATAGTTTAAGTATATATAGTTAATAGTTATAGTTTAAGTATATATAGTTAATAGTTATAGTTTAAGTATATATAGTTAATAGTTATAGTTTAAGTATATATAGTTAATAGTTATAGTTTAAGTATATATAGTTAATAGTTATAGTTTAAGTATATATAGTTAATAGTTATAGTTTAAGTATATATAGTTAATAGTTATAGTTTAAGTATATATAGTTAATAGTTATAGTTTAAGTATATATAGTTAATAGTTATAGTTTAAGTATATATAGTTAATAGTTATAGTTTAAGTATATATAGTTAATAGTTATAGTTTAAGTATATATAGTTAATAGTTATAGTTTAAGTATATATAGTTAATAGTTATAGTTTAAGTATATATAGTTAATAGTTATAGTTTAAGTATATATAGTTAATAGTTATAGTTTAAGTATATATAGTTAATAGTTATAGTTTAAGTATATATAGTTAATAGTTATAGTTTAAGTATATATAGTTAATAGTTATAGTTTAAGTATATATAGTTAATAGTTATAGTTTAAGTATATATAGTTAATAGTTATAGTTTAAGTATATATAGTTAATAGTTATAGTTTAAGTATATATAGTTAATAGTTATAGTTTAAGTATATATAGTTAATAGTTATAGTTTAAGTATATATAGTTAATAGTTATAGTTTAAGTATATATAGTTAATAGTTATAGTTTAAGTATATATAGTTAATAGTTATAGTTTAAGTATATATAGTTAATAGTTATAGTTTAAGTATATATAGTTAATAGTTATAGTTTAAGTATATATAGTTAATAGTTATAGTTTAAGTATATATAGTTAATAGTTATAGTTTAAGTATATATAGTTAATAGTTATAGTTTAAGTATATATAGTTAATAGTTATAGTTTAAGTATAGTATAGTTAATAGTTATAGTTTAAGTATATATAGTTAATAGTTATAGTTTAAGTATATATAGTTAATAGTTATAGTTTAAGTATATATAGTTAATAGTTATAGTTTAAGTATATATAGTTAATAGTTATAGTTTAAGTATATATAGTTAATAGTTATAGTTTAAGTATATATAGTTAATAGTTATAGTTTAAGTATATATAGTTAATAGTTATAGTTTAAGTATATATAGTTAATAGTTATAGTTTAAGTATATATAGTTAATAGTTATAGTTTAAGTATATATAGTTAATAGTTATAGTTTAAGTATATATAGTTAATAGTTATAGTTTAAGTATATATAGTTAATAGTTATAGTTTAAGTATATATAGTTAATAGTTATAGTTTAAGTATATATAGTTAATAGTTATAGTTTAAGTATATATAGTTAATAGTTATAGTTTAAGTATATATAGTTAATAGTTATAGTTTAAGTATATATAGTTAATAGTTATAGTTTAAGTATATATAGTTAATAGTTATAGTTTAAGTATATATAGTTAATAGTTATAGTTTAAGTATATATAGTTAATAGTTATAGTTTAAGTATATATAGTTAATAGTTATAGTTTAAGTATATATAGTTAATAGTTATAGTTTAAGTATATATAGTTAATAGTTATAGTTTAAGTATATATAGTTAATAGTTATAGTTTAAGTATATATAGTTAATAGTTATAGTTTAAGTATATATAGTTAATAGTTATAGTTTAAGTATATATAGTTAATAGTTATAGTTTAAGTATATATAGTTAATAGTTATAGTTTAAGTATATATAGTTAATAGTTATAGTTTAAGTATATATAGTTAATAGTTATAGTTTAAGTATATATAGTTAATAGTTATAGTTTAAGTATATATAGTTAATAGTTATAGTTTAAGTATATATAGTTAATAGTTATAGTTTAAGTATATATAGTTAATAGTTATAGTTTAAGTATATATAGTTAATAGTTATAGTTTAAGTATATATAGTTAATAGTTATAGTTTAAGTATATATAGTTAATAGTTATAGTTTAAGTATATATAGTTAATAGTTATAGTTTAAGTATATATAGTTAATAGTTATAGTTTAAGTATATATAGTTAATAGTTATAGTTTAAGTATATATAGTTAATAGTTATAGTTTAAGTATATATAGTTAATAGTTATAGTTTAAGTATATATAGTTAATAGTTATAGTTTAAGTATATATAGTTAATAGTTATAGTTTAAGTATATATAGTTAATAGTTATAGTTTAAGTATATATAGTTAATAGTTATAGTTTAAGTATATATAGTTAATAGTTATAGTTTAAGTATATATAGTTAATAGTTATAGTTTAAGTATATATAGTTAATAGTTATAGTTTAAGTATATATAGTTAATAGTTATAGTTTAAGTATATATAGTTAATAGTTATAGTTTAAGTATATATAGTTAATAGTTATAGTTTAAGTATATATAGTTAATAGTTATAGTTTAAGTATATATAGTTAATAGTTATAGTTTAAGTATATATAGTTAATAGTTATAGTTTAAGTATATATAGTTAATAGTTATAGTTTAAGTATATATAGTTAATAGTTATAGTTTAAGTATATATAGTTAATAGTTATAGTTTAAGTATATATAGTTAATAGTTATAGTTTAAGTATATATAGTTAATAGTTATAGTTTAAGTATAGTTTAAGTATATATAGTTAATAGTTATAGTTTAAGTATATATAGTTAATAGTTATAGTTTAAGTATATATAGTTAATAGTTATAGTTTAAGTATATATAGTTAATAGTTATAGTTTAAGTATATATAGTTAATAGTTATAGTTTAAGTATATATAGTTAATAGTTATAGTTTAAGTATATATAGTTAATAGTTATAGTTTAAGTATATATAGTTAATAGTTATAGTTTAAGTATATATAGTTAATAGTTATAGTTTAAGTATATATAGTTAATAGTTATAGTTTAAGTATATATAGTTAATAGTTATAGTTTAAGTATATATAGTTAATAGTTATAGTTTAAGTATATATAGTTAATAGTTATAGTTTAAGTATATATAGTTAATAGTTATAGTTTAAGTATATATAGTTAATAGTTATAGTTTAAGTATATATAGTTAATAGTTATAGTTTAAGTATATATAGTTAATAGTTATAGTTTAAGTATATATAGTTAATAGTTATAGTTTAAGTATATATAGTTAATAGTTATAGTTTAAGTATATATAGTTAATAGTTATAGTTTAAGTATATATAGTTAATAGTTATAGTTTAAGTATATATAGTTAATAGTTATAGTTTAAGTATATATAGTTAATAGTTATAGTTTAAGTATATATAGTTAATAGTTATAGTTTAAGTATATATAGTTAATAGTTATAGTTTAAGTATATATAGTTAATAGTTATAGTTTAAGTATATATAGTTAATAGTTATAGTTTAAGTATATATAGTTAATAGTTATAGTTTAAGTATATATAGTTAATAGTTATAGTTTAAGTATATATAGTTAATAGTTATAGTTTAAGTATATATAGTTAATAGTTATAGTTTAAGTATATATAGTTAATAGTTATAGTTTAAGTATATATAGTTAATAGTTATAGTTTAAGTATATATAGTTAATAGTTATAGTTTAAGTATATATAGTTAATAGTTATAGTTTAAGTATATATAGTTAATAGTTATAGTTTAAGTATATATAGTTAATAGTTATAGTTTAAGTATATATAGTTAATAGTTATAGTTTAAGTATATAGTTAATAGTATAGTTTAAGTATATATAGTTAATAGTTATAGTTTAAGTATATATAGTTAATAGTTATAGTTTAAGTATATATAGTTAATAGTTATAGTTTAAGTATATATAGTTAATAGTTATAGTTTAAGTATATATAGTTAATAGTTATAGTTTAAGTATATATAGTTAATAGTTATAGTTTAAGTATATATAGTTAATAGTTATAGTTTAAGTATATATAGTTAATAGTTATAGTTTAAGTATATATAGTTAATAGTTATAGTTTAAGTATATATAGTTAATAGTTATAGTTTAAGTATATATAGTTAATAGTTATAGTTTAAGTATATATAGTTAATAGTTATAGTTTAAGTATATATAGTTAATAGTTATAGTTTAAGTATATATAGTTAATAGTTATAGTTTAAGTATATATAGTTAATAGTTATAGTTTAAGTATATATAGTTAATAGTTATAGTTTAAGTATATATAGTTAATAGTTATAGTTTAAGTATATATAGTTAATAGTTATAGTTTAAGTATATATAGTTAATAGTTATAGTTTAAGTATATATAGTTAATAGTTATAGTTTAAGTATATATAGTTAATAGTTATAGTTTAAGTATATATAGTTAATAGTTATAGTTTAAGTATATATAGTTAATAGTTATAGTTTAAGTATATATAGTTAATAGTTATAGTTTAAGTATATATAGTTAATAGTTATAGTTTAAGTATATATAGTTAATAGTTAGTTAGTATATAGTTAATAGTTATAGTTTAGTATATATAGTTAATAGTTATAGTTTAAGTATATATAGTTAATAGTTATAGTTTAAGTATATATAGTTAATAGTTATAGTTTAAGTATATATAGTTAATAGTTATAGTTTAAGTATATATAGTTAATAGTTATAGTTTAAGTATATATAGTTAATAGTTATAGTTTAAGTATATATAGTTAATAGTTATAGTTTAAGTATATATAGTTAATAGTTATAGTTTAAGTATATATAGTTAATAGTTATAGTTTAAGTATATATAGTTTAGTTATAGTTTAAGTATATATAGTTAATAGTTATAGTTTAAGTATATATAGTTAATAGTTATAGTTTAAGTATATATAGTTAATAGTTATAGTTTAAGTATATATAGTTAATAGTTATAGTTTAAGTATATATAGTTAATAGTTATAGTTTAAGTATATATAGTTAATAGTTATAGTTTAAGTATATATAGTTAATAGTTATAGTTTAAGTATATATAGTTAATAGTTATAGTTTAAGTATATATAGTTAATAGTTATAGTTTAAGTATATATAGTTAATAGTTATAGTTTAAGTATATATAGTTAATAGTTATAGTTTAAGTATATATAGTTAATAGTTATAGTTTAAGTATATATAGTTAATAGTTATAGTTTAAGTATATATAGTTAATAGTTATAGTTTAAGTATATATAGTTAATAGTTATAGTTTAAGTATATATAGTTAATAGTTATAGTTTAAGTATATATAGTTAATAGTTATAGTTTAAGTATATATAGTTAATAGTTATAGTTTAAGTATATATAGTTAATAGTTATAGTTTAAGTATATATAGTTAATAGTTATAGTTTAAGTATATATAGTTAATAGTTATAGTTTAAGTATATATAGTTAATAGTTATAGTTTAAGTATATATAGTTAATAGTTATAGTTTAAGTATATATAGTTAATAGTTATAGTTTAAGTATATATAGTTAATAGTTATAGTTTAAGTATATATAGTTAATAGTTATAGTTTAAGTATATATAGTTAATAGTTATAGTTTAAGTATATATAGTTAATAGTTATAGTTTAAGTATATATAGTTAATAGTTATAGTTTAAGTATATATAGTTAATAGTTATAGTTTAAGTATATATAGTTAATAGTTATAGTTTAAGTATATATAGTTAATAGTTATAGTTTAAGTATATATAGTTAATAGTTATAGTTTAAGTATATATAGTTAATAGTTATAGTTTAAGTATATATAGTTAATAGTTATAGTTTAAGTATATATAGTTAATAGTTATAGTTTAAGTATATATAGTTAATAGTTATAGTTTAAGTATATATAGTTAATAGTTATAGTTTAAGTATATATAGTTAATAGTTATAGTTTAAGTATATATAGTTAATAGTTATAGTTTAAGTATATATAGTTAATAGTTATAGTTTAAGTATATATAGTTAATAGTTATAGTTTAAGTATATATAGTTAATAGTTATAGTTTAAGTATATATAGTTAATAGTTATAGTTTAAGTATATATAGTTAATAGTTATAGTTTAAGTATATATAGTTAATAGTTATAGTTTAAGTATATATAGTTAATAGTTATAGTTTAAGTATATATAGTTAATAGTTATAGTTTAAGTATATATAGTTAATAGTTATAGTTTAAGTATATATAGTTAATAGTTATAGTTTAAGTATATATAGTTAATAGTTATAGTTTAAGTATATATAGTTAATAGTTATAGTTTAAGTATATATAGTTAATAGTTATAGTTTAAGTATATATAGTTAATAGTTATAGTTTAAGTATATATAGTTAATAGTTATAGTTTAAGTATATATAGTTAATAGTTATAGTTTAAGTATATATAGTTAATAGTTATAGTTTAAGTATATATAGTTAATAGTTATAGTTTAAGTATATATAGTTAATAGTTATAGTTTAAGTATATATAGTTAATAGTTATAGTTTAAGTATATATAGTTAATAGTTATAGTTTAAGTATATATAGTTAATAGTTATAGTTTAAGTATATATAGTTAATAGTTATAGTTTAAGTATATATAGTTAATAGTTATAGTTTAAGTATATATAGTTAATAGTTATAGTTTAAGTATATATAGTTAATAGTTATAGTTTAAGTATATATAGTTAATAGTTATAGTTTAAGTATATATAGTTAATAGTTATAGTTTAAGTATATATAGTTAATAGTTATAGTTTAAGTATATATAGTTAATAGTTATAGTTTAAGTATATATAGTTAATAGTTATAGTTTAAGTATATATAGTTAATAGTTATAGTTTAAGTATATATAGTTAATAGTTATAGTTTAAGTATATATAGTTAATAGTTATAGTTTAAGTATATATAGTTAATAGTTATAGTTTAAGTATATATAGTTAATAGTTATAGTTAATAGGTTTATGATGTGAACACATCCATCCATATTTTGATTGGAAAATAAGTTAGCCTCGTCATAAACCAATTCACCGCCACGCTGAAGGTCATGTATTGTTGTGTGTTGCATGTGTACTGTATAAAAATTTATATTATGTTATTATATGATTAGATATGTACAAAAAATGGGATTATAATTTGTATCGGTTGTTTTTAGTCATGTGTGTTAAAAGTGCGGGGGGAATCAAATTTATGAAAACGCATGAAGGGGAACTGAATGAGAAAGGTTGACAACCCCTGCTATAGGGCATGTATTTATATATGTAATAGCGGAGCATGGGACCACTGAATTATACTACTCCTAGAATGGCCAAGCTCATTTATCAGCGTCACAATTTGAGCGCCATCTTGAACCGTGTGACATGGTCACGCCCCACCCACTTTATAGTAACCTAGCAACATTATACAACATTTAATCACAATGAGCTTGTGGGTGCTTTTATCCATTCCCAATCTTAATCAACCTACATATATATATCAGAGTCAAGATAAAGATCTACATATTCATTCAACCTATATATCAAAGTCAAGCTAGCTAAAGATCTACAGATTCATAGGCTATGTTTTTGTTGTAGATGGCTATTGGCATGGTTTCAACAATAGAACTGTACAAATTGTATGCATATATAAAGTAAACTATAAATCTTAATTACACTAGAAATTCCACTGTCATACAGCCTACGGCCAAAGTGATATTGGAAAAAAGAAAGGGTACTGATGTTTGAGAAATGCAATATTACCAGTCAAATGGCACTGCAGTGCCATAGGATAACTGCAATGGTAGCTGTCATGTACTGGGTGTGGGTGTTATTATATACAGCAAATAGCAATAACGAAAGGAAAAGATTATATGTTTATATCTCTCCCCTGCAATAAGAGAAATTCAATATTGGCCAATATTAGAAGTAAAATGCACTGATATTATTAGAATAACCAATATTATTAATATAGTAATAATATAAAACCAATGCACAATTTTGTTTACATTTCAAAACGTCATAGCTAACACTATCAAAAAGGGATATTTATATAGATCTTTAGAAAATCTATTTAAAAAAGTGTTTGGTCATGACAAACAGCAATAATGAAAGGAAAAGATTATATGTTTATATCTCTCCCCCTGCAATAGGAGAAATGCCATATTAGAAGTAAAATGCACTGATTTTATTAGAATAACCAACATTATTAATATAGTAATACAGTAATACAATAATAATAGAAAACCAATTCACAATTTTGTTTACATTTAAAAACGTCATAGCTAACAATATCAAGAAGTATCAAGAAGAATATCCAATTCAAGAATCCAAGAAGAATCGTTAGAAAAAA
Source organism: Watersipora subatra (assembly GCF_963576615.1). Taxonomy (NCBI): domain Eukaryota; kingdom Metazoa; phylum Bryozoa; class Gymnolaemata; order Cheilostomatida; family Watersiporidae; genus Watersipora; species Watersipora subatra. The sequence goes on along the minus strand of NC_088709.1, from coordinate 1,693,015 downwards.
ATATCATCGTCATTTCCTTTACTTACAATGCATTGGACATCAGTTAGAATACCAAAGTACTCAACAGTGTCAGTTACTTTGAAATCGGCAAAAATGAAACGATTTCAGTACGCCTACGTTAATTACAGAAACCTTCGGCAATTCGACAATGCTATAGACTGGTGAAATGTGCACGTTATTTTTTTGTGAAATACGCACGACTTAATCATTCTATTCTCTGTCGCTCGGCGTTTCAATTTCCGGTCCTAACTTTGATAAAAGTGAGGCTTAGCAAGTTTTAATAACGATTTTCGGCCAAATAAATCTGTCTATTTGTGTATAATCCGATCAGATGGGTAAGTTTTAAGATAATGTCAACGGTTTACAAAGACTTGGTAACATATTTAAATAGGCTTATATGTGTTTTGTATCATTATTATACTTCAACGACTCTACAAAACGATGGTTAAATTTGTTGATGAGATTTCGGTACAAGGGTTTGTGACGTTATTGGTGAATAAATTTCGTAAGTTGTGTGCACATGCATTTATCATAAAAACTCTCAAACCTCGCTCCCGCTCGTTTGGTCGTGGGATTATACTTGACCATCAAATTTGTTTGTGATTCAGAATCAGACCTATGCATAAAAAATTAATGAGCCAGATGCTCTGATGATTCTAATATAACGTCTAATAGCATTATAGTATATATAAATTATATAATAAATTGAACTACTACATGCCTGCAAACTGTACAATTTGTATGCATAGATAAAGAGAAGTCTTAAAAATAAATAGTAACTTAAACCGGCTATAGATAATTTATGTCACAGCGAAATAACAGTTCACTGTCCTCTAAATAATATGGTTTTTTGTAGCATTATGTCTGATGTTCACTTAATGTAAGTCTAGGTTTCTTAGGTTGGCAAAATGGTGCTGTCTTAAATCAAAGTATGTTTCAACTGCTAAAGCTAGTAGTGAGAAATGATGATTATCAATTTCTACTGAAGTGTCAGTACAATGTTGCTTTAATTCAAATATATCATAGCGTGCAATCTCATCTTTTACACACTTCAGAATCTTGGGATATTTCAAACATCGATTTGCTGATGTAGCCGCCTTCAGGTACTTTTCGGTGCAAAGAACAGTTGTTACAACACCATCAGAAGGAGAAATCAAGCCACCGTTGTTCTTAACTTTTAACAGAACATGAATATCATCATACTTGCTAACTTCCTTAGACTGAATTAGGGAGAGTCTACGTGGCTCACAACGCAACTTTTTAAACAGTTTTCTGACAAGCCAACCAGATAAATATACAGCAATGTTACCAAGAACAGGATGTGATGTAATGTTTAGCATTCCTTCGGGAAGCATAGTTTGACTGTCAATAACATCTTCAACATAATCTTCACTACCAACAGTCGGTAGCACATAGGTAGTAGAAGCTTGTAACGATGCAGTGTCATCCATAGATCTGACATTACCAGTAGCTCCTGGTGTAACACCACATCTTGTAACCAAGCGCCTAAAGATATGCTGGAACTGCTCTACTGATGGGTTGTTGTTCCGGTCTCCTGAAATAATAGCAGTTATCCTTTGTTGCAATTGGAAATAAAATGGGAACGGTGCCAAAATATGGACTGAATAATAATGATGTTTAAAAGAAAATTGTTAGGCAGTTAAAGAATAGAAAAAGCATAATATTATTATGCTTTATTAGTTATCTTGAGGTGTTGACTGATGTTCTAAAAAAAGAATCAAGGAGATTGACCCACTAGAAGCTGAGATATAGCCAGCCAAACACAGGTCTACCTAATAAAGAATCAGAGGAAAACCCTTCGAAAATCCCGAAAACTGTGACGTATAAAATCGACTTAATGTTCATGTGCCGGAGTTGTGCACCCTTACCGCCGTTACGTTTAATGATTGTTTTGGCTACGAGATGTGAGACGCTTCTCGCGATAGTAAATAATTTACAGACTAGCTCTGGTTTCTCAGGAAAATCAAGCAAACATTCTGTGGTAAAGGCATTTGCCCACAACCCCTCGCCGTGAATTTTCAAAACAGAAGAGCAGATTTTGACTATTGTGCTTCAAATTTTAACTCGATCTCCACGGATATGCTCCGAAGATCCTCTGTTCAACGAACGGCGCGTGTATAGTCTATATGCGACATCCGCGGTTGCAGTTCGTTTAGAATAAGATATGAGAATGTGAATTTTTGTTCATTCATCATTTTTCTATTGTGTATCTACTGCAGCATTTAGTTGATTTTCATGATTATCGTCACTATTAACAGACTGTAAGTTCACTGCAGCCATAATCTTAAAAAGAATAACTTGACCGTGCTGCTCTTGCTGTAAGAAAAGAAAACGATAACTTTTGATTTGATTTTTCTATTGATCTTTTATCTTATCTATGATTATTTTTTATGATTAATATAATAATCATAATGCATATTATACAAAATAATAATATAGCTGCGTATAGAATAAATGATGTAATTAATATAATTTGTAGAAAGTGATAGCAGAATGTTGCGAAATAATGGATGCGTGTAATTATTTTATTCTAAAACTAATCTACACGTCAGAGGGACTGGTTCGGAATTCTCAGAGCAATGATTGTTAGGCCCAATTTGATTGTTCTATACTTTCAGGGATTAAACCAATTAAAACGCCGTGATTGTTGTAGGAGAGCGCATTAGTTGGCTTAATTGACCAATGGCACACAAGTCGATTTCATACGTCATATATTGATGATTACCAAAACACTTATGTTTTTTGGTAGACCTGTGTTTGGCTGGCTATATCTCAGCTTCTGGTTGGTCAATCTCCTTGATTCTTTTTTTAGAACATCAGTCAACACCTCAAGATAAATAATAAAGCATAAAAATATTATGCTTTCTCTATTCTTTAAGGTATCAGCCAAAATGTCCCCATTACAATCAAACATACCAAGAAAATAGATTCATAGTCGAGCAATATCATGGTGTCCAGCAATATATGAATTGATTATATTTAGGTTTTGGCGCTCAATATCTTGAAGCTTGGTGATATCATTTTTTGAGTCATCTTTGATTTGGCCCACTTGATCTATTTTGCTTGAAAGTAGCGTGTGGTCTGAAAAGCTATATCCAGCAGGTGAAATCACATACTGCAAAGCGTGATATGTGCATTTTCGACTATACTTGAATGAAATGAATTAACAAGCACCGTACTACATACCACACCTCCGCACAGCATTAAAGAACAACTCTAGATGGCCTTGTGAGAACTTGTACATCAGCAGGTAATCTAAATGACCAGGCTTCAGTAGCTTCTCAACTAAACCGAGCACTACATCAACAGCACACACCAATCCAGTAATGCAAATATGCCTACAAACAAACCACTAAAATATGTCAATACATAGACATTGTTCATTTTTTTACTGTACATGAGGGATGCTCAAATAATGGCCTGTGGTGGCCCACTATCAAATTTAACGTGGCCCACCTTACAAGGTCTCCAAAAAATTACTTTTTGCACATATTTGGAATACAACCCACTTTAGGCTGGTTTGTAAAGCTTTATGTAGAGTATTTCTCTATACAAATGGCGCACATAATCTGCATTCCATATTCACTAAAGACAACTAAACATAATTTGTTATTGACACATGGATGTAGTTGTAAAGTAATATAATACATATAGTTATAGAAATACAATAATGTTCTTAAAACTCATATACAACTTCAGTTCATATCATCATACATATTGTGGTCTATCAAAATTATCAATTATTAAATATCAGCCCTCAATTAAAGAAATTTGGGCACCCCCCTGTACATCAATATAAGTTAAAGCAGGCTTATAACAATTATGCACTAATATCGCACCACACTACATGATGCAGCTGCTAGTCTAGAAAACATAAAGCAGAACAATATAATGTACACACAAAGATCATAAACTAGAAAAAGGAACAATAAACAAAGAATATTTAACCATAGAAACAAACTGAAATATTGTGAAAAAATAACAGACTATATCAAGTCACCAAACAATAGATCATTACCAGAATATTACATGTGCAACTCTGATTCAATCCAAAAATTGAATTAGAATTTCAGTCTACTTCGACCATAGCGAAGAGATAGGAAGCGAACAGTAAAGCAAGCAACAATTTCAACCAAAAGTGTGGTATCATCCATTGTTCTCAAACTCATAAGATATGTCTTTGTGTCTAGTAAAAACGGATTTAAACACTTCATCCTAGAAACCGTATAGGCCGTTTATAGCCACGGCCTGCAACTGACCGACTATTGAGTATAGCAAATAGTCTATCAACTTTCTGCAGAAACACAACAAGAAACCACATTTACTAACATTGGCTGAATTTCAACATCTAAAACTTATATAAGTTAACCTACATTATTCTAACTGTGATCACACTGCCATGCATGACATCAAAATTTCCAATAACAAGTCTTTGCAGTATCAAATTGCAGTTACACATGGGAAAATAGACTCACACACACTAACCTGAATGAACTCAACTGTGCATCACAGTCTTGAAACAGTGGCAAATTTAACTCTTTTAGGGTAATTAGAGAATCAGCCATTGATATAGATAACACCTGGGTAGCAAGAGCAACCTACAAAAGCCATAAGCATACAGATAAGCACACTAGCTAAGCTAAATATTGGCTAACCAGCTACTAGCAGCTACTAACCAGCTACTGGCAAAATACTAACAAACTACTACTAGCAAGCTACTACTAACCAACTGCTAGCAAGCTACTACTAACCAGCTGCTAGCAAACTTCTAACCAGCTACTAGCAAGCTTCTAACCAGCTCCTAGCAAGCTTCTAACCAGCTACTAGCAAGCTTCTAACCAGCTAATAGCAAGCTTCTAACTAGCTGCTAGCAAACTTCTAACCAGCTAATAGCAAGTTTCTAACCACCTACTAGCAAACTTCTAACCAGCTACTAGCAAGCTTCTAACCAGCTACTAGCAAGCTTCTTCTTAACAGCTACTGCTGTACTAGTGCTACTAATGTAGGAATAAAATGCTAAACTCACTTGTGAAATGATATATCATTAACCCATCGTGTTTCAGAGTTGCCGTAATAGTAGCAATTAATGACAAAACACTGATTTCCAGCAGATGAATGAGTTTTTTCTTGGGATAACTATGATCTGCCATTTCACTAATTACTACCAGAAGCGCATGTAGCACGGTCCAAGATGGCGCTCAAATTGTCGTACGGAAGTTCATCGGTTTAGACAGTCCAATGCCATTCCTGACCAGGGGTAGTATACCAGTAATTCAGTTGGAATGGAATTCCAACTGTAAGTAATTCAATGGAACAGTTTCCCGATATTTATAGCGGAGCGCAACTAGCAAACAGCGAGCGTGCAGTACCGCCCCTATTGCTTAGTAAGAACGGGACTAGCAGCTAACATCGAAGTGTATAGACGAACGTATCAGGAAGCTAATTAATACGAAACGCAGTAGAATATAATTATAATCCTTAGAGTCAGTTAAATGTATATACAGCTCCTCATCTTTTTAAGTGGCTGTGTAATCTGACATTTACTATCTGACATGACATAAGCTGCTCGTAGGCAATTTGTTTATAATCGAAAGGCTCCATCACTGTTTTAGCGATTGACCTCATTCTTCACAACACGTAGAGCACGCTACTCGGAAGGTACGCAGTATTTATTGTGTGACCGTTTTGGCTTTTAATTAGATTAAAAGGTTTGTACAAGATCTACATTTGGTTATGAAACATCTTTAAATAACCAGTTAATCGGTATCACAGTCATTCCTCAAAGCATTCCGAAAATGACCTTCAAGCTCTGACTCCGAAAGTAGACAAAATGTCTTTCGAGGTTAACGCTTCTATTTTGCTTGATACTCTTTGCATTCATGCAATTTCGACAGAGCACTTGTAGATATATTCCTTGAATAGAAGATTGCTAATATCAGTCAATGCGGACTGCACCACCCGATTATATATAAATTAGCTGCGTGTTCTAATTCTAATATTTAATATGCTTGTACAGAATGGATCCTACAGAATTTATGCTTACTAAGTAATTCTACATTTGCTATTCTATTAGGTTAAACTTATCCAACCTTTAGTTTCAACGTCATATGATAATTTAACTGTATTTAACCATTAGAAAATGTGGAGGCTGCTGTAATCAATGATATACAGCCCCCACATATGGGGGGCTGTATATCATTGCTGTAATCAAATGCATAATTGACATTTATGTTCGTATGCTCGGCAAAAGTGTTTTCTACAGATTGATTAAACAGTCAGGTACGAGCAATATATAAATCTACTAGCTGTGCCACCCGGCGTTGCTCGAGCAATAGAAGAGTATTTGGACAGAAAATTGATTTGTGTTTAACATATAACAACATTTGCCATTCTAACTTTCAAACTACATATCATAAGAATTTTTTGTCTTATAAACAATGAGAAGTAGTGAGAGTTTTACTATTAGCCAGTTTAATAATGTGAGCGAACAGCTTTTCGTGACGTTATGCTATGACCCGAGTCATACGCAAAGCAGTTAGGTATTGCTCTGATATAATGGCAGGCTGGCTAGCAATTCGACTTCCGTAGTCTAGTGGTCAAGGCGTCAGACTGGTGAATGGCTTGGTCCGAGATCGAATCCTTTTCTGTACGGAATATTTATTCCAAGACTTTAAGGTCTATAGCCGGATTGTCGACGACGACACACGGACACACAGAGTTTGAGAAATATATACAATCAAACATGGATAACTCGAACTTCATGGGACCGAGTGAAAGTGTTCAAGTTATCAGAGCACTGTCACAAGTCCATTTATTTATTTATTAGTAGATACATGCACATAAACAAACTATAATAGAAATCAAAAGCATAAATGGCTTGTTTCAAATTAAATGCTTCTAATGTAAAGTTTAAAACTTTTTTTATTAAAAAGTATAGGAGATTTTTCTATCACTTGAGATTGGTTTGTTGTTTGAGGTGATGTTATTGCCAGGACATTTTTTAGATTAAAATTGGCAAAACTTGATCGTTGTTGAAATGCTCAGAAGAAAAGACATCTTTTTCTTTTGATCGTTTCACCCACGATCAATTTTGCCGATTTTTCTTGAAGTTTATGCAAAGATTACCTCACTTTTCCATGCTTCCGAAAGGCGATTGCTAAGCGAATGTTTGGTAAAAATCAAAATTCACCAAACCTTTAGAAAAGTCGTTGACAAAAATATTTTGCCAACGGTGGTAATAACGACGCCTATGATTTACGAAAAGTTTAGGTTTACCTCTATGACTTGGAATAGTGATTTTCTAAAGCGATAACAACCGTCTCGGTAGCCGTTGGGCAAAAAACTGTTCGAGTTAACAGAGTTAAAGTCGAGTTATCTAAAGCAATTTATCATTACGTGGGAACGGACCAAAGAAACCATTCGCGTTAACCATGTGTTCGAGCTATCCGTGTTTGACTGTATATAGATGAGTGTGCAAATCTATGAGTATTGGGCTTTAGCAAAAGTTACATGCAATTTTCTGCGATTTATTATTGTTTCAAGACATTTGCGGTGCTCATCACTGCTGCATTTCCTTTATCTTAATTTGCAGGCTGGTTTGTAGAGAATGGTGCAGACAATAACTACAGGAACGACGAGAGTCACCCGCACCACCCACCATGATCTTAGTCTAGGCGGCAGGGCGGGAGCTGTGCTCATTATTCTTCTAGTCTGCTTTGCCACATTTCTTGTTGCCTTTACAACCTCTGGCTGGAGCGGTTACCGCTCATCCCGAACTGGCCTCTGGGAAAGTTGCTCTGCCATATCTTCTGGTAGGTTCTGTAATCGACTCTCCTACCGTTCTTGGCTAAATAGAAGCAGTGAGTCAGTTTTCAGTTTCTTAAGGCCGAAGAACATAGAGTAATATTGAGCAAGTTTTCATTTATTTTTGCTGGTGTTGACTCTGTGGTTGACACTAGAGCATTCGTGTGTACTAGAAGTGTGTGATATTTACACCTTCTTTGTCATGAGTGGTTGGCTTATTTTCACAGAGCGCTTCAATACAAACCCAAATGAATCTGTAGAAACTAGCTTGATTTAGGATAAAAACTCGGTCACTCTAAAATAATATGCTATTTAGAAGGAAAAAATTTGTTTTAAAAGTAAAGCTATGGTATTTAAATGAACATTAAAAGTATGTAATTTATATTACAAGTCTCAATAATAAAATTGGTCTGCATAAGTCAAGGACAAAATATTTTGCTCTTGATTGAAGCTTTCAGAGTGCTTTGCAGAGCATTCTTAGCAAGGCGGTTGCTAGTACTGATGTTTCAAAGCTCCTTTGACTCGGCCTCCAGTGTTCAGCCTATAAACATGAAGCCTATTAGATGAGGGCGTAATTTCATTTTTATATGAGAACTGTATGTTAACCGTACTAATGTATGCTGGCACTTGTCTAGTTCACTAGTTACTTTGGCATTTATAGCAGGTGTCTGTTTAATTAGAGCTGCTATATCTGCATACGCTTAACCAGTAAGGATGTACATCAGATGCTGTACATCAGAAAGTATAAATCAGAAGATGTACATCAGATGCTGCACATCAGATGCTGTATTAAATACTGTACATCAGAAGGTGTACATCAGATACTGCACATCAGATGCTGTATATCAGATGCTGCACATCAGATGCTGTACATCAGAAGGTGTATATCAGATGCTGTATATCAGATACTGTACATCAGATGCTGCACATCAGATGCTGTATATCAGATACTGTACATCAGATGCTGTATATCAGATGCTGCACATCAGATGCTGTATATCAGATGCTGTACATCAGATGCTGTACATCAGATACTGTACATCAGAAGGTGTATATCAGATGCTGCACATCAGATGCTGTACATCAGATGCTGTACATCAGAAGGTGTACATCAGATAGTGTACATGTTTATTGACTAGCAATAATTGCGCTGCTAGTAATACTCACACAAGTGATCTATTGGTGAATTGTGTTGTCACCGGTAGACGTAGTCATTGTGGCTTGTGAGGTACGGAAAATTATAGATCCTATTGGAAAACCGCTGCTTCCTGTTACAATAAAATTTAGTCAGCTCGCTGAAAACATAGAAACCCAAACTGATGTTGTTTGCGTGTTTGCACTGAAGTTCCATCCATCTACATGTAGTACCGTCTAATAGTATATCCAACTACTATTAGACGGTACTACATGTCCTACTATATCCATTTCTACCATCCAACTAAACCTTTCCAGTATCCATGAATGTATATACTCCTGAGTCCTGACCATAGGGCTCGTTAGCTATAGTTTGAATGTATGTATATACTCCGGACCATGATGGTGCTCATTAGCTGTAGTTAGGCTATAGTTGCGGTGTAGTATACTTTTAATTTTGTTAGTGAGATAGAATAATAAATGTTGTTGCTTCTTCACTCATCATTCCCACTTTCTTTCATTCCCACAACCCTTAGCTTCGGAGTCCCTGGTTGGTTGCAGGGAAGGTGCATTAGTTTTTAATCATTGTCAACACAACACGTAGTATCTATGTAACAATGGCAGGACACAAAATCAGCAAGTCAAACCGGATACTCAATCAATCGGAAACAGCGGTTTTCCAATAGGATCTATAATTTTCCTCATAACGTAAGCAGATAACAACAGGAATATGACAAGTTGTACAAAGGAAGTACTGTACTTGGGTGGTTCAACTTCAGACTGATTTTTGTATTTCAACTGATTAAAATCATTTAGGAATTAACTTATTCCATTTTATTTGAAGACAGCGGTTTTCCAATAGGATCTATAATTTTCCGTGAGGTACTGGCTTCATTTGGGGTTTTATGTTGGGTATTAATGCATCAATTTATTTATTTTCTGAAAAGAATAAACCCGCTGTTTCTACACAATGTTATTTTCCACTTCAATCTGAGAAAGAGAGTCTGGGATAAGAGTTACTACAGACATGCCAATACGTTCCCGAGACTAGCTTTCTCTATTAATGGAATATATATAAAATACAATCTATTGTACTTTATATATTTCCTGCTCAATAAACGCACAGTTTGTGGTGTAAAATATTGTAAAAAAGGCTTAGAAAGTTGCTTTCTAATATTGGAAAGGAATAAAATTATTTGCGATACCTGTAATGGGGAAACTGACATTTAATTGCATATTTAAAGTACATATCTTACTGTACATATCTTACTGTACATATCTTACTGTACATATCTTACTGTACATATCTTACTGTACATATCTTACTGTACATATCTTACTGTGCATATCTTACTGTGCATATCTTACTGTACATATCTTACTGCACATATCTTACTGTACATATCTTACTGTACATATCTTACTGTACATATTTTACTGTACATATCTTACTGTACATATCTTACTGTACATATCTTACTGTACATATCTTACTGTACATATCTTACTGTACATATTTTACTGTACATATCTTACTGTACATGTCTTACTGTACATGTCTTACTGTACATGTCTTACTGTACATATCTTACTGTACATGTCTTACTGTACATATCTTACTGTACATATCTTACTGTACATATCTTAATGTGCATATCTTACTGTGCATATCTTACTGTACATATTTTACTGTACATATCTTACTGTACATATCCTACTGTACATATCTTACTGTACATATCTTACTGTACATATTTTACTGTACATATCTTACTGTACATGTCTTACTGTACATGTCTTACTGTACATGTCTTACTGTACATATCTTACTGTACATGTCTTACTGTACATATCTTACTGTACATATCTTACTGTACATATCTTACTGTGCATATCTTACTGTGCATATCTTACTGTACATATTTTACTGTACATATCTTACTGTACATATCTTACTGTACATATCTTACTGTACATATCTTACTGTACATATCTTACTGTTGCATGGACTAAGGTAGCGCAGCACTAATATTATTGCTAAAAATTGAAGAAAATGTGTAAGTTGCTCTAACACATTTTCTATTTTCATAAATGGCTTTTCTGTCTTCTATCAGATACATTTAGCTACTGTTTGTGTCTCTGCAGGGCCTTCCTATCACACTGCTACTCAAGTGCTGATGTGTCTTGCTTTGATCGGCCTAGCTGTCGCAGTTATACTCGTCTTTCTCTATCTGTTCGCGCACACCGTCAGCAAGTATCAAGTACTACTAGGCCTCGTCATCGACAGCTTCATCACTTGTAAGTATATCAGCTTAGGGGACACGGGCTCTTCGCTGCTGCCAACAGGTGTTAGGAGTAGTAGGTTCTATTAGTGAGAATAAACTTACGCAGAGTTGAGCAGGCTGGAGCTGAAACCACAAATGATCTTGAAAGCGAATCTGAGTTGGAGAGAGAGAAGTCTCCTTGACAGCAAACTTGGCAGCCGATGTTCAATGCAATGAGCATAGATGTAGAAATCTTGGACTTGAGGAATATTTATTGATCAATGTGATATTGAGTAAATTCTCTGCTAGACTGTTTTTGTTCAAGCTGCTGGGAGCCTTTAGCCATGATCAGGAATGAAATATGGTATATGGGTATCGATAACATAGCTTATTGACCCAATGGACGAAGTGTATGTCAGCTTTTTGCTTTACATTGCAGTAGACACTCTTACAACGTAAATAGTCCATTCCAGGGACATTTACGTTATTGGAATTTTATGTGATATGAACAGTAAAATACATGTAAATTGCCGAATTCATTCCAAGTTCTTTTCAAACTCACACCTTTAGCCATATAACCTTTAACCTTTAGCCATATAACCTTTAACCTTTAGCCATATACCAATAGAAAAAACTAGAATTAACTTTTTAATTTCTAGGATGTATCTGTGATAGGCCTTGTTAGTAGTCTGCATCGACAACTTGTCTACTTTCTTTAATTGATTTCATTGGTTTTATAGACTGATTGCGCTAAATTCACAATAAGTTGATGGGGAACACACAAATTCGACGTCCTCTTACGACGATTTGTTTATTTTTTTGGACAGCAAAATCTATTCTGAAAAACAAAACTAAAAATAACAAATATTTTATGTCTATAATAAAGCAGAACAAAAATATATTTTACTATAAAAAGAGCGGCGTCTATCTGTTTGTCATCTCTGAAAGAGAACATTCGGCGATATTTCCAACCCGTGACATTCAGATTGGTAGACCGGCGCTGTAACACCTGCACCGATCGATCACCTCTAAGTATTTATTAACAATTGCCCTACATATCCACTGTTTTGTTGACAGTTGATGATCTATCACAACGATCTAAAATGTCATGGAAGTTGTATATATAATAGATAGGTAAACGCTATATGTACATGATTCTTTGTCACAAATGGAGCGAGATACAGTAGGTTACCATTCAAATCAAACCTGAGAAGTTGTCCCTACTCGACACTATGTTATATTGACCCTACTTGACTCGCTCCATTTGTGAGAAATTATTCTATGTAGTACAAAGCAAAAACTTTGCATACATTTTACATTTTAAATTTACATTTTCAAATTTTACGTTATCTGCAATTTACATAATAGGAGTTTTAAGTTATAAGAGTGTCTACTGTATGTGCATAGCTTTGTTCCCTCTAAAACTTGACACTCCATGGAACTTGATTGAATGCATTTTATGTAACAACAGCAATACTGTTCCTTAGTTTTAAGTCATCATAACATTCTGGAAACAAGGCGCTGCGCTTGTAGCATAAGCTGAACTTTGCACAGGAAACAGACAAACACTGTAGGTTTCTTTTAAAGTAATGTGGTACGCTCTGCATGCAAATCTAACTGATGAAAAGCCAGAAAAGGAAATGCAGCCGACATATTTATAATAGAATAAGCGTTGACCATGTTGACACTGATGCGCCACTGTTTAACTGGAATGGCATGCACCACTGAGCTCATGTCACCTGATAGTGGGCCACTTCAGGCCATTACAAGCATACTAATAGTAGGCCACTTCAGGTCATTACAGGCACATGCATAGTGCACCACCTCATGTGAGAATACAACAGAACTAGGCTTTTTAGTTTGAGGAAGGAAATTGTGTCAATGACTGACAGCATGCCATTTGGTTTTATTTGTTATTCTAATGAAATTTAAAAATCGAAAAAATAGGAATGCTACAATGTTGCTATAGAAACCCTATCTTAGTTAAGCTTATCTTTACTATTTAGGCTAAGAATAACTTTGCCATTCACACGGCTCGATTAAAGTTTACTAGTGGCCTGTGTCATGCTAAATCTATGTAGTTAGTACCGTGTCTATGGACATACTGTACTTAGTTTTCTTGTGATCATGCCCACTCTCTTCATGACAACTATTATATTACTTGGGAAATTTTTATGTCAAGATTTTATCTGAAATAGTTTCCTTGTTTTTCATTATTCATTGTTTTAATTGTATGTGAATAACAACAACAATAATGATAATAATAATGCCACCTTCTTTTTTCACCACATCTACCACTCACATAAATCTTCTAAAGTCCCATGATTTCAGATATACCTCACATAAGTCTTCTAAGGTCCCATAATTTCAGATCGAAACAAGGAAGCTATGAATCACTGTTTCATATTGTTTAAGCGCTGGAGAACTAAGCTATGAGATATAAAACTATGCATATGTATTGATTTAAAAAATGCAGTGTTTCTAGCGAATAAGAACCTCAGATGGTGGAATTTACTGCGCATGTTGGAACAAAGACTTGCTCAAGTTCTACAATTCAATAGATTCTGATAGTTCAATAATTTGGATGTTGATGAAACGTATTAGTGTAACCTGCAACTGGCAGCCGTTAGGCCTAACTGATGGCTGAGTAGGCGCTAATATGCAGGGTGGATGCAATTAGGGTTGTGATTGTTAGGGAACATCAACTAAAGTTGTGCTATTCAATAATAAACCTAATAAAACAATCATTATGGCAGGCTAACCAGCAATACACACTATGTTTCCATGGCGCGCATCATGCGGGTTAAATCTGGCCCTTTGCTAAAAACGTAAGAAAGCGAACAGACTGCGCCGCTATTTATTGACGCAGTCTCGTCACGCTTAGCAACATTCGGAACTGATCACATCGAAATAAAAAAACTGAAGTATGAAAATGTTTAGAATGGAATTGCTTGCGCGACATTTTCTTACGTATCATTCACAAATGCCTTTTCTGTCGTTAGCAATCATAAAACATTCGATAAATTTAGTTTACGCGTAACAAAACTCGCTCGACTGGCGTGTTTGCGCCATTTTCATTTTGTTGATGACACAAACCTATCGATCAACTGCATCATGGGAAATATAGTTAGTGATCAACTGCATCATGGAAATATAGTTAGTGTTCAACTGCATCGTGGGAAATATAGTTAGTGTTCAACTGCATCATGGAAATATAGTTAGTGTTCAACTGCATCATGGAAATATAGTTAGTGTTCAACTGCATCATGGGAAATATAGTTAGTGTTCAACTGCATCATGGGAAATATAGTTAGTGTTCAACTGCATCATGGAAATATAGTTAGTGTTAAACTGCATCATGGGAAATATAGTTAGTGTTCAACTGCATCATGGAAATGTAGTTAGTGTTCAACTGCATCATGGAAATATAGTTAGTGTTCAACTGCATCATGGAAATATAGTTAGTGTTCAACTGCATCATGGGAAATATAGTTAGTGTTCAACTGCATCATGGGAAATATAGTTAGTGTTCAACTGCATCATGGAAATATAGTTAGTGTTAAACTGCATCATGGGAAATATAGTTAGTGTTCAACTGCATCATGGAAATATAGTTAGTGTTAAACTGCATCATGGGAAATATAGTTAGTGTTCAACTGCATCATGGAAATGTAGTTAGTGTTCAACTGCATCATGGAAATATAGTTAGTGTTCAACTGCATCATGGAAATATAGTTAGTGTTCAACTGCATCATGGGAAATATAGTTAGTGTTCAACTGCATCATGGGAAATATAGTTAGTGTTCAACTGCATCATGGAAATATAGTTAGTGTTAAACTGCATCATGGGAAATATAGTTAGTGTTCAACTGCATCATGGAAATGTAGTTAGTGTTCAACTGCATCATGGAAATATAGTTAGTGTTCAACTGCATCATGGGAAATATAGTTAGTGTTCAACTGCATCGTGGAAATATAGTTAGTGTTCAACTGCATTGTAGAAATATAGTTAGTGTTCAACTGCATCATGGGAAATATAGTTAGTGTTCAACTGCACCATGGGAAATATAGTTAGTGTTCAACTGCATCATGTAAATATAATTAGTGTTCAACTGCATCATGGGAAATATAGTTAGTGTTCAACTGCATCATGGAAATATAGTTAGTGTTCAACTGCATCATGGAAATATAGTTTGTGTTCTACTGCATCGTGGAAATATAGTTAGTGTTCAACTGCATCATGGGAAATATAGTTAGTGTTCAACTGCATCATGGGAAATATAGTTAGTGTTCAACTGTATCATGGGAAATATAGTTAGTGTTCAACTGCATCATGGGAAATATAGTTAGTGTTCAACTGCATCGTGGAAATATAGTTAGTGTTCAACTGCAGTAAATATAGTTAGTGTTCAACTGCATCATGGGAAATATAGTTAGTGTTCAACTGCATCATGGGAAATATAGTTAGTGTTCAACTGCAGTAAATATAGTTAGTGTTCAACTGCATCATGGGAAATATAGTTAGTGTTCAACTGCATCATGGGAAATATAGTTAGTGTTCAACTGCATCATGGGAAATATAGTTAGTGTTCAACTGCAGTAAATATAGTTAGTGTTCCACTGCAGTAAATATAGTTAGTGTTCAACTGCAGTAAATATAGTTAGTGTTCAACTGCAGTAAATATCTCTCATGTCATTCACTATTTCCTTCTTCCCTATAAGCATTAGCCTGATTCATACTCAATGATGAGCTTTGAAAGTAGTGTTACCGAGGCAACGGTTACCGAGGCAACGGTGCTGCGTTGTAAACCATGTCTAGATTTCATCAAAGAAGACCTTTCTCTGTCTTATCACAGTTTTCAGTCATTTAGATAAGCTTGCTGTGTAGTATATGCATATGTCAAATTGTATGAGCCAATATAGCCATAATTTTTATGACTAGTCTGGTGTTTTGTGTGTCTGTGCTGCTAGCTATTAATGTCAGAGCCTGTTGTGATAATAACATAACAGACCTATGTGTGGCGCTAGAGTATAGCATCCCCCCTTAACATTAGTCTATCTTATCGGGATACTATACTAGGAAATGGGAAACTATGATCTCTTGTCTCTGGTAGTAGTTGTAGTATATATCTCTATATTCACTTGTCTCTAGTAGTAGTTGTAGTATATATCTCTATATTCACTCGTCTCTAGTAGTAGTTATAGTATATATCTCAATATTCACTTGTCTCTAGTAGTAGTTATAGTATATATCTATATTCACTTGTCTCTAGTAGTAGTTGTAGTACATATCTCTATATTCACTTGTCTCTTGTAGTAGTTGTAGTATATATCTCTATATTCATTTGTCTCTAGTAGTAGTTGTAGTATATATCTCTATATTCACTTGTCTCTAGTATTAGTTGTAGTATATATCTCTATATTCACTCGACTCTAGTAGTAGTAATAGTACATATCTCTATATTCACTTGTCTCTAGTAGTAGTTGTAGTATATACTGTATCTCTATATTCACTTGTCTCTAGTAGTAGTTGTAACGTCTTTCCAGTACCTTTACAGCAGTAAAAAAGCATATTGTAAATGTTGGGGAACTGTGGGATAGTTTCTAAACTCCCATTGCTTGTAATATATAAGTTGTTCACTAAAGATTGTGGCTATGCCTATATCTCATGTATCCATGCATGCTGTTTTTAGCTTTGGTACGAGTATCATTACGTAATGTCCCTCTGCCTAATTTGGGATATACGGGTGTCATATGACATTACTATTTGGGATATACGGGTGTCATATGACATTACTATTTGGGATATACGGGTGTCATATGACATTACTATTTGGGATATACGGGTGTCATATGACATTACTATTTGGGATATACGGGTGTCATATGACATTACTATTTGGGATATACGGGTGTCATATGACATTACTATTTGGGATATACGGGTGTCATATGACATTACTATTTGTAGTCTTGACCACAACCAGTCAATTGGTGATTACCTTCTCATGCTCATATCCTGTTTCAGCAGTTCTACAATCTGTTGCAGTTGCTCTGATGCTGGTAGCTGTGATCGTGTATGGAGCCTCTGCCTCAAATGTATCATGGTCATTCGGCGTGGCCTGCATCGCCACCATATTATGCATGTGTGCAGCTATAGTAGCAGCTATACAACTCGCTAGGTGCTGAATTATATTTTAAATTCTCTATCAGTCTTTCCCATACTATATATTTACATACATCTGCACCTTCTGCTGCCAGGGATGTTAGCTAATCAATGCTGTGGACATATTCTAGCATGCTCATTCGTTGCTGTTTCTTTTGAACAATTATTCATATGCTACTAGCGCATGTATTTATTAATAGCTTATCATTCATCTCGCTCTTTTGCCATGCAATGTTCTATATTTATCTTCCAAAATTAGCATATTTCATTCAAACCTCATTAGACATTTTATAAATTTAGTTTTTTATCAGAAGTTGCCTTCTCTCACCTGCCTTGTGTTACTTTTATATCGCTTTGTTTGTTCGTTAATAAACAAAACTCTCCGAGATATGCTCGACATAGCTAGAGGCATAGCTCTTGCTACATGCAAAAAATTTCTGATAATTAGGATTTATCTGCTCGTACCGCAAACATGATCCATATTAAAAATGAATTGGTTTGTTTTACGGAAGATTGTTTGACAGTAATGCAGCGCTAGTTCGACATGAGACTATTGAAGGTAGCAGGGATACCGAGGAAGGTAAAGTTACTACGAGCAGATTTATCAATAACAGGAGGGTTACATAAGATAGTGAGGGTAGTCAAGGTTGGGGTAATAGTATGACCAAAAGTGATTGGGTTGCCCAAGGTAGGTTTATCAAAAAAAGAAGAGATAGTCACTAAAAAAAGAATGGTCACTAAATATAGTTGAGATGCCAAAGACTTGTAGAATAGTAGAGGTAGGAAGGATAGAAAAGGTAGTAGGGTTCCCAAGGCAGTGTGTGGAGGTAGGGGCGATGCCAAAAGGAAGGGTCACTGCAGACATTGCCGAGATTAAACTAATGTAAGAACTCTCATCACCTTTGGGTACATGTTGGTTCGGCTGTAACGTATGAAGGTGCTAACTAACAGAACAGCTGCTTCACATAGTTTGTAACTCACTACAGTTGACAAACACTCTGCCAGTAATGTGACAATTAGACTTGAAGCCTTTAGCAACAATAAATCGTAACATAGTTGTTGGTTATTCTTAGAGATGTTTGTAAAGATAGAGAACTAAAAATACAAGTTGGGCTCAGTAAGTAAAACGATTAAGGATATTAGACATCCTAAATATTAAAGCTTCTCTCTTACTGGCATTAAAGGTAAAAATAATGAAGTAAGTCTTGAAAGGTCAGATGTTTCACAGGAGGACACAGTAATATAATTACCATGAAATAAACTATAATGACAATTTAGAAACAAAATAAAAAGACCTTTGGCAGCAGTCAGCAAAATTTTTGTGAGTGTATTTTTCTCATGGATTTAAGTTGAATTACTATTAAAACCACTCAGTTATAATATGCTACTCTGATCGCCAAGAGCATGAATGTCAGTAGATTTGTTGTTAATAAACACCCAGTTGAGTATATAATGTAGTACAAACCTGACGTATAACGCAGAGCAAAAAGGAGTTATGCTAAAAAGTGAAGAAAGACAACTTTAAGCAAAGCTATGAAATCTTTTTAGGAGTTGACTAAAACCAAATGCAAAACTAATAAATCTGTCCGCAAATCAACAGCAGTTATTACTAGGTAAACAGACTTCAATCCTGAATCGTGAGAAGACTAGGAATACAAGTCGGTCATAATGTGAAGTTAAACTGTAAACAGCTAACTCTATGGAAAACATGATAACTCTATGAATAAACATGATTGTATAAACATTTTGAATATTTCAACTTTGTGCCATGCTGGTTGGCATATTCTATTCTCCTTCGTCTAAGAAGGCAAGTGTGCACAAAATATATAAAATATGGAACGACAACTCTAGGAAAGTAAATATTTGACACCTATGAACAAATAAGAGAAGATTGAGGGCTTTTAATAAAAATTAAACTGAAACATGAAGCTGATTAATTTGTAAACAACGTTAAATTTTTTGCATGAAAGACACTCGCATCTGGATTGTCATCAAGTAATGCTCAATATACCCTACAGAGGTATAGGTGTGAATAGGTTTGTAGTTCAAGCAATAGCAAGGAGAAAGGGGAAAGATTTGCATGACCAGACAGCCCTGTCTCAGTCTCTAAGTGCTTTTCTAGTATCATACAGTTGGTCAACAAGGGTTAGAGGGCCACGGCATTATTACATGCATCATGCACTATGGAGGATTATTTGACTAAATGAACATAACTTCATTGTCATGAAATATCTCTTCCTGCAACTTATGATTCAGCAAGTAACACGAACATTATTTTTATCCTCTCTAGATGGAAATGTTAACTTTATATACTTGAAACATGTTTATTTAAAAGAAAGTACAAAATGGAGTACTATATTGGTTACTTTCACAAATGTGTTGTTGTTATTGTTGTTGTAGTTCAACCAGAATGTCCAACTCCTTAGTTCTGATGTATTTTAATAACCTGCTGCTCTGTTACAGTATATATTTACAAAGGATAACTCAATGTGCGCACAACTCCTAATCCGCATCATGGAGACATACGATATTGGCCAGTCTGGTGCTGTAGATAATCAACCAATATCATATGAGCTTTTCTTCTGTTTCATGTCTACTATAAATATGCTAATCATATGGCTTAATTAAAGTGGGTAGTATTTAGCAATCACATTATAATGCTACTTTGACTAGCCACCAATAATTGCATCCTAAAACATATATATCGGACCATCTGAGATAGATAGGACCATCTGAGATATATCGGACCATCTGAGATATATAGGACCATCAGAGATATATAGGACCATCTGAGATATATAGGACCAACTGAAATATATCGGACCATCTGAGATATATAGGACCATCTGAGATATATAGGACCACCTGAGATATATAGGACCATCCGAGATATATAAGACCAACTGAGATATAAAAGACCATCTGAGATATATAGGACCATCTGAGATATATAGGACCATCTGAGATAGATAGGACCATCTGAGATATATAGGACCATCAGAGATATATAGGACCATCTGAGCTATATAGGACCATCCGAGATATATAGGACCAACTGAGATATATAGGACCATCTGAGATATATAGGATCATCTGAGATATATAGGACCATCCGAGATATATAGAACCATCTGAGCTATATAGGACCATCCGAGATATATAGGACCATCCGAGATATGTAGGACCAACTGAGATATATAGGACCATCTGAGATATATAAGATCAACTGAGATATACAGGACCATCTGAGCTATATAGGACCATCCGAGATATATAGGACCATCCGAAATATATAAGACCAACTGAGATATATAGGACCGTCTGAGATATATAGGACCAACTGAGATATATAAGACCAACTGAGATATATAGGACCATCTGAGATATATAGGACCAACTGAGATATATAAGACCATCCGAGACATATAGGACCATCTGAGATATATAGGACCATCCGAGATATATAGGACCATCTGAGATATATAAGACCAACTGAGATATATAGGACCATCTGAGATATACAGGACCATCCAAGATATATAAGACTATCCGAGATATATAGGACCATCTGAGATATATAGGACCATCCGAGATATATAGGACCAACTGAGATATACAGGACCATCTGAGCTATATAGGACCATCCGAGATATATAGGACCATCCGAAATATATAAGACCAACTGAGATATATAGGACCATCTGAGATATATAGGACCATCTGAGATATATAAGACTATCCGAGATATATAGGACCATCTGAGATATATGGGACCATCTGAGATATACAGGACCATCTGAGCTATATAGGACCATTTGAGATATATAGGACCATCCGAGATATATAGGACCATATGAGCTATATAGGATCATCCGAGATATATAAGACCATCCGAGATATGTAGGACCAACTGAGATATATAGGACCATCTGAGATATATAAGATCAACTGAGATATATAGGACCAAATGAGATATATAGAACCGTCTGAGATATATAGCACTATCTGAGATATATAGGACCATCTGAGATATATAGGACCATCTGAGATATATAGGACCATCTGAGATATATAAGACTATCTGAGATATATAGGACTCTCTGAGATATATAGGACCAACTAAGATGGGCCTCAAAATCTGATAGTGTACTAAGCCGCAAGACTTCCCTTGCCCATTTCCTTTCTCCATAGCTGACACACTAAAATTACACATCAGTAGATGAATTTGAAGCACTAGTTGATGACAACTACATGTTAATTAGAAATTTGAATATGCCTTAAGGGTATGCGCATGAGAGCATAGAATAAATGCACAAAAGATCATAGTCTAAACCAGAAACCGACTGGCACTTAATTACTGTCATCTGTAAGGACTAACAAAGTCACAATAGCAGCTCTATTGACTTTGAGGTTTTAGAAAGATAGGATAGTTTGCAAAGTGTAAAGTGCACAGCCAATCAGAAGCTCATAAGAAATGCAGGGGAATGAAAATCTACAAAGGAAGCTACTTTGCGGGCAGTTTGAGGTCGAGTAGAAGCGAAAACAGTGTTAAAGAAGCTGAACTGGTAGGTGAGTTAATGTGAATGCCTCATATCTAAAAGATGAGGCATTCCCAAGATACATATATATCTGTATTTATTATATATATGGGTGTGTTCATGAATAATGATGGAACATTTAGAGTTATTTGATGCCAACTACACGTATACATTTGCTCCCATTATAAAATTCTTTGAATTAATTGATGCAGTATTTCCTTGGCTTTCCGATAATATAAGGTTTACTCCTTTCAAAATAGTAGTTCTAGAGCTATGGGCAACAGGTGTAAATAGTAGTTCTAGAGCTATGAAGGGCAACAGGTGTAAATAGTAGTTCTAGAGCTATGAAGGGCAACAGGTGTAAATAGTAGTTCTAGAGCTATGAAGGGCAACAGGTGTAAATAGTAGTTCTAGAGCTATGAAGGGCAACAGGTGTAAATAGTAGTTCTAGAGCTATGATGGGCAACAGGTGTAAATGTATAAGAATAATTTGTTTTTGTGCTTTGTATTCAACTTCGTAAAACTTCTGTGAGTTGGCTGAGTTTTAAAGCGTAAGACTTCCAAAAACATTGACGACATATGCAGGTAGTTTGATTAATTTTGACTTTATCTACATTGTAATTAAATGTTTCAAACAGCTATCCTGTACCATGTGAGTGATGGGACATGTCTGAAAATGATTTACAAATATCAAGTTACTTAAAGAAGTATGTCCATGTTTTTATTGTAATTATAAAACACACATAATTATACAAAAAAGAGCCTAATACTATTGTTATTGATTATGTAATACACTGTCAGTAGTGTCAGTGTATGGTACAATAATAAAAGTACATATTTCTACTTAAACTATCAAGTAAAGGAAAAATGCCGCATGTATTTACAAAGCAGTATGTTTTACTGAGAGAAACATAGTAATAAAACTATTTAACATGTTCCAAGTTTTCTATAAAAATATTCTGTTCCTGTTTATTTAGACTTGGACAGATCTTAAAAATCTATGACGCACCCATTTCACATCCTGGCTATCCCGACCATGTGCAGCTTTCTAAGGTCCTGCTGGAACAAGACGGTGAATAAGCTGTGTACCTTTAAAAGTTATTATATTTTCTAAAAGCTATTTTATTATATTTATATATAAAAGCTATTTATATTTGGTAAACTACGGTTCTTAGCTAGTACAGAAACACACACCAACATATTTTCGTGTATTGAACAAACACAGACATTTTGAGGCGTATCATCTAGAGGACATACTTGAGCAGGTCTAAGCTCAGCAAACTTAGTTCTACCTATAGGGTTTGTGTCATTTTACTCAGCCTTGTAGAGATCATGTGTCTCACGGTGTCTCACTCCTTTTACATACCTGGAGCTTGTCGGGATATACAATGTATCATTTCTTAAATAAAAAGTTTGAACGTTCTCAACAATGTCATTAGCAATTAGTTGCCTGCCACGTCTCTCATCAGTGTCTACGTCTTCAGCTATAATTTCACTCCAACATGAAGGGCCAGCTTGCGCACAGCTTGTCTAGATCTATGAGGACGGTTATGTAGAGCTTTCTGCAGTCTCTTGACAGCTTTACCTTCTGAATGTCTGTTTCCGAAGGCAGCAGCTACAATAAAAACTTTGCACATAATAAATAAATTTTGTACACATTCTAAAGTTGCAAACAGAAGCTGCCAAATATAAAATTGTACATATAATATATAAATACATAATACAGCATATAAATTGCAGAAAAACGTCTGTAAAGAATTAGTCTACATACTATACAAGAGATAAATTTTAAATTAATGTTTAACAGTGATTTAATAAATACATTTAATGTATAAAGGTACTTACAATTGGTTAATATCACAGTTGGAACTTTTTTCTTTTCTCTTTGTTTACGCTCTCTCTCATATTCATGTTTTTCTTTTATACTTTTGTCTGACATGTTTTGCTTTTGGCGATATCTCTTTGAATCAGCTGCTTATGCTGATAAAAATAATGTCTTAGTTTAGTCGTCAGTTTTCATTCTAGATTAATACTCATTTGTCAGCTCATTATGAGTCATGTTGTTGCTGGGTAGACTTTACACCGAATACTGATATAGGTTGTTTCCAATTATAATTTATATTCGCTAACGTTAGTGAGTGTAATCGCTTTCCAGCTCTTTGATGTCAAAAGGCTAGTAGAAATTCCTTTAAAGGTCTCTACTAAGAAAGTCCATGACTGTAATTTACACTTCTCAAAATCGTATCTGAGTCTAAACCAAGGGTTCTTAACCAGAGGGGAATTCCTCCCTGGGAAGAATTCCATCCTGGTCAAGAACCCAAAAGTTTAAGAACCACTGGTCTAGACAAAGGTTATAATTCTTCAACTCAAATGTTAATCCTTTTCTAAAACTTACATTCACATCCACAAATAAGCATTAATCTCAAAAACATCCAAGAGCTGGATAACAATGGAGTGCAATGCCTTTAACTCAAAGTATGAGGTCTCACCATTCACAACAGCTA
This sequence comes from Watersipora subatra, assembly GCF_963576615.1. Classification (NCBI taxonomy): domain Eukaryota; kingdom Metazoa; phylum Bryozoa; class Gymnolaemata; order Cheilostomatida; family Watersiporidae; genus Watersipora; species Watersipora subatra. Next base: position 1,668,585 of record NC_088709.1, on the reverse strand, counting down.
TCAAATATGACAACTGGTAGAAAGCTGTATTTTATGGTATACAAAGTGAATACTATTTGTATTTTGCATATAAATTGTTTTGGCTGTATTCACAAATTGAGCTGAGTATGTAAACTTTAACATATTTTTTGCGAATGATGGGACATTTCTATCAGTTCCTTTATAACGCTTGCCCTACATTTTAAAATACAAATATCATAGTGTTATTTTATATATTCACTTAGAAACAATGTCTGAGTGATGTTCACAAGAGAAAGGATTGTTTTGACATCCTAATTTCCTGTTACAATACGTTAAAAAAACTAAAGATTTTATTATATTTTGATGATTCAAAGAACCTTGAAATTCAATGGTGAATATACCCAACAAAAATATTCATGTACAATATTGCTGTTATATTTCTGCCATTTTGGGCTTTCTATAGGAAAAACTTTCAAGATTATTCACCAAATATTACAAAAATGTTTTAATTAAAAAAAATTTATCTTTGATTTATTTTCATCAACAGTAGTGATTGAACAAAAAAAAGCTGGAAGGGTGATGAAGCTCATAGTACGCATTAGCATAGCTAGTCGTGGCGTCGGGCTTGTCGTCATCGCATAATCAAGGTCAATTGATATGAGTAATGAGGTTTTATTCACTTGTTAAAAGATGTGATTTAAGTTTTTTCCTGAAACTGGCCACTTTCCTTATGTTTTTTATTGTATTAGGGAGTTGGTTCCAAAAAATAGCCTGTCGGTAATCCACCTTTTGATGGCCTGCACGGGAAGAAGGTTGTGGGAGATTTAGACAGGAATTTGAGAATCGAGTTTGATGTATTGTGTGAGGGATATAATTACAATGAAATTTTTGATGAGCTAAAAGTATAATGCGGTATGAATATAGTAAACTGATAGGTAGCATGGATGATGATTTGAAAAGAGGTTTGGTGTGGGTGAGGTTTTTTGTGAATGGTTCTTATTATGCGCTTTTGAAGTGTTATCAAATTTGTAAGATGGGTGGGAGGTGCGTTGCCCCATACCTCAATGCAATATGAAAGTTTGGAATTAATTATAAAATTGTATAATAAAAGCAGAGGTTTGTGGGTTAAATATTCAGATGTGTGGTAGAGTAAGCCTGATAAGCGTCTCAGTTGTTTTAGTAAATACTCGATGTGTGTTTTTCCAAGTGAGATTAGAATCAATGAACATACCTAAGATTTAGTGTGATCTGTCTGACAAATTGGTTTGTTGAAAATGAAAAAGAGATGAGGGTTAGCTAGATGAAATTTATTTTAGGGTGTTTTTAGTAACATGAAATTAGTCTTATGAACATTAGAGGTGAGTTTGTTAGAAGTGCACCAGTTTTGAATAGCAAGAAATTTGTTATTTAAACAATCTATGCGCTCGTTGATGTTAGAGGATTCGAAAAAGAGATTAGTGTTACCTGCATAGGGCAAAGACGTGAAAATGTTAGTGACATGTGTTAAATCATTTATGTATATTAAAAAAGTTTATGGATAAGTCCCTATAGTGATTTGGTATGCCATAGCATGCGTGTCTCTTCATTGGTATGCCATAGTATGCGTGTCTCTTCATTGGTATGCCACTGCTTGCATCTTTTGTGCGGTATGCCACAGCTTGCGTCTTTTGTGCCTCCTTCTTTGCCTCTGTTCTGCTGAGCTTTTTGGAATAGCGAGGTTTTGACACTTTTCTGTATGTTTTTTATTCTCCAACAGTTTGCTAGTGTACAGGCCTAAGATATGTAACTTGTTAACAGCTTCTGCAAAAACCAAAATGTAGTATACGGTTTCCAGGGTCAGACCTGTTTCTGGTTTTCTCCTCATCATAGCTGTCATTCAATAAACTCCTTGCATCCACTTCAGGCATCGAGCCCAGTTTGTATGCTTCTAGAAAGTTCTCCTAATTACATTAATCCAACCACTAGTTTAACTGTCAATGAAGGAAGATCATTTGTTACCTTCCAGTTCACTCATCAACCTATTCTACCATGTCAATGTCTTCATTATAAGGAAACATAACTAGGTGGAAATTAGCTTTCGCCTATGCAACAGATTTCTGTGACACTTTTTAAAGTGCTAGCAAGGCAGTCAATTCTTGTACAGCTGTCTGTTTCGCAATACACTTTCAGATCTAATTTGTTACCCACAATAGATTGACCTCAAGGTGACATGATCGACGCTTATCAGCTGTTTGATCTGTGAATAACATGACAGAACTGTTTAGAGTTAAAAGAGATTAAATAATAGCAGTGTATTTTTATTAGGAACAGACAAAAGGCTGAAGCACTCAGGGACGATATTTAACTGGGTATATGCTACTGCTAAAGACAGCAGTGATTGTCAGCAAATACGGATGTATATGCTGACAATCACTGCTTAGAGTTAACTGCAAATCGGTGCTGATATTTACAGGTAACTCTGTAATCAACTAGTAGATTTTTAGATAAAATTGAAAATGTGCTGAATGCAAATAGTTTGATTAATAATTAAAGGGAGCCGCGCTAAAATAATAATAATTAGTGACTAACTTATAAAACACTTATAATAAGAGATATGCTATTAACATTATGGTCTATAGTAAAAACTTGTATGTGTCTCTCGGGGAGGGGATGATTCCACTCACATTATTCGCTTCGAGTGTGCTCTTTCCCGTTGCGGTATTGCTGTTTCTTAGTTGACCTTCGGTGACCTTCAACCGTGGGTAGAGTCTACTGCAGTGTTCGAAATTAATTTAGAGTTTTAGTGAGCTGTTCAGAATGAACAAATAACTGTAATTGGCAACCTTGTTTAAAAAGTCTCCTTTCTTTTCAACAGCAAAAAGGTAAGTTTGTTGAAGTAATGACACATGAATTATGGGTAGCAGAATGCGGGGACACAACTACAAGGTGTTGCAACTAGCTGCCTGTGCAAGACCTAAGCATTCAGCGGTCTATAGGAGGTGATAGAGGTCTATGCATGAGGATAGAGGCCTATACAAGGTGACAGCAGCTTATATCAGGCAACAAAGGCCTATAGGAGGTGACAGCGGCTTATACAAGGTGACAGAGGCCTATGCAAGGTGACAGAGGCCTATGCGAGGTGACAGAGGCCTATATGAGGTGATACTGGCCTATATGAGGTGATAGAGGCCTATACGAGGTAATAGAAGCCTCTAGGAGGTAACAGTAACCTATATGAGGTGACAGTGACCTATATGACGTGACAGTGACCTATGTGACGTGACAGTGACCTATATGAGGTGACAGAGGCTTCTATGAGGTGACAGCAACCTATCAGAGATGACAGAGGCCTATTCGAGGGGATGGAGGTCTACATCAGGTGGCAGAGGCTTATATGAGGTGACAGCGGCATCTACAAGATAATGGCAACCTATGCAAGGTGACAGAAACCTATAAGCCGCGACAGTTGCCTATACAAAGTGACAGAGGCCTATGCGAGGTGACAGAGGCCTATGCGAGGTGACAGAGGCCTAAGCAAGGTGACAGAGGCCTATATGAGGTGATAGAGGCCTATACGAGGTGATAGCGACCAAGTCAGAGAATTCGAATTACTCTTTAGGAGACAATGTACCGTTAATCAAGAATAGTCTTTTCTTGGAAGAATTTCTAATTTTTTATCATGTTTGGGCAAAAGCAGTGGCTTGGGTCAATTGTAAACATGAATTAGTATTATTATAGTCATGGAGCTGATTATCTATTCTGGCTGACTGAAAGAACTTACTGCTATGAGCAACACATTACAGCAGCCCGCAAGATACATTAAGGTCTTTACCTCTGTCTTTTTCAGCTTCTGTTGCCCACACTTGATAATGCACATACGAGTGTCACTACCTCATCCAGTGTCACTACCTTATCCAGTGTCACTACCAAATCCAGCGTCACTATCTCAATCAGTGTCACTACCTCATTCAGCGCCACTACCTCATCCAGTGTCACTACCTCATCCAGTGTCACTACCTCATCCAGTGTCACTACCTCATTCAGTGTCACTACCTCATCCAGTGTCACTACCTCATTCAGTGTCACTACCTCATTCAGTGTCACTACCTCATCCAGTGTCACTACCTCATCCAGTGTCACTACCATATCCAGCGTCACTATCTCATCCAGTGTCACTTCCTCAACCAGTGTCACTACCTCATCCAGTGTCACTTCCTCATCCAGTGTCACTACCTCATCCAGTGTCACTTTCTCACCAGTGTCACTACCTCATGCTATCAGCGGATATTGCACTGCTTTTTTTAGACCAAAGATGGTGGACAGTTGTGAGCAGAGACCACGGCTAAAAGGCATTACTCTGGCACTGTTCATGCTGTTAATTGCGACTCTTATCTCATGTATTATTGCCTTCTTCACCTCAGGATGGGTATTAGAGAGTTCTTTTCGGCACGGATTATGGGAACAATGTTGGATAAGTCTACCGAGTACGTGTCGTAACTATAAATTGTTTTAAAGAAGCTGCAACCCTTACATCTATCCATCATATTCTACTCGTATCAAACTGCTGCCTAATCAGGTTTGACAACCTTGTTAATAATCACCTTTGTATTGCAGCATTAGGCTACTTCATAGCAACCCAAGTGTTCATGTCACTCGCCCTTACCGGTATTGTCACTGGCATCATCCTCATGGCACTTTACCTTTTCCACCATTCTGTTGACAAGAACAGGATCCTTTTTGGGCTCGTCATTGACACCTTTGTTACCTGTAAGTATCAAGTGTGGATGATTCAGATACATAGTACCTCCTGACATTACTAGGTAGGTACTACCTCCTGACAGCACTGGTTAAGTACTACCTCGTATCAGCACTGGGTAGGTACCACCTCATGATAATACTACGCAAGTACTACCTCTTGATAGTAGGGGAGTATGTATTGCCTCATAGCAATGTACTCATTGGTACATTGCTATGAGGTAATATCAGTACTCGCAACCTCGTACCAGTACTTAGTAAGTGCTGCCTCATACCATAGCAGGCGATGTACTATTTAATACTAATACTAGTGATTCAGTGAGTACTTGATAGTACTCAGTGAGTGCTGTGATTGAGTAGTGCATATCTACTTGCAATGCATTGCAATACTTAGGAACGACCGAACACACATACGTGCATGTAGCAACAAACCATATTTGGAACGACTTGAGCAGTACTGGCTGTTTCTACCTCATCAATGTATTTTTGCAGTTGCTCTGATGCTAATAGCTATCATCGTGTTTGGAGTCAAAGTTGGAAGTTATGCTTCCTGGTCATACGGAATAGCCGTTGTATCGACTGTTCTCTGCTTAGCCTCAGCAATCCTTGCAGTTGTGAAACTGGCCAGGTCATAGACATACCCGAACTCACTCGGTTTTTACCTTGAGCTAACTTTATCCAACTAGTCTAGCATTTTAGACCCATGGCTTAATGTGCAGCTATTTCGGAATGTCGATGGGTAATCCAATCGATCGACAAAATGATACATATACCAGTAGACAATTTCATTTTGTCATTGATTGTGTAATATAAGCAATACTTTCATGTACACTAATCTTCCCTATTATAGCTTACAAGGGCACACGACTCAAGCAATGCTTTTTTTCACTGTCAAGAAATCACAGAGCAACAGCCATATTAACGCATCTTCTAGTTACAGTTTTGTGGCAACAGGTCAATAAATTTGTTTAAAAAAATTTGTTTCAAAATCAGTTGTTGCTATAAATTTATCAAATTTTAAATTATTTAAACTATATTTTAGTTTTATCTTCAAGTTTAGTCAGTTGAAAGTAGTTTAAGGTTTTCAAAATGCTTTTAAATGTGTACAACTTATAGACCTGCAAACAGCTATTTTTACTGACAACAGTTTTCTGTTTGACAAACTGCAAGAAATAATCATAACATAATCATACGATGAATGTTTTATATTCATTGTGTTTCTTTAAGTAGAAAGAGTATATAAACTAACCTATTGGTCTAGAACTCCTGACCTATAAACAGTTCAACTCCCAAAAAAGCTGCCAGTGGTGACATAAATGACATCCAACCTTGGATTTCTCTCTACTACTAGGTATGTCTCCAGTCAGGTTCTCTTGTCACTGGGCCCACTGCCCAGACATGTCTAGCCAAAAACACGGAGCCTTGGTTTGTGCAACGATGCTCTTAAAATATGCCCAGCCTCTGCTTGCAGTAATCAAAGCAGACATAATACCCCAACCTCAAGGATTGCCCACACACACACACGCACGCACGCACACACACACACGATCTAGAAAACTCCACAATACTTACTGTTATTACATCGCTGAGAAAACTGTTAAATTGAAGAGTTAGAACAACTTCCTGTCGTGTTCGTGTACCAATTCTGTTGTACCAATAAACTCTGCTCTGGAAAACAACGCCTTTTTCTGGGTGAGCATGGATAATTACTGAGATCCAATTTTAATACTACTAGTATGCTGGCAGCCCTGTGTGACATCAGAGACATTCATGTGTAATAAGTATATTTATAATTAATCACAAAAATTCGGCATTGTGGTGCAGTGATTAGCACGCCTGTTTGAAAAACAGGATACTTGAGTTTAATTCCCGTTTGAGGCACATTTTTTCCCTAACGCTCATAGTGAGGCTTCCGACAGACTGACACTGACCTTATTATAGTAAAGATTGCAACAGCTTTTATGACTTAACAAGGCTAATTCAAATACCTCAAACCCCAAGGCTAATTCAGGATGCTATATTTGTATTTCTAAATTTAAACTTTAAATTGAACAAACAATTTAAAGTTTGACTCCCAGCTTGGTCTCTGATCAGCCAATTGTCAAGGTTGTTTTGAAAGATCTGATATCACACATTATTAACTATTAGCTAGTGAACATGCAGGGTAAGTCAGATTAGGCAACTGTCAAAACTATAGGAAATTTTCGTGAAACCAGTCCTCACCTCAGTAAACCAGTTCTCACCTCAGTAAACCAGTTCTCACTTCAGTAAAAACAGTCCTCACCTCAGTAAACCAGTTCTCACCTCAGTAAACCAGTCCTCACCTCAGTAAACCAGTCCTCACCTCAGTAAACCAGTCTTCACCTCAGTAAACCAGTTCTCACCTCAGTAAACCAGTTCTCACCTCAGTAAACCAGTCTTCACCTCAGCAAATCAGTCTTCACCTCGGTAAACCAGTTCTCATCTCAGTAAAACCAGTCTTCACCTCAGTAAACCAGTCCTCACCTCAGTAAAACCAGTCTTCACCTCAGTAAACCAGTCTTCACCTCAGTAAACCAGTTCTCACCTCAGTAAACCAGTTCTCACCTCAGTAAAACCAGTTCTCACCTCAGTAAAACCAGTTCTCACCTCAGTAAACCAGTCTTCACCTCAGCAAATCAGTCTTCACCTCGGTAAACCAGTTCTCACCTCAGTAAACCAGTCTTCACCTCAGCAAATCAGTCTTCACCTCGGTAAACCAGTTCTCACCTCAGTAAACCAGTTCTCACCTCAGTAAAACCAGTTCTCACCTCAGTAAACCAGTCTTCACCTCAGCAAATCAGTCTTCACCTCGGTAAACCAGTTCTCACCTCAGTAAACCAGTCTTCACCTCAGTAAACCAGTCCTCACCTCAGTAAACCAGTCCTCACCTCAGTAAACCAGTCTTCACCTCAGTAAACCAGTTCTCACCTCAGTAAATCAGTTCTCACCTCAGTAAACCAGTCCTCACCTCAGTAAACCAGTCCTCACCTCAGTAAAACCAGTCTTCACCTCAGTAAACCAGTTCTTACCTCAGTAAAACCAGTCCTCACCTCAGTAAAACCAGTCTTCACCTCAGTAAACCAGTCCTCACCCCAGTAAAACCAGTCCTCACCTCAGTAAAACTTGCCAAATACTCGCGAGCCAGTCTTTGATTTGCTACAAAATCACATTTGAATTTTTTTCGCAGTCTTATAAAGGAAGCTGATGCTACATTCCACTTGCATGCATTTCTGATTTCTATTCCTCGCTAGCACTAACTACATATATGAGCAAGCCTTTTTGTTTTGCCTCCATATTGCTGAGACTACATTCATTGATGCAGTGATGAGAGACCCCAAAATTCAAAAGTGTTAACAATTGAGAGATATCAAATAATTTTATAAAACCCCTTCTTACTCTCTATTGAGTATCTAGGATTCTAGCTAGATACTCAATAGGGAGTAAGAGAGATACTCAATAACATCTAGCTATTCTGAAATGTTGTTATAATCGTAGCAGCAGACTTGAGATGTCAGAGAAGGGACACATTTACGTAGCCCAGCTGGTACTACTTAGTGGGTAAGTTATCAATCATAAAATGGTCCCAATATGGTTGCGCAAGAGATGCTTCATTGTTTGTGAGGCCTCACAACACCAGTCACCATCATACATACATAGTGGTAGCTGAATTCTATTCTTAAAGAATGAAACGAGAATCAACTCAACTAAAGTTATTGTCACAGGGAGCTGAGCAGAATGTTCTTCTGATTGCAATAGAACACTCAAGCATTTTCTGTTTTATAATCTGTTCAGATGTTTAGAGCCATGACATTACAGGGAAACTAGTTGTGGGGAAGAACATTCATTTCATACATGTCTGTGAAGTCAGTCTGAACATCCCTCCAATCAGAGCCTGCCATTGATTAGGGCATGACATAAACACAAGCTACCGCCATAATATCAGTATTACCAATTTGCCTAACAAACGAGCTGCACTTGAGACAAGAAGCCATTTGTGTGATATGACTGGAGGGATTTGTGTGATATGACTAGAGTGATTTGTGTGATACGACCAGGGTGATTTATGTGATATGGCTAGGGTGAATTATATGATATATTCATAGATGAATACGCCTGACCAATACATGACAATTTATATGAATACACAAAATAATGACTCAAGGAGCACCAGTTTTTAATGTCACATCAGATGTGAGATACAGACTGTGTGCAGCGTATAGTCGCACTGATTCCAATCAGAATTGACTAAGGAAGAACATGTTTATGAGAAAACACTCATAAAAGCACCAGATACAACAGATACAGAGAGGATTAGAAAAGGAGTCTCGTTTAACCCCTCTAAATGCACGGAGTAGTACTCTACAGAGATTATCAGATGAATCTGACAGATTTCATCAGCCTCCTGTGTTTCGTGAGATTCCTAGTAACTTCTGTTGGTGGGAAGTCGCCCTCTCTTTGAGCTGCCAAAACTCCACCTCCAGGTAGTCAGTGATTTTCTTTCTCAGGTGTACCTGCACAATAAAGATGAGACCTTCAAGGAACGCAACGCCTGGAAAACTCACCAGAAATACTTGACACTCAAATATTTGTATCTAGAATCTATATACATTTATAGAATCTTTTTGAAGCTATCACCTTATGAGAGCGGATCCATATCCATTTGAAATAAATTTGCAGCAATTAACTAACAGCCGAGTACTTAATATTCTAGTATTTTACTTTATAGTATAATTCATTCTAGACTTAGTGTATTGAGTGCTCTTTCTCTATAATTATTTATGAATCTAGTGTCTCTAAAGATAATATATATATAACTGTAGTGACAATATACCTACTCACAGGTTACCTATGCTAACAACTCTATTAACGGTTTACTTGCTAAATTAAAAATTGGAGTTGTTTGCTCAATATGTGTTTCATCTTAACAAATTAATTACAAAAGAACTGATTCCATCTGAAAAAAATTCATTTCAGAGAAAGTCAGTGCAAGTTGTACCGTAGGTACCGTAGGTGGCGAACCGTAGTGGTGACGAACCGTAGTGGTGGCGAACCGTAGTGGTGGCGAACCGTAGTGGTGGCGAACCGTAGGGCACAAATTTTAGTTAAACAAATTTAGTCACCGAGAAGCAGAATGATCTGTGGAAGGGTGTACTTACTATCGAGGTGGAAGGGTGTACTTACTATCGAGGTGGAAGGGTGTACTTACTATCGAGGTGGAAGGGTGTACTTACTATCGAGGTGCCAGAAGAGGATAAAAAGCATCTGATATTCTCAACATAATGATAGCAGAAAATTGATAAGCCGAGAGTGTCATTATTTTCCCTCTAGTTGATTGCGCGTATCTGCATTGTATTTGAACGTAATATAGAAAGAATTCAAACACACGTACATCATCTTGGTGGCAGATACTACAAGCGCATGAAATAAAGATGACGTCGAACGCGCATAAATAAAGATGGCGCTGAACATTATTTCCTCTATGGCTTGACAGCCCTCGAGCGTGTGGAAAGAGATGATCAGTAGTCAGGTATGTTGAGGGTGAGGAAAGAGATGATCAGTAGTCAGGTATGTTGAGGGTGAGGAAAGAGATGATCAGTAGTCAGGTATGTTGAGGGTGAGGAAAGAGATGATCAGTAGTCAGGTATGTTGAGGGTGAGGAAAGAGATGATCAGTAGTCAGGTATGTTGAGGGTGAGGAAAGAATAACAAGAATGATGAACGGTTAGCCTCAGAGTATTGTGATTGAGAAAAAGGTTATGAGAGAGGGGGGGGGTTGACCAACTAGAGAAGAAAAAAGGGAAAGAAGTAAAAGAAACAACTCTGAAGTTATGCACTACTTAGCTAGTCTGACGAACCTGAAGACTATATAATTAGCCTATTGTGGTTAGTGTGAATAACCTTAGCCAATGAGACCAGTAATGTGACCAAGAGTGAAACACACACTTATCTATAGGGGAGAAGTGGGTAATGTGGACAGCTGGGTAATGTGGATAGTTAAATTTTTAGCTAAAGTTTATAACCAATTTCACTTGTTTCATATTATAAAACCTTTCCTTTTCCTGTTAGAAGAAGCCACATGCTAATTTGGAAGTCTCTCTCCATCATACATCGATCTGTAAGCATCTTAATATTCATCATACAAATAGTAATTTTTAATTAAATTTCACTACCTGGGTTACCTAGTGTGAATGTTGTTGGAACTTTTGGGGCAGTATGAACACAAACAAAGCGTATTGTGCTGTTTATCTCTATTGATTGCCATAAGGCAACTCTTGACTATGACTGAGGTTTATCAAAATTTGTAATAATATATAAGATGGGGTAATGTGGACCATGTCCACATTACCCTTATGCCATGCCCAAATTACCCTGTGCTGCAAGGCATATGATATAAACTGCTTAATTTGCTAGTTTCAATGTTAAGTCTAAATTGTTACTACTACTACAAGGCTTACTAGTAAATTTACTAATATACGTAAATGTAAATTTCTCAGTCCAACAATTATTTGCCAATAACTATGAATGCAAAAGTGAATGTGGTTTTGTACCATCTATAATTGATTGTGAGACACGAGGTTTTTTAATTGTTGTAATTAGAAAAATGAATGTTAAATTAATTGCCTTAATTTGATTAAAACTATTGCCTCTGAAGAGTTGCAAGTAGATTTTTACAGGCACAGTAGTAGTAATTTTTTAGAGCCAGACCTACCAGATTGTAAATACAGTGAAACTCGGATAAATCGCCCTCAGATATATCGAACACATGGTTAGCTCAAATGGATTTGCTTGGTCCGTTCCCACGCAATGATAAATGGCTTTAGATAACTCGACCGAAACTCCGTTAACTCAAACAGTTTTTTGCTAAACGGCTACCGAGACGGTTGTTACTATCGCTTTAGAATATCATTTTATTCCAAGCCATAGAGATAAACATCGACTTTTAGTAGTTCTTAGGCCTCGTTATTACCAACATCGGCAAATATTTTCATTAACGACTTTTCTAAAGGTTTGCAAAAATCAAATTTTACCAAACATCCGCTTAGCGATAAACCCTCCGAAAGCAAGAAAAGCGAGGTAAAATTTGGATAACTTTAAAGTAATATCGGCAAAATTGATAATGGGTTTTTAACAGTAAAGCAGTTTTGTAATAACTGACTTACTGCAAAATTGATCTTGGTTAAAACGCTCGGTAGAAAAATACGTATGTATTTTTTCTGAGCGTTTTAACCGCGATCAAGTTTTGTCAATTTTAATCTGAGAACGTCCTGGCAGTCACATCACCTAAGGCAACAAACAAATCTCAAGTGATAGAAAAATATCTATACTTTCTGATTAAAAATATTTAAAACTTCACACGAGAGACCCTTTAACTTGCAACAAGCAATCTATGCTTTTGATTTATATATAGTTTGTATATGTACATGTATCTACTGATAAATACGTGCACTTATGACTGTTCTGATAACTTGAACGCTCTAATAACTCAAACACTTTTGCTCGGTCCTTTGAAGTTTGAGTTATCCGTGTTTCACTGTATGTGAGCCGCAGCCAGCTCGAATTAGTCTTACCTAAACCGCTGTCACAGGGAAATACAGAAAGAACCAGAAGTGGACTCATATTTAGTTTTAAGCAATCAGCATTCAATTTAAGATAGACATAATTTGTTATACCAACAACACTAAAAGACAATCTGATTTATTACCATGACTTAGTAGAATTATTATCTTATATTGTCAGATTTGAATCATTTCTGTACAGTTTACGTTAAATTGAATATAACCAAATGCATATATTACTTGTAGTTATTTAAATATCTGAGAAATTTTTACTTTTAATGACAAAAAATGACATTTTCACACTACCCAGTGCACCTGTCCACATTACCCACTGATGGTGGATAATGTGAACAATAATGTGGTTTACGATATGGTAGATTCTGGAACAACTATTGTTTGTATTACAGAACATGCAATTAAGAAAAGTGAACCAACAAACTCTGCAAACTAAAGATATAATTTAGAGTATTCTAAAGTGAATAGAATAGTGGTAACTGTAACGAAAAGAAAAACTGTCCACATTACCCACTTCTCCCCTATATATACGTAAATCTCAAAGTTTGTGTGTAGGTCTATTGTTACGTCCGGCTATAGCTATTATAATCTTGGAATAAAGAATCCACATCGCAGAAGAATTGATCTCGGAACCTCCCTTTTACCAGGCAGCAGGCTAACCAATTGAGCTACGCGAGATGCATTAAACTCTTTCAACAATATGAGTGGTTATCTAGCTTAAAACACGCACAGCTATTGCATTATGTTACGACGCAACGTCACTAAAGCTTGCTTTTATGGCTCTTATTAGTAAGCTTAGCAATATGGATGCTGTTTTGCTCAAATTAACTATTGGCAATGTGCCAGGCAACTACATTACCTGCTGGTGTTTATAAGCCATTTTTTAACACCCGTGCAGCGCCGGACATTTTGCTAGTCAATGAAAAAGAAAGCTTTGCATGTGCTTCACCTAGCTGTAAACATTGTGAGTGATTCAGACAGTGATGTTATCTGTAGTACAACTCCTGCACTACTAACTGAATGCATGGAAAAAAGAATGACAACTCTAGCACTTGGTGATGTCATAACCTCTACCAATATTAGGCTGTGAAATATTTTCTGACAAGCGTAAATACATACAGAATCACTGGTTTCCTTCTTCCACTCTACCACAAGCTGTTCCATTTTGATGGGTTCACCGACAAAGGCTATCACAGTCTATAATAGAGATACACAAGCTATCACAGGCTATAATAGAGATACACAGGCTATCACAGACTATAATAGAGATACACAGAGATCATGGTCTATAATAGAGATACACAGGCTATCACAGGCTATAATAGAGATACACAGGCTAGCACCACAGTCTCTAATAGAGATACACAGGCTATCACAGGCTATAATAGAAATACACAGAGATCACAGTCTATAATAGAGATACACAGGCTAGCACCACAGTCTCTAATAGAGATACACAGGCTATCACAGGCTATAATAGAAATACACAGAGATCACAGTCTATAATAGAGATACACAGGCTATCACAGTCTATAATAGAGATACACAGGCTAGCACCACAGTTTATAATAGAGATACAAAGGCTATCACAGTCTATAATAGAGATACACAGGCTAGCACCACAGTTTATAATAGAGATACACAGGCTATCACAGTCTATAATAGAGATACACAGGCTATCACAAGCTATAATAGAAATACACAGAGATCACAGTCTATAATAGAAATACACAGGCTAGCACAGTTTATAATAAAGATACACAGGCTATCACAGTCTATAATAGAGATACACAGGCTATCACAGGCTATAATAGAAATACACAGAGATCACAGTCTATAATAGAGATACACAGGCTAGCACAGTTTATAATAAAGATACACAGGCTATCACAGTCTATAATATAGATACACAGGCTAGCACAGTATATAATAGAGATACACAGGCTATCACAGTCTATAATAGAGATACACAGGCTAGCACCACAGTCTATAATAGAGATACACCGGCTATCACAGTCTATAATAGAGATACACAGGCTAGCACCACAGTTTATAATAGAGATACAAAGGCTATCACAGTCTATAATAGAGATACACAGGCTAGCACAGTTTATAATAGAGATACACAGGCTATCACAGTCCATAATAGAGATACATAGGTTATTCGTCTATATTATAGACTATAATATAGCGATAAATAGACTATCACAGTCTTAAAAGAGATACACATGCTATCACTGTCATAATACCTACCTGCCCAATGCGTGGTCTATATGGAGATTTGTTAGGCAGTATTCTGTCCATACCTGTGAACCATATTGGTATGACGTCTGGTACTACCTCGCAATCCGCTATCATCCTCCCAATGCCTGTGAAACAGGTTGACACACACATAATATTTAGCTCAGGCTAAAGGTGCACAGATATGGTCAATATCATGTTTTGACACAATTTGGGATAGATGAGAGATATTGTGGGTGAGAAAGGAGGTAAAGTCAACAATCTGAGAGTGGAAAAGGGCATACACCAGCAATAATAAAAGTAAGAGAAAGAGAGAAGATAGACCATAGACTGTCTCAGTGGAATATAGAAGGAATCCTCAGTGATAATATTTATCAGGAAAAAGGTGCAGTTTTATACTTTGAACTATAAATGTGAGCAGGTGCTTGTAGAGAATATAATATTAACATTAGTAAATGATTAAACATTGACATCTTTGAAAGTCAAATACTTTCAGCATCTTCTGGCCTACCAGCAGAAGGAGATAGAGACCAACCTTGACTTACTCACCTCATTAGAAAATTTCCAAATACAACTTAGAGCTTGAACGCATATTAGCCTTGATATATGTAATATGTTCGGGCGAAATATGTCAAAAGTTTTTCAAAATATTGCACTTTTATACTTGCAATGTATGTGTCTTTTACTTAACTCTCCACGGCAGTCCTTTGTTCTACAATGCTCAAGTAATATCTCACTGTCGGTCATACCTCCCAATTTTAGTCTTGAAATCATGGAACCCAAGCGGACTAGTGCTAATGGTAGTTGTGAGTAAAGATGTTTTTCTCGAATTAAAATGATAAATAATCGGAAAACACGAGCAAACATCTTTGGATCCATTTTTTACAAAAATTTTGAAGCTGTCGATTAGTTATCATGAGGAAGAGAATGAGAACATGGAAGACTGGAAGTAGTCAAGGTCAAGTCAAGGTCGATGATTATATCGATAATAAACTGATAATCAACAATAAAATATCCAACACAAAAGCAAAAACTAATTAAGTTGTATTGATATAAAGTTCACATGGTCTAAGGTAGACTAGCTGCGTATCTCCACCTTTAAATGTTCCATCCATTTCCTGTGAAGGTGAGTTGACAAAGTAACCTCTTCATTGATTACTAGTTTATTTATGCAGTTTCTTACGTGTAATTCAGGTTTTACATATAATATTTCACATAGTTTCACATAATACATTCATTTCACCGCTATATATAGTTATCTGGAGTACTTATTTTAAGTTGTCATAAACGAATTAGACAAAATACAATGTAGCCTTGTGAGGACAGTTTTTTTTACGAGGCAAGTACTGTGCACAATCAGGACATGATTACCCTAGTATACATTTTTTTCACCTTACGAAATGGAACATGATGACTTTTTTTCCTCTCACCATACCAATCTTATTTCACCATGAGAATCCTATTTCGTCATATGAATCTTATTTCGCCATATGAATCTTATTTCGCCATATGAATCTTATTTGGCCATACGAATCTTATTTCGCTATACAAATTCAACAAAATTTTTGCCCGAGTTCAAATTTGGCAGTCAGTGTGCTTATTACGTATGTCAAAATAAAAAAGGCACCAATTGCTGTTCACCGAAAATATTTTCACAACGCCTGAAAAAGACACAATGACCGATTTCTCTCAGTTTAGCAATTCTCGTGTGTAAAAGGGTAACATTTTCCTTTCTAAACCAGTAGCAAAGGTGGCGTTGCGATCCCATCGTACAGAAGGTTCCCAAGGTAAGACAATTTATTTTAATATGCTAACAAAAGTCCGCTTTAATACGAAAACAGCATCGTTCGGGCTTGTAGTCGAGTAAGGCTTGTAGTCGAGTAAGTCTTGTAGTCGAGTAAGGCTTGTAGTCGAGTAAGGCTTGTAGTCGAGTAAGTCTTGTAGTCGAGTAAGTCTTGTAGCCGAGTAAGGCTTGTAGTCGAGTAAGGCTTGTAGTCGAGTAAGGCTTGTAGTCGAGTAAGGCTTGTAGTCGAGTAAGGCTTGTAGTCGAGTAAGTCTTGTAGTCGAGTAAGTCTTGTAGTCGAGTAAGTCTTGTAGTCGAGTAAGGCTTGTAGTCGAGTAAGTCTTGTAGTCGAGTAAGGCTTGTAGTCGAGTAAGGCTTGTAGTCGAGTAAGGCTTGTAGTCGAGTAAGTCTTGTAGTCGAGTAAGGCTTGTAGTCGAGTAAGGCTTGTAGTCGAGTAAGGCTTGTAGTCGAGTAAGGCTTGTAGTCGAGTAAGGCTTGTAGTCGAGTAAGTCTTGTAGTCGAGTAAGTCTTGTAGTCGAGTAAGTCTTGTAGTCGAGTAAGGCTTGTAGTCGAGTAAGTCTTGTAGTCGAGTAAGGCTTGTAGTCGAGTAAGGCTTGTAGTCGAGTAAGGCTTGTAGTCGAGTAAGGCTTGTAGTCGAGTAAGGCTTGTAGTCGAGTAAGGCTTGTAGTCGAGTAAGTCTTGTAGTCGAGTAAGTCTTGTAGTCGAGTAAGGCTTGTAGTCGAGTAAGGCTTGTAGTCGAGTAAGGCTTGTAGTCGAGTAAGGCTTGTAGTCGAGTAAGGCTTGTAGTCGAGTAAGTCTTGTAGTCGAGTAAGGCTTGTAGTCGAGTAAGGCTTGTAGTCGAGTAAGTCTTGTAGTCGAGTAAGGCTTGTAGTCGAGTAAGGCTTGTAGTCGAGTAAGGCTTGTAGTCGAGTAAGGCTTGTAGTCGAGTAAGGCTTGTAGTCGAGTAAGGCTTGTAGTCGAGTAAGGCTTGTAGTCGAGTAAGGCTTGTAGTCGAGTAAGGCTTGTAGTCGAGTAAGGCTTGTAGTCGAGTAAGTCTTGTAGTCGAGTAAGTCTTGTAGTCGAGTAAGTCTTGTAGTCGAGTAAGGCTTGTAGTCGAGTAAGTCTTGTAGTCGAGTAAGGCTTGTAGTCGAGTAAGGCTTGTAGTCGAGTAAGGCTTGTAGTCGAGTAAGGCTTGTAGTCGAGTAAGGCTTGTAGTCGAGTAAGGCTTGTAGTCGAGTAAGTCTTGTAGTCGAGTAAGGCTTGTAGTCGAGTAAGGCTTGTAGTCGAGTAAGGCTTGTAGTCGAGTAAGGCTTGTAGTCGAGTAAGGCTTGTAGTCGAGTAAGGCTTGTAGTCGAGTAAGGCTTGTAGTCGAGTAAAGCTTGTAGTCGAGTAAGTCTTGTACTCGAGTAAGGCTTGCAGTCGAGTAAGGCTTGTAGTCGAGTAAGTCTTGTAGTCGAGTAAGGCTTGTAGTCGAGTAAGTCTTGTAGTCGAGTAAGGCTTGTAGTCGAGTAAGTCTTGTAGTCGAGTAAGTCTTGTAGTTGAGTAAGGCTTGTAGTCGAGTAAGGCTTGTAGTCGAGTAAGGCTTGTAGTCGAGTAAGGCTTGTAGTCGAGTAAAGTGGAAAAAAGTTTTAAACAGGTCCAAGCTAAAGGTTTTAGTAAAAGCGAAGACAGAAACTGATAAGTGATAAAAAATTTAGAATTCAGTAAAATAGTTAAAAATACAAACAAAAATTTAGCTTTTTTGTACCCAAAATAACTGGTCGACTAACTTTCAAAGTCATTTTTGTTTTTGAAGGCTTTTTTACAGCGATTCAGTGTCGGTGTGGCAAATGACACAATCGACCCAAGCCATGCCCATAAATATGTGATGTAGCTCAGCTTTTTAGGGATGAATGTTGGGGGTGTTCAGTCCGATCTAGAATTATAGAGACGAATGTCTTAAAACCCACTATTCTCTAAATTCAGCCTTCAAAATAATCTCAGCCTTTTCTGAAAAGTAGATAAGCTATTTAACATTGCGTGTAACTTGTTATAGGCTGAACGCTGAGAGAAATGAGCTCAAAAAAGTGCGATTTTATCACAAGTTAGCGTTGTTATCGCGCTTTTCTGAGCTCATTTTTCTCGTTGTTCAGCCTATTAAACATCCTGTAACAAACTACAAGCTACTGTTAAATAGCTTATCTACCTTTCAGAAAAGACTGAGATTATTTTGAAAACTGAATTTAAGGAATAATGGGTTTTAAGACACCCGTCTCAACCATTCTAGATCGGACTAAACACCCCCAACTTCCGTAGCCAAAAAGCTAGGCTATGTCAGATATTCATGGGCGAGGCTTATTGTGTCGTTTGTGACACCGATATTGAATGGCTGTAAAAAACCCTTCAAAAACAGAAATGACTTTGAGTTAGTGGATCAATCTTTATTTCGAGCACAAAATCGGAATTGGCGTGTCTGATTTACCTATGAACAAACAATGACAGCTGTTCGTGGCAGTTAGTTTTTAACATACTATTTTGTTACTAATTTTAATATGTACAGCACATATATAAAATTTTGATGATTTTTACCAGGGGATGTTTGCATTATATAATTAATACGGTTTCTATACTCCTACATACGATTTTTTCACCATATGATGCCAACTCTGGAACGGATCACAATCGTATCCTGAGGGTACACTGTATAGGAATGGATTAACATCGTATGTCAAAGTTAACAATACCTAATGATAGGAATAAATCAGTTTACTCATAATGTTACGTTTAAGGAGCTTACATTTCTATCTAAAAATTCAGGCATATGACTAGCAAGCATGTTTGTCAACATAAAACAAGAGTTAATACAATGAACTTTACAACAGGTGTCAACAACTTATGATCCTAAAGCAGACCAACAGAACTTATGCGTAGTTCACTTACCCCACTTGAGTCTCCTCGTATCATCAATGTTCACCTTCCCTAAAGCGTGTACACGTACATCAAATGAATGCAAATGACCAGGTGATAGAGCGTATGGCTAATGTTAGTAATATCTTGACAAACTAACTCTCCACTATTGATACAACGGTCAGCCTGATAATAAATTAGCAAATTAAAAATTAAGTTTAACTTAATCTTAAACATCTGCATCATTAAATTAATTCAAATGCTACCCTTAAAACGGGCAACATGCTTAAAATGGGTAACATGGCCATAATGCATTCTATCATTTCATTTCACTTCTGCCAGACTAGTGACTCTTGGCTACAAGCGTTAGGGCATCAAAGGCAAACCAAACAAAAGCGTAGTGAAAGTGTTGGGGTACCTACCTTCAGGGAAAACATGAACCCACTGTCCTTCATTCAGTCTGTCAACACAAAAATCAATGCCCTTCTGGTATACCCCACGGCCCCTCACCACCGGGACGCACTGACCGTGTCCAAACACAAACGAGTATGCGGGGTTTGTAAATGTCAGTTCAGCTGCTGCCGGTATCCAGCGCATTTGACCATACAAGATGTGTCGCCATCGCAGCAGGACTGAAAAGGAACGAACATATGCCAGTAAGACCTGATATTGCTATGGATAGAGGGTATTCCATTCTCAAAAAAACACACTTCTTCAGGAATAACTATTATGTTTATTCTTATTTAGCCTTGAACAGAAATACGGAACTGAGCTTGGCGTATAGCCAGTAGCAATGACACACAAAACAATACTGAGTCACTACATGCAGTATGCATAGAATCTAAGCACGTCTGCAAATATGAAAACTGCAAATACCTTTATTGACATCAACTTCGTCAACTTTAAAATGAACCTTCAGTCAATGAAAACTTTAAAATAAAGGTTTCATGTCGGCAGCTGTAAAAAGTAGAAAGTACAACCTTTCTTCTTGAGCAAAAATTATATAATCTATTAATTTAAAAAGAATTGTGATTTGCAATAAATTAGTTTTGGTGTTTCTTTTGTACACTTAATTAATTACTTTCAAGTAAACAATTGCAACGTTTTTAATATTTAGGTTATAACATATTAGAAATTGCCTTACTTCTAAAGTCGAGGCAAAAATTAGTGGAAATTTTATGTCAAATGTCGATAAATGAGTAGGGAGAGGTGATAGACTTCATATGTCTTATTAATTTCAAGACGATCCAAATGTTTGTTTCTTAGGGTGCTGTAAGTTTCTTCCAAGAAAGTTGTACACATTTTGGTACATGTAAGATACTTGGATTCTAATTGCATGTTCCTCAAAATTGCAGTAGGACTATGACAGTTTTGCCTTGATTCGGGACACCAGAACATGTTAAGGTACCTGAGGGCACATGAGGGTGTCTGAGGGCACATGAGGGTACTTGATAACTGGGTTGGGCAAAATCTGTTGCTGGTTAAGTACATGCTTTATGATGCATCATGATGCATCATTAAAAGCAACAGCCAGATATCCTCATAAATAGTTTAGTTTGTAGGCTAGGATAAGCTTGTTCAATGTGCGGTATGCTAAAAATAGTTGTGGCTTATTGCACAGGCCTTTGATTAAATAAGTACTGCTTCGGTCAAAAATCGCTGCCAAAGGCATGTAAAGGATAAATTCGTTTACGGATGCACCTAGGACTACACGAATGCTTTTTGTATACTCTATTTCATAAGCAAATATTGTCATATTCTGTCACGTGTACCTCTCTAGGGTACGCAAAGAGAATCCAAGACAAGTACCTCCCCAGATTAGCGGATCATCAGCGCAGCAACGATGGTTGCTAATGGTGATCAGGGGTCTTTTATTATACCCTTTCTTCTTCCTCTCCTCGCATCTCTCATCAAGCAATGATGTTAGTCTGTCAGCATGATACAATATCTTTCCATTTAAGGGCCTTGCTACAACCAACATAACCTGATAACTTTGCTCCCGTGTAAAACACTATGAAGAAATTATGATAAAAATGGCAGCCATACTTATTCAAAACAAAGGTGAATGCTTTTGCAAATGACAAGGTTAAAACGAGCATCGATAAAGTTGAAAGTCATTTAAGAAAATTTGAACTCAGATAAACTCATAAAATTCTTTAAATAATGCCTAGTCTAATAAGTATTATATATATATATATATATATATATACATACATACATTTAAATATGCATAAAAAAAGATGTGCAAACAAAACTACGTCGAAATAGGACAAAAGCCTAAATTTGACAGCCCCTGGCAAAAGGTTGTGGTTCAATATAAAACTTTATAACACTGCAACAAGAATTAAACAGCAGAGAGCGGTGCAATCAAGAAGCGGCAATTTGATGCATATGATTCATTTGTTGCACTTCCAATACCAACTACCATAGACTATAAGAAAGAGATTAAAGGTGACCACACCTTTACTCAAAAGGTATCTGTCAGAAATTTTGACAGGAAACTACTGGTCAGATGTATTCACAAGCTGAGCCCTATTTAATGAACTCACGCTGGAAAGTTAAATATGTCATGGTATAAATAATTGAACACACCATGAGCATGTCTATGTCTATGAGCTACATCAAATGTCTATTTAAGGCAACACTTTCCAATTGACAATTGGGATTTTTTGATCAACAGACGCTAACATAGCTGTGAAAAACTGAGCAAAGAGCATGTACCACTATTCACATAAGATTGTGCCTTTCTTTGGCTATTTTCAACTTTTGTCAGTAAAATTGTTTTGGAATTTTGTCAGTCTGTATATTTGAAGTGTTAGATTTAAATATAACTAACAATGTATTACTGACTGGTAAATAATGGTATTATTAGTGACAAAACATATTCAACACTGATGCATGTGTGAATGCAAAATAATTGTGTCTAGTACTGTTGTATGAAAATGCTGCGAAAACATGATACATACAGGGAATGTAGCCAGACCACAGGGTAAGCATATAATACCTACATACAAGCAGCAAGACGCCTAAAAGACATCAAAAGATTCAATAATTGGAAATGTCAAAAGAAAATTATGAACTTCAGAATTGGAAGAAATCAATCATAGAAACTGCGTCAACACCAGATGAAGCACATGCCGAAGGGAAGTCGAAGCAATTAAACCTACCAACCACCATCCTCAAAATGCCACCAGAGAAAGATTAAAGACAAGTCAAATGAGTCACATACAAATTTACCACTCCTGTCAAACATGACCTAGATACCTGGAGTAAGTCACGATCTCCACCCTACATGTTAACGTCACGTGCACCAGCTGAAGACTTACGCAAACAAGATATCTTCACACGCATGACACAAAGCATTGAACCTTAACACTCAACCTACTCCTACAGGCTAACCATCCCACATGCCAGACATCTATAAAAGAGAACAGCTCCAACACTCAGCATCTCTATCCCCATCGCTAACTCCATCTCTCTTTCTTCCTGAGGACCTCCTTGGACGCTCTCCCTCTGCCTGCTGAGGAGCCTCTCTCTCTCTCCTGCCTATGGAGCCTCATTCTCCTCCATCAGCCGAGCCTCTTCTACACCACTATCTCAACTGCGGACACTCTCCACCTATGGACTGTCACGGCTCTCGTTTGACTGCCAAGACTCACAGTCGTACCAGACTGACCAAACAAGCATGGACGACCGTTCGAGTAAGCGTGTAACTTTTATTAGCTATTTTAGCATCTTGTCATTAATATTAATGTTTAGAATTTTGTTAGTTGTGTATTTTAATCGTTGAACTTATGGAATAAAAAAGTACTTTTTACTAGTGAATATCAGTATTGCTTACCATAGCTTAACACCTCACTAGTACCTGAACCAATAATAAACTAATTAGTTCCCACATGCAAAGCAAAAGTGCACAAACTGAACCTAGTCAATATACAATAAAATGACACAAAAAGTTCAACACTGATGTTGTGTGTAGATTCGGATTAGTTATGCATAACATAATTTCTCCACATCCACCCATAACAGAGAGATTTCCGGTTGCGGCGAGAATGGCGGCTTAATTTTGTGCCTCAAATTTCCTGAACGAAATTTAGTATAAAAACAGAGCAGTTGTTACCCAAACTTACCGAAATTTACTATCCAAAACACTTAACTACCATAATAGGCCTACTATTCAGGTATGCCTCCAAAAAAAGATGATGAATGTTGTAAGTCTTGCAATAAAAAAGAAAGCAATGTCAGCCAATTCATCTGGATAAGCTGTGACTGCTGCAAGATGTGGTACCACAGCCAGTGTCAAAACCTAAATAAATCTGAAGCCAATCTTATCACCAAAAGTGATACTGCGAACAAAGGTGTGAAATGGTTTTGTGTCGGTTGCCTACCATCACTGGTGATACAAAATTCCAACCAACAAGGATCTAAATTATCAACCGAAGCTAAACTGGACCAAATCACCTTATCAATCCAATCCCTTAAGGAGAAGATAGAACATTAGGCAACCAAGTTAGAAGAGCATGAAAAATCATATGCTGAAGTTCTTAAAGTCAACTCTGATAACATTAAAAAAAACGCTGAATGTCAACACTAATACCCAGACCATTCTGCAAAAAACACTGGACATATCAGATGCTGAATCTCGTAAACTGAATGCCATTCTATATGGTTTGCCAGAAGATAACAACAAATCTGCTTTTAATCAAGTTACAGAGTTCTTAAAAAAGGACTGCTTCACTCAATCCACGAATCCAACACAAACACTCAGACTTGGGGCTAAAATTGAACACAAATCACGTCCAATAAAAGTCAAATTTAATGATGAAAAGTCAAAGTGGGAGTTCATCAAGAGGGTTAATGACCAACTCAAAGGTCAAGGATTCTTTTGCAAAGTGGACAACACCAAGGAATACCGAGACCAAGAATACAAACTAAAACAACAAGTCAAACGATTTAGAGAGGATAACAAAGAAGGTAGTTACCGCATTCGTAGTATGAATATCCAGCAAAAGGATAAAACAACGGGGGAATGGGTAGTACTGAAACCTGTAGACAACAATCACACTGTAGTGTAAAACTTTTCTCAGCTAATTGCAGATCTGCCAAAGGTAAAACGCATGATATTGCATCACTAACTTTAGGCTATAATATAATTTGCTTAACGGAAACACATATTGACAGCACAGTTAACAATAGAACACTTATCGATAGAAGAGATTTCATTTTCTATAGGAAAGATCAAGATATTAATGGTGGCGGTGTTCTCATCGCTATAAATGAACAACTACAACCCAAGCTGATTAAACTTCCTGAGACTGAAGATGAAATTATCTTTGTAAGAATAAAAGACTGTATATCTATTGGATGCTATTATAGACCTCATCAAGGCAGACCAATTAACTCATTCATAGATTCAATTAATTATGTATTTAACAAATATCCACAGGACCATATTTTGATTGTTGGTGACATGAACTTTCCAGGGTTTGACTGGAAACAAGGTATTATTAAACCAAATACTCAATATAAGCTACTACATCAGCAGTTTCAGTCTTTCCAAGATGAAAATAACTTGTTACAAATTATCAATGACTCTACTCATGTCCTAGGAAACACTATAGACCTTATCTGCACTACAAATCCATCAGAAATAAATGCGGAAATAATTACTCCAGGTATTAGTGATCACTACATTATCACTGCTGACATACAACTTAGCCAATCGAATAAGCGTGTGCATATGCAACCGAAAAAGCTCTATCAAAAAGTAGACATTGACCTTTTTTAGGAACTTCTGTTTTCTACACAAGCTAAACTAAGTGTAATGCACAATGTCGAAAAAATGTGGGAGCTGTTTACTGAACAACTAATAAATGCGGTCAATAAAACAGTCCCAGCCAAAATAATACACAAGGCAAATGAGGAAGAGCCTTTATGGTTCAATAAAGAAGCTAGGAAACTAGTCAACAAACATAGAAAAACTTACAATCTGTTTAAGAAAACATCAAACCCATTCTATCTCAAGCGTTACAAAGAAGAGCGGAGGCTTGGTAAACATAAACTTCGAGAAATTAAACGAAGTTACTTGTACAATAAAATATGTAAACCTCTAGAATCGGGAAATAGTAAGCCTTTTTATCGTCACTTGAAATGGATGCAAAGCTCCACCAAACCAGCTATGAAGCTTATTGACAATGATGACACGATTACTGAAGAGCCAGTTACATAGATGTGCAAACCTGCTCAATAGTTTCTTTCATAAACAATTTTGTACTGAAGATCAACTTACCCCGATTAATCAACGTACACAATGTGATAACGATAACATTTCCATTACTTATGAGGGCGTATTGAAATTATTATATAGCTTAAAAAATGGAAAATCACCAGGTCCAGATGGACTGAGAAAGGAAGACCTTACAATTGATCCAATAATGACTGCCAAATGTCTCACATATATATATATAACAAATCATATAAAACATCCAAGTTACCGACCAAATGGAAATTAGCTCATGTAGCACCACTCCATAAGCGTGGGGCATACAACCAAATAAACAGCTACCGGCCAATTTCACTGACAAGCATCCCTTGTAAGCTCATGGAGCACATTATTCTACATCACTTCAATGATAAACTTGATAAAGTACTGCACAGTAGACAACATGGTTTTAGGCAAGGCCTTTCTTGTGAAACTCAGCTGTGTAGTACTTATTATGATATTGCACGCAGCACCGACCAGGGAGACACCACTCATGCCGTAGTATTAGACTTTGCAAAGGCCTTCAACAAAGTACCTCACCAACTCTTGGTGAACAAGTTATCCAGTATATCTGACATAGATGATAAAATTTTTATGTGGATACATGACTTCCTAATGGCCAGAAAACAAAGGGTGGTAGTTGATGGACATAAATCCGATGAACTAGCTGTGACATCTGGAGTTTCGCAGGGATCAGTGCTGGGTCTCACACTGTTTTTAGTTTATATTAATGACTTGCCCCAGCAAATTGACTGTAATATTAGTTTATTTGCAGATGACACCTTGATAAACCAACCCGTAAACTGCCATGCTGGTAAACAACGATTTCAGGTAAACATTAATGCCCTGGAATCATGGGCTAACAAATGGAAAATGCTATTTAATGTATCTAAGTGCTCTGTCATGGTTTTTAATGACAAAAATAGCTCTCCCTCCGCTAAATACTTCCTAGACACTGAACAATTAGAAATAGTTGAAGAAACCAAATACCTAAGTGTTATCCTACAATCTAACCTGAAGTTTGACAAACATATAGACTCCAAAGCCAGAAGGGCAAGACAGCAGTTAGGCATGATTAAGCGTGTGTTATATGAAGCTCCTGAAAAGGCCAAACTCTTAGCATATACTAGTCTTTGCAGGCCACATATTGAGTATGCCTCCACTGTGTGGGACCCTTCTACTAAGCTACTACAACATGAACTTGAAATGGTGCAAAACAACGCACTACGTTTTATATGTAAACTGAAAGAAAGAGATAGCATCACCAAAGCTTTAGATACTTTAAATATGCAAACACTATGTGAAAGACGGAAGGTCAGTAGACAAAATCTGCTAATCCGACTCCTCTCCTCTGACCAGAATCACAACTCATTAATTACCACCTATGATGAATTAATGCAGGACCGAGTTAGTACGACTGTCACACGAGCTGCTGGAAGAGGCGATCCTCCTACTATATATGCAAGAACGTCTGTTTATCACAACAGCTTTTTACCAAAGACTGTTCGTGAATTTAAAAACTGTACATCACATCAACAATAAACAATTAATTGCTAATATGGCAATAAATTACAATATTATCTAGTGTTAACAACTGCTCAACATATGAGGCGTGCCGCTTGCCGCAACCAGCTCTAGTACGTTCTATCAAGAAGATGTAAGATGTAACAGTACGACTCTTCTAACAAATATACATAACAAAATACACAGCTTACAAGTCCATAGTTTAGCAGCACTCCACACAACGCTTTGAACTACAATACTGTTAAACTTCCATATTCTTCTTTGATATGCATCGCCATTAAAAGGCCAACTGAATGAGTCTGGATCACTCATACGAAAAATAGATAATCATAAGTATTTTTCAAAACAAAAACAGATTTTAAATACGTCGTGTATTGCGGGCGGGGAGGGTGGGCTTATAAAAAATTCTAGTTCATGTACTATAACCGATGGAAAATCAACTACATGCATCTCTTATAGCTCTTCGCAAAAAAAGTAAATAAGCTGAAGTAGCAGGACGTCAATGAAAAATGGCATTGTCGAAGGAAACCTGTCAAGGTGAAGGCTATTATTCGCCACTTTTTTGCCGATGTAAATTTTCAACCGTCGCTCATTCCAGTCTCGCAGCCTATTGTTTTTGCGGAGTTGTCCCCCGTTGAGCGGAGCAAGCAATACTATCAAGGACCGGTGCGCCATTTGCGACTTGCCAGTAGAAAAGTTATATTTTTTACTTTCCTGCTGAAGTGCATATTCATTCATTTTTTTCTAATTCTTTTCTAGACATTTTTATCAATCTGAATCAACTCAAATTTCTATCATTCTCTCACTCACTATTACTCTGAAATATACTTACATCTGTGACTTGTCCATAAACACAGGACAGGCACATTACATAAACACAAGAGTTAATACGTGGATTATGAAAAAATTTGAGGGCGAAACAATGTACTTTTAAAGCTGATTGTAATATGCTTTCCGGACTAGTTTGCATAAAGATTAGATTGTCAGTAGTTTAGTAGCTGTTAACATTTTAATGTTTTATTTTATCAAAGGTCCACTCACAGGAAACTACAATAATAACCAAAAACAAGGAATTATGGACGGTTGGGCGACAGTCAATAGGGCGACAGACACTTAGGCGACACTTTCGGTTCGAAAGGTGACAATTTCAGACGGAAGGGCGACACAGCGGACAAACAGGCGACAATTCTGGACATTGAGGCGACAATTCTGAGGGCAGGATTAATTCAAAATATTAAGTCTTGCTATGGTCTGTTATGTTGTTGTGAATTAGTAGTGAACACTAACAAGACACCAACTTTATTGATGCCCAGATCGGAAATCTTGCATTAGCATACTTTTTACGCATTGCTCCACCTTATTTCCTTGGCATCTATTACCTGCTTATATCCTCATTAATCTGATTACATTCTTTTACACACGGTAGAATTTCATATTGTATTAATAAATGTACCAAATATTTATTTAATTGAGATAGTTATTATTTAAAAAAACTGCTAAGATTAATCTGTCTTTAATTGCCCAACTATTCTTCTGTTCATCCTTTTCCACAAATTTAAGTTTAGAGTCTGTCAACACGCTCAGAAGTCCTTTAGCCAGTCACTATTTTCTTTTTCACTTCCTTCCTTGAATGCTTAGAAAAACTGGCAAGTTGCTTATCAGTGTGGCAAGAGTCTGAGATTCCTTACCGCCTAATTTATGACATCATAGAGGTACCAACTTTTTCAACCCCTTTGAAGCGATGCATTCTTGAGTCACTAGCATACCGCTGTTGATGAGTAATTATACTACCTTTGGCTCATGTATCATGTATTAGGACCCTCAGTAGTAGATCTCAAATTAATGTATATTCTTGTTCTGATTGCAGTATGAAAATAAATACATACATATGAGTTTAGCTTTATGCATTTTAATAAATTTTCTTTTTGGTATATTTATACAAATAGTAAAGCTGATTTTTATCATATATAACTTTCAAAAATACGTATATCAATAGTTTGCAGCATTAATTTTTTTACAATGACTTTATACTGATTGATACTATGTAAATAAACCCATCTAGCGATAGAACTTCTCTTTCCTATCTAGAATGACGAGATCAGGTTCACGGTTATAAATTGGCAACTAAATATTACTTTCTACTAATTCTAACACTTACATGAAAAGATAATTTGAATTACAGGAGTATAATTGTACACAGTGACTCGCAGGTGCTCGAATGCACTTGCACTTCCATTTATACACAAAAATAATTGCAGGAAATTCCCTACACCACTATTTAATAAAGTTGTTGTTAAAGTTCAAGCCAATGGCTGTCTATGTAATATCTCCCCATCTTTTCTGAAGTCTGTCCTTTGTTAAAATAGTCGCATATAAAAAAGATTCATAGTGCGTGTTAAAATGCAAAATATAGTATATGATGTGGTACATGGCAGCTGCAAACTCTGTAGATGTGAACTGCACAACGTTATCAGATTGTAGCTGATGTGAGATTCCATGTCTTGTGAATGTCTTGTTACATGCTTTGATGATTGCTCTGGATTGTAAACCTTTAAGAATCTCACATTCAAAGAAATCCGAGTAATAATCCACTAGAATTAGAGTCTTTGTTCTTGTGAGTCAGAATGTCCATACCAAATTTGCTCCAGGCTTTATTATGTATGTCATTACTATGGAGAGACTTTTGTGATTGTGCAGGGGCATCTAATGCACAGGTTACACATTTCTCAGTTTGAACTTGTATGTCGTCTGCCATATGTGGCCAGAATACGGCATTTCTTGCTCTTCTAATAGTTTCAGCAGTACCTTGGTGACTGCTGTGAAGTTTTTCTAAGATCTCTCGTCTCACCTGTGTGGGTACAAGTCTAGCACCTTTATAGATGATGCCCTCAAGCACTGCTAATTCATCTCGGTATGGATGGTATAGCTTAGCGGATTCTGGTAGATCTGTCAACTTTTGTGGCCATCCTGTCTTCACTTCTGTTGAATCCTATAGTATGTTTGTTCAGATACTGGGAGATCTTTTTCGATGGTTTTGGCTGTGAAGTCTGACATAAATGACTTCAACAGATTGATGGTGAATATCTGCTCATCTGGTACTCCATTCTCTGCAGCCCCTGTAGGTGCTCTTGATAGCATATCTGCATATCAGGTTTATGTAGCAGCTTGACAAAATAGAGCTGAAAGGGCAGCATCATAGATTGTAGTCGTCTCGGAGCTTTGTAGAATGGTTTCTGGAAGATGGATTCTAGTGGTTTGTGATTTGTATGCACTGTAACATTAGGGTTCTCAAAAACATACTAATCGAATTTCTGCAACCCATAAACCATGGCAAGTAGTTCAAGCTCCATGGGTGCATAGGGCTTTGTACTGGCTGTGAGGCTTCTAGATCCATAACAGACAGGCTGATCATCTTGAAGAAGAACAGCTCCGAGGCCTTCTGTGCCTGCATCTGTCTGTACTACTACAGGCTGGTTGACTTCAAAGTATTTGAGGGTGCAGGTATCTGTTATTAACCTTTTCAGCTCTATAAAAAAGTTATTCTGGTCAACAACCCACACAAATTTTTTGTCAGACACACCAAGCAGTCATTGTAGTGGCTCGCATTTGGCTTAATAGTTTAGAATAAATTTTGCTGGATAGTTCACATGCCCAAGAAAACGTTTGACTTCTTCGCTGCTTGTGGGTGGTTTCACTTCACCTATGGTTTTGATCTTTGCTGGATCTAGTTGAACACCATCTTTGGTAATGACAGGTCCAATATAGGTTAGGGTATCCATCAGAAACTTGTATTTGTTTTTGTTGAGTTTCAAGTTAACTCTCCGTGCTCTAGTCAACAACATCTCCAACTTCTGATTGTATTCCTGCACTGCTTCTTCCTATGTAGCTTCTTTGCCATATATCAATATATCATCAGCCACAACTGTTACTCTACTTAAGCCATCAAGTGCATCTGATAACTTTCTCTGGAACTCTTCAGGACCAGAAGACAACTCAAATGGCATCCTGAGCCATTTGTACTTCCCGAAAGGTGTCCAGAAAGTAGTTAGATCACTGGATTCATCACTGAGTTCTATCTGCAGAAACTCATCTTTAGCATCGCATAGTGAAAAGACTTTTCTCCATCCAGCTAACTGAGAAAACCATCCAGTGTTGGCATGGGAAATGATTTCTTTGAATTACTTTGTTCAAGTGTGACGGGTCTATACATGTTCTTAGCGTCCCATTTTGTTTTCTCACTGCCACGTTGCTGCTGATCCAATCTGTTGGATAGTCAACCTTGGCCAATATTCCGTTCTTGGTGTAGGACTCTATCTTGACTTTGAGGTCAGCCAGCGTGGAAAGAAATTGTTTTTATATTGTGACACTGTCGAGAAACTGCGCCTTTTATCTCTATATGGTATTCGCCTGGTAAGCAGCCAATACCATCAAGCACATCCTTATAACTTTCCACAATGTCATCCAGATCAGCATTGCAGACCAGATTTACCCATTCATTTTTGACAGCGATCAGTCCTAACACTAGGGAGGCATCAAGTGACAGTAGGCTGCAATTTCTAGTTTTGTGGGCCAGGAAGTATAACTTCTCTGCTACTTCCACGTTGAGCTCTCCAAAGGCTCTTGTTGTTGTTCCATCAAATTGACGAAGTTTTACCTGGGTTTTATCCAATCTAGGCTTTCCAAGATCGACATAATCAGCATAATTGGGAATATTACAAGAAGTTCCAGTGTCTACTTGAAACATAGTGAGTTTGTGGCTGTCACCAACCTGTGCTCTAGTGGAAGTAAGCAATTTCCTGTTTTTCATGACAACTTGAATACACAATAAGGAGTCATCTGGGTCATCTATATCATCTTCAACAACAATTACTTGCCGTTTTGACCTGCACTGATACCTCCAGTGATTGTATTTTTTACATGTGTGACACTGCTGACCAAAAGCTGGACATTTTCGAGGTGGATGTGATTGTCCACAGTTTCCACAAATGCTCTTGTTTGTAGGCTTTATGTTTCAAGTGACTCTTTGATCTTCTTCACCCTGCTAAGGGGTAAGTGACTTTGCTTGCTTATGTTGTTATGTTGAGACAAACTGCACTGACTCATCAGTCTGGATTGCTGCCATATCCTTCTTTATTGTCTCAGCTATGCACCATTTCTTGATGGCCTGTTCCAGCCCTAAGTCAACATCTCCACCAGCATTGTCAAACAGCTTTCTCCTGAATTTGTTATTGTTTATGCCGAGATGAAGTGCTTGTAACATGAAATCCTCATACAGACCTTCAAGCATGCATTTACGAGCTTTGTTATGTAGTGCAGTTACATACTCATCTATTGTTAGAGTGTTCTGCTTAGTTGATAGTAGCTGGTGTCTCTTCACTATTCTGTTAGTAGCACGTTTACAAAAAACATCAAATTTCTCTATGACATCTTTCATTTTGTTCTTTGATTTTCCTCCTGTAAAGTTGAATGACTTGAATATATCATTGCCTCTAGGGCCAATATACATCTGAGCATTATAGCCACCTCGACTTTTTCATCAGCTGTTGACTTCTCCCCAGCTACTAGAAAGAGCTCAAACACTTCTTTGAATCTAGTCCACTGGTTGGATAGATCAGACCCATCTTGGATCGGTTTTGGAACAAGAAAGTCTACACTGATACTTATGTTTTATGTATGTGTTTTCTCCTGTATGTCTTCAAAGTCAATGTTAATAGCATTTGGTTCAGTAGTTCACTCGCGGCACCATGTTTGTGATACACTTTCTTGTTAAGGTTTAGTTTGGATGAAGATTAGATTGTTAGTAGTTTAGTAGCTGTTAACATTTTAATGTTCTATTCTATTAAAGGTTGACTTGCAACAAAATTCACATTACAGTTATTTGGTATCAAAAGATTTGCCATGTCTTACTCTGTTGTGTTGTAAGTGCTAAATATGTGGAAATGTGATTACAAGCTCTTAAAAGCTCAAAAACGAAAGCGGCCGTAGATTAGAATCTCTTTATTTCAATGACGTAGCCACGAAATTTGGTTGTCGTCTTGTCACGTATATTCTCATGTGAATTGAAAGGCCAATACAAAGCTCAATATAAAACTTATCGTAGTACTAGTTCATGACAAACACTTCAGGTTTTACCGAAGACCCCGTATCAAATATTGATGCTCGCTACTTTACAGTTTTGTTTCGGCATTATTCAATTGTCACGTCGTTCTCTGATCATGTGACCCAATACTTCGCAAATAATTTTTGCAGCACTTTTTCGGACAATGATATGTACTCCTTCGAGCTAAGGTTAAAAAGTTTAACGATTTTTTACGATAAGTCATAAGATATCAGTGCTAAAAGTGACAGCATTACAATGACGATAAAACAGACGCGTAAGAACAATAGACATAGTTTGATTGAATGTGTGAAGAATATTTGTGAAAATATTTTGATGAATAAGGTTGCAAGAAAGTGTAAACAGAAACCATCTCTCAAAACTACATCACATTTGGGCCGTTTTGGAAAGGGAATCCAAACTATGGCGGTCTCGTGTGGCTGCAATTTTCTGTTCGTTTTTTTGCTTTTAAGAGCTTGTAATCACCTTTCCACATATTTTGCACCTACAACACAACAGAGTAAGACCCGCTGAATTTTTTCATATTAAATAACGGTTATGTGAATTTTGTTGCAAGTCAACCTTGAAAGGTCCACTCACAGGGAACTATAGTAATAACCAAACAGAAAGTATTACAAACAGAAAGTATAACAAACAGAAAGTATACAACAGTGTTGACTAACAAATGAGACTTAAGATGAACTAACATGCATCTTACCAACATAAGCACTATTTGAAAGAAAACTAAATTGCCTACAAGATACTGTCAATAATTTTATAATGTAAGACAAGACCCTTTTAAAACTGAAGTCAACGCATTGATGTGGACTGGTACAAACAATAAACTATACAATAAACTATACTATCCTTAATTATTCCTTTCTGTGTGAGTAATCATTATCATTGTACATGTATGTGTATATTAGGAGTTGCCATAATACAATCATTTGTTGAGGGTGGAGCCTTGTTATATCCGATTTCGATAGTTTTCGATTACCACTTGAAACTTGGAGTTGTCAGCTTGCTTTGGAGAGCTCATAGGGTGACATGCGGTCATTGGGTTATTTTGTGTTGCTCGCACTGTGTTACTGTACTGGTACCTATCCATCTCACATCACGATTGACATTTGAATTGATCTAACGGTGGCACTGTTTGTCTTTAGCCAATAGAATGACACCAGCGAGCCTGAGTCATGTATGATAACCAAGTTGTCTTTCGATAGGACAGTCTGCAGATACTCCCACCCATCCTTCATTGTAAGCAGTGAGTGATTCTGCCTACACCTTCCGGTGCTCAGAGAGGTCAGACTTCCTACCGATACTCTTTGTCTCTTGCTTCTTTTCTCTCTTCTATGCCTGGTGATTAGACGTGAGATCCTGCGACTGTCTGCATAAAATCCAAGAATCCACGCTTGTCTTGGCGAATTGCTTTCATTTTAGAAGGAGTGACCAGCTCGCCGTGCGCGTTCATTTCAACACAGGTGTTTTGAATTTCTGTATGCTTTCATCTTTCTTGAGTTTAAAATTAAATGTAATCATGTGATAATCGTTTCTTTAAATATTTCTTTAAGTAAAAACAGTAATAATAATTTGGTTTTGAGTTAAGAATAAGTTAATAAAAAATAGCCTCTTGCTGCAAGCGAGTTTTAATATTAGTAATCTGTGTTATAGTGGAGCGTAGGTCAGTTCATTTCTGTTATTAACTCTCTCCCCTTTGCTAGTTCGAGTAATTGAGAACCCCACATTCCACCATAACAGCCTGTTTTTATTGTAACTCTTATATAACTAACTAACCTCTTTGCTCTCTTGAACTTGTTAAGGCCCGCCTTCTAGGATATAAATACCTCTGAATATATTACTGGTTACTGTATTACTGGTTACTGTAAAACCTCTAATCGGATGCCACCTCAATTTGTACGCCACTGCTATTTGGCCACCACTACGAAAGAACGGTTGAAAAATAGTGCGCCACCCTTTATTTGAACGCCACCTCCATTTGACTACCACTTTAACAATCTTTGATCTTTATGAACCCATAATATCAAGGGATCAGTAGAAATGTTGACAAAATCGTATTAATAATGAATCGTTTACATTGATAACAATCAATTCTCTCGTTGTCCAATTTCAAAGCTTTTCGCTTTATGCGTTAAAAATTTAAAAGCAATACCATACAAATAATTAATAACTGTTTTAGGCTAAAAGTAGTTCCTTGTTTAGCGCGGTTTTGATACTTCGTAGTACATGTTTATAAAAAAACTGTCTAAATTTCCGATAGTAGATGGAACGACGAGTTTTGCGCCAAAGGTTACGTTTAGTGAGCCAAACTTTTGCGCGTTGCATTTGGGCTAAATGCAACGTGGAAAAGTTTTGTACTGCCAAAATTGTTTAGACGCTAATATCGACTAGCTCAGCACTAAAAAAGAAGAGTTGAGGTCACAAGACATTGTGGAAGGTATTGGAGAAGGTAAAAGATGTTCGTTCCCTCGAAGGCGACAATCAGAAAGCAGCTATCTGAGCAAACGATGCAAATATTTTTGATTTAAAAACGTTAATTTTTGTTTCTGCATGTAATATAAGTATGGTTCGTTATGTCACTTGTTCATGAATACATATTTGTAGCATTTGATAGATTATCATTATATAACTTATAAATTATTGGTATAAATTTGATAGCTTCATTGTAGTAATCTGGTCTTACAATTGATCGGCACTTGTAACTCCTCTTCTATTGCACACAAAAAACTAGTTTTGTCTGCAAATTGTAGCAAACATACCAATGATCGCAATGATCTTTTATGCCAAAATGGTAAATATAGATATATAAAACAAAACTATGTCTTCAAATTTAAAATGAAATGAAACATGACAGGTCTAACAAATTGCAAAGCATGACAAGGGCTATAATATTATTGCAACTTAATTGGAAGCAATAAGATAACAGCTGGCAAAGATTTTTTTGGTTTCTCAATGCACATTTTTTAAAATATCTTTGACAGGTTGGAAGCATGTTAGCCGGATTTATTGCTTCCAAAAGATTTAATATCGCTCCACCGAAAAGAGAGGGCAAAATATAAGCGAAATTTCCTTCAGCTAAAAGAAGTAAAAGGGCTAAATTTATTTTCTCAAAATTCTGAAAAGCCATTTGAAAAAATACAACACTAGCCTCTATTTGAAAGCCGCCTCCAGTTGACTGCCACCCTAGAGGAAATGCTGAAAAATAGAGCAACATGGCGTTCAATTGGAGGTTTGTTTGGGCGCTAATACTGTTTGGACGTTTTTCGGTGTATTCATTTCTGTGCAAAATACAAAAATTTTTACAATTTTTACTGAATCTTTTTGAAAGAATCAACTAGCTAGAGGTCGTCTGCATTGCACCAACATTCACAGCGCACCAGCAAATATCATCTTCTATAAGCAACTAGGCTGGCAATTTCCTAAATTGCACCCAGCGTCACAGTACACCAGCAGGACAGTTGTATTTCTTTAGCCATTTCCACTTGTCGGGACCCAGGAGAAGTGGTATTTTTCCTTCAAAAAGCAACCCTGAGTTGCAACCCTTGCGAACAGAAGGTCAGGGATCAGACAACTTCCCCTAGCCTGCTAACCAAAATCTACTTCAGCATATTTTCTTAAATTGGCATAAAGATCAAATACTGATAGGCTTTGTATCCGCAATTGCCAACTAGTACCTGGTTTGTGTTTTTAGAGGATCTCTAAATTTTGATGTCTAAGTCCATGTAAAAATCTTCCGGTACTGCTAAACTGTACAGATGTAACAATCAGGGTTAACTGATGTGTGGTGGCTGATAGCCAAGGCCATGACTGAGAGTGAATGGAATACCGACGCCAGGATTAAGCCAAGTCCTGACTTTGCCGATGATCCAACCTTCGGTAGTGCTTCCAGCCTGCCGAGGGTCGGCTGCTACAGTCGGTCCTACAATCGAGGGGGTGGAGCCTCATTAGACAGAAACATATATAAGGAGCCCGTATGAGCAAAGGAAGGCAGTGCGATTGGAAGTCTGACACTGTGCAGTTACTTATATGTTCATTACATGTTTAACTGTATCCATATGTATATTTGCAAAATAGGAACTCTAATTGCCATGTACTCAAGATGTTTGATTCTTGGGAGCAAATTTATAAACACGCAATAATAGTAATTACATTAATTTTAGTCATCAATTTATTAATTAGCAGTTTTATTTAATTTTTAGGTATGTTAATTCAAAATTTAATGTTTAATGGTGGTTTTCCGGTAAATCATTTATTTCATCAGTTATTAATGGATTTTAATCCAATTTTTATTTGATAATTTAGTGAGTATTTCAGCTTTAGAGAAAATTTAGTCCACTAATTCAATTATGGATACACTTATTTGACAGATGAATTTGGTAATTTAATGCATAATTCAAATTAATCACTAATTAATTAATTTATTAGTGCAATTATTTTACAAATTAATTCATTAATTTGATGCAAAACTTAACTTGAATGGGAATAATTTTGCTAATTTAATGCATAATTTCATTTGAATGTAAATAAATTTGTCAATTTAAATGTAAATGTAATTGTTTTAAAAACTAATATGGTTGTTTAATTTATGTTGAATAAAAACTAATTCAATTAAATAGCAAATCTATCTGTGCAAATCTCAATGCTGTTCTGTTTGTCTGTTGTTCGTGTGCCTAGTTATAACGGAAAAGTTTTAGCAATGAAAAATCTGGGTCTTGCTGTAATTGATTTTGGAACCTCCAAGTCTGCAGGCAGTCTCCAAGGCTACTTGCAGTACAACAGATTAACTGTGCACATAGTCAATACATTTGTTAAAACGTGCATAACAGTGTTGAGTGACTGTAATGTAACACATAATAATTACCAGCTGGCTACATGGCTCTTATTATAGTAACGACGGATGAATTCCCAGCATTGCACATGTAATAAAAACAGCCCATAAACAATGGCAAGTAATGTAGTTGCCATTGGCTAAGCTGACTAATTGGCTAACGGCAATTAGACCGATTTATATACATGTACTATGCCACTAGAGCTGTCTTGTGAATACCAGAAGACACAAATCCAACAAATTATTAGCAGAGGTACGGTTGTTGCATACTGACAAACCTAGCTAGTAAATATTTGTGGGTTCTAACAAGCTCAGTACCAGTAGAAAGCAGGGATTACGTGTATGTCACAATTTCCATTTCCATAACATTTCCCCAATTCATTTCCATATTATTTCCATTTCCATAGTTCATTTCCATAGTATTTCCAATTCCATAATTCATTTCCATATTATTTGCATTTGCAGAACATTTCCATAATTCTTGTCTATATTATTTCCATTTCCATAACATTTTCATAATTCATTTCCATATTATTTTCATTTCCATAACACTTCCATATTTCTAAAATAAAATTTCCATTTCCTTAAAATTATGGAAATATTTATGTTTATGGAAATGGAAAAGTAAACATTTCCATAATATGGTTAGCAATCCCTGGTAGAAAGACTGTTCAGCAGTGCTGGACAGACTTTGAAGCCAGAAAGATAGCATTTAAGAGATGACATATTTGAAATGTTAATCTATCAAGATGTAATAAACATTAAAGTGTATGCAGAGTATTACTAATATTATTAATGTGTTACTACTATCACAATAGCTGATTTTTGTCTTGATTTAATAATCTATATATATATGCACTAGCTGTACTACCCGGCATTGCCCGAGTAGTAAAAAAGTCTTTGAACAGAAAATTGATTTGTATTTAACACAACAACATTTACCATTTTATCGGTCAAACTACATATCATGAGAAAAGTGTTTTGTACAATTTAAATAAATTAATAAAAAAAGTGTAACAACTGTAAAGGTTTCCAAGCTTTGTCAAACTCCTGGGCCATATAAATTAATATGTGGGTTAAAATATGCATAACGACTCGGCGTTACACGCAACGTCACTAAAGCTTGATCTCACAGTTCTTATTAGTAAGTTTAGCATTACAGATACTAGCTTACTCAAACTAGTCAATGTCAATTACATTACCTGTCACTATTTATAAGCTGTTTGTTTGAGAACCTTTGTTTGTAGTTGGCTTACGTAGAGACTAATAACTCAGGATGGAGCAAATAATATCTTTCCAGAGCATCTAGCCGCCTGTAACTGAAGCTCACATTGAGTTATTTACATCCATAATTTCTTATACAAACACCATGTGTACCGTGCTATGTGTATACAGACCTATCACAACCATTTGCTATCCTCTACATATTGCCCGTTTATCATAACAATCTGAGTTTATGTACTGTACTAATGTATACATGCCTTTCACAATCATTTCTTTACATTATAAACATTGTAGATATTCGCAATAAAGCAATACATTCGCAATTCGCTCTGTACTGTTGTGTACATTTGAAAGACCCTGTCTAAGCACTGTATTAGCTGTATACATGCCTATGGTAACCTGTTAGTTTAGTGATAAGCCAAATTGTAATACATTTTGCATTTTTGCGAGGGATTCAACTCACACGTGAAGTTTCCTATGCAACCTGTGAGAAAAGTGCTGATATTATTGCACATCACTCAATAGCGTTGTTAATTAACTGGATGGATTAGCCCTAAATTCTTGTCTGAACCAGTGCAAGTCCAGCAACCAAAAGATACACATGTGAGAATGGTATTGGCTGCCGCTGTAAACCTTATAAACTTATATTTTACAAATATTAACCATGTGTCACGACTCAACTAGGAGATGCCTCTCGTTAGCTCTCAAGAAGCAGAATGTAATCATGGCAAGACCTTACTCCCCAAAAACTCTTTTATTATTATAAGAAGTTCAAGACATATCATAATGAAGTCTTGTTGAACTGGTGGTCCAACACCTGTCATAATGAAGTCTTGTTGAACTGGTGGTCCAACACCTCTCATAATGGAGTCTTGTTGAACTGATGGTCTAACACCTGTCATAATGAAGTCTTGTTGAACAG
This sequence comes from Watersipora subatra, assembly GCF_963576615.1. NCBI lineage: Eukaryota > Metazoa > Bryozoa > Gymnolaemata > Cheilostomatida > Watersiporidae > Watersipora > Watersipora subatra. Next base: position 1,628,514 of record NC_088709.1, on the reverse strand, counting down.
GTGGTCCAACACTTGTCAAAATGAAGTCTTGTTGAACAGGTGGTCCAACACATGTCATAATGAAGTCTTGTTGAACAGGTGGTCCAACATTTGTCATAATAGAGTCTTGTTGAACAGGTGGTCCAACACAGGTCATAATGAAGTCTTGTTGAACTGGTGGTCCAACACTTGTCATAATGAAGTCTTGTTGAACAGGTGGTTCAACAAACCTCACAACAAATTTATGCTCAGTTGTTCGCAGAGAGTTATCATCTCTTACCATTTATTATGTATAATGATAAACCTGGTAACAGTTAATTGTAGCTGCCGAAGGATTTACAGCGAATGACTCTCCGTTGCGTCTACCAGTAACAAATATAAAAATTTCTAAAATAATTTGAGACAGAAAAAACAACAGTAAATCTGTAACAAGCTCCATAACTACTAACACAAGTGTCAGAAATTTAACCTAACTCGCTAGATGTTACGCAGTCGCAAGAAGATATTCACCACAATTGTAGCCATTACACGGCTGTGACTGAGCATAGTGCCAGAATTTCCTGTCAAGCGTCAGCCTGCATGAGCTGCAACTCGGTTGCTTCAAATCTAGTTGCTTTTCCTTCCACAAGCTGACTAAGGATTCAACAAAGTATTCCATCATTTCGACAGTATGGTGCGGCGTAGGAGCCACCCGCAGCATCTCGCTGCCACGGCTAACAGTGGGATAATTTATTGGCTGCACGTAGATTCCATAGTCGTCCAGGAGTTCTTGCGATAACTGGAACACCAATTCTGCATCCCCAACCTGCCAACAGCAAAAGAAGCCAGGCTCTGCAAGTAAGCCAAGTGAAAAGCACAACCACTGGCTAGCACAGAATACTTCAACACTCCCTGTGATTCTTTTCTGGTCTTGCAATGCAAAGCTTTTATGTGTAAAGCCATGAAATGATGTCCTAAACAGCAAATTGTAAGCAAATAACAGCACATGCGACTATTCAAATCAAGTTCAATTGTCTATAATACTCCATATACACATTCTCCATATTACACTGGCATCCCTCATTTTCTGATAGTTTATGTAATTCATGAACAGTAAAGTTATATATATGGCAAATATATAAATTGCGAATATATACATGTATATCTCAAATATATGTATCGTAAATACACATACCAAAAATATATATATACCGCAAATATGTATATAATTATTCATATATAATTTATAAATATATATACCTATTTATATTTATATATATAAATAGATTTATATATATAAATAGATTTATATGTAAATTAACTTTAAAATATGAGTAAAATTTCGGTGCCAGAAATGAAAAAAACAAAATGAACACTATTAGCTGTCACTGCGAAACAATGATTGCTAATGTTTCCTTCAGGATATTCATACATAATGACACCGACCATTGACAACTCATTGGCATCTCTTGGCAACTTATTCCAGTTTTATTACAACTGCATAAATCTGTTACAAGAGTGGCATTGCCAACTTTAGTACAGAAGAGAATTCATAGCCAAGAGACCAATTCAAAAGGTGCTCGAGATAAAAATTGTAATATATTAAAAATCAAGAAAACTAGAGAGGAATGATGTCTGTTTAGTTGATTCCATACCCTCCTTTTTGGAGGAAAACCTAAGCCAACGGTTAGCAAATTTTAGCCAAAAAACAAAAAAACGGATTGCCTAACCACATAACAAGATTCTTCTTGCATTGCTTGATACATGCGCATTCATTTCTTCAAGTAGTGGTATGAACTGTCTCATGTGGATGATAGGAAAATACAACTCTTTCTATGGCTTGATTTAGCTAACCCTCCCAAGTGTTACAGGTCATTACATTGCTACCACTATTGCTACTATTCTTCCAGGTTTGTTTCATATACAAGTATAACAATCTATATATATATAAATCAGTGCTTGTTTTTTGTTTGTTTGTCCGTTATTCGTGTGTCTAGTTGTAGCGATAAAGTTTGAGGAACGAACGAACTAACTAATAAACTGGATTTGACCTCGAAACATACGGGTCTGCAAGCCAACTGTCTATCCACTTTGCCACAAGGACTACTTCTGACACAATAGATTAATTACGTACATTGTCATTGTAAAATACGCACAATGACGTTGTTTGACGAATAACGTCATACGACCTGGCTTCACGTATGACCTGGCTTCACGGCTCACATTATACTAAGTTCAACAAACAAGCTTAACTTACTTAAGTTAATCAATTTGCTAATTTTGCCATTGGCTAGTTAGTCATTTTAGTAAATGGCAACTACATTACCTGTCACTGTTTATAAGCTGTTTTTTAATAACCGTGCAACGCCAAACATTCCCCTAGTAAGATAATACAAGCAAAATTTTGTTTGGCAAATCATTTCTTATTATTGTTTTTATTATAATCAGAATAAATTATAAATGTACGCAACATTCTATCTATATGAAGTTCATTTCCTTGTTAAGTTTGTAGCATCAGGATGCACCAATTCATGTTAATCTGTTGGCACTCAGAGAAGTTATTTGTGCATTATACAAGTTATAATTGTATTTTACTTTTACATTTCTCGCACAGATCTATGACTATCATCTTCCTCATGATCTAGTTCTACAAATGACCTTATAACCAATTCCCTAACCATGTATATGTTTTCATAAGTGTTCCAACACATTAACGATATCAGTTTGTTGTGATTAAATTCATTGTAAACTTCAGACCAAAAATAATTTGCAAAAAATCAGACTCCTAGGTTCTAGTTTAATGTTGTTATCAAGTACTCAGCTAACTGTCTATGGTGGTCGAGCGTGTTTACCAACCGGTGGGAAGGTTGGTAAACACGTTTGATTCTCCTTGTAGACTGGATGGGCATTGATAAGAGGAATGGTGAATACTAGACTCAGTGCTATATTCTCATTTAACTTTAGAATTACACTGTCTTCACCATCTTGCTGCACTTATTGAGTCATCCGGAACAATGTTAGTACGAGTAGCATTCTTCATGCACTCCTACGCGATGCATCATTATCTATGTCCTCCATCCTAATTGATCTTCACAGCAGATTTGGAAATAAGTAGATTTACAGGGTGTGACTAGGGCTAGTGTTACACTGGTACAATACCTTGATAGGTAAAATGTTACTAGGGCTAGTGTTATACTAGTACAGTACCTTGATAGGTAGGATGTTACTAGGGCTAGTGTTATACAGGTACAGTACCTTGATAGGTAGAATGTTACTAGGACTAGTGTTATACAGGTACAATACCTTGATAGGTAGAATATTACGAGGGCTAGCGTTACACTGGTACAATACCTTGATAGGTAAAATGTTACTAGGGCTAGTGTTATACTAGTACAGTACCTTGATAGGTAGGATGTTACTAGGGCTAGTGTTATACAGGTACAGTACCTTGATAGGTAGGATGTTCCTAGGGCTAGTGTTATACAGGTACAGTACCTTGATAGGCAGAATGTTACTAGGGCTAGTGTTATACAGGTACAATACCTTGATAGGTAGAATATGATTAGGGCTAGTGTTATACAGGTACAATACCTTGATAGGTAGAATATTACTAGGGCTAGCGTTATACAGGTACAGCACCTTGATAGGTAGAATTTTACTAGGGCTAATGTTAATCTGGTACAAAACCTTGATAGGTAGAATGTTATTAGGGCTAGTGTTATACAGGTACAGTACCTTGATAGGTAGAATATTACTAGGGATAGTGTTATACTAGTACAATACCTTGATAGGTAGAATGTTACTAGGGCTAGCGTTATACAGGTACAATACCTTGATAGGTAGAATATTACTAGGGATAGTGTTATACTAGTACAATACCTTGATAGGTAGAATGTTACTAGGGCTAGCGTTATACAGGTACAGTACCTTGATAGGTAGAATATTACTAGGGATAGTGTTATACTAGTACAATACCTTGATAGGTAGAATGTTACTAGGGCTAGCGTTATACAGGTACAATACCTTGATAGGTAGAATATTACGAGGGCTAGTGTTATACAGGTACAGTACCTTGATAGGTAGAATGTTACTAGGGCTAGCGTTATACAGGAACAGTACCTTGATAGGTAGAATGTTATTAGGGCTAGTGTTATATTGGTACAGCACCTTGATAGCTAGAATGTTACTAGGGCTAGTGTTATACTAGTACAGTACCTTGATAGGTAGAATGTTACTAGAGTTAGTGTTATACAGGTACAGTACCTTGATAGGTAGAATGTTACTAGGGCTAGTGTTATACAGGTACAGTACCTTGATAGGTAGAATATTACTAGGGATAGTGTTATACTAGTACAATACCTTGATAGGTAGAATGTTACTAGGGCTAGCGTTATACAGGTACAATACCTTGATAGGTAGAATATTACGAGGGCTAGTGTTATACAGGTACAGTACCTTGATAGGTAGAATGTTACTAGGGCTAGCGTTATACAGGAACAGTACCTTGATAGGTAGAATGTTATTAGGGCTAGTGTTATATTGGTACAGCACCTTGATAGCTAGAATGTTACTAGGGCTAGTGTTATACTAGTACAGTACCTTGATAGGTAGAATGTTACTAGAGTTAGTGTTATACAGGTACAGTACCTTGATAGGTAGAATGTTACTAAGGCTAGTGTTATACAGGTACAATACCTTGATAGGTAGAATGTTACTAGGGCTAGTGTTATACAGGTACAGTACCTTGATAGGTAGAATGTTACTAGGGCTAGTGTTATACTAGTACAGTACCTTGATAGGTAGGATGTTACTAGGGCTAGCGTTATACAGGTACAGTACCTTGATAGGTAGGATGTTACTAGGGCTAGCGTTATACTGGTACAGTACCTTGATAGGTAGAATGTTACTAGGACTAGCGTTATACAGGTACAATACCTTGATAGGTAGAATATTACGAGGGCTAGCGTTATACTGGTACAATATCTTGATAGGTAGAATATTACGAGGGCTAGCGTTATACTGGTACAATACCTTGATAGGTAGAATGTTACTAGGGCTAGTGTTATACAGGTACAGTACCTTGATAGATAGAACGTTACTAGGGCACCTTGATAGATAGAACGTTATACAGGAACAGTACCTTGATAGGTAGGATGTTACTAGGGCTAGCGTTATACAGGAACAGTACCTTGATAGGTAGAATGTTATTAGGGCTAGTGTTATATTGGTACAGCACCTTGATAGGTAGAATATTACGAGGGCTAGCGTTATACTGGTACAATACCTTGATAGGTAGAATATTACGAGGGCTAGCGTTATACTGGTACAATACCTTGATAGGAAGAATGTTACCAGGGCTAGTGTTATATTGGTACAATACCTTAATAGGTAGAATGTTACTAGGGCTAGTGTTATACAAGTACAGTACCTTGATAGGTAGAATGTTACTAAGGCTAGTGTTATACAGGTACAATACCTTGATAGGTAGAATGTTACTAGGGCTAGTGTTATACAGGTACAGTACCTTGATAGGTAGAATGTTACTAGGGCTAGTGTTATACAGGTACAATACCTTGATAGGTAGAATATGATTAGGGCTAGTGTTATACAGGTACAATACCTTGATAGGTAGAATATTACTAGGGCTAGCGTTATACAGGTACAGCACCTTGATAGGTAGAATTTTACTAGGGCTAATGTTAATCTGGTACAAAACCTTGATAGGTAGAATGTTATTAGGGCTAGTGTTATACTGGTGCAGTACCTTGATAGGTAGAATGTTACTAGGGCTAGTGTTATACTGGTGCAGTACCTTGATAGGTAGAATGTTACTAGGGCTAGTGTTATACAGGTACAGTACCTTGATAGGTAGAATGTTACTAGAGTTAGTGTTATACAGGTACAGTACCTTGATAGGTAGAATATTACTAGGGCTAGTGTTATATTGGTACAATACCTTGATAGGTAGAATGTTACTAGGGCTAGTGTTATACAGGAACAGTACCTTGATAGGTAGAATGTTATTAGGGCTAGTGTTATATTGGTACAGCACCTTGATAGGTAGAATATTACGAGGGCTAGCGTTATACTGGTACAATACCTTGATAGGAAGAATGTTACTAGGGCTAGTGTTATACAGGTACAGTACCTTGATAGGTAGAATATTACTAGGGATAGTGTTATACTAGTACAATACCTTGATAGGTAGAATGTTACTAGGGCTAGTGTTATACAGGTACAATACCTTGATAGGTAGAATATTACGAGGGCTAGTGTTATACAGGTACAGTACCTTGATAGGTAGAATGTTACTAGGGCTAGCGTTATACAGGAACAGTACCTTGATAGGTAGAATGTTATTAGGGCTAGTGTTATATTGGTACAGCACCTTGATAGCTAGAATGTTACTAGGGCTAGTGTTATACTAGTACAGTACCTTGATAGGTAGAATGTTACTAGAGTTAGTGTTATACAGGTACAGTACCTTGATAGGTAGAATGTGACTGGGACACCTCATTACAGGAAGTCCAGCTTGATAAAGCATGTCCCGCATTACCTTGACATTAGCTCGGTGTCTTCGCCTCAAGTCTTTACCCTCTTCACCGTACAGTATCTATATAAACACACGACTAACCCTGAGAATTGTACACAAGATATGCATTTCCAGCAGCATGTAAACTTTATAAGCTGAGATACACGCTGTAATACATCTGACACTCGTGTTAACCAGCCCTGAATGCACAGGTGACAAGCAGTGTGACACCTGACAAGATGATACCGGTGATGGTCTACACGCACTGGATGCACAGGTGACAAGCAGTGTGACACCTGACACAAGATGATACGGGTGATGGTCTACACGCACTGGATACACAGGTGACAAGCAGTGTGACACCTGACACGAGATGATACCGGTGATGGCCCACATGCACTGAATGCACAGGTGACAAGCAGTGTGACACCTGACACAAGATGATACCGGTGATGGCCCATAAAAATATGGAATACATGAAAAAGACTGGAGTAAATATGGCTGACCAGTCTTATCAAGAGTGCGTTGTAAGTTGGCCCAGACATGACAAATTTAATGATATATTTTGGTAAACATTACCGCGAGTGTTTAAAAAAGATTTTGTAAACCAGACAGACTCAAAATGGCACTAGATTTTACTTCACTCGCAGGAACTGAGCTGAGTGATATTGCCAAACTTGAGTTGCTTTCACTTGTAGTTTGAAATAAGTTGAACTCATTTAATGAAAGACTTGACTTCATAAGCGCTACTCATAGGACTGCAGGTTTGTCTCGAGACGCGAGTCTGCCTCACCTGAACAGCCTTACGAGCCCCAGCTAAAACAGTGGGAGGCAAAGATGTTGTGAATATGAAGCCTGAGCAGTAACTCCTGAGGACATCTATTAGTCGAGATGACGATGCGATGTATCCGCCGATGTTGCCAAATGCTTTCCCTGAAATATCTGAGAATATCTAACCTCCAGCACAAAAGCTGAACATCAAATTACAATAACATATACACAGTGAGTGTTACAACCACAGAGGCACTCTGATTGTTACAACCACAGAGGCACTCTGATTGTTATAAGAACAGATACACATGTCAGCTAACTAAGAAATAAGTTTTTGTGAAATTTGACTACTCTAAGGAATGCCATCTGAATTTATGGGAAAAACAATTTCCACGAATAATATCGGAGCAATGGTGCAACGAGAAGCCCCGCTGTCCATAGACATACATGTAGCTGTGCGCTGCCTCTAGGTAAGGTATTTTATGTACAGTGATCAGATGGAGAGCATTTATTACTCCTGTAGACCACACCTAACAATATGACAGACTAGCAGTATAGTTCCCAAGGTCATATATGGATGTGGACCAGATACATTTTCAAAACTACACTTTCAAATGTCTCAAAACAAACTCTACAAAATCTTCAAATTAATGAAGAACAATGATGGTGAAAAGTGAAGTCTCAATATATATGCAATGATTATGCAATGATCAGTACTACATCTTCTTTGGTGTGATTTCCGAACCTAATGTTCCAGATATTATGTCCATCTTATGCAGCAAGCCATCCCTTTCACCGATGCCAGCCCCATGTTCTCCATATAGACCAACAGCATGCACCTCGTCTATGAAAGAGATGGCTCCAAACTCTTGACACACAGATAACAAGTCTTCCAGAGGACATATATTGCCTACAAACAAAGTGACTTGTGACATACCTTCAACTTACAGTATATGTTGCGTGTACATTCCAATTATTTCTAAATGACACCTGCATGTGGCCACTAGTCACACAGTAAACCGTATGCGCATGTACAGTCTGAGTATACAGCGCAGAGAGGATAATGCTGAAAGTGGGTCTGATGGAAAAATGTACATACAGTCAAACATGGATAACTCGACCACGGATAGCTCGAACACATGGTTAACTCGAACGGTTTCTTTGGTCCGTTCCCACGTAATGATAAATTGCTATAGATAACTCGAACTCAACACTGTTAACTCGAGCTGTTTTTTGCCCAACGGCTACCGAAACGGTTGTTATCGCTTTAGAAAATCACCTTATTCCAAGCCATAGAGGTAAACCTCAACTTTTTGTAATTCATAAGCGTCGTTATTACCACCATCGGCAAAATATTTTTGTCAACGACTTTTCTAAAGGTTTGGTGAAATTTGATTTATACCAAACATCCGCTTAGCGATTGCCCTTCGGAAGCAAGGTAATGTGAGGTAATCTTTGCATGAACTTCAAGAAAAATCGGCAAAATTGATCGTGGGTAAAACGCTCAAAAGAAAAAGATGTCTTTTCTTTTGAGCATTTCAACAACGATCAAGTTTTGCCAATGTCAATCTAAAAAACGTCCTGGCAATAACATCACCTCAAACAACAAACCAATCTCAAGTGATAGAAAAATCTCTATACTTTTTGATAAAAACGTTTTAAACTTTACATTAGAAGCATTTAATTTGAAACAAGCCATTTGTGCTTTTGATTTATATTATAGTTTGTATATGTACATGTATCTACTAATAAATAAGTAAATACATGGACTTGTGACAGTGCTCTGATAACTTGAACGCTCTGATAATTCGAACACTTTCGCTCGGTCCCGTGAAATTCGAGTTATCCATGTTTGACTGTACTTCTAATTTCTTGCCAATGTTTCTGTAGCTTGATAAGAAGAAAGTGACCATAAGCAATATAAATATGTTACAGTAACAAACGCAAACAACATGCTAAGTGATTTTGATAGAAACGAACATTTGTGAGAGGCACTCAGAAACATTCAGCATTTCATATAGCATGTTCATATGGTTATAGCTAGCCTTAATCCAGACCTTACCTGACATGGGTTACTGTAGATACAATGCAGGTAAACTACAGACCTTACCTGACATAGAGTTACTGTAAGTACAGTGCAGGTAAACTACAGACTTTACCTGACATACACTCACTGTAAGTACAGTGCAGGCAAACTACAGATTTTACCTGACATAGAGTCACTGTAAGTACAGTGCAGGTTAACTACAGACTTTACCTGACATACAGTCCCTGGAAGTACAGTGCAGGTAAACTACATACCTTACATGATGTAAACTTAATGTGGGTGCAGTACAGATGATTAAAAACCTTACCTGACATAGAATAGACAGTCTCAAAAGCAACAATCTTAGGCGTGGTAACAGGAAGACGACTGAGAAGTTCCCTCAGGTGCTCTGGGTCATTATGTCTGAATACATGCTTCGGAACACCACTAGTTCTGATTCCCTGGATCATAGAGGCGTGATTCCCAGCATCAGAAAAAATATGGCACCCTGCATGATAAAATACGGACTACTGACACTATTGACACTACTGACACTATTGACACTATTGACACTACTGACACTACTGACTCTACTGACACTATTGACACTACTGACACTATTGACTCTACTGACACTGTTGACACGACTGACACGATTGACACTAATGACAGTAATGCTATAATGCTGACGCCAATAGAACAGCAGAGTTGGGATTAGTAGAACTGACATTGAAGTAGATGACATCAGAATATATATAAGCTTAGGATGCATAGAGGAATTATGCCTAGAGATGAGTTATGGCCATAGCATACCAGGCAACATTTTTGCAAGAGTGTAGAGGGAGGTGTCATTAGCAACATAACATGAAGTGAAGAGCAAGGCTGCTTCCTTCTGGTGCAACCTAGCCAGGTCCTTCTCTAGTTCCACATGTAATGGGGATGTACCAGAGATGTTACGTGTGCCTCCAGCACTCACGCCATGACTGTCAACTGAAGCCCTGTACAAACCAAAGTTGATAATAAAAGGAATTCCTCAGAGCAAATTTTGGATTAGACAAAAAGTCAGTTGAGAGTGCTATGGAAGAGTTGCCTGTCCTTTATTATCAAACAACCAACACTCGAGTAGTTGTGCTTACTTGACAGCAGCTCTGACTTTGGGATGCCAGCTCATGCCCATATAGTCATTACTGCACCACACCTGTATGTCTCGCTGCACCCGCTCCTCCCCCTCTCCCTCGAGCACCTACAAGAGTTGTCTTACACCATAATAAACATAGAATGCGGGTTAACAGAGCTGACAGAGTTAACAATGCTGTTAATGCCACTAGTCACTCTTCTCTGAGGGTAACAAAGTCAAAGACTCCTCGACTTCCGATATTCCTCCTAGTAGAAAATTTGTTTTTATATATTATACCGTATACAACATTGACCATTCTAACTTTTAAACTTCATACCATGAGAAAGCATTGTTAAGCAGTTCAAATGAATTAAGAGGAAAAAGAAAACAAAGAAAACAACTGTAAAGGTTTTCAAGCTTTTTCAAAGAACTACAACTTTTAAATTTTATATCACGAAAGAAGTACTTTGTTGAAATAAATTAGGAAAAAAAATAAAACTGTAAATATGTTTAAATGTAAAACAATTAGCAAGTAATGGCTAAATATAATCTGTTTAGCTATGATTACAATGAAATTTTTTTTAATAAATAAGGTAATAAAAAAGTCAATTTTATTTTATATAGTTATAATTTAGTATAATTAAGTATAATTTACTTTTATTTAACATATAACAACATTTGCTACTCTAGCTTTCAAACTACATATCATGAGAAAAGTGTTTTGTGTAATTGAAATAAATAAAGAGAGAAAGTAAAAACAACTGTAAAGATTTTTAAACTTTTTCAAACAATTGTAACTTTAAAACTTCATATCATGAGGAAAAAGTTTTGTGCAGGTCAAATAAATTAAAGATAAATAAAACAACTTTGAAGTTTTTCAAACAACTGTAAACTTAAAATTTCATAACTTTCAGCGACGTGTAAGAAGGTTGTTAGAAAACCGAGTTGTTTTAAATCTGAAACAATTTTCCCATTAAAACAAAACTATGTAAATTATGTAATCCATTCCAAGGCAAGAAAACAACTTTGGTAAAATATTGTTTCAACATTTTACACCATAAGCTGTACTGTATACTGCATACTATAAATAGAAACGGGTAAACATAGATCGTGTTAAATTTTAATAAAAGGTTTTCTATTTATGATGATGAAAATAGAAAACAAAAGTAAACATTTCATACGTTTGGCTCTTAAAACATCAAAAACATTAAAGGTTAAGATACATTAAAGGCAAAAATTGATAATGAAACAGCAAAAGATGCAACAGATCAATTACATAAAAAATCGTAGGAAAAAGAAAATATAAACAGCAATGGCACGTTTACTTCACATCTTGGAAGGAGAATCCTCCTCCAAAACAATTTATAATAACTCGACTGGAGGGGTTATCTCCCTAGCAAATTTCTTTGGTCGAGGAGATGTTGTCCCAGATGGTTCCTCCCTTTTTGTAAAGAATTTATGCATCGTAAAACCTTTCTCCGTTTGTTAGCGAATGTTTCCATGCGTTTCCAAGCTCGTTAATTGCAATGCGCATGCTCCGGTTTGATCAAGGGCCGAATTTATATTCGAGCTCTAAGACAACCAAATCTCAAAATCATTGGTGAAAAACCCAAGGCTAAAATAATTAGCACGCGCATCGATTATCTGGTATATGATAGCGCAACTGATCACTAAGTCGGAACACTGAACTCTCTACAAATGCATATGAACCCTGTCAATGCATTTGTAGAGAGTTCAAATCCTTCCCTAAGCGAAATTATTAATATCGCGATTTTAAGATCTATAGCTAGAATAGCTGGAATGCAGACGAACGACAGACATACTTTGAGAAACATATAGATGTACTTGAAAATTGAAAAAGACAGGTTTAACAATCTACCACATAATTTATTTCAAAGCCATTACCAAGCGCGGGCAATATCGTGTTCACTAATCTGACTATAGTATTGATATGCCAGGACCTTGATGTAGCAAAAGTGAACTAGCATTGACACAAGTAACTAATCGGCAGTTAATGAGCGGTAAAAAAGGTAAAACAACTCAATGATAGCTACCAGGTCAGCCAACCTTTAAAAGATCAGCTAAACCACACTCAGCAATATTGTTGAGGTCAAAAACCACGAAGTTATCCATTATAGTGTAATAGCTGTTTTCTTATTAGAAATATCAGAACTTTGTAAATACTATTTGATATTACCAGACTCATAAAGTTATTACTCTTACATGTATTTATTAATTTGTATTATTATTTAGTTACTTATTATATAAACTTGGACAAAGTAAAGGCCCGTGCACACTATCGATCAAATCAATGTTTAGCTGTGCGATGTACCGCAACGATTAGCTGTTTTGAGGTCGTCACCAACGATAAGGGGTACACATTACAAGCATTTAACTGTCGATGACCGGTAACCAACGGCCAATAGCAATTAAAAAGTTGCATTCCTGAAATCGCGAGTCCTTTTGTTATTTATCGGGTGTAGTTTTCACCATGCTTGCCGACAGACATTGACATTGATCTTCACAACTGTTGAAATTAAATCCGTTGCTATCAACAAACAGCCAATCAAGATGCCACCAGTTGTGTCATTGGTGTTAAAGTTCAACACATTGAAAGTCCATCACATCGTCACTAGCAACAATTATTTTAGGTGTTCATTGCAAAATGACGTCATAGCAGCTAATCGCTGCAGTCCATCGCACAGCAAAACGTTTATTTGATTGATAGTGTGCATGGACCGAAAAATAACAGGCAGTTAGTAGCCAGATATAAGCCAACCATTAAGCAGCCAGCAGCATTACGTGCTGGATGGCGGCAACCAGAGTCAATCACATAAAATAAAAAGCATTTACAAGGCAGTTTAATTGAAGAACTAAGTGAAATAGAGGTCAAGGTTGTCCTAGTACTCACCTTGGCATACGGAAATCGTTTGGTATTGCGCTCGACCTCTCGAAATACCCGATAAGAATGATCAGTCTTCTTCTCATCTATCTTAGCTCCCCAGAACTTGTCATATGGGAACGCTTTACTCACTCCTTCGGTCTTACCAGAGACTTCTGTCTTCTCTCCAGTCTTGTGCTTCACTAGGGTGTACATAATACAAGACACTGTAACTCGACATTCACTAGAGAGTACATAATACAAGACTCTGTAACTCTACATTCACTAGAGAGTACATAATACAAGACAGTGTAACTCGACATTCACTAAAGAGTACATAATACAAGACACTGTAACTCGACAGTCACGAGAGTACATAATACAAGACACTGTAACTCTACATTCACTAGAGAGTACATAATACAAGACACTGTAACTCAACATTCACTAGAGAGTACATAATACAAGACACTGTAACTCAACATTCACTAGAGAGTACATAATACAAGACACTGTAACTCGACATTCACTAGAGAGTACATAATACAAGACTCTGTAACTCTTCATTCACTAGAGAGTACATAATACAAGACACTGTAACTCAACATTCACTAGAGAGTACATAATACAAGACACTGTACCTCTACATTCACTAGAGAGTACATAATACAAGACACTGTAACTCGACATTCACTAAAGAGTACATAATACAAGACTCTGTAACTCTACATTCACTAGAGAGTACATAATACAAGACACTGTAACTCAACATTCACTAGAGAGTACATAATGCAAGACACTGTAACTCTACATTCACTAGAGAGTACATAATACAAGACACTGTAACTCTACATTCACTAGAGAGTACATAATACAAGACACTGTAACTCTACATTCACTAGAGAATACATAATACAAGACACTGTAATTCATATCAGTAATATTCAGTTATTTATATCATGAAATGTAATTTTATATAACTAGAAGCTGATCATTACTAAAGACAAAACTAACCCTGAAAGTTGAATCACTGTCGCTGTAATTTATAGCCATAAATCACCAAATTAGTCAATAATCAGGTGATTAAATACTTGGCAGTCACTTAGCCTGTGATAACATGTTTGCAGTATGTTTGCGGTATGGCCATCATCTCTTCAAATTAAGAAATTTGGATTAGGTATGTTCTTTATCGGACTGCATAGTGGAAACGCCTATCTTCCAAGTATGGAGCTGCAGTGAATGTTGAGATAAGGATTCAATAAAACCTAGGATATTGGAAGAGTGAAGTGAATTGTAAGGAGTACCTGGACACCTCCCTCCAACAGCAGCTGATACAGCGGATTGCTGGGCTACAGTAGATTGTACAGAGCTCTGTACATGCGCTAAAACATTGACAGTCGCTGAGGTGGAGGCCTCCATCATGCCTCTCGAGTAAGGACACTTCTTTTTAAGATCTGAAAAAAACAAACATGTGAAAATATAAATTCTAGATATCATTTTTAATGCTCCCATAGCTAACAGGAAAAACTAATGTATTAGCAAGCGTAGTCTCTATCTATCGTGTACATTGATCAAAGTGCTAATTTGTGACACACATTCATCACCACAAGAGTTGGTTAACAGCTAATGCCAGATTATCCAGTAGCGTACACCTGCTAGAACTCAATCTTGTGATTGTTATTCTGCTATATAATCACACACTTGGTAACTTAATTCTGTGCCATCAGCTATAAATAGATCTAGCGCAAGAGCAGAGCATTAGGCAGAATGCTACCCATGCATAAGGATGAGGAACTCACTTGATTTCCTGAAAATAATGCAAGCCATAAACATGGGGAAACCAAACCGGATTGTCCATTACTAGTAAATGTGTTGCAACAGGAGAAACTAGGTTGTTAGGAGATGTTACAAGATGTCAACACCGCCGCCAATGCATTTCCACATATTCTTATAAGTTTCCAAGTACAGCTCACTACTGTGAAGATCAGCTGTATATCTGGCAGGGAGGGTTTATCGACTGCCCTCTATATAGACATGGGGCGTAACTAACACAAATGGAAAGAAAGGAGACACGAGCAAGCTTTTGTCAAGAAAGACTTGCCGATGACATGACATGAGGGAGCAGCTTTACCTGCCATTTTGGTATCAGACATTGTTGCTGCCATTTTTGTATAGTGCACAGCATGCTTCATGACAGGGCACTGATCTGCGATGCCGAGAATGGCTGGCGCATTCTGAGTAATGCTTGACATGGGTAGACGAGATAGGAATGGACATTGCAAGGCCTTCATGACGCGATCTGCAGATATAACAATATAACAAAGAAAATAAGAAATGGCATTAAAAATGGATTGTTTGTCTTTACAAACATAGACATATTGTATAACAAATTAGTATGCAATTGATTGGCAGGTTTATGAGAAGACAACTTATAAACCACCCAGGCTGTGAGATGCTAGTCTGTGAAGTATCATAGCTATGGTTAGAGGTTATGTAGCTCACTAAGGGTTTGATCATAACTTGTACCAAAGGCTACAACACAGCTAGATGCATGTTACTTGCAGCAAAACCAACTCATCATAGAAGTTGTTGATTCTACCAACGTAGCATCTTTCTAAGCTGTTACGGTTACGGACATTGAAGGATATAAATGTGAATAAAAACAATAATGGAAACGCTAGTTTTATCTGCTAAGAACTAATTACAATGTGGCTTTTATTTGGGTCATTTAACCTGAATCACTACATTCCAGTTGAAGTTAACAAAAGAGTCAAATATGGGGCGACATCAGAATATTTTGTTAGACAAATTTGTCTTTTAAGAACCATGGCTAAATATTTACAGAATACACAACTTTTTCACCTTATGCCATTTCTGAAATATTTCAGCACTGATGAAGTTTAATAATAATATTGTTTGTACGGTACACACAGGCATCCTAGCTAATGGACCCTAGAAGGGTCTTTCATATGAGCAAAAGGTTCTAAGTGCAGGTGTGGGTTTTCATAGACAGATATATTTAGACTTTGAACACTGAAATACCTGCACCCATTACATGTGTATACATACAGTGGAACCTCGATTCTCGAACGCTTCGGTTCTTGACCAACTCGGTTTTCGACCAAAAAATTTGAGATTTGTTTGTCTCGGATATCGACCATAAATTCAGTTCTCGACCAAACCAGAACATGCGCATTTGAATTAAACGTTCAGAACAGCTCCGGAAGCAGCATGTTTATACGTTTAACGACGTTGTTATGAGCCACTTTCGGAAGGTTTTCAAACAAAGGGAGAAGTTTCGCGCCAATAATTCTTTACAAAAAGAAGCCATCTGGGAGGAAGCCGCCTCTACCGATGAGATTTTCTAGAGACACAACTCTTATGATGGTCTGAAGAAAAACATCTTCGACTGCAAATTATATATTTTATGGTAAAGTTGAGTGGGATAAAACAGAAGCAGCCAACTGCCTACAAATGGTTTGACCCTCAGGGAGCAAATACTGAAACTAGATACACGCATGTATAACTTGTTATTCATACTTGTTAGACATCTAACTGCCATCGAAGTCTGTAACTGTGGGAATTACTGAGACATTAATGTCATCACTCTCACTCGCCCTGTTCAGACAGACAGACAATTTTGCCATCCCTCTTATTTGTCTACTCAGGGTCAAATTTTCATTGGCCAATCTTTGATCTTTTTGGACACCGAACAGCCAGATCAGGATCAAGCTAAGCTGATAGGATTAACAGGTTTAGCATTTCGGATGTTGACCACATGTCCGTATACCCTGTTTACACATTCAACGCTACCAATTTAAGAGAGTAGTAGCCTATAAATGACAAATTGGCTGAGTGCAAAAGACAGCCAAATTGGCTCAGTGCAAAAGACAGCCAAATGGCTTCCAAAGCGACGAAAAATAAAAACATGGATCATGAAATAAAAATGATTTATCAATAGTTTGACAGATACAAGAAAAGTTTGGTGTCTGATGCATAAAAGAGGAAATCGACATTGATTGTCAGGCTATAAGATTGGAGCATTGATAGAGAATCCTATTCACAAGCTCCAAAGACTAGCCACTCAGAATGTAGAAAATGTATTGCAACTTGCAAGAGATTTCAACAGGTAGAACCTTGTGAGAGAAAGACTTATATACATGTATGTTTGTTAAAACAATCATAAAACACTATAAAATATACTATATTATATGATTTGAGCTATATCCTAACAAGATTCTGTCTAAGAAAAGCCATAAATTTTCTGATTTGTGTTATCATAATAGTTACCTGCTAGACTCTGGTAGAGTCATAATAATTATCTGCTAGACTCTGGTAGAGTCATAATA
Source organism: Watersipora subatra (assembly GCF_963576615.1). Classification (NCBI taxonomy): domain Eukaryota; kingdom Metazoa; phylum Bryozoa; class Gymnolaemata; order Cheilostomatida; family Watersiporidae; genus Watersipora; species Watersipora subatra. Next base: position 1,610,880 of record NC_088709.1, on the reverse strand, counting down.
GTTACCTGCTAGACTCTGGTAGAGTCCTAATAGTTACCTGCTAGACTCTAGTAGAGTCATAATAGTTACCTGCTAGACTCTGGTAGAGTCATAATAGTTACCTGCTAGACTCTGGTAGAGTCATAATAATTACCTGCTAGACTCTGGTAGAGTCATAATAATTACCTGCTAGACTCTGGTAGAGTCATATAACATGGCAGGAATCATTTACATTACTCAAATACAGGCCGACCTTGAGTTGTATACGAAGTTAACTTACTGTAACTTATACAAGATCAAGTCTAAGCTTGTCTGTTTTATGCTTTTATTTTAGATTTTACCAGTTACTCTTTTACTTGAAAAGCTGAAATGTTTCAGTAAACTTGTAACGTCATAAGCAGGAAATTGCATTAGGTATGAAGTCAACTACATGTGCTCACTCCATTTTACATGGTAGTTGAGATGGGCATAAGTAGAGGTGTCACCTACTAACTTAAATAGAACAAAAACTTCTTGCTATACCTTACTAGAGCTGTCTGCTATATTTTCCATAGAGTTACCCACTCAACTCCAAAGAGCTACCCATTTCACCGCAGTTGAGCTATTCACTTAGTTTGAATACTTCCTATTTTCGAGACTTCAACAACGTTGCTCACTAAATCTAAATATAGAATGCACTTACTCATGCTGACTGTATGAACAAGTTAAGCTTCCTCGGAGCTGTTCTCAAATAGGATAAGATTGAAGACAGGCTCTATGAGAAATGACATACACTATGTTACTCTAGTCCTTCAACCGTGAAGAGCATCACATCAATGATTTATTCACCTTATTGGGAAAGCTTTGAGGTGAGAATGTACATCTGCATGACCAATGCTAGAGATAACCGGATGTAGTACATGTTATTCCAGTACAACGAGTCACCTCCTCAGATCATTTCACTAATTCACGTTACATTTGGTCCAGAGACAGCATACACTTGACTTTGTAGTCTTTCAGGGTGAATTTTGGATTCATTATGCCTAAAGGGGGAGGGGGACACGATGAGGTACGTATGTGGCGTTTCGTGGAAAATAGCGCAGTACTCAAATTTATAGAAGAATTACGGTAACCCTTCGCCTTCATCGGGATACACAAGGGTTCGTGACCGAAGAATCAGATTGGGTTCACCATCAGTGAGAAAGCGTCCCAATATAAGCCAAAGACCGAAAGCTTTATCAACTTATAAAGCTTTCACTTTACAAACACTAAACCATTTATAGTTGAGAGTGGTTCTAAAACTGAGACGATTGAATCCTTGTATTATAGCAAAAGTGTTTAGCATATCCATTCCCCAGTCATAGAGTAAGATAGTCACCCTGAAACGGTACTGAGACAACAGAAGGAATATTGAGAGAAACAGTTTGGTAGAGGTCTAAGGGGAGATGTAGTGCATCTAGTACCACAACTCAGCAAACAATAGACATATTAACTAAGATTTCCATAAAGTTGACATATTTCAGCATAGCTCTCTCCAGTTAGAGGATATGCTCTTCTCCAATCTCTAATAAATGCTATCATAGCTCGACATAGCATGTGTGAATGAGACGCAGCCATGCGTGTACTGCTTATATAAGCGATTTGATGTGCTGGTCTTGAAGCTTGCCTGCTATCGGATTGGCAAATAAAAGTGTTTTAAGATGACAACTAATTATGTATGGTGATACTTGCAGCAGATACAATTTGAAAATTGGTAACAAGCTGGTCTGCTTTTTACAGCGGCAGATGCTTCACATAAGCTTATGAGACAAATGTGGACACGTTTAATGTAGTAGGGTATTTACAGTAGCGAGAGCTGTGTGTATATTGTAGTAGGGTATTTACAGTAGTGAGAGCTGTGTGTATACAGTAGTAGGGTATTTACAGTAGTGAGAGTTGTGTGTATACTGTAGTAGGGTATTTACAGTAGTGAGAGTTGTGTGTATACTGTAGTAGGGTATTTACAGTAGTGAGAGGTGTATGTATAATGTAGTAGAGTATTTACAGTAGTGAGAGTTGTTTGTATTAGTGTTGGGCCAGTATTGGGTTATCCGCTCTTACCGATACAGAGAGATTTTCGGTATCCGAGGAAACCAATCATTTTCGGTGACAGCTAGGTATCCGCGGCCGGTTTGATATGATCGGTATTTATCCGTAAAAGCCTACCGGTAAATGGTTATACGGATATCCGGAAAGATTTTTAAAACGCTTCGTGATGAACATGCTAATCTCAGCAAGCATTTGCGAACAAATTCAACGAAAATTTCCACGCTTACTGTATCTACTATTATATTACGTTACATTGATAATGCCACCAGCCTCGAAGGTTTGGGAGTTCTACACAGATGGGAGGATGTATAAAGACTCTAACGGGACTGGACTCTAATTGGACTGCGTATAATTATGTGATTACATTACCTAATTACAATATGTGATAGTAAGATTTTTTTAAACTGTTTCAGTATATTTAACAGAGAGAGCCCCTTGCCATTATCTATCTGTTCTTTATTATACATAACGTTTGTATCAATAACTATATTTTTTAATAGAATAAACAATAAAAACATCTATCATGAAAATTATATTTCCATCTTTCTTTTCTTTTTTGGCTTTCTAAAACAATGAGTCTCTTTGCCGTAACAATATACTGCTGACTAAAGAATGTTTTTTTGCACAGGCTACTTTTTTCACAACGATAAAAATTGTTCGAGACAGTTATGATTTAAACTCTAAACCATTTAAAGACACACTAATAACCACATACCAAACAATAGTACCGACAATACCGAACTTTCTTAGTTGGCAAAGGATACCGAAGATGGTAAATACCGAGGATACCGATACCGGGAAAACCGATAAAAATGTGCAAGGATATCCGATCCGGCACTAAATTAGATACCGGCCCAACACTAGTGTGTATACTGTAGTAGGGTATTTACAGTAGTGAGAGTTGTGTGTATACTGTAGTAGGGTATTTACAGTAGTGAGAGCAGTGTGTATATTGTAGTAAGGCATTTACAGTAGTGAGAGCTGTGTGTACTGTAGTAGGGTATTTACAGTAGTGAGAGTTGTGTGTATACTGTAGTAGGGTATTTACAGTAGTGAGAGTTGTGTGTATACTGTAGTAGGGTATTTACAGAAGTGAGAGCTGTGTGTATACTGTAGTAGGGTATTTACAGTAGTGAGAGCTGTGTGTATATTGTAGTAGGGTATTTACAGTAGTAAGACATGTGTGTGTGTGTGTATATTGTAGTAGGGTATTTACAGTAGGGAGGGTGATGGATATTGAACAGTATAACCTAAAATGTAAACTTTATGTTAGCACAATCTTTTAGGCCATTTTATCATTAATAACATATGTATTAAATATTAAAAATATAACTAAATAACTAATGCACTATACCGTGGGTACTTGTGGTAAAGCTTAGTAGGCATGTAAAAAAGGGAATGTCATCCAAAGACGTACAAATATTCATAACTGCTCTGTTCTCATTTTGCAATCAGGTAATTGACCAGCCTTCAGTTTCTGAGCCGTATCATAACATTAGGCTAAAATGCTTGGATAGTAAATAATATAATTCTTCCTCACCTATTTGAGAAAGAGCTTAATGAAATATAATGCTGCTGAGTAATCAAATTAGCAGGCAGCTGTCGCTAGTCAAAAGAGCTATGCTATAAGGTGATTATCACTAATAAGGATAAACACTGTGTATTCTACTGAACCGCTGCCATGCATTGAAAGAATAATTTCCTGTTTCCTAATGAGAGCGTCTTATTAAAGAACTTTGAGTTTAGGAAGATATCACAGTTGAATGAATGGGTGTTCAAATAAAACCCTACATTTCATGTGTATTAAGATTAGAGCTGAAACCTATTAGTATCTTGAAATCAGAGATAAATAAGAATGAGATGATATAAAAAGATGCAAGATCGATAAGTACAGGAAATAATATAGGGCTATTCAAGTGTGAACAATGAAAAAATGAACAGCATGCAAAAACAAATGCCCAAAATGGAGATGCTGCAATTATGGCATGATGAAATACCAAAGGGAATATAGTGTAATCCACAATTACAAAATTAAATCATTTTTCAAGCCATTTCGTAAGTAGACAAATTTTGTAAGTAGGAACCCATTTGACCATATTAACACCCTAATCTCTCCTAATCCCTCCTAATCCCTCCCAGGCCTCAACAAAACTCAGACAATATTTGTATAAATTATAAATATTGTTTAAAACTTAAAACAAATACAAGCTGGATTACAATATTACTGGGTAATAAATGAAACAGTACACAAGGAATTATATTACTGAGTAATAAATGAAACAGTACACAAGGAAAAATGAACAGAGAAATAACGAATAAAAACTACGAGCAGTATACTGTTTGTCGGTTTACCTTTGGTGATGGGAATCTAGACAAGGCTAAGTAAAAACTGCAGGAAAAGGGGGATGGCGATCGGAGGAGGTGACTGTTGTACTGTTGTCTTGGTTTTGTTCAGAAATGCCTTACAACCGCAAGTAGAAATATTTATTTACGTTATTTAAATCAATACGAACTGGAAAAATTTGTAACCATACAGAAAACACAGAATCTGAATTGCTAGACACTAAAGTTGTTCTAATATCTATGCAATATATGATAAGATAACTCCAAATTATGCAACAGTGGGAGGAGGCAGTAAACGGTTGACAGCTGAAAAAATATTATGTATGAAAATGAACACAAACAGTAAAACTGGAATTTCTTTCTCTTTTCTTTTTTCATTTCTGTTTTGCTTTTTAAACTAACAAAAGAAATAGGCCAAAATACGAAAGACCTCTGGGCCTTTGGTACCTAGAAAAATCTTTCATAATTCGCAGCAATATTTTTATGAAAAGACGTTTTGTAACTTCGAAACTTTGTATGTAAAGTCTTTTACAAATATAGGTTCTACTATATATGTATACATACTCAAGGAAGGTATAAAAAGTTCTATTCTGATCAGCTATTAGTACAAAAAACAAGAGAGTATAAAGAAAACTATAGAGTATAACTGAAATCAAAGAGTATAAAGGAAAGCATAGAGTATTAATTAAGGAAAGCATGGAGTATTAAGAAAAGCATAGAGTATTAAGAAAAGCATAGAGTATTAAGAAAAGCATAGAGTATTAAGAAAAGCATAGAGTATTAAGAAAAGCATAGAGTATTAAGAAAAGCATAGAGTATTAAGAAAAGCATAGAGTATAAAATAAGCCATAAAGTATAAAGAGCAGAAACACAGACACTGAATAAAGATACAAAACAAGAGCTAAAAGGTGATTAACAAAACCTCCTGTGGTTATAACATTAAAGTGATTGCTGGACATTGGCCTGAAGAGCCGAGTGAAATGTCAACGTGATATTTGCTAAGTTTGCTTTAAGAATAGCACGGTTGTATGCAAGGCATGAAATCGACTTTTTATTTGAATAAGGCAAATATTTACTTATTCGCGCTAGTTTTTTTACTGTACGTGTTATTCTAAGGAAACATTTTGGATTGAGCCCCCTACCAGACACTGTTTCCCTATATATATTACATCTATCAAGGGCATACAGGTGATATACTAGTGCTGCTTCTAGGTACGTACAAATGGCGCAACATGTAGTTATAGCTGTCATAAGATGCCAGTGGTTAAGCCTAGAACCAAGTGATTGAGTTTATTCTACATGTATATATACATGTAGCATAGGGTGAATTCCTATATTGGCTTTAATATGTTCACGATTAGCAGTCTCTGCCTATAGAAAGTGCAGCGGTTACTGCTATACTATAAGAAAGGAAAAACAAAAGCACTTATTATATATCAATAACCCATTAGAATTGCGTGTCATGATACCTCACCATGACACAGCAAAAATTCAATTGTAAATTGCTGCACACCTTCACCTACCCGGCTCATTAAAATTAGACATCTGACCAATCTGACCCGGGACAGCAGCACATTATATTCATGACGAACAGCCTTCCCTCCCTTCCCTTACAACCCCAGCATATGCTTAGTGTGTATTTTATTGCATGCTCAACATTGCTGAAGTTTCTTATCAGAAAACAAACTGCGTTATATCAATTAGTCTTCTCCATTATACCAAAACAATCCAGTCAAATCAATGTAAGAAATAAGTCCACATAAAACAGACTACCATTGCTATGGAATGCATTGAAGTTAGCACATTATGTTATTAAATTAGATATCAACTGCGTGTAGTTGTTGTCTAAAGTCTCACCAAAATCTTTTCTAGTCATGTCTTGAGAGCCCTATGAGCTACCATAAACAATAAATGATAGTACGTTACAATAAGTGATAGTACGTTACAATAAGTACGTTACACAGCTTAAGGTATAAGTTAAATATTACTATCATAATACTACTGCTCAATAAAACTTATCCAAACAAAAACCTTTTTCTTTAATTTAAAAAACTTAAATATTTGAAAACTTGCCTCAATTAAATGTAATGTTTAAAGAAATTATTGTGCAATACTTCAATATTTCATATAGGAAGCAGCTTCAACATTTCAGGTGTGACGAGCCTGTTCTAAACAAGACCTTGTTTAGAACAGGCTCGTCACATCTGAAATGTTTCCTAGAGCTGAGCAAAAAATATTTTTATTATAGAATCAACAAAATCTTTTATAATATTTTTTTCTCACAAATCATCACAACTTGATTCTCCAAGCAGTTATTGATACACATTAAACTACTAGCTTTCTCAAAATGTTTGAAATACCCTCTTATGGCCATAGCTATGTAGAGTCATGTACATGTAGCATAGGCACTCACTAGGGTTCTACATGCAAATACACCCTAGTTCGGTGCAGAGCCGTATAGCTTCACAGAATCTCACGACCAACAGAAGCGTATATCGGAGCTCACCCGTTTCTAAATAAACATGCTGTGCCCACTATTTCTATATAAGTTATAATGGAGAGGCCGCAACATTAACCAACAAAAATTACTCCCATTGGCAGTCCCTCTAAAAATTGATTGTTGTATCATACACTATTTGAAAGAGGACAAGTTTTCTACAAAAAGTTACTAATAACTTTTTGCAGTTATTAGTAACGTTTTTACAAAAAGTTACTAATAATTTTTTTGTAAAAAGGTAAAATAAACGCAAAAGGAGAGGTATTGATAACGAGGTATGAATATTCTATTAGAAATCAGTGTGTCAATCGGGTTTGTTTGGAAACAAGCGGTTTTGTTTCCAGTTTTGGTTGCGAGACTTTGTGGAGCTATACGAATCTGACAGTACAGAGCTGTAGGGCCTATAGCTTCACAGAGTCTCGCTCGGTTCCAAACAAACAAGCGACGCCCACAATTTTTTTATATAAGTTATAATGGAGAGGCCGCAACACTAACCAACAAAAATTATTGCCATTGGCAGTCACTCTAAAATTGATTGTTGTTTTAGACACAATTTGAAAGAAAACAACATTTCCTACAAGAAACTACTAATAACTTGTTTGTAACAATGTAAAGTGAACGCAAAAAAGTGAGGTATTGAGAGCGAAGTAAGAATACTCCAATAGATATCAGTATGTCGATCAGGTTAGTTTGGAATCAAGCGTTTTTGTTTCTGGTTTTTGTCGCAGGACTCTGTGAAGCTGTACGGCTCTGGTTAGGTGATGTCATGGCATACACATGGAATTTTGTAAAACAACCGAAGATAACTTTTCTCTGCACAAAAGCTCAAATAAAAATAAGTTTTATCTAATAGGAAGCAACGTCTTTGACCAACCTCAGTTGTACAGGTTGCTGTTCTGCTGAGCAGGACCACCACACTCGTGTTAAATACAAAATCGACAAATAGTTTGTGTTTTTAATGTTAACTTATATTGTTTGAAAATTTGCATGCAAATGCTTTGGCTTTGTCTCAAGTTTAGTCAAATCATTTCCTTAGCTCTATTTACAACATGATTTTTCAATGCACCAAAACAGACATACCAAAGTTTGCCAAACAAATTAACAAATGTATCCTTCTTATTCATTTGATATGTGTTTAGCTTGTTTTATGAACTTTTGCAGTTCTATTTGGTTGTGATGAGAATTGCTTACTTTTACCAATGATATACAGCCCCCATGTATATCATTGCTTTTACTTGGTCAGTTGTAGCGTTTTTAAACAGGCCAGAAATAAGGTTTTAGTCTAGTGGCCTTGTATTTAAGACAATAACATAATGCTGGTCTGCACAGAAAATACCAAAACAACACAGGTAAAATATTAAACACGTATTTGTAATTATCACACTTTTATGAAAGCCTTTGCCATAATGCAGAACTCAAGAAAACATACAAAAGCTCCTTCTGTAGAGAGTTCTTTAGATTCATTGATTCAAATCTCTAACACAACTAATTCTTTATTGAAAGTTGTGTGAGAAAAAATTATTTATAATAACCAAACATATAATAAGCATGCCACTATACCTGTTTATAACACACTTAAAATGTATCCTAGTCTCAGGCCAATTCATACCCACTGCGGAGGGTAAGAGCATTTGAAGACGGTTTGTTAGTTAACTAAGCATTCACAATCAACATTAAGCAATCAAGCCAAAAACGGCGTTGTTTAAATGTAGCACAGTTTTCATAGGCAAAATAAGCTCACTCACCAAAATTTGTTTACCGTGGATGAAGCTAGGAAGTGGTCTGGAACAGGTAGGAGGTAACGTTTACGTAACCGGAGACCGAAAACTCGCTAGTCGAAGTAAAGACATAAAGTGGAGTCGCCAAACTATCTTACAAAAAACGGTAGATAACTACATCGCAATGAGCGATCGTGTGAAGCTATGAGTAGGCAACTCCTTTGCTGTGATTTTCACGCGTGTATGTAGGCCTACTTGGGCTCGTTGGATAATTTGAAAGCCCCCATTCAATACCTAGCAGCTGTTGAGTCATTAAAATGTTTTGTTAGGCTTCTAACAAATGACCAGCAAGTAATGCTAACCAGTGTGAAAGTGCAGTTACCAAGCACAATTAAATTGTGTGTGTGTGCGCGTGTGTGCGTGCCTGCATCTACACCACTTATGATTGTCTGACACAAATTCTAGGCTTACCTGTGCATGTTTGATACATATAAATTTGTGTTTTTTATTATTATTAACATTTGCTTTTGTTTCTGATAATTTTATTGTGTGTTGTTAACACGTTATGTTGTTTGGGGACATATAGCATGGTTTCCTGTGACTGCTGTATAATTTATTTGATTATGCTCTTTGCATGACTGCATGACTCATGCATTTCTCATGATTGAGCAATTGGTGTGAAATGCGCATCTCCATTCAGGAATTTTCTAGAAGTTTTGTTTAGGCAGTGCTCTGCAGTAAGAAGCAATCCTAGTTCAGAAGTTATTAATAAAGTTGCTTAATATTTTGGTAAGACACTATATGTAAATAAAACTTAATTATAGATCGACCTTTTTGATCTTATTGACCTGGTGACATAGTGTATGTCAAGGTCATAAAATAAAGTGAAGGAAATATTACTGGCTTGACTGGTAATAGCTCCTAGCCTCTAGTTCAATTTACTTTATTATCAAACTCATGGACCTAGGTCTAAAAACCTGAGACTGGATGAGCTTGAAGTCCCACTAGAAAATAGTTTTACCTACCAACAATTAGAATTTATTACTTTGAGTTGCTATAGTAACCAATACCTTAAAGGTTGACTTGCAACAAAATTCACATTACTGTTATTTGATATGAAAAAATTCACCATGTCTTACTCTGTTGTGTTGTAGGTGCAAAATATGTGGAAAGGTGATTACAAGCTCTTAAAAGCTCAAAAACGAACAGAAAATCGCAACCACGTGAGACCGCCGTAGTTTGGATTCCCTTTTCAAAGCGGCTCAAATGTGATGTAGTTGTGAGAGATGGTTTCTGTTTACACTTTTTTGCAACCTTAATCGTCGAAGTAATTCCACAAATATACTTCACGCATTCAATAAAACTATGTCTATTGTTCTTACGCGTCTGTTTTATCGTCATTGTAATGCTGTCACTTTTAGCACTGATATCTTATAACTTACCGTAAAAAATCATTAAACTTTTTAACCTTAGCTCGAAAGAGTACATATCATTGCCTGATAATCATGACGAGCCTGTTGGTCACCTGTGATAATCGAAAAGTGCTGCAAAAATTATTTGCGAAGTAGTGAGTCACATGATCAAAGAATGACTTGACAATTGAATAATGCCGAAATATAACTGTAAAGTAACGAGCAACTATATTTGATACGGGGTCTTCGGTAAAACCCGAAGTGTTTGTCATAAACTAGTACTACGATAAGTTTTATATTGAGCTTTTTATTGGCCTTTCAATTCACGTGAGAATATACGTGACAAGACGATAACCAAATTTCGTGGTTACATCATCGAAATAAAGAAATTCCAATCTACAGCGGCTTTTTGTTTTTGAGCTTTCAAAAGCTTGTAATCACATTTCCACATGTTTGGCAGTTACAACACCACAGAGTAAGACATGGTGAATCTTTTGATACCAAATAACTGTAATGTGAATTTTGTTGCAAGTCAACCTTCAAAAATATACATTTATCTTACAGCAAACAACACGAATCAATCTATAAACAGCATCAAAACTAGCTGAGACGAATGCATTGATAGGAATTCTCGATGCAGCGACTCAATGAGATACAGTTTTTAGCTTACTTGCCATGGGTCCAATACCCATTGATTACCCTTTTTCCCGCAGTAGTCTGCTTTTGCATTAAAGCTAGCTTTCTAAAGAAGTTTTGCAAAAGATAAGGCCAATATGTTGTAATTATTATTGCGAGATATACTTTGTGAGATATAAGCTCAGTCTAGTTGAGGATTCCTGGCTGACAAGATGTACTTGATTTTTCTGTACTGTGAAATATTATCTTTACTTCTGACTAAGACTGCACTAAGACAAATGAGCAGTGGTAATGAAACATTTACATTATAATTACTGAGAAAAAGACCCAGTTAGAAAATTAGGAATTGTCTGTTCCTGATCCAAGCAAATTCCATTTCAATATAAGTTGTGTTTTACCGGTGTGAGTTCAACTTATGTGGAGCCAGCCAAATGCCCGGCATTGCACGGGTATTAAAAAACAGCTTACAAACTGTGGCAGATAATGTAGTTGCCTGCCACTTGCTATTAGCTTGGCACATTGCCAATTAATACTTTGAGTAGACTACTAACGTATTGCTAAACTTACCAATAAGAGCCGTGAAGGCAAGCTTTAGTAGCGTTGCGTAATCCAGAGTGCTATGAGTATTAAGTCAACATAACGACCCATATTGCCTAATGATCATTTCATCTCAGGAAACTTAATTGGTAAAGATGAACTGGTGAACAGGAGGTTCCGAGATCAAATCCAGAATGATGTGAATCTTTCATTGCTAGATTTTAATAGCTATATCTGAACACACCAAATGACAGACTTTGAGATTTATATATACATGTATATAGATTAAGAACTTAGCCAATACCCGGTCAGGCAACGATTATAATGAATTTGCTAAGATCTGGTCTTGAGGCTCTGGATTGAATGAGTAACACAGGGCTATCCCTCAAACTTTCTGTGTTCACATCATGATCCTTACACAGAAACATGAACTACAGAGACCAGCTTTAAAGGTTGTGTAACAATGATAGCAAAGGTATCAATAGAAAGTACTGTTTGATATTGCAAGTAAGTTAGAAAATTTAGTGGTAAATATGTATGGCTGCACAACCCAAGATGTTTAGTTAACAAAAGGGAGCTAAGTGATCTCTTGGCTATAGACAGAGTATAGACGTAATAGACAGCAGGCAGAGCATATATTCAATAGACAGAGCATAGATACAATAGACAAAGCTTAGATTCAATAAACAGAGCATAGATTCAGTAGACAAAGCTTAGATTCAATAGACAAAGCATAGATTCTATTGACAAAGCATGGATTCAATAGACAGAGCAAAGATTTTATAGGCAGAGCATAGATTCAATAGACAGAGCATAGATTCAATAGACAGAGCATAGATTCAATAGACAAAGCTTAGATCCAATAGACATAGCATAGATTCATTAGACAAAGCTTAGATCTAATAGACAGAGCATAGATTCAATAGGCAGAGCATAGATTCTATAGGCAGAGCATAGATTCTATAGGCAGAGCATAGATTCTATAGGTAGAGCATAGATTCTATAGGCAGAGCATAGATTCAATAGACAGAGCATAGATTCAATAAACAAAGCTTAGATTCTATAGGCAGAGCATAGATTCTATAGGCAGAGCATAGATTCTATAGGTAGAGCATAGATTCTATAGGCAGAGCATAGATTCAATAGACAGAGCATAGATTCAATAGACAAAGCTTAGATTCAATAAACAGATCATAGATTCAGTAGACAGAGCTTAGACTCAATAGACAGAGCATAGATTTTATTGACAAAGCATAGATTCAATAGACAGAGCATAGATTCTATAGGCAGAGCATAGATTCTATAGGCAAAGCATAGACTCTATAGGCAGAGCATAGATTCTATAGACAGAACATACATGTACATTTGTTTTCTCTTTGCTTGATAACTTATTGCCAAGGAGGTGCAAGTGTCTTTATTGATTATGAGGACCTTGAGCCTTATCAGGTGGCATTCAAGAAAAACAATTGAAATTATTGCTTGTACAAACAGCAGTGCAGTCTGAATTTTTCCACACAGACATACTGCCTGTATCACATTCCTGATATTCATCACATGGATTCTACCTACAGGGAAGAATCCATGTGATCATTGAATGATGAATCGATAGTAACTATGACTATATTGGAGCAGCTGTGGCCTGGTCATCTATGTACAGTCCTTGACCTCCGAACTACAGGGTTTTTTGTTCAGTTCCTAAGCATCATTAATTTTGCTGAACTGATAATGCATACTATATATTAATCTCCATGTCCACTCGAGATTCAAGATCTAGAATGTTAAAGTAAAAAATCTGTATTTTTGAAGTTAGTATTTATAAGGTATATAATTTTATGTGTATGCTGTGGATATTTATACACATTTAGTACACTCATTGTCTATAAGTACAAAATGTCTACAAATTGATAAGTTAGTTTTATAATTCAAGCATATTGCAGCTAGGTTTTTTAGCATTACCAGCAAATCTCAAGCTTAAAGCAGGAAAAAACATTTAAAGGAGCCCAAAGCTTCATTTTCAAACTAGTGTACAACTTGACAAACATAGTAGACATAGAGGGTCAAACTGGAGGCACTCACAGACTTGAGCATGTTCAATCTGAAATGTCATAGAAAGCAACAGGGCAACTAGATGTTTGTATTTGTATGATGTGAAACAAACACTAAAGTGTATTTCATAGCATCTGAACTTTTCCTGTACCAAGTCCTTTACAAGCTTCGCACCCTGCAATAAAATGCCAGAAATCCCATGAAGAGAGGATCACAAGGGCGTTGATACGGTCAAAAATAAATAAATACTATTAGAGAACAAACCGGAAAAGTGCATGAGATAAACATAAGGACAATTTTTAGAGAGAAGATTCATATAATCATGTGACTCATATAGTCATGTGACTCATATAGTCATGTGACTCATATAGTCATGTGACTCATATAGTCATGTGACTCATATAGTCATGTGACTCATATAGTCATGCGACTCATATAGTAATTTGACTCATATCGTCATGGGACTCATATAGTCATGTGACTCATGTGGTCATGTGACTATGGAATCTATGCAATATTTCAGATTTGACTTTTTTCGTAAAATAGGAAAATACTAATAAAAAGTTATAATATTTGTAAGTCTCATTAAGTCATCCGTGTTGCAATTTATACAAGGAGGTCACATGGAAAGGTGTGAGCAGAATTGCAGTCTTTTAAACTAATATATACCAATAATAGATAGTAGGGTGAGTCGCATTGAGGGGTGCCCTAAATCTGCTATGCAAGAAGAAAACATTTTTAGAGTTCTCTTAAGGTGCACTTGCACATAAATAGTCTCACCACTATTGGTGAGATTCTAGTGAAACGCAAAAAGGTCATTCACGCCGGCTCTCTTTAGTTTATAAGTCAGTTTTCTTAAAATTGGAGGCCAGTTTTGTGTGCAATTACAATCAAAGAATCAATTTTCTGGTAGACTAAAAATGCTATTACATATTGATGTACATAAATGTACTAAACAAACTATTTCCTGTTGATCTAGTATTTAAAATAAGAACAGTTCTGTGTTATTCACATGGCGCACGCAAGTATAACTTAGCTCTGGTGGATATCATGTGAGATTATGCTAGTTACTAGTGTGATAAGAGCTCTACTACCTGACATGACCTCAGAGCATGATTTGTAGCAACTGTGACAATTACAAGTTTAGATAAAACAAAGATCATACCAATTAATAATCTGGAAGAGGGAGACACACGAATCCCATTTTACTTGTCAAGGTGTAGTCAAACTGCTGAGGTTGCCCTACAAAATCTAGGTTGCTGCATCTCATCCACGGTTTGCTACAACTAAAATTCTCTTGACAGCGCTCGAGAATAGCGACTGTCATGACTGCGCAGAGCGACAGCAATAAGGTAGTTGTCATGCTAATCCTCATCATGCTTGTAGTCAGCGATGCTTGAATATGGCGCTTGCCAGCAGCCGCAGGTGGCCTGAGAGGCCTGAGATAGGGATGGGAGATAACACATGCTGGTCTGTTGACTGCATTATTGTGATTATGAGTAGCAATTAGGCTTGGCAAGTTTTATAGGTAGATCCAGTTGTCTATGGGAGGCGTCCAATGTGAACATTACACGTGTGAAATCAAACACTGATATACTTTAACCAGAGTATTGCACCTTAGCTTCTTGTTGCAAGGAATAAGCTTGTGTTTAGTGTGTGCTGAGGGTAGGTTTAGTGTGTGTTGACGGTGGGTTTAGTGTGTGCTGAGGGTAGGTTTAGTGTGTGCTGACGGTGGGTTTAGTGTGTGCTGAGGGTAGATTTAGTGTGTGCTGAGGGTTGGTTTAGTGTGTGCTGAGGGTAGGTTTAGTGTGTGCTGAGGATAGGTTTAGTGTGTGCTGAGGGTAGGTTTAGTGTGTGCTGAGGGTAGGTTTAGTGTGTGCTGAGGGTAGGTTTAGTGTGTGCTGACGGTAGGTTTAGTGTGTGCTGAGGGTAGATTTAGTGTGTGCTGAGGATAGGTTTAGTGTGTGCTGAGGGTAGGTTTAGTGTGTGCTGACGGTGGGTTTAGTGTGTGCTGAGGGTAGGTTTAGTGTGTGCCGAGGGTAGGTTTAGTGTGTGCTAAGGGTAGGTTTAGTGTGTGCTGGCGGTGGGTTTAGTGTGTGCTGACGGTAGGTTTAGTGTGTGCTGACGGTCGGTTTAGTGTGTACTGAGGGTAGGTTTAAGGGTCTGTTTTTAGGCCAATTAAGTAAAGAAGAAATCTTTGTATGATTGGAATAGTAGTGTATATATTTGTAGTTTTACCACAATTAGAGTAAGATAGAGATAATGCTTTCTGTTAGCGTAGTTAAAAGATCAATGTTGTACCACTATTGCAGCAAATTATGGTGAAGTAGGTACACTACTAGAATAAGAGCTAAAAAAGTCAGTGTTTTACATCACTATATCATTATATTCTATTAATATTCAGGGTGAGAAGAGTTCAACATCTTGTTATTGTTAGAGAACTAAAGTAATCGATACTCTGCCATTATCAAAGTAAAAGATATCTGATTGCTGTGCTTAAGTTAACCAATAACGGAGAGGACATGGCTGGGCATCATCAACCCTCTTATCTAAGTGCAGATTAACCGATAGAGATGTCAGATGTGACAACCATTCTTGGCACAGAGTAATCAGTCAGTTCTAGAGGTGATTCAGTTTCTCCTACGTAGCCTGAGTGGTTCGTCTGCAGCAGTTGATAATTTGAAGTGTGGGGTGTTTCAAGCCGAGTAGCGCTTCCCACACTAAAGGATGTTAAACTGTTGATATTTTTTGTCATAGTTCCTTCTCCAACTTCTTCCGGGTTCCGCAGATGCAGTGATGGTTGTTTTTGCTTCGCTGCCTCATCCAAAGATTTGTCTTGAACATCATCAAGAGATTTGAATCGTTTCCTGTTGCCGTCGGTTGAAAGGTCAGGTGAATAAGGTACGAGTCTAAGAAAGAGAAATGCTTATTAGAGTTTAGCAGTGCTACTCGCTTCAAGATGCTGCTTACTATTAGATGACAAACTGACTGCTGGCTGACAATAGACTTTATGCTAGACTGGTCATCAATATGTCCAACAGATGTTCAGATTGCACAACAGAACAACTATTATAAATATGCCGCTAGCCTACCGACACCTCAAACCTATTTGACAGTAATTGCTTCCAAATGACTTAATACTAACCAACACTCCAGATCTATTCAAATCTATTGAAACAACCGCGTTATGAATGAATTCATCATTTCATTAAATTGTTCCAGAGTTTGAGCCAAACAATTCATTATCAACTACTACTGAGCACATTGGAGATATATCTGTGATATATCTGTGATACATCACAGATATATCTGAGAGATATCACAGATAATCTGTGGTATCCAGTCCTCCGCTCCAGTTTTAAATTGTCCAAAGGTTAACAAAGGTATCACATTTTAAGCAAACGCAATGCATAATCTTGTAGCTATAATTTGTAATCCAATTTCAACAAACTAGGAGTTAAGATCAAAAAATTTACAGAAACCAAAACAAGGAATCTTTAAAGTTAATAGACAACGGCATCTATTACACCTCGTCTGTCAAACCTAATCAACAGACCTAACTTCACCAACATATTCAGGATTGGTAATGACTCTTTTTGCATTTAGCCTCAAGACCTGGATAAAAACAAAACGAACGCTTAGGTTAGCTAAAGATTTTTTAACATTGAAGATGAACTTAGACAAAAATTTAGTAGATATTATCAAAAAGTGTCAGTCTATTACTAAAAAGTGTCAGTCTATTACTAAAAAATGTCAGTATATTGCTAAAAAGTGTCAGTCTGTTACTAAAAAGTGTCAGTCTATTACTAAAAAGTGTCAGTCTATTACTAAAAAGTGTCAGTCCATTACTAAAAAGTGCCAGTCTATTACTAAAAAATGTCAGTATATTGCTAAAAAGTGTCAGTCTGTTACTAAAAAGTGTCAGTCTATTACTAAAAAGTGTCAGTCTATTACTAAAAAGTGTCAGTATATTACTAAAAAGTGTCAGTCTATTACTAAAAAGTGTCAGTCTATTACTATAGTTTGCAGTTGTGATGTTTGAGTTGATCTGACCATGAGGATGTTTCCAGAGGATGTTTCCAGAATAACATCAACAAAACTTGGTTGCGATTAAAATGCTCAGAAGCAAAATATGTGCAAAATGAAGTCACCAGTTGTTATCGCTGCTATTGCGTTCAAGTTGGAGCATTACATCTCTCTATTTCGCTAGTCACTTTACAACTGTAGACGTCATAATCGTACTTTCACTTGATCTGAGTCATTTAATTGCAATAAAGTTTTGTTGATTGCAATCTTGAAACATCCTGGCAGACAGATCACCTTAAACATTATAAACAACTGCAAATGCGCAAAGGATAGAAAAATACCGATACTTTCTGATACAATCCACTAAAACTTTGTGTAGGTTGAGTATTTAGCTCCTTTGTTACCTACAGCTGCATCTTCTCTACCTACAACTGCACATTTTTTACTTACAGTTGCACGTTCTTTACCTACAGCTGCATCTTCTCTACCTACAACTGCACATTTTTTACTTACAGTTGCACGTTCTTTACCTACTGCAGCATCTTCTTTACCTACAGTTGCATCTTCTCTACCTACAACTGCACATTTTCTACCTACAGCTGCACCTTCTTTACCTACATTTGCACCTTCTCTACCTACAGTTGCACCTTTTCTACCCACAGCTGCACCCTCTCTACCTACAGTTGCATCTTCTCTACTTACAGCTGCACCTTCTCTACCTACAGCTGCACCTTTTCTACCTACAGCTACATCTTCTCTACCTACAGCTGAACCTTTTTGGCTTAACAGAAAAATCTTAAGTAATCCTAGATAACAGATTTGATATTTCTATTATACAGTGTAAATCTATACTAAAAAATTAAACTTGCAGGTTGATGGCAAATATGTGTGGCTTGTAAAACTCTTCTATTTGTCTAGTTCAAAAAACCACAATGTTGAATTTACCAACATGGTACATATGTATGGGAATAATAGATAATTATTTATTGGTTATAAATGATATCAGGGTACTTACACGTTAAGGATGATATCAGTGTACTTACCTGTTAAGGATGATAATTTGGTACTTATACACGAGAGGTGAAGTCGATTTGTTAAATCTTAGATATGATGTAGCTCTGCTTACTTGTACATGTTAGAGATGATATAGCTGTACTTACATGTTAATGATAATATCAGTGTAGCTACATGTTAGAAATGATATTAGTGTACCTAAGTGCAAGGGATGAAATTGTGCGTTCACATGTAAGCCATGACACTATTGTACATACAAGTTAGGGCTGATATCACTGTACTTATGTGTTAAAGATGATAACACTGTACTTATGTGTTAGAGATTATACCACTGTACTTATGTTTTAGAGATGATATCACTGTATTTATGTGTTAGAAATGATATCACTGTACTTATGTGTTAGAGATGATATCACTGTACTTATGTGTTAGAGATGATATCACTGTACTTACGTGTTAGAGATGATATCACTGTACTTATGTGTTAGAGTTGATATCCCTGTACTTATGTGTTAGAGTTGATATCCCTGTACTTATGTGTTAGAGATGATGTTACTGTACTTATGTGTTAGAGATGATATCACTGTACTTACGTGTTAGAGATGATATCACTGTACTTATGTGTTAGAGTTGATATCCCTGTACTTATGTGTTAGAGATGATGTTACTGTACTTATGTGTTAGAGATGATATCACTGTACTTATGTGTTAGAGATGATATCACTGTATTTATGTGTTAGAAATGATATCACTGTACTTATGTGTTAGAGATGATATCACTGTACTTATGTTTTAGAGATGATATCACTGTATTTATGTGTTAGAAATGATATCACTGTACTTATGTGTTAGAGATGATATCACTGTACTTATGTGTTAGAGATGATATCACTGTACTTACGTGTTAGAGATGATATCACTGTACTTATGTGTTAGAGTTGATATCCCTGTACTTATGTGTTAGAGTTGATATCCCTGTACTTATGTGTTAGAGATGATGTTACTGTACTTATGTGTTAGAGATGATATCACTGTACTTACGTGTTAGAGATGATATCACTGTACTTATGTGTTAGAGTTGATATCCCTGTACTTATGTGTTAGAGATGATGTTACTGTACTTATGTGTTAGAGATGATATCACTGTACTTATGTGTTAGAGATGATATCACTGTATTTATGTGTTAGAAATGATATCACTGTACTTATGTGTTAGAGATGATATCACTGTACTTATGTGTTAGAGATGATATCACTGTACTTACGTGTTAGAGATGATATCACTGTACTTATGTGTTAGAGATGATATCACTGTACTTGTACTTATGTAATAGTGCAATAGAACTGTAATATATCAGATACAGAGTAATTGTACTTGCATGTATATATTCAACATGATTTTATGTTACTTACGCATTAGAACCATTATTTCTGTTATTCTGTGTTGTTTTTGTCTTGTAGATAGCCACTCCAACTAGCAGGGTGACAATGCCAATCGCACCGAACATAGGCCAGTATGTGTCACCAACTCCAACTAGCAATTGTGATGTAATCAATTAATATATAAAAGCCAATGTACGTCAAAATTAGTGCTGGTCATTTACACTTGTGAAATATTCACGTAAACTCTGAAGTATACAGAAGAAATACTTAGCTCAAGTGAGAACAAATCTTCAACAAAACTGAGTGTGAAACAAAACACGAGTGTCATCAGGAGAGTTACATTTCACCAGAAATTTGCTGCCTGTTTTGTTCGATTCGCTGATTCATTCAATAATAGCTCAAGCTATATTTTGCACAAGAATGAACATCATTACCTTTCCATACAAAAATTGGCCCCATTAACACAGTTATAGTTTCAACAGATTGAAAAGTAAAAGAATATATAACCTACTAATCATACAATTCTCTCTTAACAAATTCATGGAACCTAGCAATGCCTGACTGCCACACTTAACACATTCATCGGTTTCACTCAAGAAAACTTTCTCACAAATATTTGTTTTAGGTTTTGCTAGAGGTTCATTTTAATGTGACAATAAGACTGGATTTTCTAACACAATAATTACCACATAGCTTATAATTCACTAGTTCCATTAGTTTGTCAATAAATTTTGCTTACTCTACTGGTAGAACTTGAATTGGTCCGTAGGTTCTATACTGCATATACTATGTAATAAAAAAACAGACAGATACCAAAAAAGTCATACAAGTCATACAGTCAGAGAGATGGACACCAAAGAAGTCACACAAGTAGAGGCTTTGAAAGACACACAGATAAACAAACAGACAGATGAGCAGACAGATGCACATAAGAGCACAGAAATGCAGACTGATGCCAACAGACATACCTACAAACAAAGTGACAAACATGGTTAACCCCACCTACAAACCAAACCACTACTCACGCTGCTTTAACGGAGAAATTAGTTTGGAGTAGACCAGCTGGCTGCTTGTACAGAACCCCGTACTAAGGTCTATTCTTTCATCATCATAGCATAAACAGTACGGACCTCTTCCTGAATAGACAAACTTATTGCTGAGAGGGTAAGTCTCATCTCGGCAGACCAAGTCCTCTGAAATAGCTGCACAGTCTTCTTGGTTGAAGCAAGTTACTGTAAAAGTTCACACAGTGACATCTTTATCACCATAGTAACATGCCTGATTTTAATGAGTTTCAGATTCTGGAACAACAATTTATCACCTCCTCAGCTGTTTAAGACACCATCAAAGCATGTAGATTATGAGGCTACATTGTTCACTACACTGATGCTAGTATTATTGAGGGCATAGCCTGTGGGTCTACTGAACATTGGGGTTAGCAAAATATATCTTAACTATTTGTGAGTGTTTACTCTTATTAGGAAAATAAAAAAGCTTGGCTAGAGAAGAAGAGGTCAACATATTTTCTGAGCAAAGAATGACAGAGTGCAGCTACTGGTTTGATTGGATAGAAAAAGAGTAAGACAGACATGAACAGCGTTTGGTTTGACGTAAAGAACATACAAGTATTATCAAAGAGTTTGAACTCAAGTTCACTGAATCAGCTTTCAGGACGCAGAGTACTCAGGCTCATTTTTAATTATTTGTCACTATTATATTTAGCTGCATAAATATTTCTCTCTAAATGTATTAGATATGAAACAATAATATGTTTTGATAAGTCTTTGTTGAGGACATCTGCTATAGCTGATGGTAAAGCATATTCATCATTTAGTATACAGGTAGGAAGTTTCAGTCTGCGTGACTATGTACCTATGTGTGTGTACAAATTTTCCAAAGCTCATATCCACTCTGCTATCAACTCTCATATCATATTCATACCAACTCTCATATCATACTCTCCATATCATACTCTCCATATCATATGCTTCATATAAACTCTCATATCATACTGTCGATATCAAGTCTCATATCATACTCTCCATATCATCTATCATATCCTACTCGTAGCAACTCTGTTATCATATTTATGTGAACTTTCATATCATAGCCATATCAACTTTAATTTTTATAAATCTTTTGTAAAATGCAAGTGCTATAACATAAAAGTTAAATTGTCTCATAACAAAACACAACAGGTACGCAAAAGCTTCAAGCATACACTTGTTCATCTATGTACAATTCGTATTCAAATGAACATTGAACAGCACTAAACTTTAGTCAAAAAGAAGCAACTCCAACACACTGATGGTTGTTCAACCAGAGTTTTTAAATTACATTAGTAGTTTTAGTATTTTTGTAGACTATCATAGAATTCTCATGCCATAACAGATGACACAGGTGTATCTTCTCGATAAACTTTAGAAATACTTTGCTGTGTTCTGTGTAAGCACTAGGTTTGTCTCTTAACTAC
The DNA here is from genome assembly GCF_963576615.1 of Watersipora subatra. Lineage (NCBI taxonomy): Eukaryota > Metazoa > Bryozoa > Gymnolaemata > Cheilostomatida > Watersiporidae > Watersipora > Watersipora subatra. The sequence continues at coordinate 1,588,749 of NC_088709.1, read as the reverse complement.
TAAAGTCTGAGGCTTACAAGAGGGTCATACTGCTAAAACTACAGCAAGTACAATTGTCGCTAATGGTTTTATTGTGTAAAGTAATGGTTGGATCCTGTGCCTAACGTCAATCTGATATTGCATGAAGTTACATGAAGCTACCAACTCAAATCCTACAAACGTATTTTATGAGAAGGGGGAAATTATGTTCCTAGATAGAACAACAGAACTTGAAATCGTGGTCTGCTGAACTTGATGGCAATCAACTGATAGAACCTATAAGTGTAGTGCAATATACAAAAACATTCTCTAAAAATTTGTTATACTCTTTTGATCTTTGTTAATTTTTTTTCTTTTATGTCAATAAATTAACATTTAAACCCTGACAAGCTTGAATCCTTTATACTATTGTACTTACCTAATCCAGCTTCACACATTCCTTCATTTCTCACAGTTCCCTTTCTGCAGGTACACAGACTGTTTCTGCACTGTTCATTCTCAGCGCAGCTTGAGCTGTTAGCACATCTGATGTCAGTCAACAGCTGGACTCTCAAAGGCAAACTGTCTAAAAGACCAGTACTATTGAGTCTCTATGTTTATTTTAAGTAAGCTACATGTCAGACGGTGCAAGCAGAAGGCCATAGAAATATCTACCTTGACAAAAGTTCAATCAAGTTAAACTCGCAGAGTTAGTGTATTATTATATTTGATTTGCGTATCAAAACCATCTTATGCTGAACAGATATTCTTACAATGATGTGTTGCATTTTGTTTAGTTTGCTCACCAGTTGGTAAATAAAACAAACATAAATACTTCAGGCAGCTACAAAAGGAAATAAAGCAAATCAGTAATATAATACTATGTAGAAAGTTAAGTATAAAAAGCAAACAAAATGTAAAAAACAAGACAATAAAATAATAATCATTAAAAAGAAGTTTTGTGTTGTAACCTTGTCTTAACGGTTAAGTCTTAACAGTTAAGTCTTAACAGTTAAGACAGACGAACGGTGGAGTAACTTTGATGATTTAGAAAATGGTTGGTGCTTAGGTAGAGGTGACTAGTTGAGGTGGCAATAATGATAGGAAGTTAGTTCAAGTGTAAACTAGCATAGATTATGCATAGCGTTTTGTTGGTATAAAGGAGTTTGTTAGTTTTATTTTTAATCATCACAGAGTCTCCACTTTTACTAGTTTTAAACTTGCTTTTCTTGGCATAGCTTTGGCTATCATCCTTGGAATAGCTATTGGATGTCTTTAGACAGTCATTGAAGACTTTAGTCAAAGGTGTTTACTCGTATCATTTGTTTGTTGCTTTACCTTCATAAAAAGCATTACCTTTTTCCTTCTCAGACTACTACTATCACTCACACTAGCTTTTTTAGAAGCCAGGAATTTGAAGCTAAAGTTGTAGGTTTGAAGTGCTGCTTAATACTAAATGAGCATCTCAAAAACAAGCCATTTAATGAATTCACAATGTTTCTAGAAACTGGATGTTGTATGTTGAATATTACTTTGTATGTTGAGACAAACATTTTTACAATATGGCCTTATCATGAGTCCAGTTTGAATTGCACGTGCAGTTCAAGCATGCTTGTTTTAAATGCAAAATGATACATTATACATTGAACTAGGTTACATTATATTAGTTGTATTTGAATACAGTTTACAGTTTACTGATGATATGGAAATACAGTTTGCATTATGCTGGTGACAAGTAGCAGTGAAAAAGGGAGAGAGGGAGAGAGGGAGAGAGGGAGAGAAGGAGAGAGGGAGAGAAGGAGAGAGGGAGAGAAGGAGAGAGGGAGAGAGGGAGAGAGGAAAAGAGGGAAAGAGGGAGAGAGTAAGAGGGAGAGAGAGAAAGAGAGATGGAGAGAGAGAAGGAGAGAGAGAGAGAGCGAGAGGGCGGGAGAGAAAGAAGGAGAGAGAGAGAGAGAGAGAGCGAGAGAGAGAGAGAGAGAGGGAAAGAGGCAGAGAGGGAAAGAGGGAGAAAGGGAGAGAGGCAGAGAGGGAGAGAGGGAAAGACAGAGAGAGGGAGAGAGGGAGAGAGGGAGAGAGGGAGAGAGGGAGAGAGGGAGAGAGGGAGAGAGGGAGAGAGGGAGAGAGGGAGAGAGGGAGAGAGGGAGAGAGGGAGAGAGGGAGAGAGGGAGAGAGGGAGAGAGGGAGAGAGGGAGAGAGGGAGAGAGGGAGAGAGGGAGAGAGGGAGAGAGGGAGAGAGGGAGAGAGGGAGAGAGGGAGAGAGGGAGAGAGGGAGAGAGGGAGAGAGGGAGAGAGGGAGAGAGGGAGAGAGGGAGAGAGGGAGAGAGGGAGAGAGGGAGAGAGGGAGAGAGGGAGAGAGGGAGAGAGGGAGAGAGGGAGAGAGGGAGAGAGGGAGAGAGGGAGAGAGGGAGAGAGGGAGAGAGGGAGAGAGGGAGAGAGGGAGAGAGGGAGAGAGGGAGAGGCAGAGAGATGGAGAGGCAGAAAATCAAAAAGGCGGAGAGGCGGAGAGGCGGAGAGGCGGAGAGGCGGAGAGGCGGAGAGGCGGAGAGGCGGAGAGGCGGAGAGGCGGAGAGGCGGAGAGGCGGAGAGGCGGAGAGGCGGAGAGGCGGAGAGGCGGAGAGGCGGAGAGGCGGAGAGGCGGAGAGGCGGAGAGGCGGAGAGGCGGAGAGGCGGAGAGGCGGAGGGAGAGAGATGAAGAGAGAGAGAGAGAGAGAGAAAGATGAAGAGAGAGAGGGAGGGAGAGAGAGAAGGAGAAGAAGAGAGGGAGAGGGAGAGATATCACCAGCATTTACTCTGAATATATTTAAAAGTTACAACTCTTGATTAAGCTGCAGCAGTTTAAAGCTCTCAGTTTTCTGAGGTTTACATTTTGGAGAACACTTATTGTTGCAAACAATGATGTAAGAGTGTGCAACTCATCATATGGTGCGGAAAGCAATAGTAGCAAGTAAAGTGGAAGCCTTACCCTCACATCTGATTCTTTTACCTGTCAGCAAACACCTTTGGTAGGGGCAGACATCTGGTTTACATTTAGCTGTTAAAAAGAGAGTTTAACGTAAACTGTTTCACAACAAATGAGCTCTGTACTAGTGTGAGGTAGATACTGACAACTAAAAGATAGAATAATCTCAGTTCTATTTTGCCAAAAAATGATACATTTGGCACAATATAAATAATTATAACAACACTGATAGTAGAATAAAATTTTTTTTATGATATTAAAAGGCTTATGGTATAACTGAGCCATGCCATAGATACATTGACCAACCTGGTGTGGTGCAGTCAACTCCGATCCAATCATTTTCACATAGGCATATTCCTTTCTCTTCCAGGCAAATTGCATTATTGCCACAAATGGATATCGCTGCTCCACAAGCAGTTGATGAAAGACTGCAGTCTTCGTAGCCGTAACCAGCTTTGCAGACACACTTAGATGAGCTCGCATCAAAGATTTCATTAAACTTGCAAACGCTCCTCGAAACTGTAGAAGATGAAAAGCAATTTCAACAAATTAAGTGGCTTTATATTGCAACGTCATTCATAGGTTATCTTGTGTGTACCTCACCACACACAAAGCATATCTTTAATAGTGAAACCACATACATATAACATATAGAATCTCTGATGATTTGTTCAGATTGGTTGTTAGTTTTAACACATCTCTTTCAAATCTTGAGTCATTGTGTTGGGATAGATTTGCTATTGCCAGGTGCAGATTGGTCAACCCTACAAAAGAAGGTAAATACAATGCTCGCTTGGTTTTATACAACAATATTTATGTGAGTTTTGTTATTCAAAAAATTACCAAAACTTGAGAACTTGTAAGATCAATATTATCCCACGACCAAACACGAGCGAAGCAATTGTTTGGGAGCTTTATGATAAATGCATATGTGCACACAACTCACGAAAATTATTCATCATCGGCTGTACCCAAACCCTTCTACCCAAATCCCATCCAAGAATTTAACCATTTTTGTCTGGAGTCGTTCAAGTATAATAATGATACAAAACACATATAAACCTATTTAAATGTGTTACCAAGTCTTTGAAAATTGTAGACAGTATCCTAAAACTTACTCATCCGATTGGATTATACATAAATAGAAAGGTTAACTTGGCCTAAAATCGCCATTAAAACCTGACAAGCTTTTTTATTAAAATTAAGACCGGCCATTAAAACGCCCATAGAGCTGTGCGACAGATGGTAGAACTATAAAGCCGTGTGCATTTCACGAAAAAAACATGCACATTTCACCAGTCTATAGCACTGTCCAATTGCTGTAGGTTTCTGTAATAAATGTAGAAGTACTGAAAAGTACTCGTTTCTTTTTTGCCGATTCTGCCGGACTCTGACATTTTGGACACTTATAAAATGAGTACTTTAGTATTCCAACTGATGTCCAAAGCAATGAAAGTAAAGGAAATGATGATGATATTTTTCTAACAATTCTTATAAGATTGTTACAATATTTAGTTGTAAGAATAATTATTCGATTTTATAAGATTATTATAAGATTTAATTATAAGAATAATCATTTGAATTTACAAGATCGAAATATATAGTGACCGATGGTGTGCAATATGTTACTGTTATTATTTTTCTAAAGATTTTGTTGATGATACTACGGCTGTGCCCAATATCGCGGTACTGTCAAGCCATTTTTAATATCTGCAAAATTAAGTAATAGGCCTACATTTTCTTATAGATATACATCTATTTCTATGACAACCAGCTAAAATCCGTTTAGATTTTGAAATTCAGCATGATTTTTTAGATATAAATACCAAAATCTAAATCAATATCACAACTTCTTGATATTGGTTGCTATGACGTTTTAAAATGTAAACAAAATTGTGCATTGGTTTTCGTTTCTCAAACTTTAACACCAGTTTTTTCAGAACTATGTTTTTGCACTACTGGTAAACATGCATTCAGTTTATTGACTCTAAAATCTGCTGTAATTAAGCTGGAATCAAATTTTTTTCTTCGAAATAATTGAGAATTTTTTCCTTCTGCTAGTGTTGATACCTTTAAATCTTGCACACCCGACTTAACCATGGTTTCTGTGACATGACCCATTTCTTTATTTTGCTCCAGTTTGCAGAAATCTTCCAGACACGTATGAATGCTAATGCTTGCTTTCTGTTATAGATACTGTCAAAACCATTCTACATTCAACACAACCAACTTTCAAACTGTGTATATTACACAGCAGCTTGCCATGTAACTTCTAATATTGCATTTCTCCTATTGCAGGGGAGAGGTATAAATAAACATATAATCTTTTCCTCTCATTATTGCTGTTTGTTGTACATAATAACACCCAGTACATTACAGCTACTATTGCAGCTACCATTGCAGTTCTCCTATTGCACTGCAGTGCCATTTGACTACTAACATTGCATTTCTCAACCAGCAGTACCCTTTCTTTTTCCATTATCACTTTGGTCGTAGGCTGTATGACAGGGGAATTTCTAATTTATTACATTGAGCTTATAAAGTAGTATTAGGTAACCTATGAGCTCTATTAGGTATTATTAGGTAACCTATAAGATCTATCAGGTACTATTAGGTAACCTATAAGATCTATCAAGTATTATTAGGTAACCTATAAGATCTATCAGGTATTATTAGGCAACCTATAAGATCTATCAGGTATTAGTAGGTAACCTATAAGATCTATCAGCTATTATTAGGTAATTTTTAAGATCTATCAGATATTATTAGGTAACCTTTGAGAGGTATTAAACACAAAAAGCATAAATTTGAAAGTTGTAAAAAACCTCTAAAGTATTGACAACTTTATGTGCTTTTTTTGCTTTCACTCTACGTCTTTGCAGTTTCAGTTATTTTGAATACCATTTTATGTTATCAAAATTCAAATCCCTTTTTGCAATATCTACACATTTTTTATAGATTGAAAGCACTTACATGATTACATTAGCTTTTGTAAAACTCACTTTAAAAACAGCAAGCTAATGTCAATTTTGTTATTGAAGTTCTATACTGAATTCCCTTGTTACAAACTGGTCATAAGAAGCTGATGTTTTTAGTAAATCATGACTTTAATCTATTTTTTAAGGAGTTGTTGATTTTGATAATTCATTTCTTTTAATTGGCAGTTGCTCAATCTCATAAGCAGGTTAGAATGGAAGGAGCTAAGAAGAAGAGATTAAAGAGGAGCTAAGAAGAAAAGGGGAAGGAGGAGCTAAGAAAAGAGATAAAGGAGGAGCTAAGAAAAGAGAGAAAGGAGGAGCTAAGAAGAGGAGAGGAAGGAGGAGCTAAGAAGAAAAGAGGAAGGAGGAGCTAAGAAAAGAGAGGAAGGAGGAGCTAAGAAGAGGAGATTAAGGAGGAGCTAAAAATAAAAGAGGAAGGAGGAACTAAGAAAAAGAGAGGAAGGAGGAGCTAAGAAGAAGAGAGAAAGGAGGAGCTAAGAAAAAGAGAGGAAGGAGGAGCTAAGAAGAAGAGAGAAAGGAGGAGCTAAGAAAAAGAGAAGAAGGAGGAGTTAAGAAGAAAAAAGGAAGAAGGAGCTAAGAAGAAGAGAGGGAGGAGGAGCTAAAAAAAGAGAGGAAGGAGGAGCTAAGTAGAAGAGAGGAAGGAGGAGCTAAGAAGAAGAGAGGAAGGAGAAGCTAACTAAAAGAGAGGAAGGAGGAGCTAAGAAGAAAAGAGGAAGGAGAAGCTAAGTAGAAGAGAGGAAGGAGAAGCTAAGAAAAAGAGAGGAAGGAGGAGCTAAGAAGAAGAGAAGAAGGAGAAGCTAAGTAGAAGAGAGGAAGGAGGAGATAAGAAGAAAAGAAGGAACAGAAAGTTAAGAGCAATGGTAACTAGCAGACGAGTAAGACTAATAAGTTATAAAAAGGAGGAGGTTGATGGCAGCGGCGCTTGGCTATGGTGATGGTAAGATAAAAAAAATGTCTCTGGATCCAGTTTAAGTTTTTGCTTTTAACCCTCCTAGTATGAAGCGAGTGTCAAGAGATCAATTTTACACATGATGCAGCTGTATGTATATCTCACTCATCTCTGGAGATCTTTCTAGAGTCTCTCTAGAATTTTTAATGGCAGTTTTGACAGATAAAAAATTGAATACATCAACGAGAGATCCAATTCTATTTAAAATTTGGTAGTCAAAAGTAAAAGGTCCATATTAATTCATTGAAAATAAAAAGTAGCGCACCGACCGCAATTTTTGAGCACCTGAGACAAACCTGTTTGGTGACGTACCAGTTTTCCAGATGTTGTTAAGGGTGTCCCTTGAGATATTTCCCTTTCCCTGAGCACTCAAGGCTTGTGGAGCTGATAGCCCCCAAATACTATGACCAGACTATCCACTATACAATTGCTGGATCATCAATAGATGCTATGGTCAAACTATCTAACAAGCTTGCTTTCATCAGAGATTTTACGAGTAGTAATGAGCTTTCACACGTACAGGCCATCCTCAACTTACTACCAACAGGCTGTAAGTTACCAACATGTTGTAAGTTACCAGCAGGTTGTAAGTTACCAACAGATTGTAAGTTACCAGCAGGTTGTAAGTTACCAACAGGTTGTAAGTTGAACATTAAGTATATTATTTACACCGCTGTTCAAGTATATTTTATACTGTAGGCTATTATATATGTTATGTTTTTAATACTGAATAAAAGCTTATGATCTTTAGGTTATATAGTATAGTATGTTTAAAGCTGTTTATAACGTAATTTTATCAGACTTTTTCAAAGAAATGTAGCCGTAGCCAGCTTTGCAGACACACTTTGATAAGTTCGCATCAAATATTTCATTAAATTTGCAGACACTCCTTGAAACTGTAGCAGAATGGAAAACAATTTCAACAGATTAAGTGGTTTGATGTTGCAATGATATTCAAAGGTTACCTTCTGTGTACATCACCATACAACAAGCATATCTTGGCTGTATTATAGTGAAACAACGTACATATAACCATTTACCATTTATTGTCATTTAGCATGTGGTTCAAATATGTACTGACAAAATCCTATCACTTTTGAGCTGTTTTGTTTTATAATGTTTTTAGACATCTTGATGGAGTTTGTAGGGCTACAGAAATATTCATTTGAGACGCGCACTTGTTTACATCTTTCAGCTAATCTATTAAAACATGAGCTAAGTCAAGATTTAAATGCCAGTACCTACACCCTCATGCCAAGATACAGCTTATATACAAACTTACAAACCTCTGAAATGAATAATCAGTAGACAGATAATGAGGCAGCCGTGAGCATGCATTATTAGTAGTGTCTACAGCCAAGGTATGGCTTTACAACATACAATAGCATTGCTCACATTCCATTAATTGGAGTTCTACCATTTGATCAGAAACGCTAAAGAATAACAAGAGAACCGTATAAGGAAGCCAAGTTTGTTTACTGACCTAAACCGTCTAAAAAAATTAATAGCCTGAGCTGCAACCCAAATTTGTATAGCTCTTGTCACTTGTCAGTAGCTAGTGTAACTTGTCAGTAGCTAGTGTCACTTGTCAGCAACTAGTGTCACTTGTCAGTAGCTTGTGTCACTCGTCAGTAGCTAGTGTCACTTGTCAGTGACTAGCACCAAGTGTCAGTAGCTAGTGTTACTTGTCAGTAGCTTGCGTCACTTTCCAGTAGCTAGTGTCACTTGTCAGTGACGAGCATCACTCATCATTAGCTAATGTCACTTGTTACTCCCTAGTGTCACTTGACAATTGCTAGAGACACTTGTCGGTCAGTTTAGGAGCTGTAGTAGAAGAAGTAGTATGCCTAAAGTTTTGTTTCTATCAGATGGCTGTTCTAGCCGCAAGAAGGATCTCTCAATTTCTGTTAAAAGTAATGTCTGCTTTAGTTATAATTTATCTGTTTTAATGAGAGCTCAAAAGCAATTAGCATGCAATGGTAAAATTGAGCTTACAAAATACATGTAGCCTGAGATCAATTGTACATTATTTACAGAATAAAAGCTCCTTTCCACAAAAATATAATACATAAAATGACCTGTACAAAGATTACGATGTGTAAGATCATGCACATGATGAATATTCAACAATCATTTGCAAAAATAATGGAAAATCTAGAGTGACATAATGTGAAAGAGAAGCACAATCTATGAACCGATTTTCTCAGCTTGTTGGTGAACTTAGTCGATAGTTAGTTATTATACACTTAGGATATGGTGTCATAGAAAACTGGTTATACGTTATGATGCTAAAACTGTCAAGGTAGTATTTCTAAATCAACATCTACCCCATTTCTCACTTTTATAGTTTTCCAGCAATACCTGAATACCAGCTCTAACAATACATTGCATTATTCCTAATGAGTATCATGATATCAATCAATATACTAGGATATATTTATGTAGATATATCTACATAATCTTGGGGGATATATTCCCCCAAGATGTGTGTCACAACTCAAATACCACTTCAGTGCTGGTTACAGTAGTTGCCTTTTGATCATCAGGTAAAAATTGGTGAGGAGTAACACTAAGAAAGTTATGAGATTCAACACTAGGAGTGTTACATTCAGGAGGAAAAAAAACAGTGTGGTCATTGGATGTCAAATCAGTGTGCTTGAGCTCATCCGTGGTTTCATCTACACCGACATTGCTAACACGGTGTTTGTTTATCGCTGAGCTTGTAGAATGCTGACGGACTGGAAACTCTTCCTTGCATGGACCTGCATTGTTATTTAGACAATCTGTTTCTTCAAAAACTGCAAGTGAAACACCTGGCTCTGTTTTTTCACAGATATCTGGCAATGTTGAAGTCTGAGAGCTAGTCATCTCACTGAAGGCAGGTGTAGAGGCTGTCACACGTAGAGAGTCAGCTACTTCAAGAATTTTACAGTTTTTGAGAATGTTATTAGAATCGGTGAAATTAAAAAGTTCTTTGAATGATTCTTGTCGTTTTGGCAGCGAATTGCTTTCTGCGTCTCGTACCTTCTGACTGGCTTCCTTTATGTTCTTTATCCACCCTTGCTGAAATATACAGCTGACAAGGTTTTGCTACCATAATAAACTAATTAGGTCATACCAAAGCTAACTAGGTCATACCAAAGCATAAGTCATAAAGGAGATCTAGCGCATTGATTGAAAAGAAAATAAACCAGGAACCTTTACGTCATATTTTTATCTATACAGAAACTGCATTTAGAGTTGCCTCTCATACTCTGTATGTATTCAAATCTGACAATGCAAGCTTCCTGATGGTTGCATTGTAATATGACACGCTGTGAGTGACCGACAGCTGTGCTAGATAGACTTGAATTAGAGTTGATAACAACACCTCTACAACTATATATATTTGCATATTTTGTTTTTAGCTAATATTAGATTAACTTAAGTAAAGTTTGACGATTATTTAGTGACCTATGATACGCCGGTAACTGTATAACATTGTCCATCATACCGAGAAGGTAGTGATTACCTTGTCTAATAAGAGACTCTATTAGGTAGTGATTACTTTGTCTAATGAAACACTCTTACCTTGCCTAGTGATGTGTTGGACTGTAGAACTCGTGCTGATATCATCTGGTGAAATTTGTTTGTTTGGAGCAGAAGGAAGGCGTGTTTTAGACCAAGAGAGGCAGACTCATCATCACTGAAGCTATGAGCGGTTAGTTCCTCGACAGGCATTGGCTGTCCTATAACCTTATAATAGTCCGTTTTTTGCTCAGGAGACGTCAACCTCTGTAGCATATTTACACAGACATTTGTAATGTCTAGAACTGAGACTAGCGTTATGTAAATTATTTAGAACTCAGAATGTTCTACCAAAACACTCAAACACTTGCCATTGCTATAAGAGATAAATGCTCTTAGCAGCTATATACATTTTGTATAAGTAGTCTTTGACTGATCTGCTAGTCTTTTGCCATCTGAACCTAGCCCTACATCTCTATGTAAAACAGACATACATGCTCCATCTTTAGTCTCTTTGAAAACAATTTACGCAAGAAAATACATGAAAACTATTTTGAAACTTGTAAATAGATGTTTATAGGAACTGAAGTTATTGTCACTAGAAGAAAATTTAAAAATAAGTATTCTCTGATGTTAGTTTTGTTTAAAATTAGTTAGTGCAGCTTTAGCAGTATTAAACACACAGCCTCAGGCTTTTTAATTCACTCTCCTTTGTCATAGGCAAACTGTTCAACTATATGTGACTTACACGCTCATATATGAATTATTGAATGCATAAGTTGTCATATTACTATGTTTGTTTATTGCTGGTCATGCAGCTAAACAAATCTGAAATAATTAGCTCTAGTTGGTTCAGTTCTATGTGTACTGAAGTTGCAAATGCTGTGTCTTCAGGGTATTAGCATATGCCAGAGTGTACTATGAATATTATTGTTTGGTAATACTGTATATACCAATGTGTATACTGTAATACAATAGTAGAGGTATCTTTAGCCTAGTTCATGTAAACTCTTAATTCTTTTATCAGGAGAAGTCACTATAGTAGCTTCTATTGTTCATTTAACCGCAAAGCGGTTATAGCGATAGTGACAATGTTTTGGCAGCATTTAATTTCCCCGAAGCTAAAAAGGTAAAGAAAAAACTTAGTTTGAACTCTTACATTTATCCTATTTTTAGCAAGTTCCCGTTTCAGCTTTGTTAGAAGAAGCATGTCACTGAATAAAAAGGCTCGTAGAGAAGTTGTCCTCTCTTCTTCAGTAAGCAAAAGTTGCCCTTCATGCACTATCTCTCTTACATGATCAGCAAGAACCGTGCGATTTCTATAAGTCATGCTTTTCACCAAGCCCTTTAAAGACTACAAAAAACAGCATCAAATGTTGGCAAACAAGAATTCAATCAAAGGCAGATAGGAAATTCCTCTAAAATATTAATAGGTAAGATAGCATCACGCAAAACCAAAATAGATCATATGGTCATTTTTTATCTTGCAGCTACATTTCTAGCAACTGGTGACAGTCAGTGAAAAGCAATATGTCCGACACTACGACGTGTAGTTCTTTCCCTATTAGTTTCCCAATTGCAGTACTGCTCCTGATTTTGTGAATAACTTTATGTTTTAGAGGTGCTGCCAGACTCCTCTGCATACTGAAGAGAAACTGCCACAAGTTTTCAAAGAAGCAACAAGTTTTTTTCAACTAGTGGTTCCTGGTTGCAGTCCACAGATACAATATATGGAACAATAAATCTCATGGTAAGTCTGATGACTAGGTTTAGATTATTTTAATTTAATTTTGTTCAGACTTAGCAGCTGTCTCATCTTGAACATGAGGACTAAATCACTGAATTTATAGCTGCTCATTCTCTATGCCGCTCTCAAACACACTCTATACAGAGCCGTAAAATAGGGTGCAAGATTAGTAATACGCCTCTAACTTTAAAGACTTATAAAAGAGAAACATCAACTATGAGCATTTAAAGAAGATCAAACCTCAGGAAGACAAAGCTTAGCTGGGCTGATGTCAACCAGGGACGGCCATAACAGCTGCTTGTCAATCTCTTTCACTCTCTCAAATGTTTTCTGCCACTCCATTTTGTCATCGAGCGATCCTGCAGCAGTTGTTGGACAATTTATCTCGACAGTACCGAAATGAGACTCACTTGAGTTTTCTATCTATTTGGAACACGAGTCTTAATTGGGAGCTTGTTTTAAAAACTTCAACCGGAGAATGTTTAACATTCCTACCTTCTCATTAAAACGTTTGAGAATTATGGCTAGGAATTGTCTATCATTAACTTAGGACTATAAATTTTCAGCAGGTTAATGAAGAAGCTGATGTAATAAAATGCTGTAAACATAACAAGCAGGCAGAGCTCGGCTGAAGCCACAGCTTTGCTGACCTGGAGATATGAACCACAAGATTATTAGAAGTATATTCTTCCAGTAGACAGACAACTCCTAACGCTGATAATGTTTGTTAATATTCTTTTTTAAGTTAACCAAAAGGATCAGTTATTAGACCAAACTAAGTTGCTAGACACCCTCAACCAGTCCTGCCAGCCTTACTCAACCAATGCTGTCTATCTCACTCAACATATACACTCTGCCTCACTCCATTAATGTTTCTAGTTTGTACAAACTCTTCATACTACTAGTAACCTAGTAGAAGGTATGAGATGTAAGCAGCGACATCAGTTCAGCTTGCACCACAGGCTATAGTAAACTACTGATCAGTCACCTAAGAGCATAGACAGCCATTGTGTACGTACTCAAAGATGACTTGACATTCTCTAGGCAGTAGTCTAAGCTCTCCCTGTCATCCTGGTCAGTCGTATAGTCTCTGATGCGGGTGAGGAGAAGAGGCAACCTTGTCCAGTGGTGCATAGGGCACACCAGCAGGTCTGTCAGCTTCCTCCGATTGCACCTCTGATCCATTTCACAAAACTGCCCGACAAAACTACTCTCATGAATTGTTAAGGACACTAATTGTTAGTATCAACTGCAGTTCAGTGTACAAAATAGAAATAAAAAGTTTCAGATTTTATTGATTATTAATGTCAAGAATGCTCGCCATTAAAAAACTCCCTTTTAATTTTAACTCTCCTAGTACCCTAGCAGTACAGTGTGCTGTGAGACACTAGTACCCTAGCAGTATAGTGTGCTGTGAGACACTAGTACCCTAGCAGTATAGTGTGCTGTGAGACACTAGTACCCTAACAGTATAGTGTGCTGTGAGACACTAGTACCCTAGCAGTACAGCGTGCTGTGAGACACTAGTACCCTAACAGTATAGTGTGCTGTGAGACATTAGTACCCTAACAGTATAGTGTGCTGTGAGACACTAGTACCCTAACAGTATAGTGTACTGTGAGACATTAATACCCTAGCAGTATAGTGTGCTGTGAGACACTAGTACCCTAACAGTATAGTGTGCTGTGAGACACTAGTACCCTAACAGTATAGTGTGCTGTGAGACACTAGTACCCTAGCAGTATAGTGTGCTGTGAGACACTAGTACCCTAACAATATAGTGTGCTGTGAAAGACCATCAGGTAAGAGATCATTGCACAGAGAATAATTATGTGCCCCTTTATTTTGAAATACTGGAAAGTGGTTGATTGGTGCAGGTGTCAGAGTGTCAGAGTGTCAGAGTGTCAGAGTGTCAGAGTGTCAGAGTGTCAGAGTGTCAGAGTGTCAAGCTTAAAGTGATTGAGTTTGAGTTGCATTAAATGCAGCCGTTCGCCCCGACCTTCAACCCTCGCTTTTGGGCAGATGGATAGACACAGCTCTTATTATAGTAAAGATTTCAAAGGTAAGCAGCAGGTGCAAACAAACAGTCCTTTTTACCAATGAACCTCCAATATGTTATAATAGATAATCTCTTTGCCTTCATGATTTCTATGTAATGAGGGAGCCTGGACGCTTTGTATGCGTTAAGGTCTGTTCCTTTACTGCGCAGCAAAATTCCATGAACTGTTAACACTCGCCCTCCCTATTTTCTATACATTTTTATATATTTTTGATGGGTAATTATGAATAACATTTTTTGTCTCAATATAACATAAAGTAATCTGTTAACTCATCAACCAGCAGAGCATTCTGAGTACTCAATACAATAGAATTCAGACTTTCATGCATATCTCCCTCTTTTTAAGAAAGGGAGATATGCAGGAATATGCAGGATATACAGACCTAACCACCTTACAGCGAGTTAGGTTTGTTGCCCGACTAGCACCTGCTGAGCTTGTCAATAAGCAGAAGTTGATCAGCCTTCCATCTGGTTTATTAGCAGCACTAACCAAGGCCATTTTAAACTATGTAGTCATGCGGCCTGGCTAAACAATGATCACTGTGGCTTCATCGGTAGCTTTACTTTAAGCTGTAGGGTTACCAGCTATCTGCTGTCACCATCTGCTGTCACCACGGCAACAGAGCAATTTGTTCACAATAGCAAATACTGTAGCTCTAGTCAGGTGGTAAATTTCTGTATGCCAAATCGCAAAAGTTCACAGCCTGGAGTTGTGTCCTCTGCTCAAAGTGAACATACAACTAAATAGCTATTCGCGGATGAGAAAGTCTTGGCCTTAGCCGTTGATACCATTACCTATAAATTAGTGTTTTTGCTACAGTATTAATTTAAGAGAAGGCTATAGATTATAAACTGAGTCCATAAGGAACCACATATTTCAACAGCCTAAAATCCATCAACTTAAATTAAAATTTAGAATTAAAATTTTAATATTAAAATTTCACATTTTTCATTTTACATTTTAAAATTAAAATTTGACAAGTGAAGTTTTAAAATAAAAATTTGAAAAATTAATATTTAATGTAAGAAAATAAAACCCATTAAATCCATTGAATTGATTAGTCTATCAAGTCTGTCATCTATGTTAGACAATAGGAGGCATGAAGGTCGGCCTGCTTCGGAATCCTTGGCATTAGCTACTTACATTCTCAAAGGTTCCAAACTCTTCGACTTCATCACGGAGAGCAGAGAGATACTTAAGAGCTGACTTGTAGTTGAGGAGGTAGGAATGAAAGATGTCTCCGTGTTGACAGTTCAAGGTCATATTCTCTAGGCAGTCAACTAGTGACTCTGTGGATCCAAATTTGTATTGATGACCCGAGAGGTTGAGAGAGCTAACGAAGTCTTGGTAGAAACCATAACTGACCTGATAGCAGAAGAGTCTAGCTACAGTTTCTTCTAATGACTAGCCTACCTACCTAACTACCTTGTTAGCTTTAAGCAAACCAGTGGCTTTACAAAGACCTTGTCACAAACATTGCTGCATATACATGTAAAATAATATTGTACCTCTCACAATATCATTATATTATTTCAAACAGTCTTGATTAGTGTTTTACTATAGCACTAGGGTCCCAAATACACTGGAATATTGACATATTTTTCCATACTAGCAGACACGGAATAGATAAATATTTTTTTATGCGACTTCATCTATGCATGGCAGAGGAAACAAAAAACTTGAGTCGAGATTTTTCTCTATATCTGCTATCTTATTACAATACAATATATATAGTGTAATGTAATATATTATAATAGAATATATTAATATTACACAATATATTATCAACACATAAATTATTAAATAACATCAAATTAAACAGTATAATATATTAGGTTATATTTTATTATGACATATATTATATAATCTTATGATTTTATTATATTAGATATGTTACACTATATTAACTCTGACATTATATTAAAACAAATTAAAATGTAATGAAATATCAGGAATGTAAATTATTTATACATGAGAACTCTCATATAATGATTGGCAGACCAATATTTCTTGAGAGACAAACATCTATAGACTCACATTGCACAACTCATCCAGGTTTCCAAAGAGTACAAAAGGCTCAACAGACATCAGAAAACCTTCAACTTGACATCTTTTCAGGGGCTCCAGGAAAACCTAGAAGACAATTAGACCAGTGGCAACAATGGCAGCATGACTTCATGATTAACTTTTTCTACAGTTCAGTAAACAACAAAGTTTTTTTTCGTTATTTCTTTTATAGCATCTTTAAAAAACTAGTTTGCTAAACAGGGCTTCAAGTTTGTTGAATGTCAGCAGGGAGTTGCGCTGCACCATGCGCGATGCGCCGGCGCAAAATTACCTAAACTGCAGTAAGTCAGGAACAGTAGACCTTGCTCAATGTTAGTCGTGTTGATGACTGTTCTATGCTATTTGTGTGGGGGTAGTACACAGCCCTTGTTGACAAGGTTGGGCCTTCATACTGGCACAAGGCAAAATAAAGGGTCACTTCTCAGAAAGTAAAGGTATTTTTCCATCATTTGAGATTTTATTTGTTGTTTCAAGTAATCTGACTGCCAGGATGCTTCAAGATTAAAACCGACCAAATGCTGCCGAACATGATGTCAATAGTCTCACTTCTTGTTTGTCCCGTTCCTGACATTGTCTATTACGTTCAAGTTGCAATACTTTCATTCGTATAAATTGTTCATGATTGTTGGAATAAAGCTTTAAATATAGCCTGAGATATCTTGCCATAGATGTTTCAAAGGGTTTAAAGATAAGATGGATAAAATTGTTGTCAGTGTTGTATGCTAGCTATAAGTCAGCGAAGAGCTCTGGCAAGGAAGTGAAGGCAGCATTCTTACATGTTTTAGAGTGAGAAGCTGCTCTACCAGAAACACACATTCGTTATGGAAGAGCTCCCAGATGGCGTTGAGTCTCTTCGTCTCAGTCTCACTCAGGCTCTCAGTCTCTTCTGGCTGAAGGAGGTCTCTCCAGTCGCAGCACTGTCAGTTGTATAAAACATGAGGGACATGAAGTAGATTTGGAGAATTCAAAGGCATACTTTGGGTAAATTTTTATGTTTGATCTGTTATTGGAGCTCAATTTTATTCATTTCATTTTTCAAAATAAAACATGAATTATTCTTGATTTTTAGCTAAAACTCTTTTGAGTTGAAGTGGAGACGTTATTGAATTCTTTGGCGTCTCAGACCCACAAGCGCAGTCAGTTAATAAAACAACAAAGATATGAGCAGACATGTTCTGAGAGTCTAAACATGTCCCCATTGATTTAAAGGCTATTGTGATTAGTTTGACCAGAAGACACTTACCAGTAGTAAAATAGGGTGTTTGGTAAGATTTAATACTTAGCCCATACCTTGTAGAACTGTATGGTGGCATCATGGAAATATGTTGCTTTTAACTCATATTGGAGGAACTCTTCTAGCGAACCTCTATTTCTGCTCTTTTTCTTTGAAGGAAGCTAAATATTAAGCATAAGTTAGCAATTCTACTCGCAAACATATCAATACAATTGATTACAATTGATACAAACATTGCCAATACAATACCGATACATTATCAATACACTATCCATACATTATCAATGCATTATCAATACATTATCAATACAATTTCAATACACTATTAATACATTATCAATATGCTATCAATTCACTATCAACTCACTATCAATACATTATCAATACACTATCAATGCATTATCAATACATTATCAATACAATATCAATAAACTATCAATACATTGTCAGTATATTATCAATACACTATCAATAAATTATCAATACATTATCAATACATTATCAATACATTGTCAATAAATTATCAATGCATTATCAGTACATTATCAATACAATATCAATACACTATCAATATATTACCAATAAATTGTTGATACACTGTCAATAAGTTATCAATACATTGCCAATACTTCTATTTGCTATAATATATACAAAGTAAGTTGGCAAACCATTGAAACTAATTTAGGTTGAACTGCATAAATCCATTCTCAAATAAAGTGATGAAGTATCTTTTAGCCATGCAAAAGAGGTTGAAACTAGAACATCATAGAAACAAAAGGATTAATAACATGTTAGTATAAGAAAAAAATACTCACTCGTTTGATAATAGACCGAGACAAAGATTTAGACTTATCGGCACCAGTTCGATGCGCTCCATAACTGTATATGCTAGCCTCACTTGGATATCGAGCTAGAATCGGTTTAGACCTATGACTGGCTTCAACATGACCATAAGTTTCAGCCCTTCCTCGTGGCGAATGTTTTTCAGCAGCCTTTCCTTTATCATATTTTACCTTTGCTCTAAAATATTAAAAATGTTTGTCTATAAAGCTTTATCTCTTTATTGTTTCCTAGTTCAAAGGGGAGAGAGATGAGACTCCTCAGTCTGCAACCAGCATACTGAAAGTTGGTAGTGGGTGGCATAAATAAATATCAAGTCTCGATTGTTCTGTTTTTACAGAAACGATCTTCAACATAACTGAGTATGGTAAACTCCTTTTGTTCCTTCTAGACGAGACCTATATATGTGACCTATATATGTGACCTATATATGGTCTCATCCTCTAATCACTTACTGTTTTATTACTCTCATATATCTACTAGCGTTTATCTTAACTTTATTGCTTATTTCCGACCTCCACACTGCTCATCTTTTATCTATTCTTTTACTGCACAACAGCGGCTGGCAGCAGCGGGCAGCACTCGGTATTTTCTCCCTTTTTAAATCAAAACCTGTTGTTTACCCCCTTTCATCCATAAACATGTTATGTATTCATTCCCTGTATTCTTCATTTCCTAGTTTTCTATCCATTCTATGTATATTCTCAAATGCTCTGTTTTATATTTCTGAATACTGTATTCATCCATGAATATCTCTCCTTGCTACGCTATTTTACCTGCTCATTTGGAAACAAATGAATTTACAGACACCGTCAGCGCTTGTACACTTGAAATAGTTAGTGTGCAATGCAAAGAAATCTTCCTGTTAAACCTTAAATAGACTCTTTATAGACTGTTTTTTGTGTTCAAAGTTTGTCCTTGACCCTAACAAATGCTCATCTTGAGTAAAAATAAACTAGCTACCTCTCATCTCCTGCTTTAAGGGTAGCTATGTTTAGATGAAGCTGACTCTGATCCTGCATGGCTCCAAGTTCCTGCAACACAGACCAGTTAGGTATACACAGTATCCAAACATCAGGTAGACCAGTTAGGTATAGACAGTATCCAAACATCAGGTAGATCAGTAATGTACAGATAATCTTTATGCATCAGGTAGATTAGCAATGTACAGATCGTCTTTATGTATCAGGTAGATCAGCAATGTACAGATAGTCTTGATGCGTCAGGTAGACCAGCAATATACAGATAGTATTTTGACTTCACCTAGACCAGTTAGGTGCAGAAAGCAGCTTTACTAATTACGATGAACAAAAAGCAATGCATTGCAGGAGGTAAAAGAATTACATATTATTATATTATAACACAGGTCGATAGAAGTTTGAAAAAATTTATTTGTAATCAAATCAAAAACTTTTATAGCCTACTACTTTTTGTAAGTTCTCTGTAACTTGACCGGCAGCCATGACACACATGTAAATGTAAAATATGAAAGTTCTCCAATAGGAAACAGAGTTTCAACCATCACATTCCTTGAGCAATAATCAGTAGTACTGTACGTATGTACATGTACATGTATATGTTACATAAGAGGAGTAGGTTGGAGAGCTGCACTGAGGCACCCACAAGGTCTTCATTTGAGGAATAACCTTCGGTGCCTCCCTGATTATACAACTGCAATTTGTTGAGGTTTATTAGAAAACTAAATACAGGTGAGCCATTACGAGAATATTTACACAAAAAAGAATGCTGCCTATTGATATGCTGACTCGTGATTGCTCGGAGGAACATAGATGGCATCAGTCGGCCTCGAGCTGTCTCAGACTGTTTATTATTTCTGCCGCTGCGTTTACTTAATTTGCTGATAATTAGATAATTAGAACGCCTCAAACTAGTGCTTCTTCTGCGGCAGCGCGAACACACTATCCAGATGAAAAGAGGTTTTGAGTACAAATTTGAGAGGTCAAATCTTTTGTATAATTCTAAAAAACTGTCAACAGATTTTCAATGTGCCTTCTAATAACTTCGTGTCAGAAATATACTCGTAAAAATTTCGGCTATTCCATCAGCTGAGTAAGACGTCACTGAAGCAGATAGTTCCAAGTCTACATCAATCAGTGGGTGTATTAATACTAGTTTAAAAACTAAAGATACGAAAACTTTATTATAGCATTTAGATATTTAAAACGCAATCACTTGCAAAAAAACAATATATAGCAATGCATGCTGGTTATCGACCAATCAAATTTCCAGGTTGTTGCTAGAGTAGTTTCAAAAGCCAATAAGTATAACAATGCTAAAACCTGTAACTTCAGTATCAGCCTCAATATAACTTCAGTACTAGTCTATATATAACTTTAGTACTAGTCAATATATAACTTTAGTACTAGTCTATATATAACTTATACAATACATAGTACTACCCTACAAGCCTGAACAAGAGTAGGATGGATAAAGGTGCTGGCCCAGAAGTATGGCTGGTCACTGATACTATTGATATGCTCTCTTTCTTAAGACCAGTTAGCCATTCAGCGAATTGAATCCTTCTATTCGACGTAAACACAATTGAATGCCACAACTCTAAGGTTTATAAGAGGCAAGAATTGCAATCCTGAAGGTAGCAAACTATGATTGCTGTCATTCTATGAACCTAGGGGACAGCGTGAGTGCGGTCAGCACTTGATGACCTTTAACCTCTGACCCTAAAGAGCAGAGTTATAAGGAGATATGTCTAGCTAGAATATACCAATATACGGAGTCGTATATACATATACTAATATACAGAGATGTGTATACGTAATAGCAAAGCCTTTACTAATAGGAGAGTCTCTTGCACAACCTGATTGGCTTATGATTATACTTATCAAACACCATTATTTTAGTGTTTAGCTCACAGAAAATGGCAGAAGTGTTTATACTTGCACACTGACACATGGCAAAACGTTTATCAAAATGCCTGTCAGTCTGCCAGTCAACACTTTCTGAACTGCGGCCAATCATGAGACTATAAGCCCATCTATAAGTTGCCATCCTTTGTAAAGAAATACTTAAAATTTGTAAAGTGACTGCACAAGTACTTGTAAGTGTGCAACAGACATTATGGATGGTAGGTACTTATGTAGCCACTTTAGCTTCTTAGCGTGCTTTTAAAATTATTAGAGTTTAGTTTGATTTCAGCTCAATCAGTTGTCTCCGCATGAATGGAGAATATATGTAGAGCCACCATAGAGCCACACATAGATGCAAGATGCAGTTTAGAGACTGATATCAAGTTCTACGCAATGCTGTTGAGTTGCTTGCCACTTTTATAACTGAATCATATGTGTACTTCAAAAATACAAACTTAAAATGTTTGAGTCGGTTTGAAATGTTTTAATTTTATGTTTCACTTTAGGGAAATAATTAGTTAAATATTTGGCCATCTCAAGTAGAGATGATACAATGCACCTGTAGCGGTGTCTAAACTTAATCATGTAGGAATGATAAATGTGCAAGTCAGCGTGTATCCAAGTCAGCGCGTTTCCAAGTCAGCGCGTTTCCAAAAGTGTTTGAAAGCCAGTGACTATCACTTTCACTCAGAAGATTAATAAACCACGAACCGACCATGATAACCGATGTACATATACCGATAGAAGAAAGTCATTACGCGAAACTCCTTGGTGTTCAGTTTAGTAAAACAGTTCTACTTTCCGATCATGTTGTCCATATAATATTCAAGACTACGACTATTCATGTCTTAAAAAGGAACTTACTCTGAACTTACACAGAGTTTTGATAGAATTCATCAAAAAGTAACGGTATTTTTTTATTATTTGCAGTTGTTTTTGATGTTTGAGCAGATCTGACTGCCAGGATGTTTCGAGAATAAAATCGACCAAACTTGATTGCAGTTAAAACGCTTAAATAAGAAATATGTGTGAAATGAAGTCACTAGTTGCTATCATTGCTATAGTTGATATTAGCTACTGCGTTCAGATTTCAGCGTTACGCGCCTCTTTTTTGCTGGTCTTCTTGCAACTATTATAGATGTCATAATTGCACTTTCGCTTGATCTGAGCGTTTTAACCGTGATCAAGTTTTAACCGTGATCAAGTTTTAACCGTGATCAAGTTTTAACCGTGATCAAGTTTTAACCGTGATCAAGTTTTAACCGTGATTAAGTTTTAACCGTGATCAAGTTTTAACCGTGATCAAGTTTTAACCGTGATCAAGTTTTAACCGTGATCAAGTTTTAACCGTGATCAAGTTTTAACCGGGATCAAGTTTTAACTGTGATCAAGTTTTAACCGTGATCAAGTTTTAACCGTGATCAAGTTTTAACCGTGATCAAGTTTTAACCGTGATCAAGTTTTAACCGGGATCAAGTTTTAACCGTGATCAAGCTTTAACCGTGATCAAGTTTTAACCGTGATCAAGTTTTAACCGTGATGAAATCTATTAAAATTTTGTGCAAGCTCATCCTTAATCGATGTCTGGATGTGGAGAAGCTCGAAGGCCTACAAAGATTTTGTGTTAGAGTGATGATGCCGCGTAAGGAGAATTATGACCAATGATCTCCGAGGCCCTTGGACTCGATGAACTTTAGGTATTTCAGAACCTTTGAAGTCCAAAGCTCTCTAACAGACTCACCAGTATACCTAGCCACACAGTTCATAACTACGCCCCACAATAAAACCACTGAGCACATCAAACAAACAAGTTGCTAGTCATATATATTATTATTTATATCATAGGATTGTCTTTGAAGTCCCATGTTATTATTTGGTTTTTGCCAGCTTTTGGCAGGTGAAGTAAGGTTTAGAACAAGTTAAATCGAATTGTACTGCTACATAAACAATATCATGTTATTTCAAGAAACGTATACGGTAGTTATAATATTTCGACGATAGGTTTAATTTTATATCTCAGTGCTTTTCTTTCGATAGTTGACCGTGTTGTTAAATACAGTTAAATACCCAATTCTGTATGTCTGTACGTCTGCTCTGTCCCGAAAGATGCGAGCCAGGTTGTCTTGCTATTTTATATATATTAAATCACTTCACGATTCAGCAAAACTTATAACTAGTTAGCTGTATTTGACCATCATGAGATAAGTTCTAAACAAATGCTACGATACAATTCAGCTGATCAACTAATATTCAGTGATTCAATTTTTCTGTTTTAGACATGTAGGAACTGATGTGTTCAGAGCTGAGGAAAGTGTAAAGGGTGGAAGAAAGGTATTCGATGCTCATGCCCATCGCAAGATTCACTTTTCCAGTTTTCTTTACAAGTGCTGTGACAACGAAGCTGTCTACACACTTTGTGAATATAATTTGGGCAGATAATTTTATTTTAATTCTGAGTAATTCCTTGTAAAACTTTTTACGATTGTTTAGTAGGTTTGAGAATGTGCAGTAACACAGGTCAACAACAAAAGTGCAGTTTCGTTGTAACAGTATGCAGCTGATCATCTGGCTGGCTGAAATATTTAATCCTCTAGACGATGAATTTTTACTATGTCATTTTTTTCTGCTGTTTAAAGCTTTTTTAAAGGCCTTTTTAAAGCCTAATATTCATCAAAAAACAAATTTGATTTTAATAAACTAAGGCTAAGTTGTAATTTTACCTAATTTTTCAGATAGGCATTGCTAAGAAATTTAAGGTTATTGTACGCGCTTTCAATCGATATAAGCAATAATATGTTGTGGCTACAGTAGCTTAGAAGTCAGCCAACTTTAGTGTAATATTGATCAACCATACTGGATGCCATCAGGCACAGGGCAGAGGGTAGCTCTCCTATCATTGCTTTTTACCGCCATCTTTGGAGTATTGCTGACACTGTAGGCTTCTCAGTACCTTTGGAGTATTGACAGCGTGTCTAGTACACTCTGGCAGCTGACTTGCCAACAGCTATCAAAAAACAGCTTTAGGATCTAACATTTTACTTACAATTATACAGGCCCTCCTATTGGCTCTTCTTGTATATAGGGCACTCTCACAGCTCTCTGGATTGTCAGGCTCCTCCTCCGATGAGCAACAATCTTTTCTGCATGTCTAAAAATATCTTGTCATTTAAAAAAGACCATGTTCATGTGTTATTGATATATGAATCATAACAATTTGGTTTTATAGCAAAAATAAGTGAAATAAACTTTGGAGTTGAACAACTTTTGTTGACGTATTTTTTACACTTGTCTGTAGAAATAGTGGGTCAGCATACCCTACATGTACATATGACGGCATAACATCTCTTACATGTACATATGATGGTATAACATATCTTACATGTACATATGATGGTATAGCATCTCTTTCATGTACATATGGTGGTACAGCATCTCTTACATGTACATATGATGGTATAACATCTCTTACGTGTGCATATGGTGGTATAGCATCTCTTACATGTACATATGATGGTGTAGCATATCTTACGTGTACATATGATGGTATAGCATCTCTTACATGTATATATGATGGTATAACATCTTTGACATGTACATATGATGGTATATCATCTCTTACGTGTACATATGATAGTATATCATCTCTTACATGTACATATGATGGTATAACATCTTTTACGTGTACATATGGTGGTATAGCATCTCTTACATGTATATATGATGGTATAACATCTTTGACATGTACATATGATGGTATATCATCTCTTACGTGTACATATGATGGTATAGCATCTCTTACATGTATATATGATGGTATAACATCTTTGACATGTACATATGATGGTATATCATCTCTTACGTGTACATATGATGGTATAGCATCTCTTACATGTATATATGATGGTATAACATCTTTTACATGTACATATGATGGTATATCATCTCTTACGTGTACATATGATGGTATATCATCTCTTACATGTACATATGGTGGTATATCATCTCTTACGTGTACATATGATGGTATAACATATCCTACATGTACATATGATGGTATAACATCTCTTACATGTACATATGGCAGTATAACATCTCTTACATGTACACTACATGTTGAGCCATGGTATCTTTCCATCAAGCAAAGCTGCTGAAGTTCTTCTAACATTTACTAGAATGTTAAATGATGGAACCAAAATAGAGAGTAGAATTCCTAAATATGAATGTAAAGCATGTATTTAAACTAGAACTGTGCTTGCTAACATCACCATAGCAACAAGTTAAGAGCGGATGACAACCTACATTAAGCATATAATTATAATGTTAGCTTGAGACAAAAAGATTGGAAGAAACAGAAATAAGGTGGGATGTAATACAAGTGGGTCAAAAACATCTTAACAGGCCTACATTCTATGAGATGGCATGCATGTACTCTGTGTTGAGTTATCACGA
This sequence comes from Watersipora subatra, assembly GCF_963576615.1. Lineage (NCBI taxonomy): Eukaryota > Metazoa > Bryozoa > Gymnolaemata > Cheilostomatida > Watersiporidae > Watersipora > Watersipora subatra. The sequence continues at coordinate 1,563,095 of NC_088709.1, read as the reverse complement.
ACAAAAATGACTATCTCTCATAAGTGGCTGTTGAGTTATGCTCTCTAAATAAAGCCTCAGTTCATTATACCAAAAACGTCAGCCAGGTAGATACTGCACTTAAGCTCGAATGCTAAGTTCTGCGCATTGAGAGCTGCCAATGATATAAGTGCGTTTTTCTAATTGAAAATGGAGCTGTCAGTCATGATAAGAAATCTGTAGTAAAAAGGATTAGCATTTGCGCCTCCCATAAGTCAGGCTACAGATATATCCTTACCGTCAGATGCGTTTCTGTAAGACTTTGAGTCATGCTACAGATATATCCTTACCGTCAGATGTGTTTCTGTAAGTCTTTGAGTCATGCTACAGATATATCCTTACCATCAGATGCGTTTCTGTAAGACTTTGAGTCATGCTTGGGCCAATCGGATACGCTTGGACTTCCAGCTCAGAATCAAGCATTGGAACAGATTGACTCTCACGTTTGGTTGACTGAGTAATCCTCATCGCTGCTGTCAGTGAGTCATCACTCATGGAAAAAAGTCTCTTCAGCCTCTTTCTGATGGAGAGCTGTTTCGCAGTCATTCCGCCTGAAGGTTTGTGGGCACACTGAATGGCCAACTAATATAAGAAACTCATTTGCCAGCTTAGAGATAAATAGATGGATCCGTGGATAATTGAAAGGCTCGATTAACCGTGATTGGTCTATCACTCTCAATCACTTTATTCATGCATTCAATTATAAGCAAAAGATAGATTGAGTTGTATTCACCGATTGAAGCGCCTGGCAGCTGTTCACCAATCCCTTTTGCATTGTAACTAAATTTTCATGTATAGGTGGCAGCTGAGAAGCACAATAAGGCAAGATGGTATCATAACATTCAAGCCACTGGTGCAATGAGTATTTAATTTAAGCTTTTGAACTACATGTAGTGTAGCTGAAAGTTGTTTGCCTTAACATGGCACCAAAATCCCCAACATCCTTTGCCATAATTTTAATTGAACCCGTCTAAACCCCATGTTAGCAGGAAACCCTTACTCATTTTATCATGTTTTAATATTGCAACTGACTTTAACATGAGCTAGAGATCTTGACCTCGGCATCAGCTTGAAGGCCTTCAGCAGTGGAATGTTTCTATACAGTGCATTATAATGCTAAGGAGAGATACATATACGATCAATGATGCATTTGGTGACACTAAGCTTCCCTCAGGCTGCAACAGAGACAGCATCAATGCAAAAATATCCGTGTTTCCTTCTATTATTAGTAATATGTGCATTATTAAAGTGCCCTCGCTATCTGTTTACTGGTTTCACTGTTGCCTGTACTCAGGTGGCGCAGCACTATCAATGCTACATTTAAATTTAGCTTTTGGAATCATCAGCACAAGGGTTATGGAACAGATTTTACCAATTTTTTATTTGGTTTGGAGGTTTGAAGCTTAATATCTTAGAGACCTGTTTTTAAATATTTTGCCATCTGATTTCAAGTTTTTAAAAGTCCTTATTAGGTATTAGCAAGTTTCATTCTGTTTAGCTTCTTAGGTCTTTCACATTCTGTTTGGACATATGCATGTATTTACATTTACGAGATGATTTGAAAAGATCACAGGCTAAGTCATTAGTTACAGTCAAGTCATATCTTCAATGTTTTACAAAGTACTAGCATTTTAGAGTTGATTCAAGCGGCAATGCAATTGGCTGTCATAACTCAAATAGCAACATGATTGGCTGTCATAATTAGCTTTTAGATTGCACGATTGCCCTAATGGCTTTATGGGATCCAGCGAATTAATGCACTTCATTTGATTACTTTAACATTAGCTACAGATTCTGTTCATGTCCTAACAGCGGCTCGCAATAAACATTACGTAACTTTATTAGCTAATAGAGGTCATGTCGCTCATCTATTGCGTCATTATTGTACGCTCCATAGTAATCCATTTTCCTTTGACAGCGAAGTCAACAGCATTCAAGTTAGGTTTGAGGTTATGATGGTGTGAGAGAGATTTAGTAGATCTGGTTTGTGATGTTTAGATACAACTGTTTACAAACTGTTTCCATTCTCTCATGCAAGATTGATGTAAATTCTGGCCACAGCAAATGATGACTACCTTCATGTAGTCTTTGTGTTGTGGACAGTTCAACCCCAGTACCTAAAAGTTAACTGCTTAACAAACCTTCAGGAGTTTTGAGCCAACTGGATATTCTGGCAAAAGATCTTCTATGATGAGAATTTCAGAAAGCCAGGCCATATCTTCTAATGGTTATCTAGCAATGGTGGTACTGGAAGCCTGGCCATAGTGTCTATTGTTTATTTCTCTAGAATCATGGCGTGCTTTGGGTCATTGCAGCAGAAGCTTCTTTCAATATTTGGAATAGTTGTGTATTGCCACAAAGGGAGTTGTCTTGCCACCAATAAAATGTCTACAAGACTACCCTGTAAACTATTGGTCTAAACCAGGGGTGTCCAAACCTTTTGCAAAGGGCCAGATTTGGTGTGTTAAAAATTTAGGGGGCAACATTGGCAGACATTTTTTACATATATAGCAGCAATTAATTTAAATAAATTTTACCGAGCCAATCTGTGTTGCATAATCTGTGCTTTTTCATGTTAATTTCAGCAATCTTAAGCGTGTGTTTTGGTTCGTGAGAAACATTCATAACAAGACTGCATTGACATTATAGTTGAAATTTAATAATTACTTAACTTCACTTTTTAACACTAACTTTTTTGTAAAAGTTGAACAGAAGTAATTATACTCTTGGGTACAAATTACATTTGAAACATAGAAAATATCTCACCATGACAGTTTAATATTTATAGAATTTTTAAACACAATTACAGAAAAATGAACAAGTAATAGGCATATCAATAAGTGCAGGGCTCGTTTAAAATATGACAGTAACTATAAATGTTGATTGGATTTTTAAATGTTTAACACGCAGGTAACAGCGCTTTTGCCCAATTTATCAACCCTTTGAACCCTGGTCGTTTTTGTCAATGGTGTCAGTAACCCTAAGCAATCTGCCCCACAATCTGAAGTTTTCAAACCTTTGTTAAATAATAACTAAACATGCTCATTCCACGACCAAGCACGAGCGCAGCAAGTGTTTAGGAGCTTTATGATAAATGCATATGCGCACACAACTCCCGAAAACTATTCATCAACGGCTGTACCCAAACCCTTGTACCGAAATCCCATCCAAAAAATTTAACCATTTTTCTTTGGAGTCGTTTAAGTATAGTAATGATACAAAACACATATAAACCTATTTAAATGTGTTACTAAGTCTTTGAAAAGTGTAGACAATATCTTAAAACTTACCCATCTGATTGGATTATACATAAATAGAAAGGTTAATTTAGCCTAAAATCACCATTAAAACCTGACAAGCCTTTTTTAATCAAAATTAAGACCGGCCAACAAAACGCCCATAAAGTCGTGCGACAGATGGTAGAACCATAAAGCTGTTGCATTTCACGAGAGAAACGTGCACATTCACCAGTCTATGGCATTGTCCAATTGCCGAAGGTTTCTGTAATAAATGTAAAAGTACTGAAAAGTAATCGTTTCTTTTTTGCCGATTTTAAAGATAACTCTGACATTTTGGACACTTATAATGAGCACTTTGGTATTCCAACTGATGTCCAAAGCAGTGAAAGTAAAGAAAATGGCGATGATATTTTTTAACGATTCTTATAAGATTATTACAATATTTAATTATAAGAATAATTATTCAATTTTATAAGATTATTATAAGATTTAGTTATAAGAATAATCATTCGAATTTACAAGATCAAAGTATATAGTGACCGATGGTGTGCAATATGTTACTGTTATTATTTTTTTAAAGATTTTGTTGATGATACTGCGGCTGTGCCCAATATCGCGGAACTGCCAAGCCGTTTTTAATATCTGCAAAATTAAGTTATAGGCCTACAATTTCTTATAGATATACATCCATTTCTATGACAACCAACTAAAATCTGTTTAGATTTTTAAATTCAGCATAATGTTTTGCATATAAACACAAAAATCTAGATAAACATCACAACTTCTTGATATTGGTTGCTATGACGTTTTGAAATGTAAACAAAATTGTGCATTGGTTTTCGTTTCTCAAACTTTAACAACACCAGTTTTCTCAGAACTATGTTTTTGCACTAATGGTAAACATGCATTCAGTTTATTGGCCATAAAATCTGCTGTAATTAAGCTGGAGTCAAATTCTTTTTGTAAAATAACTGAGAATTTTCTCCTTCTGCTAGTGTAGATAACTTTAAATCTCACACGCCCGACTTGACCATGGTTTCTGTGATCATGACCCAATTTTTCACTTTGGTTACAGATCGCTGTCAAAACCAATCTGCATTCAGCACAACCAACTTTCAAACCGTATATTACACAGCAGCTTGCCATTTTACTTCTAATACTGCAATTCTCCTATTGCAGGGGAGAGATATAAACATATAATCTTTTCCTTTCATTATTGCTGTTTGTTGTACATAATAACACCCACACCCAGCACATTACAGCTACTATTGCAGTTATCCTATTGCTCCGCAGTGCCATTTGACTGCTAATATTGCATTTCGGCAGTACCTTTTTTTTCCATTATCACTTTGCTTGTGGGCTGTATGACGGAGGGGGGGGGGTGAATTTCTAGTGATACAATGTTATTTGGAAAAACATCATTAGTAAAAAGGTGCATCACCATTTTTCGGGCCAAAACTATAAAAGTTCATACGATTTAAAAGAAACTTGTAAACACATTTACAGTAGCATCATATCCATTGATCGCTTGTTCATCATCATTTAAAGACTGAAAATATATTGAAAAATTATACATATATCATTATTATATTATTATATACCATAATTATACATATATCATATACAAGTATCATAAACATCTTTATTTGCATCGCAATCATTTATGACCTACCAAAAAACGAGTCGTATCAATTTTTTCGTGATACCATTCCGATAAAATTTGTTATTCAATCGAAAGATGTAAAGATAATTGGAAACTGCTACAAATGGATGAGACATTTCTGGTCAAACCAGTGTCGTATAGAGACCCAGTATCCCTATACGACACTGGGTCAAACCAGTGTTGTATAGAGACCCAGTATTCCTATACGACACTAGGTCAAACGAATGCAAGAATTAATTTGATTGGTTTACGCTGTTACTTAGAAACTGCTTTTGTAAACAAAGCCACGTGAGTGCCAGAATTTCAGCGGTAGAGATTTTGACACACACTACACAATGCCGGAAAATCAGCCGTTAAGGTTCAAAGGGTTAATTCTATAGGCGGGCCAGACGTTATTGATTTTATGACAGAGGCTGCGGGCTGAATGAAAATTGACCCCGGCCACATTTGGCCCACGGGCCAGACTTTGGACATGTCTGGTCTAAACACTTGATATTCAAAAAGAGCAAAAAAAGAAAAGAATTGGCAGAGAAGAATGTCATATCAATAGTTAGAGTTAAAGGAAGAATGAAAGCTGTAAAATTCTAGAAAAGACAACTTCCAAGTGTTTGGTTTAAGCAGGTTTAATCAAATATGATCAGTTGATCAGGTTTGAGCATATTTTAAACATTCAAACTGACTAAGTCAAACCTGCCTAAACAAATTACTTAGAGGTTGTCTTCTCTAGAGTTTTACAGCTCTCATTCTTTCTCTGACTCTATAGATATATGACATTCTTTTTGGCCAAACCACAACAGCCTTTTTTTTTCTTAAATATCAAGCAATTAGACCAATAGTTTACAGGGTAGTCTTGTAGACATTTTATTGGTGAGAAGACAACTCCTTTTGTGGCAACACACTAATATTCCAAATATTGAAAGAAGCTTCTGTTGCAATAACCCAAAGCACGTCATGACTCTAAAGAAATAAACAATAGACACTATGGCCAGGCTTCCAGCTCCACCATTGCTAGATAACCATTAGAAGCTATGACCTGACAATCTGACATTCTCATCATAGAAGATCTTCTGCCAAGATATCCAGTTGGCCCAAAACTCCTGAAGGTTTGTGAAGCAGTTAACTTATAGGTACTGGGGTTGAACTGTCCACAACACAAAAGACTACATGAAGATAGTCATAAGGTGCTGTGGTCAAACTTTACATCAATTTTGCATCCAACAGAAAGCCAACTTACTGTCAAACAGTGTGTTTGTACTCCGTGCATTCTGTTAAACTTGAGTCTAGAAAGTGAGGGAGTTATAGCGATTTCTACCAGTCTTTTAAATTAGGGACATATGTTTAGGGTAGCCAGATTACACTGCAATTTAGCATGAAGCTATTAAAACTGCCATAAAAGTATAAAGTATATAAAGATATAAAAATATGAACAAACATGTAAAAATATAAAAAATTGATGTAAAAAGTATGAAACTGAAAAAGAGAGTGTAAAACTGTGAGCTACTTTATCAAAATAAATATGAAGCAAATCTAGTATGACTAATTTATTCTAATAGGAGCATTTCATAGTCTAGCAAAATTAATACACTGTAAATAACAAAGTAAGTAACATAAACAAAAAAGATAAATCAATTCTTTGTTAACATTGAAGTTGTGACAGTTTGAATACAGGTGTACAAATTGTAATGTACTGGTGATTCAACTGGAAATATGTGAAGGCTTATTTACAGATAGACTTATTTACAGCTAAGCTCATGTACAGATAGGCTTGTGTACATGTACAGATGGTCTTATGTACAGATAGGCTTATGCACAGATAGGCTTATGTACAGATAGACTTATGTACAGATAGACTTATGTACAGATAAGCTCATGTACAGACAAGCTCATGTACAGATAGGCTTGTGTACATGTACAGATAGTCTGGATTCAGGTTTATGAACTTTAAGCAATAGTTTTAAGGCTTTAGAAACCTTTTCAAAAGTTAAAATGGATTGATAATGGCTGACATAAGTTAAATGATTAAAATTAGATGTCAGCGCTTAGAAGTGATATGTCCGACATGTTATCTCTTTCATCTGCCAACATTTGATCAATATTTCTTCTGATGTTTCGTGGCTGCACCAACACATTGCTGTATCGAGCTACACAAAGTAATTAAAGTATTTGAAACCATATTTCCTGTCAGTGAATGAATATTACGTTGAAGCGCAGAACATTGTTTGCATCTGGGCTGTTTATTTACCGAATGTGTGTTCAAGTTAATCCATACGCAAGTAATTGATTAACAGATTATATCAACAGTGCACTATTTCATGTAATTATTTTCACTTCTGCATCAGAAGCTCTGACTGTCCTGAGTACTTTTTGTGGGAGCTGGAAGATGCTACAATGTACAAACATGCTGATTGTATCAGCAGGTAAGTTTGTTTCTATCTTCACAACAAGTCTTCATATCACCTTCACGCTCAGTATTTATATAAAATAAAAGCTTAAAATATACTCATAGCGTGAAATTGGCCAGAAGAGAGTTGCAGAGGTAGCTCGCAGGTGGTTGATGATAAACTCTATATTTATAATAATATACGAAAAGATAAGGGGTATTTTTGCAGGCAAAGATGAAAGATTAATGTTCATTAATGTATAAAAATGCAATCTGCAATGTAATTGCGTTTTTTGTAAAGTTTATATATAATAAAATGCACATTATTGTATAATATTGTATAATATTATAGAATATTATACATGTATGTAGAATAAAGTATAGCATTTGAGAATAAAGATTGAGTATTAAATTGCAATTATATAAGATTTTTTTAAGTGCAGTATGTCAATGTCATTAACAATTGGTGTCTGCTGCGCTGGTCTCTATTCATAAAAAACGCAATACCAAACCTCAAGCACCAGTTGGAAAAACTACAGGCTATAGCTTTGCCAGTTATACCCAGTAACTTGCCCCAGTAACCCTAGTAGTCTTGCTATAGCCTGACTTTGGCTGTCATCTGATATGATCTGATCTGGGATACTAGAGCATCAGTCTTCTAGTGAGGCTTAGAAATGAAGTCTGTAGAGGGGTTTGTACTGGCTCTATCGGCTTTATAGTCTGCCCACAAGTGCATGTAGCGAGTTGCTGTTTCCTCTTCCAGTAGACAGGTACACAGCAGGCTGTGTGAATGATTTATTCTGTATTGTGAAAAAAAGAGCCTAATATGACCTGCGAAGAGGTCACATAATGCTCCCCCTTGCTTTCTTCTGCTGTTTAGCGGTAGTGGATGGTGGAACAAGTACTCCAGTTCTAGATCAGGGAGTCGGCCATATGGCCGCATCTCATTCGGCAGCTGGGCATTCCTCCGGTGTATCCATTTATCCTGAATACAATTGTTAATCTTTTGTCTTGTAAGATCTAGTGGTTGTGGATCAGATATTTTAGTTGTCCAATGGACCATTTTCATGATGTCTGACATGAACTTTATGGTAAGTGTATTTCTAGGTGCGTCTGATGGCATAGACATGCTGAGTTTTAACCAATCCTCTGACCAGTTGCATACCGACCTCTGACCTCTCTTTGGTGTATATAAGGTTAACAGGTGGGATGTTCACCAGTAAGTGTAGAGATTCACTGGAAGGGTTGTATTGAGCTCCTAGGAGCAGTTTGATATATGGGTGGAGGGAATTCCTTGACTTGACATCCCATAAAGAGGCACCATAGAATGCTTTAAACGTGATCACTTGTGTATTTTTTTTAAGTTTCTGGGTTAAGCTCTGCATAAATGAAAAGCTTCAGCAAATTGGTACGTTGAGTGAAACATTTAGTGCTTATGCTGTACTGCTTTTCAAAGGTTAGTTGATCATCAATAGCTATACTAAGGACCTTTGAGAAGTTAAAAATTTATAATAGAGTTAGTGATTATAACTGGGGGTGTGATATTTCGTTTGAATACCACAATTTCTGTTTTCTGGTAGTTGATGAGTAGCTTATACTGATCCATCCAAGTTTGCATTCGCTGGTGACTTTTCTCAAGTTTTGTCTGAAGTTCTTTCGAGTTTCTTCCAGTCATCAAAACAGTGCAATCACCTGTAATCCTGTGTCATTTATGTCTGACAGCATGTCTCTCATATAAATGATAAAAAGAAGTGGAGATAGTACACTGCTTTGCGGGAGGCCCGTCTGGCACTTTGAGGTTGGCTGGATGTGGTTGTTGATCTTGAGGCTGATTTCTCCCTTGGTGAGAATTGAGTCAATGACATGGAGGTCCTTTCAGTTCTAATTCCTGAAGAAGATATAACATGTGTTGGTTATTGACTGTATCAAAGGTTTTTTTGAAGGTCTAAGAACAGTGCAGCAGTACATAATTAGTTTTCAGAGTAGTGAGTGGGTTTGGACAGAAGGTTGAGTAAATACATCAATGTACTTCTTCTCTGCATAAATCCATATGGCGAGATTGATATCACTGACCATGTTTCAACTATTGATCTGATGAGTTGCGAGAGTTTATTGCGATGGGTCTGTATGAGCTGGCTTTTCTGTAGTCTGTCTTCCCAGGTTTTTTCAGAAAAATAACTAGATTTGAAAAACTCCATGACTGTTGTGGGGTTGTAAGAATATTGTTGAATAAGCAGTGCGAAGCAATCAGGAAGAAGATACTTTTCTTATCAGCATTTTTGAATAAAAGCAGCCAGAGTCACAACTATTTTGTAAAATTTTCAGTTGGGTAATTGCTTGAGTTAACTCTTGCATTGAAATAGGTCAGTTAGGCTGTTGGAGCTAGTTGTTGTCCAAATGTAAACTTTTGGGTCGTTGTTAGTACGTTGGATGACGAGAGTTATTTGATGCCCAAATATTTCGTGGAACATGTATTCTGCTTTGCTTCTATTGTTGTATGGAAATACTGCAAAAACAAGATACCAACAGGGAATGTAGCCAGACCGCAGGATAAGCATATAATTCGTACAAGCAGCAAGACGCCCAAAGACATTAAAAGATTCAATAATTAGAAAATGTCAAAAGCAAATTAGAAACTTCAAATTTGGAAAAAATCAATCATAGAAATTGCGTCAACACCAGATGGAGAATATGCCAAAGGGAAGTCAAAGCAATTAAACCTACCAACCACCACCATCATCAAAAAGCCACCAGAGAAACATTAGAGACAAGTCAAATGAGTCACCTACAGATCTGCCACTCCTGTCAAACATGACCTAGACACCAGGAGTAAGTCACGAGCTCCACCCTACATGTCAACATCACGTGCACCAGCTGAAGACTTACGCAAACAAGATATTTTCACACGCCTGACAGAAAGCATCGAACCTTAACACTCAACCTACACCCACAGGTTAACCATCCCACATGCCAGACATCTATAAAAGAGAACAGCTCCAATGACTCAGCATTCTCCCTCCATCTCCCTCTCTATCTATGGCTCTAGCCTGAGCTCTAGCTCTCTCTCTCTCTCTCTTTCTCTCTCTCTCTCTCTCTCTTCCCGAGGGCATCCTTGAACGCTTTTCCCATCTGCCTGCTGATGAGTCTCTTTCTCTTCTCTACCAATGGAGCCTCCTTCTCCTCCACCAGCTGAGCCTCCTCTACGCCACTAACTCAACTGCCGACACTCTCTACCCATGACCTCTCAAAACTCTAGTTTGACTATCAAAACTCGCAGCCGCATGGACCGAGCCAAGCAAACACAGACGACCGTTCGAGTAAGGATGTAATTTTTATTAGCTCTTCTAATTGTTTTGTCATTAACATTATTGTTTTAGAATTTTGTTAGTTGTGTATTTTAAGTGTTTGACTTATAGAATAAAGAAGAAACTTGTACTGGTAAATACCAGCATTACTTACAATAGCTTAACACCTTCACTATACCTGAACCATTAACAATTAAAATAGCACCCACATGCTAAGTAAAAGTGCACAAACTAAACATAGTCAAAATAGAATAATATGACAAGCAAATTCAACACTGATGCTATGTGTGGATTTGGATTAGTTATGCATAACATAATTTCCCCACAACCATACATGACACTATCATCTTCAATAATATCCTCATTGGTGTTGAAGAGTTATCCTATTAGGTTATCTCCTTTTTTGTAGAATACAGATTTGAAGTTTTCTAGAAGGCTTTTTTGCGGTCATCGAGTTTCTTCGATTTTAACTCTATATATCTTTGTTTGGCTACAGGTAGCCTTTCTTTGAATTGTGTTTTGACTTGATTCAGACTATCTCCATTTTTGTATGAAGATCAATATTTGAACTGTTCTCTTGCTTCTATGAGCTGACAACTCAGAGGAACTACTGGAACAGCCTCTTTGTTCCAGTAGGGTTTATTATGAGTGTTAGGGACCGCCTTTGAAACAAAAAGGTTCCTACACACAAGTAGTACATTACTAATGCTTCATCAAATGTTAGAAAGTGTGAAGATATAGAAAACATTGTTAGAAAGATGTTAGAACTGGTGTTTGAAAGTTGTTAATCACATGAAAGTTTTTGTGCAACTGGGATGATGAGGCAAAGACAACATAGGTTCAACTAGGCAGCATTAGGTTCAGCTAGGCAACAGTTGGTTCAGTGAGGCAGCAGTAGGTTCAGCTAGGCAGCAGTAGGTTCAACTAGGCAGCAGTAGGTTCAGCTAGGCAGCAGTAGGCTCAGTAAGACGGCAGTAGGTTCAGTGAGACAGCAGTAGGTTTAGCTAGACAGCAGTAGGTTCAGTGAGACAGCAGTAGGTTCATCTAGGCAGCAGTAGGTTCAGCTAAGCAGCAGTAGGTTCAGTGAGACAGCAGTAGATTCAGTGGGACAGCAGTAGGTTCAGCTAGACAGCAGTAGGTTCATCTAGGCAGCAGTAGGTTCAGTTAGGCAGCAGTGGGTTCAGTGAGGCAGCAGTAGGTTCAGTGAGGCAGCAGTAGGTTCAGCTAGGCAGCAGTAGGTTCAGCTAGGTAGCAGTAGGTTCAGTGAGGCAGCAGTAGGTTCAGTGAGGCAGCAGTAGGTTCAGCTAGACAGCAGTAGGTTCAACTAGGCAGCAGTAGGTTCAGCTAGGCAGCAGTAGGTTCAGTGAGACAGCAGTAGGTTCAGTGAGGCAGCAGTAGGTTCATCTAGGCAGCAGTAGGTTCAGTGAGGCAGCAGTGGGTTCAGTGAGGCAGCAGTAGGTTCAGTGAGGCAGCAGTAGGTTCAGCTAGGCAGCATTCGATTCAGCTAGGTAGTACTAGGTTCTGAAGTAGAAATGAGTTTTGTGATGTTATCTTGCAATTTGCTACATATTAACAAAGATTGTTTCTGAGACAGAATTACATGTAAGTGTGGTTAAGTCATGCGCATAAGAAATAATATTCTTTGTAAAACAGTTCTTGCTTTATACATCATCTAGCTGAACTTCCCGTGTTGTCAGGGTAATAAAAAATCTTTGCAGAGAATATTTATTTTCATGTAACATATAACAACAGTTATCATTCCAACTTTCAAATTTCATATCATGAGAACAGTGTATTGTATAGTTCAAATAAATTAAGAAAACAAAGTAAAACACCTGTAAAGGTATCTAAATGTAAATGTGAAATAATTGGCAAGTAATGGCTAAATAAAGTCTGTTTTGTTTCAATTACAATGAAAAATTATTTTGTGTACAATTATATGATTTTAATTTATTTCAGTGTTGGCATCGTGAAACAAAAATATTGTATAGAGTGGTATAAAAACCTATAGAAATTATCTAATGCAGACACCCCTGGGTAAAAACCATTAAAATTTGATTTACGTACTGTGCATATTAAAAATTGTAACAAAACAAAATGTTAACCTTAGTAAATATAGTTACCTACAGTAACTTTGGGGTACCTAGTGGTTATGAACTACAAGAAAATGTAGCATTACAATGTACTACAAGCAGTACGGACTATGGGGAGTTCTCACCTTCGAAACAGACGTACAGACAGACGTACATGCATAACATGAACTTTGACTTTAACTTAACTGAATTTAGTTTACTAAACACATACTTGAAGCTAATTTTTAGTATTTATTATACTAAACTTCAACTTTGGCTTTAACATTGGCTAAAATTTTATCACTTATCGGATTTTGAATTTGTTTTTGCTATAACTTATAATGAATAACGCTGAACTGAGATATATCGAATATCTCTTTTAAGCGTTGTGGAAAGAATTTCAGCGATTAGCATATCGTCATCTTCTTTATTTCGTCGTAATCAGTAGGCTGCACCCGCAGCGACTGCCAAGTTTTAATTTCGAGAGAAAATATTTTTGATATGGCGTAAACTGTGAAGGGGAAAAATTCACACTAGGATGGCGAGGACAATAAAGCACTGTGTTCCATAGAGTAGGGCGAAAAAATCTTACAACAGGGCGTCGCAACCCGTGGGCACACTGTATTAATGAATAATTTAGTGTGCGCAATTGCGAAAAGGATATACAGTACATGTTTATGGTAAGAGCGATGGGTGTGATAGGAATGGTTTAGCCTTGTGATTATGTACGCTTGTTAGTAGAATTGTGATTTGATTATCGCAAGTTCAAATTCAGTATGACGTTGATTTTTTCATTGATTTTTTCAAATTTTACTTTATCGCTACAACTGGACAGATGAATGACAGACAAACATTGATATTTATATATATAGATCTAAAGTAGGTGCTATGAGGCAGATCAGTACAGCTGTAACTTCCTGTTCAATTACAGACCAGTCAATAATTCTATAGCCAAACATTTTGTGGTTGTCTAAATTTATACAACTTACGATTGACATGGAATGTGATCGACTCTTCTGCTTCAAACTGTTCTATATTTAGTGGTGCTGGTGATTGGGCTTCACCTCATAGAGGGCTATCAAAAGAAGTTCCATATCCAGCAGGGGAAGAAACTCCAAGGATGTACTGATGTGGAAGTATTTGCAAATGTGCCAACACCAGGACTTTGCTCGCAGGTGATAAACCTCAGACAGTTACCGATACATTTGTTCATCAATCACTTGTCAGTCTAACTGGTTTGTCTTTAGCCTTCCCAGAAACTTAAATATACTGTTTTATTACATTTTCATTTGTTTGCCTTCCAAAAGCAAAATATATTGCGTTGTAACACCCAGCAGTAACCTAAACCCATTACTTACAAGAGCAGATAAATCCAAATGTGTGTGTAGACATTCTAATGTGTTTCAGCATTGTTCCTCAGCACGCTGGGCTTGCCAGTCTTTCAACTACTACAGTAATACAAATATCTGTGAAATAAACTCATGCTTGGTATCATCGGATTTTGCATATCCTGTTCTGCAATCTGACAGCACGAGTGCACACTACAGCGTACAGGTAGAGTAATATGCTACACATTATGTATAGAGTATTGATATAGTCTGCAGGTAAAATATTTTATTATTAGTATGAAGGTAGTGTCTTGCCTACCATGAACCAAAATAAGCTATGAACTAGAGTATAGGCAGACAGGCAGGGCAAGTCTTACTCTTGATGGCTACAAAAAGTGTAAAAATATGCTAGTAGTAACTATGTCACCATACATAGACATTCAGGTTTAGATAACATATGAAACACTGAATTTTATCTAAGTCTATATAGTTTTTCTTTGTACTTTTTTCCATTTTATTTACAATTCACAGGAAACAATGGGAATAGACTGCGCTCCTTCGACTCATACATCTGACTGTCACCCTCTATTTACGAAGTACTGCAGCGACGGAACATGCATATGCCATGAGTATGCCTATGGTGCGGACTGTAGTCAAGGTCAGATTATGTTGCAAAATATTTTTTTCAGAAAGGACCAAGGGTGAGGGTTGTACCCTGAGCTTTCTCAAAATTTTTGGAAGCATTTGGCACCTATAGACTAAATAAAACACTCAGGCTATGTTGATTCTTTTAGCCCTATTTGCACAATGTGTCAAGTTGTCACCAGCCAGTTCAATTCAGGTGGCAGTCTGGTTATAATAAGATTAAGTGCTTTGACATATCACCAGTGAACAAAGGTGCTTTTAGATTCTTTCCGCACACCCTAGAGGAGTATATGTGACAAAATATCAAACACCTTTTCAATGTAATGTAATCCTTCAGTCCTGCATCTATCCACACACTTGCAATTATTGTCTACAAGCAAATTTTAATAATCTGTGAGCGGCATGGTAACTAAACTAACAAAGTCTTGTGTATAAATTCATTTTTACACAAGACTTAAATAAAAACATTTTAAGCATACACTGAATGTGTTTGTTATCAAGGAAGAGTCAACAAGGGTCAACAAAGGTCAACAAGGGTTTTTAAGTTTGTAGGTCATGGTAGCCTAAAAACATTAAATTACATATGAAAATCTCTATTGTGTAATGAGGTATATATTAAGCATTTGTTCAGTCTAACACGAGTCTATGTATGGAGTTGTCCTCTACTTGCCTTTGGAGGCGACTTGTGACCGCATTACTGTAATTACTTTATCTATGGCCTTTGACCCGTATATGAATCCAGTTAAACATTTTTAGCATACATCAAAAACGCTTGTTATAAAACAGGTTTTGCGTTATCGCAGCCTAAAATCATAAACTATTTATAAAAATCTCAGGCAATGAATTCTCAATACATTGCCATGCATTCCCTTAGTCACTGGCAACATACCCTAGCTGTCTGAGTTATTCTAATGGACTACTAGTACAGGACTACTGTATTCCATTAGAATTGTGAAGCAAAGCAATTGGGATTCAAATAACTTATATCTAACTCAGATGTAAAGACCCTACCCTTGGGGAATCACAGAGAAATGATCCAAGTGGTTCATATAAAAAAAAAATCATTCCGATTTTGAATCTCTGACAGTTCTTTGCGCAATGCTAAGTTAAGAATAACATGTTTTTGCAAAGCTGCCAACTTGAGTTGTGCAAACATCGTTATTATATCTGCACACACGTCAATTTGAATAGGAAGGAAACAGTATTGATTAACTTTCGGCAACATCAGATGAAGTCATACAATTCGACACAAACTATTTTAGTTGGATTATGCTCTGATGAAACGTGTTGGAGTGTATCCGAAGATAAGCTAGCATCTGCAGACGCCAGTCTCGCTTGTTCAGATCTTTCAGGCTATTTGCTTACTATTGACTCTCATGCTGACTCAGAGAGAGCCCGGCATCTGCTTGGACAGCACTATCCGAGTAAGTAGCCTAATGTATAAGAAGAGGGAGCCCTCATATCATCAACTCTAAAATGCCTTCCTACAGCTATGGAACTCCAAGGATTAGACCTCTCTTAACACTCTGTAAAACCTGCTTTTGCCTACAGTTCTATTTTAAAACATTTGAAGGAAACATTCATAACTTCTATCAGATTCTGCACTATTTTTCTTATTTCCAACATTGACGTCTTGTATTAAAATAGGTGATGAGTCAGGTCTCGGGGGCTTATTTAAATTTTACCAGTTTCTTAAACAACTTAGTCAAACATAACAAAAATATAGTAAAATATGAAAATATGTTATTTAAGGGAATGTATCACCAGCAGGCAACAGCACTCATGAATTGTCAGACATTTACGGTCATAATTACCCTTAGGTTCTATTTATGGCGTTTACAGCAAAATTGCCTTGCCTTCTCTTTTTTCATAAAACCTGATTGGCTGTGTACTGAGTCAATGTTTCTTAGGGTGAAAATATGACTTATCAAAAAATTTTTACTACTATTATGACTGCTGTTACAGTATCTATATTAGATATTCCCTCGGGTTATGCACACGCTAAACCATATGTATATAAATCTTTGTATAAATGTCTATGTTCAAATCATCACATACCGGTAATAATTATAAAACTCTGTAGGTTGGCTCTATGTATCTATAGGCAATTATATAACTCTGTAGGTTGGCTCTATGTATCTATAGGTAATTATAAAACTCTGTAGGCTGGCTCTATGAATCTATAGGTAATTATAAAACTCTGTAGGTTGACTCTATGAATCTATAGGCAATTATATAACTCTGTAGGTTGGCTCTATGTATCTATAGGTAATTATAAAACTCTGTAGGCTGGCTCTATGAATCTATAGGTAATTATAAAACTCTGTAGGTTGACTCTATGAATCTATAGGCAATTATATAACTCTGTAGGTTTGCTCAATGTATCTATAGGTAATTAGATAATTGTTTAGGTTAGCTCTGAGTATTTATTGGCAATTAGTCTACAAAAGGAGCTTGCTTATAAATTCGATATACAATGTTTAGGCTAAAATCTATGTAAATTTATGCTACAGATTGTTTCATTTGTTTGCAAAAATGTATTCATGGTATAAATTAACTTTTATTAATGTTAATCTATTAAATTAACGTAAAGAAATCTACTAAATAAATTTACGTTTATTTTTTTATAACATTGCTCGTCATGCTATCAGTCTGTGTTGTTAAAATTTCGTAAATATCAATTTGGACAACTACAATTTAGGCTCTTTTTTTGTTAAACTTTCTGTAATCATGTTGTAGATGTGAAGGAGTTCCTACTGGGCATAGAATACTATTCCAGTCATAGAGATTATGTATATACTGCTAACACGCAGCCACTTACCGGATACACTAATTGGTTGGAGGGAGATGAAGCAAGAGGAAGCAAGAAATGCGTTGTTTTGAGTTCAGATGATAATTACGCGTGGAAAATGGTACCATGCTCTAAAAACCTTGCTTACATTTGCGAAGGTTAGTCATATCATAAATATGTCAACTGTGTGCCGTTACGAGAGAGACTTCTGTTGTCACTGTGTATCTAGGGCAGAAGAAGAAACCAAGCACAAGCTCTACACTCTAGACAGATCTACCTATCGACCTTGATAGCTGTTCCGATATCAGCTTCATTCTGTAGAGAAAACCAGAGGCGTGTAGTGCAGAGTTGCTCGACCGATGGAAACATAAATGGGATGGGAGCTCACTAGTTTCCAAACATACATACATCAACATACATAAATCAACATACATCTACATACATCAAGCCAAACCAGGCCATGTTTCCAAAAAAGGGCCCAGAGATCAGCCCAAAGGACCCTGGCCGGTGCACTGTCGGCGCGAAAAGCTCAGAACCGACGTGCTTTGTGCCTTCCTTCTGGGTTGAGCCAATACATCAGGAGCTTACTTCAGAAGTGTTTTTTACTGAGATCACCCTTGAAACCAAGTCCAAAAGATCCTGAGCGGTGCATACTCGGAAGCTTGCCTTAGGAGTGGGGGGCCTACTTGTAGGTCCTCTGACCAGTATGGATAGAAACAGGCACTTGCTGCTCAGCAAACTGCAGGTAGTAAGGGATATAGTGGTGCTAGCCCAGACGGAGATGGCTGTTCCATGTCAAGTCACAACTAATACAGAACTACTGCTCATTGGGGTTAATAGACGGTTCCCCGCTGGCTACGAGTTTGAACTAGCGTGGGCAAAAGGGAAGTGTTGTCACGCAGTTCCTGAACCCCATGAATCAACCTCTACATATTTGAGCTGGCAGCACGGTCTGCATGTAAACCAGAGTGAAAGACCACCAAGTTAATGACGAACCACTCGCTCCTGCTTAGGTATCGCATCTCAAAGTGCAAAAACGCTAAAGGAAAGGGTGCCAGCTAACCTGGAGGACTTGTCCATAGCAGCCAAAAAATCTGCACAAAGTTTGAGCTAGCCAAGTGACTGGCGAGACTGCTGACACGCTGTCAGAGCACATTCAGCACCGGTGACGGAGACCTAGGACGGACCTCTAAGGTGGAGCACTCCAATCCACTGAAGGAGGGAACCCGGCCCATTTGGCAGCCTCTGTATTGACTCGGACCAGAGAAGGCAGCAGAGGCAAAGCAACAAGTTTAAGACTTATTTGACAAGGAACACATAAAGCCAGCTAAAAGTGCTTGAAGCTCCTCGGTGGTGTTGGTCCGGAAGAAGGACAAAATATGGTGTGCTTATGTCAACTACCGTTGGCTGAATGCAGTCACTGAACAGGACGCCTACCCCCTTCTTCAGAATGATGACAGCCTCAATGCTCTCTTTAGCTGCAGATTCTTTAACACAGTGGACCTGTTCAGTGACTACTGGCAAGTGCTCGTAGACACCGATGCGCAGAAGAAGACGGCATTTGCTACTCGCTCTGGCTTATAGAAGTGGAAAGTCCTGCCATTTGGGCTCACCTCTATTCCAGCCACCTTTCACAGGCTGATGAACTACGTACTACATTGCTTACATTGGAAGATGCTGTCGCTCAACCGTCATGGCATCATTGTCATCCAGGACTTTGACACAAACATACCCTAGGTGGAAGAGGTGTTCCAGTGACTAAAATAATCCAGACCAAAGCTGAAAACATCAAGTGCGAGCTACTCCCGTCACAGGTGCGTTACTTTGGCCATGAGGTTAGTGCTGTAGAACTGACTACTGACCCCTGAAAAAACAAGGGCAGTCTAAGCATGACTGACTCCTAGGGAGCTAAGGGAGCTGTAAGGCTTCCTGGGCATGGTAGGATACTACCGTCAGTACCTTCCGAGCTTTGCTATTACAGCATGGCCTTTGCACCGGCTGACTAGAGAAGGAGAAAAGTGAATGTGGGGCAAGAAAGAGCAGACAGCCTTTGAAGAGTTGCAGAAACACTTGTCCTCGGCACCTGTACTGAGCTATCCTGATTCAAGTCCACCATATGCTTTAGACATAGTTGCCAGCGGCTGCGGAGTAAGCCTCGTGCAGTCACACTCACAAGATGGAACCAAAAAGGTTATCGCTTTTTTCAACAATACTCTGGCACCGGCGGAACGGAATCACTGCGCCACCTGGAGAGAGCTGTTGGTTGTGGTAATTCCAGTGAAGCACTTTCGGCTCTACTTCTATAAAGGGTTGTTTCTTCTTTGCACTGATCATATCTCTCTCCAATGACTGTGTAAAAGGAAAGAACCCTTAAATCAGGTAGCCAGGTGGCTAGGGATTCTAGCAAAGTTTTAGTACACTCTGAAAAAGCGAGCCGAACTACATCACAGGAATGCCGATGGGCTTAGCAGACAGACCTGTGAAGACTGCCAGTAATGCGAGCTCAATGAGCTGAGAAATGGTGGGCTGATTTGAAAGAAGCTTGCTATGGAAAGCCAAGCCTCAACAGGTAGATTTGAGAGAAGCCCAACAGTTGTGTCATGTGTTTCCAGAATCGTTTGCAAGGCTGTCGGTTGCAAAGGCTAATTCGCTACCATCACGGCAGCCATTGGGTTGACCCAGGACTGACTGATGCCACTCTGGGACTCTACAGCATGGCTTTGGTGATGACTCAAGGTGACTCTGACGAGGAGCTGGCCTGAATGCAGACAACTGGTTGTGTACCAAGAGCCACCGTATACCAAACCACCGCTCAAGCAGAAAAACCGATCAAAGCTCAGCTAGAGCTGAAATATCAAGAACTCCAACAGCTACACAGAATCCAGCTATTTCTCCGGCTGTGACCAAATGTGGTATTGAAGGCTTGGACATTTCTCCATGGGCCAATCTCGGTGGTGTGCAGTCTGCCCATCGGCTATCACGGAAACAATCATTTGGCTAACCTACACCCTTGCTCACTCTGGCGTAGATAGGACAATTACCTGACTCCGATTGAACTGGTACTGGCCAGGAATGACAGCCACTGTGAGAAGATTAATCAAGAGTTGTGAGGTTTGCAAGGTGGTGAAGCATAGAGGCACGAAGATGGCTGGCTGCAAACAGAAGCTATATGCAAAAGGCCCCTAGCAGAAGGTGGTCGGGGACCTTGTGGGACCAATGCCAATAATGCCTAAAGAACAAGTGCATTCTGGTAATGACAGACCACTTCACCAAATGGCAGAACACATTAGCCTTCCCATAAGTCACTACTCTGTAGTGACCAGAGAGCTGGACATACGGATCTTTTGTTTTATGAGCCTGCCAAATCGGATCCATACTAG
The DNA here is from genome assembly GCF_963576615.1 of Watersipora subatra. Lineage (NCBI taxonomy): Eukaryota > Metazoa > Bryozoa > Gymnolaemata > Cheilostomatida > Watersiporidae > Watersipora > Watersipora subatra. Next base: position 1,542,274 of record NC_088709.1, on the reverse strand, counting down.
ACAAGAGGCACAGTTTGAGAGTCAGCTAATGATCAAACTGTGTTAACTCTAACAAGTGGAGAAGATGAATACCATACCCCTCCCTACCACCCTCAAGCTAACGGTATAGTGAAGCATGACAATCAACAGCTAGGTGACTCCCTCCGAGCACTGCTGCCGACTCGAGGCGAGGAAAAGTGGCATACGCTGGACTCTCAACTGATGAGAGCGTACTGAGGCGCACCCTACACGGCCACAGGAGATATTGCCAATCTAATAATGCTCAGTCAAGAGTTATGCCTGCCAGACCAGTTGGAGTTTCATCCACCACCCTAAAGGCTCAACCAACATATGAATATGTGGTAGAAATACTCTGGAAGAAGCTGGAAAAAGTATACTCAGCTCTCAGAGAAGAACAATTGGCCATCCTGCAAGAGAATAAAGAGGATTTCCACTCTACGCACTGAGAGACTAGATTTAGCGGCTAAATATAGGAAAAAAGGAGAGACAGCCTTAAGCTTCAGACAAAGTTTGCAAGGCCATAACGGGTCATTAAAGCCTGGCCCAACCACACTTGTCTGATTGAGCATCAAGGGCAGTTGTTAGTGCAAAGTGGGAGCTGGCTCAAATCATTCTAAGCTTGCTCAAAAGAGCTGGAACAAACACCAGCACAATCAAGCTTTGCAGAGACTCTAATATAAAAGAGGAAAGCAAAATGTCCAGACCGAGTTGGAAGTCGTGCTGAATTTGGCAAAGCTGAGAGGCACGGCTACAAACAACCCAGAGTTCAGCAAAAAACTTGAAGCTTGGCTGAAAAAACTTCAATAGCATCTAGAGGAGCAGCAAGCCAATACTCCAGAAAAACCTACCAGGCCCTGGAGCCCAAAGCCAACATCATCTGGTGCCATTCGACATAACCCTCGGTCAGCTCGGACCAGTTGGACCAGAATGGAGAGTAGGCATGGCTATTGACAGTGGCAACCAATCCTTAGCAACTTTCACATAGGGATACAGAGGCCGACAAAAAGTGCCAAGCCCTGTAGCTTAGTAGGCCAGGGCAATTTGCATTCGCACACCACGAAAAGCATGTACTTTCCTGGAGACGCACTAGTACCTACACACCAAACACTATTTTACATTCTTACAAACCGGTCGACATGGCTCAGCTGGGTAAAACTGTAAACTCTATTGCAGATATGTCGAGCCTGCTAGAGCCATTGGCGGCTAGGAAAGAAGAATGCTTGGCAAGCCTCTTAGACTTAAACAAGGAGTCTGTGTCAGCATGTAAGAGCCATAATTGGCATGCCAAACTTGAATGAGACAGCGGGGCCCTCTAACATAGAAGAAAAGGATTGTCTTGAATAGGCTGTCTCCATGCGTGACTCTTCGTCTTCAAGCGGAGGCACCCATGTCAAGTCACACCTGGTTGGCGCTGTGCTATCCAACGATTAGCCCTGCCAACCCTACCCTTTAAAGAGATGCATGAATGACTCCATTGGATGAAGGGAGTTGAGTGAGCCGAGTTTGCTAAGCAGGCTTGGATAGCTTGCTTGACTGAGACCAAGCCAACTAGGGAACCAACCATGAACCCAGCTTCAACGCCCACAAGTAGTGCGGAAGAAGTTGTCTGTCAAGCCAGTCAAAAAAGACAATCCAAATAGAGCGTTTTGTTAGGGATGCTACCTAGATAAAGGTAACCGAAGCAATGAGTGAGCCTGGCACTTGCGTGCTGTGTGATGTCACCACTAGCATCCGGAGGAGTAGGCAGCGCATATCACAGCACTTCGCCATCTATGTGTGTCCTTTACACTAGCAACACATCTCCAATGACCAGGTGATGTCATATTGGAGAGCGCACGGAGGTGACGAGTGTGTTACTGCTGTCTACCTAGTTGACAAAGCCAAGTGGCCTACTTTTCTACAGAGGAAAGGATGGCCTGCTGATTCTTTATGAACCCATGCTCCTCTACACTGGTTGTGGCCTGTCGGTCACCTCAAGGAGCCAAAGGCTAAGTCGGTTAGTGCGGACAGGCACGTGCCTAGGAAAGACCAATCTAAGCAACAGAGTGAGTTGCCGAAGCTGAATTTGACTCGGTGATCCCAGGCCTAAATCGACCCAGTCGCAAGCCAACAGCCAACCTGCCAGGATGAAAAGACAGACCAAGGAGCCAATTAGCCGCTTGCCTACCCAGCCCTGGAGATCAGTTGAAGGGCCTCCGGCCCAAACTGAGTCGCATTCAGAGTAACTAGTTTGACTGCTAGGAGGCCCTACAGCTGACGAACCTTTCTATTGCCAGCAAGAAGAGAGAGCATGCCAGCTGTTAGATAACAGCTGCCACTGTCAGGTGATGGCTCTCAGGACTGCCAGTTTGATACAGACTAGGAAGCTCACTGGAGAGGACCGTGCATTTACAGAGGCTGGAGTTTAGCACCTAGAGTACAGCGTACGACAGCACCGCCTCTGGACACAACAGATCTCTTTTCCTGATGCTGAGTACAGCCCTGGGGCATCTACTGGGGCCAATGTGGCGGAAGATCATAGAGGCCAGAGCTGGTTGCTCACACCTAGGAGGCAACTGATATCATGAACAAGCAGAGCCTTGACTCGGCAGGCAACACGACTTTTGGTAATACTTCCGGTCAGATGCCGAGTCGACCATGCTACCAAGGGTGGAGCCAATCGAGAAGCATAGACAAAGACCAGAGCATCTAGAAGTCTCATCCAATTCAGTTCACCTGTATGCACACTACTTTTGACTGTATTATATATTTGTGAAGTATATACAGTTGGCTACCTTGCACTCAAGTGGTTTGTTTCTTTGTGGAGCAAGTAGAGAAACTTTCAAGTCCTTCCCATCTGCATTTGCTTGACATTACTTTGAATTTTGATCAGAACTATTTGTTAAATACTTTTCTAGAATTTTAAAAAACTAGATTGATAAAGTAATTGCATATAGATATTCAACTGTATTTGTGCTTTATGTTTAAAGACAATGCATTGAAGTAAAGCATATAATGCAAACATATATACATACATGTTTGCATTTTTTGCCAAGCTGAGTTATAATAGCAGCAAGGCAACATATGATCTTTGATATTTTATTGATAACACCAGAATTATTACAGTCCCTATCTGCGAGGCTTCATTTCAATCATTCAACTCTTCCTGCTACTGGTTTGATGGAAGTACTCAGGATTTTTCGAATCTGGGAGACATATGTGCTGCAAAACAGAGAAGAAGTGGAGTTGTTTGGGTAACCGACGAACAAGAAACAAATTACCTAAACAATATCTTCAACACCAGTTTTGGCAAGTATCATAATCTTATTGCCTTAAGGGACAAAACATTAAAAAACGACGATTTATTAAGCCATTGCTAAGATAACAAAACCAAACTGGAACTTTTTGGAACAAAGGTGTATCAAAAGCTCAAGAACTTTTTTTAGAGCAGTGAAAATCCTTAAAACAGCGGTTCATTTTTCTGTACTAACTCGCTATTTTGGGTTGCTTCTGATCTTCAATTCTGTACTCATACAAATAGAAGAATTTAATGCTGAGGGAAATACGAAAACAGACATTGGCATGGCATAACTCAAGAATAGTTTTACAGGTCAAGACATAATACCAGCTATGGTATTACATGAATGTAGATCAATAAGGCTATGATATTATGTGAGCCAGTAAGGCTATGGTATTAAATAGGTCAGTAAGGATATGATATCATGAAGGTCAGTCAGGCTATGATTTTATGTAGGTTAGTAAGGCTGTGATACTATGCAGGTCAGACAGACTATGATATTATGTAAGTCAGTAAAGCTATGGTATTATGTACAGTAGTAAGGCTATGATATTATGTAGGTCAGTAAGGCTATGAAGTTGAAGGAGGTGAAGTTAGTTTGTGTCTCTAACCAGTATTCGATCGACCCTTCAAAATATCGATTTTGTAAACTCACAACAATTGTCATTTGATCCCTGAAACTTCTCAAGATTGACTTTTTCAAAAACATTATTTGCTACGTGTTATTCCGTGTGTTAATAATCATGTAAACAGTGTGCCAAGGACAGTAGCCATAACAAATGACTCCAGCTCAGCTGCAGTATTTATGACTCACAATTTACAATGTTATGGATAATACTTGGCACAGCTGGGATAATCATTCTGGATCGATTTTTTGTCCTGAACAATATTTTCATGACAGAGTTGATCCCTTAAGCTACATTTATATTGATCCATTTGTGTCATTTTAATTTTGGTCAATCTTTTCTGGCTTGTTGTACCATGACCATATCTTTAATGATCTGCTGATTCATTGATCAAAATTGTGTGAATAAGATACAGTGTGATATGTGTAAATAAGATACAGTGTGATATTTGTAAATAAGATACAGTGTTATATGTGTAAACAAGATACAGTGTGAACACAGGTAAGTAAGTCATGTCAAGTAACATGCGATTTTATGTTATGTTACATCATGTCATGACATTGAGTATATTGAACTGATAAAAAATATCATGTTATTTCAGGCTTCAGCGAACCTGTATTCTTGGGTCTTCATCGCTATTCTACAAACTACATAGTCCGCTGGATACACAATGAATGGATCTATCTTGGTAGGGACACGACTTTCATATTCTGTTATTTCTATTAGTACCTTTTACTACAAAAATCTATCCAAGTTCATTAAAATGTGAACAAATATGTACCGTCAGCTCAAAATGCAGTTTTTCTACTGGCAGTCTTGTGTTCTATCAGTATTGATTAGGTTGAGGTTATTATTAGATTATTGATTAACTGATAGTGACAAGAAGAGAGTAAATGAACCTCAGTTGTTGCAAGATAATTACTCCCTGTCGTGGGTTTTTGCTGTGAATGAATATTGGTAAAATTGTGCACTTGAGCAAGCCTTGAGGCTCAACTCACAAATGACTTGAATTGAATTGATTCTCAGCTAATCTTTACTTACTGTAGCACTGAATTGACTGGGCATCTCCTATCCATAAGAACTGAATTGACTGGGCACCTCCTATCCATAAGAACTGAATTGACTGGGCATCTCCTATCCATAAGAACTGAATTGACTGGGCATCTCCTATCCATAAGCACTGAATTGACTAGGCATCTCCTATTCATAAGCACTGAATTGACTGGGCATCTCCTATCCATAAGAACTGAATTGACTGGGCACCTCCTATCCATAAGCACTGAATTGACTAGGCATCTCCTATCCATAAGAATTGAATTGACTGGGCACCTCCTATCCATAAGAATTGAATTGACTGGGCACCTTCTATCCATAAGAATTGAATTGAATCGGCTCTTTACTGTCACCATAGACGAAATCACTTGATTCTCTACTTTCAATAAGCAAATCGACTCGAGTCAAAATGCACCAATACATTCCTTTATTGTTACTATCTATATTATTATTACTATTATTACTACATTGACAAAAATGCATCACAAACGGTGATGTCCTGAGTAAACCAAACTGTTGTTTGATGCACTCTGAAATGAAGATGTCAGTGCTGTCCAACGTTATCAACTGCACACGCTTTCACAAGACCTCGATATCACTGCGTATATTTTATTGGTCAATAATATGTACTAAGCACTAATATAGTATAGTTCTATGGTTTGCCTGCGTGCTGGTAATAAGCCAAGTTATACCGTTTTGATTATCATGAAAACAAATGTAACTTCGTTAGCTATATAAGCGCTAGTCATCCAAAAGGGTATGTTTGTTTTTATGTTTATATTGTAATGTCAGATCAAGGTCAGGTCTTGTACTTGCTATTGGATAACCATGAAGACTGATACAACCTGTATCATGAGTTGAATTTCAGGCACCTGAACTAGCAACACCAGCTCTAAGTTGGGGTGAATTTGAGCGTCTTGTTGGAACGAAGTAAAATACCCAACAAAGAGTGACTAGACTTCCCAGAAAATGTGCTGTGGCCAAACTCAAAGAAGGAGGTAGATCAACTCATCAATTTTCCAGCTAGCTGTTGCAGCAGGCCAGAAATGCTAGTACAATGTCTGGACCTATTCTTGCTCGCTAGATTACATCTCTGTGCTGCAGAAAGAGGGACTCTAGTAATGCAAAAGCTGGTGCTCCTTAATACCTTTTGCATGCAGTTTTATAAAAATGGCACAAATTAATACGATGCACATAGGCTCGAATACTTCCAGATTTGTCCCCTGGCCATCAGAAATGACAGTCGAAAAAATTAAAAAAGACCCAATCGCAGTGAGCAACAGGATCATTACTCTGTTCCTGCCACTGATGCACTATACACACCTGTCTATCACAGTGTCTATGCTAGTGTCTATGCTCCCACTATGACAAATTCTGACCAAGGCAAATGGGACTTTACCATCAGTTGAAATCTGTGATGAAAAGCATTCTTGGCAAGATAAGCTGCTCATTGCAAGTGACTTTAATGCAAGGGTTGAATGTGATCACCCGAGTTGTTACAGAGTGAACGGTGAACTTCTACTTACTCTCTGCTCAAAGTATAATCTCATCACCAACAACACTATATTTAAACACAAAGATCACCATCATTATAAGACAACATGGATGCAGTCAAGGTTTAAGCATTGGCACCTAATAAACTATGTGGTTACAAAACAGGTGGACCGGAGAGACATTTTGACCACCTGTATTTACAGAGGTGCAGATTGCTGTACAAACCATGATACGGTCTGTTGTATGATAACAGTCAAAATACATGTACAAAAGAAATATTGGAAGACCCATCTAAAAATCACCAACAAAAGATAAATGTTGGAAAGCTAAAAGACAACAAGATTTGAGAAGAGCTAGAGGAAAAATAAATAAAAAGTTGGATAAAGAGAAGGAGAGATCACTGAACGATGGAAGACTAAAAAGTCTGGCTTTGAACCCAGCATATGAAGTGCTTAACAAACCATCCAGAAGACGCCAAGAATGGTTCAAAGAGTGTGATGTGAAGACAAACCAACTGCTTGAAGAATGAATTGTTGCACAAAATCGGTATCTGTCTTGTTGCACCGCAGCAAACAAGACAAAACTTTCAACATTGAGGAATAAACATCAAGAATACACCAGACACTGAAGTCATACTGGTGGGAGAAAAAAGCAGGAAGCCTATAGTCTGCTGCCAATTGCACCAATATGAAGGAATTCCATCATGATTTCAAAGGAGTATATCACCAACAGATAAGAGCAAGAGTCCAGCTAAAAGCACTTGGTGGTGAAACAATCCTACAGGATAAAAATCAGATTCTGGATCACTTGGCCAAGCATTTCAACCTGCTCCTAAATGTCCCAGGAATGACACAGCAGTGTGCTTTAGATTGCTTCATGTAAAGACCAATCATGAGTTGTCTGGCTAAAAAACCTGACAAAGCAGAAGTGACTGATGCAGTCACCATAACAAAAGAAAATAGACCACCTGTACGATGTTGGATCCTAGAATAGGTATGGAAATATGGGAATCAGCAGCTACCAAAGCCACTATTTAAACTGATTAGAGATATATATATATATATTTATTTATTTATTTACATAAATGGGGATTGCGAGGACAGTGGGAACTATCAAGGCATTTCTTTCCTGCCAATTGCTGGCAAGATTATGGCTGGTGTTCTACTAATACTACTAAACGGGATCAATAAAGTGATATCGCCAATTGTACTGCCTGAGACACAGTATGGATTTGCGAAAGACGTAGTACAAAAAATACTGTGTTCAGCATGTGCCAAGTGCAAGAAAAAAGTCTGAACGAAACATGCCTTTGTACGCTGTTTTATTGGATTTACTAAGGCCTTTGATACGGTCCCAAGACAAGGTCACTGGACAGTTCTAAAAAGGTTAAGCTGCACTGACAAGATAATAAACCTGAGAAGATCTGTGCGGCCCAAAATGCAGGCCCAAGTAGTTCAGGTGCGTCATGCTTCAGAGAAGTATTTTGTAGAAAATGGTGTCCAGCATGGCTGTGTAGGTGCCAAACCTTTTCTTACTATATCTTGGTACTATGCTTGAAGTTGATTTTAAAGGTAACAATAGGTAACCTATTTATATCAAGTTTTTGCATCCACCACCTGATCCTACAGATATTTTGATGGCCAACAAACCACTCACACTCTGCGTGTATTTCAGATAGCTGAGTAGTACTGTGACCCCTGATGTAGTAGTACTGTGACCCCTGATGTAATAGTACTGTGACCCCTGATGCCAAAATTAATAAAGAGCTTATTCACAGAATCGAAACTGCTAGTACTTTTTAGAAAACTTTAGACTTGCTTGTGGAGAAACAAGCACGCAATCATTCAAGCCAAACGTGAGGTATACAGAGGTGTAATTTCAACAGCCCTATCATATTGAGTTTATAACTGTTCTACCAAATGCAAGTGAAGAGACTGCACGAAGTCATGTTAAAGCAACTAGAAGTGTTGAACTCTTAATGAATCTCACCGGGAAAGTTAATGTCATGAGCACAAAAATCCTAAAATGGGCTTGCTTCCTGTCTATGACGGACATTCTGATAGAAAAATGCTTAATATGGCTAGAACACGTGTACAGGATGAGTCATGCGTGATTGCCAAGACAATTATTATATTCACAACTTTACGAAGGAAAGAAGAATCAGGGCACACCCAGGTTGAAATACAAAGATGTAGCTAAGAGTAATATGAAGTTGAGAGAACTAGACCCAAACAGATGACAAGAAAAGGCAGAAAACAGAACTGCATAGAAGTCAGTGATAAAGCCTAAAGCAGAAGACAGTCATTGTCACAACGATCGACGTCAAGAGAAAGATATTGCTATGTCTAAATTTATTGTTTTGTATTTATGTATACCTGCTTTGTTAGTTGCTATACAAACAGTTAGAGAGCTGAACTAATTCGTTTAGTTAAGTGAGAGATTGTGGTTTATTTTTATTTTGTTATATTGCCATAAACCAATTTTATAGTAAAAATTGATAGATAATTGATTTTGTCAATTTGCGTAAATTAAATTGAGCATATTCATTAAAGTTTGGATAGCTAAAGAAATGAAATGCCTTGCCTGAAAATTTTATCGTGGTGTTGTTTGCCTAAATACCAAATTTAATTAATTCTTACACAATCTATGATGCAAAAGAATTGGGAATTGAATTGTTAATTTCATGATGAAAATTGAATAGAATTTTTCTACGTCTTTTTTCAATTACTTTTATCAGTAATTTTTTCAAGTCAGCAACGGTATATTTTAAAGCCTTGAAAACTATATGGAAATATTAGGGTGCGGTGGTTTAAACAAACAAAACTGCTATGGCTTGCCTATATTAATTAATAGCTCCCTAAAAACCATAAGATAAAACAACGATTAGAAAATGCAACAGCATTGACTCATTGGAAACAACTACAGACTCAGCTATTTGACTCAGCCACTAGTCTTTTTTCACTGTCTACTAAATGATCGTCACATACCTAGATGCTTCTGAGCATAAGTCATGTGATAAACAATATTAGGGTATGTTTACACTTTATCCATGTTGTATAACAGACCTTAAGGTGTGGCTCCACACTACTTACTTATAGCGTTAGAGTATTCAACTTTGCCTCAAGATATAGGACTCTTGGTCTTTCTTGATAGCAAAATCTTTCTCTTCTTTCAAAATTTTTTATTTCAGTAAAAAAACAATTAATTTTAAATGTACATTTAAGCAAATCAAATACACCATCAAAGTTTGCATATTGATTTTCAACTAAAGCAAAAAGGAAGAAAAGTACACTTGTCACTCCACTGTGCTATATTCGTGTTATGTTACACTGCATTGTATAATACTAGGAGTTGTGTACCTCCGGTTTTTGTGTTGAAGGACGTCTTGTAAATACAGACAGTTGCACTTGTTACAACGGCAATGGCCACTTCTTTATTATCAGTGTTAACGTCATGAATAAATAATCTCCTACCATCTAACTAGTAACAACTACACATGGTGGCAGTAGTGTTTGTATCATGTTTGATGAAGAGGGGGAAGCCGGTGATGCTGATGAACGAACGGTGAAGCCATTAAGAGTGCATTATTCTGCACCCAAGCTGTACCCACCTGACAAATTTGACTTTGCCGAACCTGCCGGTTGGACGAGATGGTATAGTAGATGGAGGAGGTATAGAGAAGCGAGCGGTTTGGATACTAGACCTCAGCGTGAACAGATTAACACTCTTATTTATATGTTAGGGGAGCAAGCAGAAGATGTAGTGCTTAGCCGTGGAATAGAAGAAACTGACTACGATTCTGTGATTGATGCATTCAATGAATACTTCGGAGTTAGGAGAAATCTCATTGTTGAGAGAGCTAAATTCAACAAACTGACACAAGGTAGTGATTCTATAGATGTGTTTATTCACAATCTATATTGCCAAGCCGAGTTTTGTGACTATAGAGATCTACGGAAAGAGCTAATACGTGACAGATTAGTAGTGGGTGTTACTGAAGACAAATTGAGTGAAAAACTACAAGCCGATGCAGATCTGACACTAGATGACGCAGTGATGATAGCTAGACGCTTTCAATCAGCTAAACAAACACAGTCAGTAGTCAGGGGATCAGCTGTAGATGTACATGCCAACAAATTCAGTTCACGACAGCCACAACATAGTCAAAAAAATGACACATCTAGCTCAAACCGAAACTCTTACTTAAAACGACACAAATCATCAAATACTGGTATTGTTAAACACAGGCCGACAACCCAAGAACACGCCAATAGCTTTGACAACACTTCTGCAAATAATAGGGTTGCCTCATCTATCCCTAAAGACCGGTGTCAATGCTGTGGAAAAGCCCAACATTCCAGAGACTCCTACCCAGCATTGAGATCTACATGTACTGCATGTGGCTAGAGAGGCCATTGGAAGCAAATGTGCTTCTCTGGAAAATCTGTGACTGAAGTCGAGTTGTTTACTGGAGAAATCAAGAACAGTGATAGAAATGGTAGTAAACCATGGATGGCCAAACTTGCCATTGACATACAGGGACATACCAATACAGCAACATTTAAACTAGATTCTGGTGCTGCAGCAACTGTGTGTGGACCAAATGCTATATCCGCTCTATTGCAGCCCAATACTAAGAGACTAAGAGGTCCTGGTAACTTAGAAATACCTTGTGTTGGTCAAACTGATGCAGTTCTTACACATAGTAACAAATCTATATCAGAAACAATTATTTACGTTGTGCATAATCAAGATGTGAACCTATTGAGCAAATTTGCATGTCAAAGTCTTGGTTTGCTTGCCTGTTATGTTGATAATGTTGATGATTTTGCGAATGGTGTTGATAATTTTGTTGATAAAAGACTTTTTCTGGGTCTAGGAGCTGTAAAGACTGAATGTGAAATCAGACTTGACGATGCCAAGCCGTACAGTATATTCGTGCCACGAGCCGTGCCCTTTCCATTACTTGACAAAACTAAGTTAGAGTTAGAGCGTATGAAATCTTTAGGCGTTATTGTAGAAGCGAAACAGCCTACGGAATGGTGTGCACCGATGGTCGTTTTACTTAAACAGGACAGTGTTCATATCTGCACAGATTTTACACAGCTAAATAAGTACGTACGGCGTGAAGTTTTTCCCATGGCAACCGTCGAGGACAGTCTGTCAAAACTTAATGGTGGTCACATATTTTCGAAACTAGATGCCAACTGCGGATTTTGGCAAATACCATTGTCTGCCAAATCCCAACATCTCACCAATTTCTTGACAGCATTTGGACGTTTCTACTACCGTAAATTGCCATTTGGACTAAAATCAGCTCCAGAGATATTCTGCAGAGAAATGACAAAAAAATATTAGAATTTATCGCAGGTGTCGTAGTACATATGGATGATGTATTAGTGGTGGGTAATGACAAGAGAGAGCATAACTCCCGTTTATCGCAAGTGCTACGCCGCATGCACGACGCTGGTCTAACGTTAAATCATGCCAAGTGTGCTCTAAAGAAAACGTCAGTAGAGTATTTAGGGTATCACATTGACGCTAGTGGTATTCACGCAGGTGAAAGAATATCTACATTGCTTGACTTTCTGATACCAACGTGTGTATGTGATGTTAGGAACTTCCTAGGCATAGTCAACCAATATGGCAAGTTTAGTTCTGCGGTAGCACATATCAGCCAACCGCTTCGAGAGCTCTTGTGCAAAAAGAGTTGTTGGATATGGAATGATTCCCAGCAAAAAGCGTTTGATCGTCTCAAAGAGGAGTTTAAATTTACACCGATTCTTGCCCCGAATGACTCAAATAAAAAGACATATTTGTCAACGGATGCTTCCGATTACGGGTTAGGAGCTGTCTTGAGTCAGAAACAGTCAGATGGCACCCGTCGACTAGTAGCTGCCGCAAGCCGATCTCTGTCCGAAACTGAATGTAAATATGCTGTAATAGAGAAGGAGGCGTTGGGAGTTACTTGGGCCACAGAGAGGTTTGCTCGATATATCATTGGTATACGTGACCTTACTATACAGACCAACCACAAACCTTTAGTGTCACTTCTTGGAGATCAGGAAATCAGTAAACCGCCATCTCGAATACAACGATTCAGGCTAAGTCTAATACGTTTCAAATACCAGATAAAGCATATTCCCGGTAAGGAGAATGTTTCTGCTGATGCAGTGTTGAGATACCCGTGCACCATTCCTACAGAGAATGATACTCTAATTGTAGAAGAAGTAGACACGTATTCTCGTCAAGCTATGCTCACGCCAAGCACAGATATGCATGTCAAAAAGCTTAGGCTGTCTCAAAAAGCGGACGAAGTGATGTGCCAGGTCAAGAAGTATGTAAACTCTGGGTGGCCACACTATTTGTCCAGTATTGATTTCATAATCAAATAATACTTTGAAAGCAGAGGGTATATTACGCTGTGCAAGGATTTCTTGACTTATCAAAACCGCATAATTATTCCACAAACAGAATGCCTGGAAACTTTAGCCAACCTGCATGAAGGGCATTTAGGATTAAATAAATGTACCGAGAGAGCACGTCAATGCGTTTGGTGGTCAAACATGGCATGAGAGATAATGATTAAAAACTGCAGGGTATGTAAAGAGACCGCTCCTGTCACTAAAGAACCTTTACTACCTACAGCCACTCTTAGCCGACCATGGCAGATAGTAGGCACCGACTTATTTTATCACAATAGAAAGCCATATCTACTCGTGACTGACTACTACTCTCGATACCCATAGGTAGCCTACTACCCAATGAAAGCCGCAAAAGTGTAATCAATCAGATGAAAAGCATTTTTGCCAGGCACGGAGTACCCGAAATGGTTCTGTCTGATAATGGACTACAATATTCTTCACAAGATTTTAGAGACTTTGCAAAAACCTACAAGTTTCAAACTGTAACTTCATCTCCTATGTATCCCAGAGCCAACGGTGCTGCAGAACGAATGGTTAAGACTATAAAGTCCATACTTCAGAAATCTGGAGATTTGTACCTAGGACTTCTAGCTTATCATACATCGCCGATACATGGAGGAAGATCGCCCGCTGAGTTGCTAATGAACCGTAGTCTTCGTACACAGGCTGCTCAAATTCACTATCACACAACCAGCCAGATAGATAACAAAGCGTTCCAGTCTGTCAATGAGGAATACAAGGTGAAAATGAAAGAGCGACATGACCAATCACAACAGCTTAAAGAGTTGCCTACTCTACGAAAAGGTAGCCCCGTATTTGTACGTAATTTACAACGATATGGACAAGTGAAGGAGGTGTTACCTAACTGCACGTACATAGTATCTGCAGGTAGGGAGGTTCACCGAAACCGAACAGCACTTATTGACTCTCCGCCCAATACTGACAATTCAATACCTGACAATCCGAATTCACACAGTTCTCTGTCAAGTTGTGCCCAAAGTATGGATAGCACGCCTACGACTCCGAGATCTCGTCGTACAATCATACCGCCACGTCGACTGATTGAAGAATGCTAGGCATCACCAGTCAGTCAGATTATAGTTTTTATATGTTATTCATTTTGTAGCTAGTTGCTTACAGTACTCAGTGCATTTCTCTTGCTAGTCATGTTAGTTATATCACTTTGTTACTCATGTTTGGTTTTACTCATTTCAAAGGCATAATTTGTTTTACTCATTGCTTCAAACATACTTAGGAAAGAAAATGTGCTATATTGTGTTATGTTACACTGCATTGTATAACACTAGGAGTAGTGTACCTCTGGTTTTTGTGTTAAAGGACGTCATGTAAATACAGACAGTTGCGCTTGTTACAACGGCAATGGCCACTTCTTTATTATCAGTGTTCACGTCTTGAATAAATAATCTCCTACCATCTAACTAGTAACAACTACACATCCACCATCACACCGGGTATTGGTAAACTTTGTTAAAGGAAACTTAAGGAAGTTACATGTAACTTGAAGTATAAAGCGGCTCAATTGAACCAAATGCTCTGAAAGTCATTTAGAAGTTGTTAGCCTTTAAGGACATCAAGAACCTAAAAATTGACGACTTTACTTTTAGATAGAGATGAACTCTATGAGCCCCTTGGCTGTTACAACTCTTTCGAAGACTCAATTGAGTCACTTGAAAGTAGTTCGTGTAGACTACAAGATGATCCCTCCCATAGGTCAGACCCAGCCAAGTCTTGCTGGTATGCTGCCAGGAGCCTCAACAACCAGGTAAGAACCATTGCTCTTCCTTTTTCTCTCAGCAAAAAAAGCTTGTACGCTAGATTACATAACCTATTTCATGTCGTCCCATTTATTTTTTGTAATTTCTTGTTAGTTCTTGCTCCTGTACAATGACACTTGCAAGAATATTTGCATTGTAAATGTATACAGAGATTTATAAATAATAAATAGCGAGAAGCTGAAATAATTAAAATTTGGTTTCTAATAGTTTATTGTACAAAGAACAGATGCACTAATCATTTGTGTAAAGAATGCAATGATTTTGCAAAAAGCCATCTCAGTTCATTTATTGCTTTAGCCTTATCTTATCTATGCTCTTTGCTTGGAACTTGCTTGTTTCTATTGTTATTCAACAATAGAAACAGTAGCAATAGTGGTGGTAGTAGTAATAGTAACAAGAGCAGTTATAGGAATAATAATAAGAATAGTAATAGTAATAGTAGTTGTAGTAATAGTGGTAGTAGTTTAAAACATATTTCATGTTTTCATATAAAGTATGCAAGAAAATTTTCAGGCTGCAAGCTTTTTGCCAGCCTGTAATTATTCAAGCAAGAATTAAGTAGTGAGAAGATGATTCCAGTTGATCAACTCTTAGTCTTCATCAGCTTCTACATAAGGGTACCCTTAGGTCATGAGAAGTTCAAACCCATTTAACCTCTCAGCATCTATATTATGAATATATGTTGACTAGCTGTATTACTCGGCGTTGCCTGGGTAATAAAAAAGTCTGCACAGAAAATGGATTTGTGTTCAACATATAACAACTTTTACCAATCTAACTTTCAAACTACATATCATAAGAAAATGTTTTGTGCAGGTCAAACAAATTAAAAAAAAAACTATAAAAAGGATTAGATGTAAATGTGAAATAATTAGCAAGTAGTAGCTAAATTAAGTCGGTTTTGCTACGATTACAATAAACGATGATTCGGTAATAAATAATAATACAACTAATACAAACAGAAAAAACAAAATAAAAATCCTGAATATGTTGAATTAATAATAACAATTTTTGCATAGAAGTGTGTGTATAAAAAAGGTTACTGTTCCACCAGAAGCTATCCATCAAAACTTTGAATACAATGATACTGGTACCTCTCAATACCGGTACAAATGTAAAAATGAGATATCGTACTGGCTTTGTTTGACCGAATGGAGAGAGAATGTCCAGGCTCTTCCCGCGAAAAAATATAACTGTCCGCTTGAGAAGAATTGGCCTTGACCTCAGATGTAGTAATTGAACCTTACTAAAAATATTTCTTAAAACAGGCATCGTAACTAAATGTGCTAAAATATTTTGCATGAGCATACTTCTATAGGATAAATGATAACAGCTTACATCATCATTCTGTGTGGCTCAGTGGTAGAGCCTCTTGATTTTAAACTTGTGGTAGCACTCCCCGAGAGTTCAACTCCATCAGAACGCGGAAAATATAACTTCTAAGATTTTAATAGCTATAGCTGTAAAATATATATGTATATAAATTGGATATAGATATAGGAGATTAGAGATGGAAAAATCTATAGATTGACCAATTTTATTTAATATACATGATTATTCCTATATTGGCAATAATATAATTTTAAATAGAAATGGTTTTTTTTTCAAATTCTGCCATGCAACAATAATGAAACAAAAAGAAAAAAGGGCAAAGTTAGCCACTAAAATCGAATAAATAGTTTGAGAAATAGTGTTTAGAATGCCTTTCTCTGCTAAAAGAACGGATATTAGGTGGAAGATTGTTAAAACAGTTGGCAATGATATTTGCAAAACAGTTGTTAGAGATTGTATCCTATATGTTCATATCACGTATGTTGAAATGAGTTGAGCACCTGTATTTGTCATGTAAAAGACAAGGAAACAAACCATGAAAGTTCTTGAAACCTTTAATAGAAGTAAAATAAACATTTAGCATTGGTAGAGTAAGAAAATGCACAAACTTGGAAAGATCATTCGTTGGAATAAGTGATGCTGGAATATGATGTAGATTTGAGATTACATGTAGTTAAAATGTCTTTTTTGCAACAAAAATAAATCATTTGTGACATAACTTGGAGCTAGATTATAATAAATGTGAATACCATAAATAATATGGCAAAATATAAACTGATAATAAAATGCAATGGAAGATTTTGAGTTTACGAATGGCCTGCAAAACTGGAGCAGAGTCAATGACTTTGTGACCTTACTACAAATAGTGTCAATATGATTACTCCAAGAGATGTGATCTGTCAAAACAAATCCTAGCAATTCTGTTTTACGTCTACAAGTGATAGATTGGGTATTAAACTTAAGAGTATAGTTATTTCAAAGTTTTTCATTAGTGTTATAAAAAAGAGAATGCAATTTTTTTAAATTGATTGTCAGTGATTTAAGTATACCAGTTACTGATAATTTGCATGATGAGATTGCAGTTCGCCTCAACAAGTTACACATCTTTGTGATAAGTCATAAAGACAGTATCAACAGCGTATGCAAAGCCTCTTGGAATAAGGCTGAGAAGGTCATTTATATATATTAAAAACTAGCTGCATTACCTGCCTACAGGAACAGATTCACGTGCAGCATAAGGTTTATTGAGAGTGGTATTTCATACTGTATAACAACTCGAAATGTTCAGTCTACTGAAATTGTTGCCCTAAATATGCATACACATATACATGTCAATAATTTTGGGGAGAACAATGGAAATCTGCAATGTTTTTTACAGCTAGATGCGTGTAAAATCTAGTAAATATTCTAGATTCATGTGTCTAGATTCAAGCATCAGTTCATACCCGTCTATATTTGCAGTTGACGATCGCGCATTTCTGCCGCCGAGCCCCCGCCTTGGCTGACCAGTCTTTACTCGCCTTGCAGTTGACCAGCGCGCTCTTACACTCGCCTCGCAATCAATCGCTTTGCAGTCGCCACGCAACCAATTGCCTCGCACTCGCAATCAATCACCTTGCAATCAATCGCCCAGCACTCAATCGCTTCGCAATCAATCGCCTTGCACTCGCCAACTCATTCATCCGGAAAGCTGCGCCTGGATACTCTCGCTGCGCTCGGGGCGAAAAAGGTCTTTCACGTATCTCCGAGTGACGCCACGGCCCCAAACCGCTAGCTGCATTACCCGTCCACGGGAACAGATTCATGTACAGCAAGAGGTTTATTGAGAGTTGTCTTTCATACTGTAAAACAACTCCAAATATGGAGTTTACTAAAATTTTTTGCCCTGATCACACTATGCATACACATATGCAGTCATATATGTCAATAATTTTGGGGAGAACAATGGAAATCTGCAATACGTTTTACAGCTAGTCTACAATGCATCAGTCTCAAACCACTCAAATCGGAGTTGCCTATTTGTGTACAGAGAACTGATAATGAAATTGACATTGCTAGACAAACTGAAGTTCTTCAAACTGTCAGTATTGAAAAGTTTTGCATTTTTTTTTAAATTATACAAAATATTTTGCTATTGCCTGCATTTATTGAATGGAGACTTCTACATGCTTAAAACACTAATTGTAGCTCACCAGTTTTTCGTCTATAGCCTGTGTTTTGACATGGTATATACAAACAGTAATGAGGTTGTGTCGATAAAATTTATATGTATAACAGCACAGAAAGTATTATGTCAAGGCAGATACAACATTAGCACCTTACAATAATAAAACATAACGCCAACATGATAGGCTTTTTATGAGATACAATAAAGAAAATGAATGCATGAAAATATATATATATTGAAAAATATGTTAGAAAATGCTGCATGCGGTAAATCAGAACATGAAGAACATAGCATGACATAACAATAACACAATGTTAGTTCAACGCAACACTTGCGGATAGACAACATTTGTTTGTTTTTCTGTCGGGTGTATGAACAAACAGTTTTTGGCTTGTGCCTACTTTTGAGCAGGAGATGTACAGCTGGTTATGGCTAAAGCAGGGTAACAATAAGTCAATACCAGCTGCTCTCTTTCTTTTCACCATCGCCTATCGCAACCCTCGGCGTACTCGTTCAAGTTCTGTAGCCGTAAGTTACAGTAGGCCTACTCGTAGCTAGAAAAAAAAATTAGTAACTCAGCTGCCGAAGGAAATGAACTTGTCCCACTATCACGAACAGCGGCAAATCCAACGTTATTAAGTAGTTGAAAGGGCAATTCATAGACAATACAACATTGTATAAGAAGCACTTACCTTTTTGATGTGGAAATTTAGTAGGTGAGAACTGTGCTGTTCCGACGTTTACGTGACCTTCGCAGTACACGTTGGCAGTAAATATTAATTGCATGTAAATCACTACTCATTAATTTATTTTATTTAATGAGTAGTACATTTGTATAGCTGTATAGACACTTTTGTAGGCTGCAGAACTCAAGACGGTGCTTTTTAACACGGCAGCGACTTTGCTGTTTCAAAGGCACCAGAGTCGTTGGGCACCGTAAAGAGACGCGCTAAACAGAGATGACGTGATTTTTGTGTAAAAACGATGAATAGGTTATGTATAGAGGTGTGTATTAACCGAAGATTCCCATTAATGCGCCCTAGATACCTAGTAGCGGCTAATAGTCGGAAAAGTACGGTACTCTATAAGGCGGACAAATACACAGACAACGATTGCCGTTTATATAGTAGATAATACTGGAGCAATAGGTGACCCCTGTGGAACACCAACATCTATTTTTGCGTCAAGGGTTCTTTGTCATTCATGACAACTTTTTGACACCTGTGAATATAAGATTAAAGTATTTGCAG
The DNA here is from genome assembly GCF_963576615.1 of Watersipora subatra. NCBI lineage: Eukaryota > Metazoa > Bryozoa > Gymnolaemata > Cheilostomatida > Watersiporidae > Watersipora > Watersipora subatra. Next base: position 1,522,854 of record NC_088709.1, on the reverse strand, counting down.
GGATTTACTTCTAAAACTATCAAATTTCAGTTAATGAAATAATATTTTGTGAAGGACAGTAAAAAGCTTTGCTGAAATCCAAAAACATTAAGCAAATCTTTTCATCTCTTGTTTTAAGATCTAAACCGTCTGAGATCAGTTTATGAACAGCATCAGTGCATAAATGACTTTTTTTGAAACACTCTGATAAGGATGTAAAATATCATTTTTGGACAAATGAGAGCAGATGTGGATATTAAAGTGCTTATCAAAAATTAGATAAAATAGGGAGTACTGAGATAGGGCTGAAATATGATGGTTTGCTATTATCTCCTCCTTTAAACAAAGGAGTAACCCGCGCATGTTTCCATTCTGAAGGAAAACAGCCATCAATCAATATTCTGTTAAACATGTTAGTGATAATAGGTACAATGAATGGAACGGTTGCTTTTCACATTTTCTCAAAAATATTGTCTAAGCCTGTTACTTTTAAATTATGTAGGTATGTATGTTACTGATGTATTTTACAATATCATGAGGAGTACATTTTTGAAACTCATTCAAGGTGATTTTCAAGTCTGAGTTTTGACAAGACAAATAATGATTAGATGGCGGAATACTGAACTAGAAAGTTTACTTGCAATAGACACAAAATGTGAGTTAAGTTCTGAAGGCGTCAAACAAGTGTCACAGCTTTGAGGTTTCTCATCTTTCACATTCAATGTTTGATAAGGTTTACGTGTATTACCGAGCTTTGACTGTTTAACAAGTTTGTCGATACATTTTGTTTTTTTCTCTTAATGAGATTTGTGACAAAATTGTGCCGCTTTTTGTAAGCACTGCAATCTCTGCAGTTTTTCAGTTTTCTCTCAACTTGGCTGTACCACTTTCCCAAGTCAAATAGGTAAGGATTCTGAGATGACTTTTCTAGTTTTAAGAGGTGCTAATTTATTGACAGCTAAAAAAACTTTTGATTCAATGGGTTAATCATGTCATCAGAGTTGTTTGCAATCAGAATATCATTCCATCTGATGGAGGAAAACTCAATTGAAATACTGTCAGGCCCTAATCTGAAGTAATCTCTATAAGTGAGTTTATGGGAAAATGAGTTTTATGTGAGTCCAATTTTTTACAATAAATATCAAATTATGACCACTCATAGACAATGTAAGTGCTCTAGAAAACTTGGTGTGGTGAGAAAAAATTGTCTACACATGATCAACTAATGTCAAAAAATTTACAGTTACTTTTGTTGTTTCACCAATCAAATGTTTTAAAGACAAAGATTATATATTTTGCTTTTTTAATTGAATCCCTTTCTTTTGTTCTACAAATTGATATTGAAATCACCCAGCACCAACTTTTCTTCAGTGTTGCTTTAACACTTTTTCACGAAATCTGAAAATTTTGTTATCCAATCTACTGTTGAATTTTGAGGTCATTCAACAAAAAACACTATGGAAAGTCTTAAAATAACTGAAATGACTTTAATGAAAGACTATCAGCTTCAATTTCATTAATTAATGAAATTGATTGATTGCTTGCCATTTCCAAATGCTTGAAATTAATGGAGTGGTGAGTATAGCATAACAAGCCACCGCCCTGGTTATAGTTTTTATAATTTCCTCTGATATTGTAATCGAGAATTTTATAGTAATCATCATCATATCTAGCTTCAAGAAATAACTGAGAAAAACAAACAATTTTAAATTCTTACTTGAAAATCAGATACTTGACTTCGTCCATTTTGGAAAATAAACCTGTAACATTCAAATGGGCAAGGTAAAATCCTTTAGAGAGATCTGTTATTTAAGAGGTTCAGCATGACATAAACAATGAGTTGATGGTATACTTATTCCATGTGAGATGACATTTTGGTAGTATAGGGATGAGGAAAACATCCTCAAGGACCTCAATCTTTTACCATCTTTGAACAATCTTTCTATAGAGGCATCAAGGTCAGTATTTTTGACATCTCGATTAGTGTTACTGTCATTTACATCAAGTGAGACACTCTTAGCAATGACTACAATCTTTTTAAAAGAAACCAGATCAATGGACAGTATGCGGGATGATCCATCAAACGGATCAGCTTCCCAGCAATCTGTAACTCCTTTAGCGATGTCCCGTGATTGGAACAGGATCACAATCTTAGAATTATCTAGGATAGTAACGAGTTCAATGATGTTTGGCCCGTACTGACTGTAAATAGCTTTCCGTACCGTGTCTTGGTTAAATGATTTATGTAGAGAGGAGTTGGGTCGAATTCAAACTATGAAGTTGTTGTTTTCAACAAAAGCAGTTTTTTGTTGTTTAGGTTGAGCTGGTGTCTTGACAGCTGTGGCTGGAATACGTTGATCAACATCCATTAGGGTAAGATTTGAAGTGGAGGGCATATTGAGTTTGTTGCATGATTTACTTTCTGGGTTTGAACACACTGCTGCTTCGGTTGATTGTTTTCTTGGCGGTTAAACTTGAACAGGAAGATTGCTCATTGTTGTCTCAGCATAAGAACTCTGTTGTTCCTTGAGCTCATCAGATAATGATCTTTCCATAGCTAGTAGTTTACTATCAAACTGATTTGATGACCTTGATGAATAGATAATAAATTCATCCTTGAGATTCTCTGTGGATTTCGTTGTTGGCTGTAAATTGTCAACGTCTGCTTCCGATTCCACAACTCTGGAGATAAGGAATTCTAGTGTAGTACTCAATTTTGAGCAGTTCTTACATGTTGCTGCAACTTTTTCTGAAGTAGTGTATGAAGCACTCGTTGAGACTTCATGATTAATTTTATACAGACACAAAGGTACTGATTGATTACATGATTAAAAATTGGATGAAGACAGTGCTGAAAGTTCACCAATGTGCTTTGTTTTTATTTGCTCATTGAGAGCTTTCTCTTGATCTTCTGTGAAGGTAGTTAATATCTGTTCATAGTAAGAAAAGAAGATGTCAAGATTTGTAAGCTTGTTCACAAGTATTCTACTCGTAGCGTTGTAAAAATTCACAGTATACAAGGCTGAAACATGTATGAAGGCTGAAACACATGAGTGCACAACGAGACCAGAATGGTCTATATTCTCCTTGATCGACTCCACTTTATAGTTGGATGATAGATAAATCACGAAACTTAGTTTGAAAACCTCATAACTGGCAGCAGTACAATTTATTACTATCTGTGGGTTTTCAGGCTTACCCAGAATGCTATAGGTAGTTTTAGTCCTTTCGGCATGATCTATTTTTTGTGAAGAGATTTGATCCTGGACAAGATGTATGGCAGCTGATTGGATTTTATTACTCTGCTTGTCTCTTCTTCAGAAGTCTGACTGTCCAATTCATCTATCTGCCCTTCTTTATTAGCATCAGAAATTTTTGTCCTCTTTTTTGACTTATTACCCATTGCTTTACTGAATGTTTTTAAATTTTAAAAGAGCAACAGAGAGAGCACAAATTTTGCAGCTTCAAATTTTCCAATTTCAAGTTTTGTGTTTTATTGTAGATAACTTCATTACAGGTACTTCTATTGCAGGTGTTTGCTCTTGGAGAGCATGGAGATTGTCGCAGTGATGCCAATGCTTCATTAACGTATGACGTGGAGGGCCAAAGCAATGATTGTACCAATGGCCAGGGAGGCTCGGGACTCCTTTACTCATACCGAGTTTTAAATTCAAATTGTAGGTTAAAATGCTGGTTCATAAAACTAATCTTAAAAAATGCTGGTTAATGGGCTAAGCTTGTGTTCATAGAGCTAATCTTGCATTCATAGAGCTAATCTGGCGTTCATAGAGCTAATCTTGTGTTCATAGAGCTAATTTTGCGTTCATAGAGCTAATCTTGCGCTCATAGAGCTAATCTGGTGTTCATAGAGCTAATCTTGCATTCATAGAGCTAATCGGGTGTTCATAGAGCTAATCTTGTGTTCGTAAGCTAATCTTGCGTTCATGTCGACTGCATGATGCTTGCTACTGACTTGTCAATAAGGATTTGTCAAACTGACTCAAAGGTAAATACTGGTTTGTTTATGTAGCAGCTGATTTCTCTCTGTGTCAGCAGTAAACAACAGCCCTAAACAAATGGCTTACAGGAATGGAATCTCTATGCTTTAACACTTGATTTTTATCTATTATGTTGACTTTAGGGTACAGCAATCTGGCCTTGTGCAATGATGGATGGTATGACGGAGGAGGCAACCATTTTTGCTTGTAAGTTTCATTAATATTTTCAAAGATAAGAAATGATATAAATTAATTTGAATAGAAAGGCAATATAGTTAAGAAAGAGTTTCTAGAATGGGTTCATCCTGGTGTTGGAGTAAGGGATCTGTTTTCAGCAATCGTATGAATTGGTCTTAACTCTTAAATTCTAGCTGGCATGATGATGACTGGAAATGGCATGACGCATCTGATGCTGGAAAGAGTGTATGCAAGGTGGGGACATGTCCTCAGGGCTTCATCTCCTTTGCTAACAAGTGCTTTAAAATCATCAACAGACTACAGACAAGGTGCCAAGTAGTTTGACAGTGGTTTGAGATGTGATGAGTTCATTTGAGTTGTTTATAAAACAAGATCTACATGCGCATATTTCACACAAAGTATTGACATGAGCAAATTGGACAAAGTTTTTATGGAAGCATTTACTAGTAGGTCTTTTTATGAGTACCTCACACAAAGTCTCTGTGTGAGCTTTTAACAGGAGATCTCTTTATGAGTACTTCACAGAAAGTCTCTTTATGAGTACTTCACAGGAGGTCTTTTTATGAGTACTTCACAGGAGGTCTCTTTATGAGTACTTCACAGAAAGTCTCTTTATGAGTACTTCACAGGTGGTCTCTTTATGAGTACTTCACAGGAGGTCTCTTTATGAGTACTTCACAGGAGGTCTCTTTATGAGTACTTCACAGGAGGTCTCTTTATGAGTACTTCACAGGAGGTCTCTTTATGAGTACTTCACAGGAAGTCTCTTTATGAGTACTTCACAGGAGGTCCCTTCATGAGTACTTCATAGGAGGTCTCTTTATGAGTTCTTCACAGGAAGTCTCTTTATGAGTACTTCATAGGAGGTCTTTTTATGAGTACTTCACAGGAGGTCTCTTTATGAGTACTTCACAGGAGGTCTCTTTATGAGTACTTCACATGAGGTCTCTTTATGAGTACTTCACAGGAAGTCTCTTTATGAGTACTTCATAGGAGGTCTTTTTATGAGTACTTCACAGGAGGTCTCTTTATGAGTACTTCACAGATGGTCTCTTTATGAGTACGTACCTCACACTAAGTCATTGGAATGTTATAGGAATGATTCACAGAATGAGTGTCAGAGATATTCAGGAGAACTCTACAACCCCGAGTATGAAGATGAAGCAGACTTCTTGTCCTCTGTCCTAGACAGCTCAGGTATATGTAGAAGCTGGACTTTTCACACACAATATCCTGCCAGAATAACTATCAACTGTTTCCTTTTGCAAACTTGTTCCCTGTTTCACACTTTCAGGTTCTTTAGCCGATCCAATGACCCAGTTTTGGACAGGAATATTCGTTAGAGAGATCAATGAAGATGCCAAGTATCAGGTGAGTAAGCTACCAAGTTCAGCACAGATGGATACAGTCAAAGAATCAGGTTAGTGAGCTACCAAGTTCAGTACAGATGGATACAGTCAAAGTATCAAGTAAGTGAGCTACCAAGTTCAGCACAGATGGATACAGTCAAAGTATCAGGTAAGCGAGCTACCAAGTTCAGCACAGATGGATACAGTCAAAATGCACCTAAAGGCACTTGGAAATTCTTTGCGTAGATCCAAATACAGTTAAAGATGAACTTACCCAAATGTTGAGTAGATTTTATCAGAAAATATTAAATATTTTTCTATCATTTTCAACCGTTTTTGATGGTTGAGGTGGTCTGACTGCCAGGATGTTTCAAGATTTAAATTGACAAAACTTGATCGGGTGAAATCGCTGATATCAAGCGAAAGTGTGATTATGATGTCTATATAATAGCTGCGAAGAGACCAAAAGAATAACGATGCGTAATGCTGCAACGTGAAAACAACAGCCGCTATCAACATTCGTAATAATAACAACTGGTGACCTCATTTCACACGTATTTTTCTTCTGAGCAATTTAATCACGAGTAAGCTTTGTTGATTCTATTCTTGAAGCATCCTGGCAATTACAACTGTAGAACATTAACAACAATCGTAAATAATAGAAAAATACCAATAATTTCTTATGAAGTCTACTAAAGTTCTGTGTAAGTTTATCTTTAAAGACAAATTATAACAGTCTAGATTTTAGATCTGTCTAATCAAGGCATATGTGAACTAAGTCTAATATCTTTTGAAACAGTAGGCTAAACAACGAAATACAATCTTATACAAACTCACATAGCTGTTAGTTACTCACAAAATACATAGTTAGAGTATTTCATAGATAAGTTAGAAATGCCTAAAGCGATCTCATACAGACTTACACTGATGAATATAACCTGGTAATATAATGTATGGTATGATACAGACAACTGAAGCCTATGATGGGTTGCATGTTTAAAGGTAACTGGGAAGGATGTGATGTCTACCTACAACCTCCACTATCTTGGGGCTAATATTCTTTGGAGGCTATTTTTGGACACTGCTAACTCTATGACAGCACTTGAAATTCGCTACACCTTCAGTGCTGCAGGTAAAACATGCCCTTTAATATTGTTGGTAAAACATGTTTGTGTAGTTTGTCAACTACTGCAGCTAAACATACTTGAAAATTGTTTATGAATTATTATTAAAATTTGGTGAAGGATGCAATTCTATATTACTCACAGCTAGTTATTAATCCTGAACAGAAAGAAGGAGTAAAATGAGAATATAAAACTTATAGAAGTAAAACATTCATCTAAAAAAATACTTAAATTCTGGTTTATGCCACAGATGAGCAGAAGTCACCATGTCATTTACAACACAACATGCATGAACACTGAGTGAGTTTAGTGACATAGCCGTAGTATTAATATGTCTGCTTTAGCCTTAGTACCAACAAGTCTATCTTAGCCTTAGTGTTAACAAGTATGGTTTAGCTTTTGTACTAGCAAGTTTTTTAGCTTTACTACCAGCTTGTCTATCTTAGCCTTAGTACTAGTATGTTTTAGCCTTAATACTAGCAAGTTTTTTTGTAGTAGCAAGTCTATATGAAAGATTCACAGTGCCGTAGCTACATAATAGATTTATCTGTCCTTTTTTGCCTGAAGGCTTGTGCTTGCCAAAAATTCATCAGCTTTATACAACTGAAATACTGAAATTTTCCCTATATAAATAGTTAAGTGCAAGAACAAGTAAACAGTCAATGACTGAAAACAAATATGAAATACCGTTTACTAAACAGTATAGCTTAAAACATTGAATTTTGGATAAATATATATGATATACACGATATAAAAAATATACATTGAATAGAATATGTACAATATATTCATTAAATCAAATATATACATTACATGCAATATACATGATAAATACAATCCATGCAGAATATACAATGTACACAATACCTACAATTTTTACATTTTATACAACATATACAATATGTACAACATATACATTTGAATCATGTCAAATATATGCGTTAAGTGCACTATACACAATATAGGTATATGATAGGTACATTATATACAATTTACACCGCACCCAAATCTCACTTCATATCAGTTGAGGAACATGGAATTACAACAACAGCAAGTTTAGTATATTTTTACACTGTTTATACCGAACGATGGCTTATACCTTAGCCATTTTTTGGTGGATAACTTTTGTCAGTTTTTACCTGACAACTCTGTTTATCTGATTATCAAAATATAGTCATCTTGCAAGTAATCCGTGAGAACCCAAAACGTCAGTAGTGTTTAGAAGACTGTTTAGTGGCAGCTATTAAGAATGTTTGCTGTAAAAAAAACATTCCTTTTAGGTAACTCTTGAACGAAAGAGTGTCACTTTTTGGGACTACTGTAGCTTTTATAGTGACATCTCACATTTAGATTGCAGAGAGTTTAAGCGTAACTAAAACAGTAAAGGAGTTAGTTATCAATTTATGCTTAATGTATGTCACCAGATGTTTCTCTGTACTAGTTTCTTAGCAGATGTCTCTTTATACTAGTCTCTTACCAGATGTCTCTCTATACTAGTCTTTGACCAGATGTATCTTTATAGTCTCTTACCAGATGTATCTTTATAGTCTCTTACCAGATGTCTCTTTATAGTCTCTTACCAGATGTCTCTTTATAGTCTCTTACCAGATGTCTCTCTTTATAGTCTCTTACCAGATGTCTCTCTACACCAGTCTCTTACCAGATGTCTCTTTATAGTCTCTTACCAGATGTCTCTCTATAGTCTCTTACCAGATGTCTCTTTATAGTCTCTTACCAGATGTCTCTCTTTATAGTCTCTTACCAGATGTCTCTATATACTAGTCTCTTACCAGATGTCTCTGTACACTAGTCTCTTACCAGATGTCTCTCTATACTAGTCTCTTACCAGATGTCTCTCTATATTAGTCTCTTACCAGATGTCTCTCTATACTAGTTTCTTACCGGATATCTCTCTATACTAGTCACTTACTAGATGTCTCGCAATACTAGTCTCTTACCAGATGTCTCTCTTTACTAGTCTTTTGCCAGATGTCTCTCTATAGTACTCTGTCGAGAGATGTCTTTTTTTATTCAGTACATGACAACATGGTTAGTTAGAGTTTGTTTAGCATTTTGACAAAATAGGTAGAGACTGCAGAGCTGGTAGACATTTGTAACCTTCAGTTGCATCATTTGATTTGCTTATCATATTACTTTTTGGTATTCTTTCTTGTTTAACTTGAATAAGATGTATTTTTATTACACTGCTAAACTAGTTGTATTCTATTGTGACTAACAAATATAGCGACAGTGGTGTAGTTAATTTGTGATGGATGTACGACTAGATGCAGATGTTACATTTACTATTGCTATTTTTGCATTGTAATTTATTGTGCTAGCATCCCCTCACCTTACTTCACTCCATACACGGTGTAAGGTGTTATGGGTTGCAGTTGTGTCTCATGCACTGGATAGCTAGATGGTTTGCACTTTGCATACATTTATACCAAAGTCAGAATATCCATAGATTTTTCTCTGCTACAAATCATAACATCTACGGTAACTACATAAGCACGACAGCTGCTAGATGTCTACTTCTCTTGAGATTGTATAATAATAACAATGATAATGATAATAATAACAGTAATAATAACAAGTGAAATACCAACTTGGAGTGCGAAGGACACACACTCGCAAATGTAGACATCAAGAGAGGGATATTTCAAAAAGATTTTTGACACCACTGCTGTTCATGGTACGTCTGATTCCTCTGAGCATTATACTATGTGAGATATGGCAAAGGTATTATTTTGCCAGACCAGTCAGGTAGGATAAACCACTTGCTTTATATAGATGACCTGAAACTACGGGAAAAACAAAAACGAGCTAGAGTCACTTGTACAGACAGTGGAGATTTTCACCCAAGACATACGGATGAAGTTCGAAATACAGAAGTGTGCGACAGCGGTTATGAAGAGAGGTAAACGTGAGCAAGATGAGGGCATAGAACTACCTGATAGACAGAATATGAAAGATCTCGAAGAACAGGACTATAAGTACCTAAGGGTGCTGGAAGCAGATGGCATAAAAATGAAAGAAATGAAAGACAAAGTGAAGAAGGAATTCTACAAGAGAACTAAACCACTACTGGAATCAAAGCTGAATGGAAGAGATGTAATCAAAGCGATAAACACATGGGCGGTTGCTGCCCTCAAATACTATAAAGGTATACTTGACTAGACAAAGAAAGAATTACAGGTGATGGATAATAAAACAAGAAAGTTGGTGACCATTACCAGAGCACTACACCCTAGGGCTAATGTGGCAAAACTGTATCTGACGAGGAGTGAAGGAGGGAGAGGATTAAAAAATGTAGAGGAAACCATCCGGACAGAGGAATACGGATTATTTGACAATATGAAATGTGAAGACAAAGGACTCAACAGATATCTGAAGAGTTTTGAGAAGGAAGAGACCAAGCAAGAGTATAAAGACAACAATGGAATGAAAAGGAATGGAAGAACAAAGCATTACAAGGAGAATACACAAAAATCGCAGACAAAACAGACACAAAAAACACATGCAAATGGCTAAAGAATGGATTTATAGAGGATGAAACAGAAGGACTACTCACTGCGGCACAGGACAAGGCACTACCAAAACAATTGAACAAAGTTCTTATAAAGAAACAAGGAGAAACATCATTGTGCAGTATATGTGCAGTATATGCAGAAATCTGTGCAAGCAGTATGGGTTAGATCACAAGAGGAATTGGTATGAGCATCAGGCAGAGAGTGTGACAGAAAACGACAAAGATACTGTAGGACATTTCTATACAAACAGACCAAATCATACCAGCCAACAGACCAGACCAGACCAGCTAGTGTTACATATAATAAAAGTTGCGACCATCCGTCTGACTGAAGCTACTGTTGGAGGTAGGAAAAAATATCATCATATGGGATGCAAAGCCTCCACATCAAGTTTGACCTCCCGCATGCTACCACCTGTCCCCGCATGCCAATCTTTAAGCATGCTGGATTTATTATGCACATACTTATTCTCTGTACTTGTTGGCACGTCTGACAATCTCTCACGGTCTTAGAGACTGCCAGGGAGTCCAAGCTTTCATTAATGGTCAAAAGGAGCACATATCATTGTCTGGTAATCATGACGAGCCTGTTGGTCTCCTGCGATAATCGAAAAGTCCTGCAAAAATTATTTGCGAAGTATTGGATCACATGATCAGATTGCGACTTGACGATTGAATAATGCCGAAAGAAAACTGTAAAGTAGCGAGCATTTACATTTGATACGGGGTCTTCGGTAAAACCCGAAGTGTTTGTTATAAACTAGTACTACGATAAGTTTTATATTGAGCTTTTTATTGGCCTTTCAATTCACATGAGAACATAACGTGACAAGACAATAACCAAATTTCGTGGTTACATCATCGAAATAAAGAAATTCCAATCTACAGCGGCTTTTTGTTTTTGAGCTTTCAAGAGCTTGTAATCACATTTCCACATGTTTGGCAGTTACAACACCACAGAGTAAGACATGGTGAATCTTTTGATACTAAATAACTGTAATGTGAATTTTGTTGCAAGTCAACCTTTAAGCAATCTTTGGAAATTTTCATTACAGTTGTGGTTGTGTAGAAAGAGTTAAATCTGAATATTTGACTTTATTTCCGTGGAGGCTAACATTAAATAAACTACGAGAATATTGGTTTGTTGCTGCTTAGCCAGAGACTCGTACCTATACATGTGTACGATACCTGTTTCAAGCAATGAGGTAGTTTGCTCATTTGCATGCGCTGAAAGACCTCACCTTTTGGTTATAAATGGTACTAATGAATGCAGCTGGTTGTGTCATTAAATATGCTATAGATCTTCGCTAGCTGTCAGCATTTGGGGCAAACCATCCAGTTTCTACTATCCGTGTGATATGTTTAACCACGGAAATACACTTGTATGTGCAACAGTATGTTTTTACTTAACCATTCTGCTAGTTACGGTCTCTAGTGCCCGGATCTTTGAAAAAACCATTGCAATAAACTTACTCAGCCATTTTTAACATCTTCATTTCTCTAAATAGGAACAATTCATGGCTGGGAGTACTACGGATCAACTGCAGGAATCGCAATGACTTTCTTAGTCCTGAGAGAGATCAATGTTGACGAGTGCCGTTTCACCGTAGTCGGAGGAAATGATGCAGTCTCTGAGACTAGCTACCAGTTTGTTCCTGTTGATGAAAATGAGAGAATACAGGTAGAAAAAGGAGATTATGTCGCAGTGTTTACAGAGAGCACAGGGGTGATCAGGTAAGACATCATAGCGCCTTCTATTGTTGGATCTACTGAACATCATTTATGCTGTTCTAACACCATGGAACTGTAGCCAAAATTGGTAGAAAGTGTAATAGCATTGCTTTATGGTTAAACAAGGTGGTGACAACTGCAACAACAATGCGTTGCGAGTAGTACGTCAGAGAAGTGAACACGAGGCTTGCAATTCAGTTTTTGTCAAAATAAACCAGTTCAGAGGTCCTGTATAATTGTTGTTTTTGTTTATCAAAAAGAAGGCATGACAAGCAGTATATGGCAAAGCTCATTGAAATGAAAAGTGAATCAATTTCATTAAAAGTACCTGTGACACTTGATTATAAGATGCCCTGAGTTTTGTGCTAAATGTTGTTGGATGTGTGCCGGTGATATGGCTCATTTATAGACAAACATTGAACTGCAATTATTAAAAAGCATCAACAAACCTCCATTTGTAAAGGACTCGGTCGGCCCTTTGCTCTCCTCAAGACAGCAAAGCAAATAAAGACACCGAGTGTTTAATCACCAGAATATAATTATACAATTTGCATTAAATTTATTAAATTTGCATTTTAACAATTGAACAAACACGCAGAGAGTGTGTGCAATACTCTGCTGTAACGATCTTGACAGGCTTTATATATCGATTCCATCGCAATAGGTTTCGTAATTTCTCTTTCTTCTCCAGTGATTTCTTCTTTGTTCTATTTGGCCTCCGGAGTCGGCTGACCGATGGCCAAGTCTCCTGCTGTAATAGGGAGATTCAGCTCAGTTGTGCCGACTCTTGTAGGGTTGGCCTTGCCAGCTCTGGTCACGGTGCTCTGCCGTAACACATTTAGCAAATTGTTAATTATACTTTACTCTCTGTTTTCTCATTGAGCAGATACAGCTTAGTTAATGCTAGTAGATTCTACTCTATTATCACACTTACTCTTTGTACAGAAGATTACAACAGCCCCATTTCACTACTATTCTGTTGCTGGTTGTACCCATCTATGGCATTATGGGAACTTTATGTAGGGTGCATTGATAATACAATACGGATATTAAACAAATCTAGGCAGCTCTAAGTAGTGTCTACTTGCAATGGGTGTGACAAGTAAACATTTGATATAAAAAATTAAATGGATGTTGTCAGTTATCGGCCAGCACATGACTTCACAAGGTACTTCACTATGGCAGTAAAATTTTGGTTCTATCTCTAAAGCACTCTTTCGTGTTATGTTGTTAATTATAATGCAACTTTAAATAAGAAAAAGTTCAGACTGTAAAAACTCAAATTTTCTGAGACTTGTCAATGACGATACTTGTGGTACGTGGCAGATATGAAAAATGTGGAGTTTTCTTCCGACGTACTTTAATAGCACGATAGATTCAGTACATGAATCGAAAAGGAGGTCTACTGCTATAATTTTTTGTCTACCCTAATTTGAGGCCCTTTCTGCAAATCTCTTATTTGATAGCATTGTGGTCAACTTTACTTCTATCAAAGCCAATCGTTGAGATTGACTTATTCTCTCGTAATCTCATTTTTCTATTTGTTGCCTAGCTGCCTAGATTCCCTCTCAACTCTTCCTTAGCTTCTTTAAAACTATAAACAGCCACACTGACAAAGTTCAAACTTCACTTCAAACTGGCACACTTTAATATAACAGAAAGTAAAAGATTTGAAGCTGTGTGTAACTGAAGAGTTATCGATATAAATAGTTTGTAATGAGCAAAAAACCAAAATAGGTACTTGGAATCTCTTAAAGAAAAGATTTTATCCAATCTTTGCATTTTGCATTTGCAAGGGGGAACAAGTGGAGGCTGGTTCTCACCAACCACTTCACCCGGTGTCAGGACACCTTGGCACTACCTGACGCCACGGCCCCAGTGGTCACCAATGCACTGGATGAGCGGGTCTTCTGCTACCTGGAATTGCCTGAGCAGATCCACACAGACCAGGGGGCGCAGTTTAAGAGCCAACTGATGGTCAAACTGTGCCAACTCTGGAATGTGGAGAAGACCCACACAACTCCGTATCATCCACAGGCAAATGGAATCGTGGAGAGGAATAACCAGGGAATCGGAGACTCCTTGAGGGCATTGTTCCTGGCTCGGAGACAGGACGAGTGGGACCTAATGCTCCCCCAGCTGATGAAGGCATACAGAGGCATCCGCCCTCTCGCGATTGGAGAAACGGCCAACATGCTAATGTTGGGACGGGAGCTGAGGTTGCCAGACCAGTCGGAAAGCCACCCTCCACCGACCGAGTTCTTTCCTGCCCTCGAGCACACTCTGGAGGTGTAGCGGAGACTGCAGACAGTGCACGAGGCACAACGGCGAAGCCAGATGGAGGTGCGGCAAGAAGACAGGGAAAAGCCACCGCTGTCCGCTCCAGGTGACTGGGTATGGCTCACGAACAAACGCCGGAGATAGGGAGAAAATCCCAAGCTGCAGGCAAAATTCGTGGGACCATACCAGGTCCTGAAGGCCTGGGAGAACCAAACATATCTGGTGGAACAGCAAGGCCAGTCTTCCATCCAGAGCGAAAGAAGGCTCAAACCCTATCATGCTTGCCCAGAGAGGTTGGGACAGGCCCCAGCCATTCTGGAGCCAAGGAGGGGTTCCAACATGAAGGGAGCTCAACACAGCAGGTCGGAGAAAAGACAGGAAGAGGCCAGAGTGGACCCTGTGCCGATAATACTGCCTCTAACTGGGAAAGGTTGCTGCTGGAGGCTGCTGAAAAGCAAGGACAGGAGGTAACTCTGGGTGAAAACCCGGCCGGACCGGAGGAAGGAGAACGCCAGGGACGCCAAGGACGCTCGCCAAGTTTAGTAGAAGCCAATCCGGTCCTACTAGAAGAAGTTCCAGGAGAACCGAAATCAAAGCCGGAGGAGACCGGAACAGCTCCGACACCGGAGACTTCATCAGAACCTGTCCGCCACAACTCAAGGCTGGCCCGGACTACTAGAAGGCCGGACCGGTACAGGAACGGGGTGTGCTACTCGATGGAGTCACCGGCAAACGACCCGGAGGTGGGACAAGAAGACAACCAGGTAGTTCTCCCGGCCGCTACCAGGGCCTTTCTGTTGAAGCACTCACTCACCCCAGACGCCCTCAGTTTTTTGGAGAACTTGGATGAGGCATGTGATGCCTCTTTGCCAGAACTATTGGCTTTGGTCACCAGGAGCTTGAAAGAGGCTGAAGAAGCCCTAAGTGCACCGAAGCCAGTCGGTGTGGCGGCAGACCAGGGAGATCGGGAGTGGGAGAAGGCGGCTGCCGAGGCTAGCACGAGCTGCCCCAGAGCAGCTGCCTCAGACACGGATGTGGAGGACCTGGACAGAACCCTGACAGGAGAGGAAGAGGTCTGCCACGTGGCTACCGTAGGCTCTCTCCCAAGGTCTAGATTGGAAACCATGGTCACCAATGGGGAGAGTGTTGTGGAGTGTGGTCCACTGGGAGCTGAGCATAGGGCTGAGTTAGACGAGACAAGCTGTGTTCGGTTAGACGTGCTAATGAGGTCGGAGTTCAGCCGAGCCAAGCCAGAGGCATGCCGGGTCCAGCCAAGTAGAACGGAGACGGAGCTTACTAGCTATATAAGCTCGAACATTTGTGTAGAAGAACAGAGCTGTTCTGGGCCTGTTCATTGCCTGTTACTTGATTCTTTCTTGTACACCTTGATGAACTGAGCAGAAATATATGTATTGTACTCATGCATGAGTCTTGTACTAGTGGAGGAAAGTGAAGGTCGCACAAACCTTTACAATACTCAGTGTAGTCAGATATAAACATGACAGTGTAGAGGATGTGTTGTAGTATTCAGTGTAGTCAGATATAAACATGACAGTGTGGAGGATGTGTTGTAGTACTCAGTATAGTCAGATATAAACATGACAGTGTAGATTATGTGTTGTAGTACTCAGTGTACTTTGATATAAACATGACAGTGTAGATGATGTGTTGCAGTACTCAGTGTAGTCAGATATAAACATGACAGTGTAGATGATGTGTTGTAGTACTCATTGTAGTCAGATATAAACATGAGAGTGTAGAAGATGTGTTGTAGTACTCAGTGTACTTTGATATAAACATGACAGTGTAGAGGATGTGTTGCAGTACTCAGTGTAGTCAGATATAAACATGACAGTGTAGATGATGTGTTGTAGTACTCATTGTAGTCAGATATAAACATGAGAGTGTAGAAGATGTGTTGTAGTACTCAGTACAGTCAAGTATAAACATGACAGTGTAGATGATGTGTTGTAGTACTCAGTATAGTCAGATATAAACATGACAGTGTAGAGGATGTGTTGTAGTACTCAGTATAGTCAGATATAAACATGACAGTGAAGATGATGTGTTGGAGTACTCAGTATAGTCAGATATAAACATGACAGTGTAGATGATGTGTTGGAGTACTCATTGTAGTCAGATATAAACATGAGAGTGTAGAGGATGTGTTGCAGTACTCAGTGTAGTCAGATATAAACATGACAGTGTAGAGGATGTGTTGTAGTACTCAGTGTAGTCAGATATAAACATGACAGTGTAGATGATGTGTTGTAGTACTCAGTATAGTCAGATATAAACATGAGAGTGTAGAAGATGTGTTGTAGTACTCAGTGTAGTCAGATATAAACATGACAGTGTAGATGATGTGTTGTAGTACTCAGTATAGTCAGATATAAACATGAGAGTGTAGAAGATGTGTTGTAGTACTCAGTGTAGTCAGATATAAACATGACAGTGTAGATGATGTGTTGTAGTACTCAGTATAGTCAGATATAAACATGAGAGTGTAGAAGATGTGTTGTAGTACTCAGTGTAGTCAGATATAAACATGACAGTGTAGATGATGTGTTGTAGTACTCAGTATAGTCAGATATAAACATGAGAGTGTAGAAGATGTGTTGTAGTACTCAGTGTAGTCAGATATAAACATGACAGTGTAGATGATGTGTTGTAGTACTCAGTATAGTCAGATATAAACATGAGAGTGTAGAAGATGTGTTGTAGTACTCAGTGTAGTCAGATATAAACATGACAGTGTAGATGATGTGTTGTAGTACTCAGTATAGTCAGATATAAACATGAGAGTGTAGAAGATGTGTTGTAGTACTCATTGTAGTCAGATATAAACATGAGAGTGTAGAAGATGTGTTGTAGTACTCAGTGTACTTTGATATAAACATGACAGTGTAGAGGATGTGTTGCAGTACTCAGTGTAGTCAGATATAAACATGACAGTGTAGATGATGTGTTGTAGTACTCATTGTAGTCAGATATAAACATGAGAGTGTAGAAGATGTGTTGTAGTACTCAGTACAGTCAAGTATAAACATGACAGTGTAGATGATGTGTTGTAGTACTCAGTATAGTCAGATATAAACATGACAGTGTAGAGGATGTGTTGTAGTACTCAGTATAGTCAGATATAAACATGACAGTGAAGATGATGTGTTGGAGTACTCAGTATAGTCAGATATAAACATGACAGTGTAGATGATGTGTTGGAGTACTCATTGTAGTCAGATATAAACATGAGAGTGTAGAGGATGTGTTGCAGTACTCAGTGTAGTCAGATATAAACATGACAGTGTAGAGGATGTGTTGTAGTACTCAGTGTAGTCAGATATAAACATGACAGTGTAGATGATGTGTTGTAGTACTCAGTATAGTCAGATATAAACATGAGAGTGTAGAAGATGTGTTGTAGTACTCAGTGTAGTCAGATATAAACATGACAGTGTAGATGATGTGTTGTAGTACTCAGTATAGTCAGATATAAACATGAGAGTGTAGAAGATGTGTTGTAGTACTCAGTGTAGTCAGATATAAACATGACAGTGTAGATGATGTGTTGTAGTACTCAGTATAGTAAGATATAAACTTGACAGTGTAGATGATGTGTTGTAGTACTCAGTGCAGTCAGATATAAACATGACAGTGTAGAGGATGTGTTGTAGTACTCAGTACAGTCAGATATAAACTTGACAGTGTAGAGGATGTGTTGTAGTTGACTCTAATTGGTCTCTCAAATATACATACATTATGTTCTTGGTGAGCCTGGCTTTTTGATAGTAGCCTACCACCTCAGTGATAATGAAATGCTTGAGGTAATGTTTTGAAGGCATACTTTAAGCTCTGAACTCACAGCCACATGCGCATCAGTCACTGCAAAGCCTTTGGAAGGAGAAGAGTTGAGTATTGGCTCTACACCTTCTCGTAACAGCGTGTCTTCATTCCGAGCACTCTGGCGGCCAAAAATGGCACCACAAGGTAAGATCAACAACATCAAGGTGGCACAACTATACCTTTGGCAATGATGTCGATGGTCTCATCATAGCTTGAGCCCACTTCAGAGCTGAGGGGTGAGACTAAAGTTCTTAGCCTAGCGAAAAGAGTTGCTTTTTTAAAATAATTAACAAGCAAACTAAAATCTTTTATAACTGTCTCTAAGAATATATATAACACTTATTCACAAAGTAGCTTTATGTTGACAGTCTTGCTATTGATAATACAGGTAAAGCAATACATTTGTAAACTAATTGTACAAATACAGATTGAAAAAATAGTATGCCACATAAAAATAAATGTTCTTATTCTTAGCACCTGATGAATCAATCAGCAGCTCAGTGTCTTATTCTTAGCACCTGCTGAACCAATCATCTGTTAAGTGTTTTATTCTTAGCACCTGATGAACCTATCAGCAGCTCGGTGTCTTATTCTTAGCACCTGATAAACCAATCAGCACCTCAGTGTTTTATTCTTAGCAACTGATGAACCTATCAGCAGCTCAGTGTCTTATTCTTAGCACCTGATAAACCAATCAGCTGCTAAGTGTCTTATTCTTACCACCTGATGAACCTATCAGCAGCTCTGCGCCAACTTGACTAAAAGGTCTTTGACCATCTTTCATTATATATTTGGTAGACTCTCCATTCGTCAGTGACAACCAGCAGCTCGAGCATCAGTGCTTTGCGGCTAACTACACATCAGGCGTGTCGACCATGCTGGTTCACAACCATGACTGCACAGACAAACTCTTTTCCATTTGTGAGATAAAAAAATTCAACAGAATGTAAGGCAGCGATAGTACAACAGCTATTAGCTATGGCATCATCAAACACCATACAGATTCAAAGAAGTTCCTGTGCTCGCCTTTAGAAGAGGTCACCCGCTACAATTGCTACTAACATATATTCAGTACTAGTATGTCTCTCATGCCCATAAAGGGTTCTATGATGGTCAAATGAGTGTTTTTATCATAACTTTGATTCACTGTCTTGTTTATTTGTGTGTTTAATCAACAAACTTTCCAGAATAAATTGATATACAGAGTAGCAGAGTGTCAGAATGGGTGGAGGATGCATAACAAAAATTCAAGTAAGTTAGTAAATATATTCAAACTGTGAATGCTCCTCATGGCTCAGAGATGGGATATCTATAAGGAAAATATGGGAATATCTAAAGTTGACAGTCTGCTAGCAGTGTGCAATATAGCAAATGTGTAATCATTACAAAAAATCATAATAAGAATTATTCAATGTGTGTCCTGATTTGGAAAACACGTTTCTGTAGAACTTCTAGTCACTTTTCTAAAACTCTAACTTCAATGTGCAACTTTAGTTATACATTAAATTGCTGTCATAGATGATATTTGGTTTTACATGGCGACCTCGGCATAAGTTTCCTATCATTTGAAGAATGGTTTGTTCTATTTCCTTTTGAAGGCTTCGAGCGACGAAACCATCTCTGTTTGACCTCGCAATAGTGACTTGTTGCACTCCATCAATTCCTTGAAGAATTTGTTGTACTTTTAAGGAATTCTTCAAGATTTCCTTTCTAGTAGGCTTGAATAAAGAGCGTGTGGTGCTCGTACCTTCTTTTAGGCAAACTCTCATAGCATTTTTTTCAATACCTAAGACTACCTTCGCCGTGTTTGGAGAAGTACGCATGCAGAAGCCAAAGTCTACCACACTACGTAGCCTTGGTTCCTTCAGTTCTTTCTCTGTAAATGCTCTTAATCTTTGAAAGTTCTCATTGAAGTCCGTAACATTTGTGCACAGGCTCTGGCGGTTTGCTGTAAATACAGCAGAAGAAAGACAACTCCTCTTGTGTTGCATGCAGTCGGCAGCAAGCAGAGTGGGAATCAACATCGACAGTTTCTTCTCTTCATTCGAAGTCTTTGGACAGAACAGTGGGAGGAGCCTATCATTCATTTCCTCTACAATGATCATAATGTATAAATTCTAATCTAGTAAAAATTAACTCAAAACAAACTAAAGTCAGCGTAGATGACTAGCTGTTTGGTATATACATTTAAATGTTTGGTATTTTATTAAAGCCAAACAGGTTATATAGGAACATAGATATTGTAAAATATAATATATACCGTATGTTAAAATATTGTTATAACAGGATATTTTTCAAGAACCAAACTTAAAATGAACTGCGAGTATATTTATGAGAATTAGTAGATTAGCAATCACTAGTCAGGAGTACTCTGGGCTTGTATCTAACCTACAGACATTGAGGTGTTCAGCATCTGGGCTACTATGAATCTAAACTTGTCAGCAATTCAGGCAGCGGCTGATCAAGTGGTCAACTAACCAAGAGTTGCGCTATCAATGCCCGAGGCATGTAAAATCTCTTCACTGTTCTCACAGCCAAAATAGTCTTCATCAATATCAACGATTACCCTCGACAGGGACTCTTTGAGGAGCATTGCTGAGATATTGATTCTCTGCAATACTATGTGCCGCTCACTTAAAAAGTCAAAGCGCACATTCTAAAAAAGACAACCCAATATCAGACAGCAAGTGGATTAAAAAATGACTGAAAGTTGGAAAATGTTTGGGCGCGCGCATCATACAACTACCTTTTATGTACACTGGAAAACCTGCTCTGGTTGGGTTGTCGATCTAGCCTACACATCACTCAAGTTATGGTTGAAAAGGCAGATGAAATTTCCACTCTAGTGGTTGTAATAAATTTTTTGCTGGCTGAAATAAAACTTCTGCTCACTGTAAATGGTAGTAATATAGTTAGCCTGAGCACCTATCGATTGTTGAAATTACTTCAGCTAGTCTTTGGTATCCGTATCATTAACTTCTTTTTGAATAGAAGCTCTCTACAGTTCCAGATCTTGCTTCTTTCCGTTTTAAACCAATAGGCAACCAGAACGATCCGTTTTTGGTAAAAATTCCTTGGGCAAACAACTCTCTATAATTCAGGCACGTGTTAATGTTTGAGTGACTTGCTGGGCTGCTCACAGCAGTTTATTTAAATAATCGGAATATTTCTAGTTAGTACTATATTCATGGCATACTGGAGAACTTTCACTTCGCATAATTTAAAATTTTTTATCACATTAAGCTTTGAGTTCTGCAATTTTAAACACTCAGCATATTGGAACTGACTAAGGTCATCGGCAACTCACATCGTACGTACCATGGCTAACATATCATTGGCAACTCATATCGTATGTACCATGACTAACATGTCATTGGCAACTCACATTGTGTGTACCATGACTAACATGTCATTGGCAACTCATATCGTATGTACCATGACTAACGTGTCGTTGATGAGACAAAACACAACAAATATGGCAAGACTTTATATACACAATGATAAAAGTTTTTTAAACGTACCGCTCTTTTGACAGAACACTTCACTCCGTCGAGCATGTATGGCTCAAGCTCTGGTTTGGCGTACAAACAATTTCTCTTCAACTCGTCTACAAAAGCTTTGCTTGTCTTCCCATCTTTTTGCACCTGAGTGTATATAGAAGTACTATACACAAATCTGTACATTTATATTATAAGTATCGTGTACTAATACAGACATATAACAAAAAACCTGCTTAGATACATATATATATGCCATACACCTTTCCTAGAAACATGCAGATGCCAAAGACCCCATATAAATACTTTAACGTTCCACACATCTTCTATAAAAAAAGATGTGTGGAAGATAGTTATATATATAAACTGTGAGAGCAAGCTTTAGTAACATTGCGTAACGCAAAGTGCTATGCGTATTTTAACCTAAACAATGACTCATATCACCCAATAAATCCATCGCATCCCGTGTAGCTTAATGGGTTAGTTTGTCGCCTTGTGAACGGGAGGTTCTGAGATCAAATCTTCTGCGAAATGGATTTTTCATTGCTAGATTTTAATCGTTATAGCTGACACTGAACGACGATAAACTTGGAGATTTATATATAAATATATATATATATTCAAAGCATCTCATGCACAGAAACAAATCAAACGCATGATGTATAAATAATATACAGTGTACGTGTCAGTGTAATATTTTCAGTATACATGTACACAGGAAGTTATGCAGTTATTAAGTCGGATGCATTGTTTATGTTTGTGAGGAAGTCTTATCTTTTTGTATCACTTGTAACAAACATAAGGCATAGTACATATCCACATTGAAGTTATTGTTGTGCTACTTATTCAAAACTTTTTAGTACATTTGATAGTATATTATATGTGAAGGTCAAAGGTCAAAAGGCAAGCAGAAGTAAATGGTGATTGAGTTGAGTACTTGAAGACGGCCTATGGACACCTTCTTTGATTTTTGCGGTAAATTGTTTAGAAAGAGAAAACAGAGAGTTAGTTAGAAATGCCCAAAGGAGAGACTTATTAACAGCCATTGTCTAGATCTCATGAATCAACCAGACACTCTGAGTAGCAAGTCTACAAAACCTCCTATGTACAGAGCCTCCTATGTGACATTATATACGTAACTATGTATGCTATGTACAGAGCCTCCTATGTGACATTATATACGTAACTATGCATGCTATGTACAGAGCCTCCTACGTGACATTATATACATAGCTATGAATGCTATGTAGAGAGCCTTCTATGTGACATTATATGCGTAACTATTTTTGCTATGTAGAGAGCCTTCTATGTGACATTATATACTTAACTATATATGCTATGTAGAGAGCCTTCTATGAGACATCATATACGTAACTATGTATGCTATGTAGAGAGCTATCATAAGAAGTCACTTAGACCGGCAAACTTCAGTTTGCGATTTGTGTGATACTTGCTACCTGTTTGAAACAGACGCACATGCCTGTCTTAGTCGCTGCCTGTTCCTCTTTGTAAGTAAAAGTTCCCAGATCGACGAGACCAGTTGTGTGATTGCCATACAAATCAGCATAATCTTCCTGCATCCAGTTTGGCCAAATCCAGATGAACCTGGTTATCAGCCCAGTTGCCATACCTGCCTAAGCAGCAAGTTGCTTTTTTCACAATACAGTGCATACCATGTAGAAAGCTGGTAATATATAGACAGCAAGCAAGATGATTACAACAGATAGGATCAAAACAGCGGCTAACAGATAGACACCTGGTAGCAGATAGACAGTGGGTAACAAAAAGACAGCGGGTAACAGATAGACATCGGGTAACAGATAGACAGTGGGTAACAGATAGACAGCGGGTAACAAATAGGCGGCTGGTAACAGATAGACAGCGGGTAACAGATAGATGGCGGGTAACAGATAGACGGCGGGTAACAGATTGATAGCAGGTAACAGACAGACAGCCGGTAACAGATAGACGGCGAGTAACAGGTAGACAGGGGTAACAGGTAGACAGCAGGTAACAGATAGACGGCGGGTAACAGATAAACATCGGGTAACAGATAGACAGCGGGTAACAGATAAACGGCGGGTAACAGATAGACAGCAAGTAACAAGTAGACTGGGGTAACAGGTAGACAGGAGTAGCAAGTAGACAGCAGGTAACAGATAGACAGCAGGTAACAGGTAGACAGGGGTAACGGGTAGACGGCAGGTGACAGATAGACAGCAAGTAACAGATAGACAGCAGGTATTAACTATGTGAGCTACACGATTTAAGTTTACAACATCCATAACCTACTAGTCCATACTTAGTAGAAAACTGCTCACCCTGTAATACAACCTATAAGCACTGATTAGGTGGGGGAGAACACTACCAGCGGACTGGAGTAATAAATCAATAACTCACTCCTGGTTTCTATGTTCTTAAAAGATCTAGTGCTATGTTTGTGTACAAAGAGTTGATGCCCAGGCTACGCCAGTTTGAGCAGTGATTCTTCATACAACTACAAGACCAAACTAATACGAGTCCAAAGGCAAAGCAATTGCCAGCTATACCCATTGCTAGATACTGGTTTTGTTAGCTGTAAATTATTCTCTCTAGTTGAATGGTAGAGTTACTAAACACTAGATAGTTGGCTAAATACCAAGTGAACTGTATCCAGCATCAGAAAACACTGACTAGATAATAAAATGCGTAGCAAACAAATAATCTCTCTTAAGCAAGGAATCTGGTGAGTTCATTCTACAGCTAGCTGACAAATAGCCTACTCCATCTGGTGAGCTCATTCTACAGCTATCTGACTAGTACTCCACATAGTAGGCCAACCACATTCCTTACAAAGATTTTAACAAAAGTGTGAACAGCTAAACAGGGGATGGTGTAGCGTACATACCATGATGAAAACATCATTTCTTTGCATTAGCTTGAGAATATCTGTCTGGGATTTGGGCCAGCTGAAGAGAGTGAGGGAAGGATAGTAAGATAATGGCCCAAAATCGCTGTGGGCATCAAAGTGCACCTGCGGGTAACAAATCGATATGGAAGACACTTGCGATTCAAAAGCAAAGGTTTGCTAATTGTAAGTTTGTGGATAGGTAAACTCAAGTCTGCAATAATCTACGACTATGTGGCGACCAAGTAGCACACTTATCTTCTCTTTTAATAGCTTTTATATCAACAATAGCCACAGAGAGCAATCTCTGATAGCAAGCAGCACATACTCCCCACTAATATCACCTGTTGTATGTATTCAAATATGTCACTAGCTTCCATATTTCCTACTAAGCATCGCATATAGATCTACATAAGTTGTTTTCTCCCAAGACAATATGCGTAGAGATCATTGCAATGCAACATAATAAAACATGAGCAACGCAGAACTGAGAATCTGAAAAGGAGAACTATAAAATGCCAACATTTGAGAAATAAGGTTGGTCTCAAGCTTTTCATCAGCGTGACCATGCGTGCAACAATGTTAGCCTCTTGCCCATAATGACTCACCACGGTGTAGGGCGTGCGCTTGCGTTCCTCTCCAACATATGAAATTTTGGCTTGTTCAAACCAATATGCCAGCACTGCAACCAGGCAATAAACCAGGCTACATAAATGACTCGGCCAAAAAAGACAAGTGCGGATAACTACTTGTATATTCTTGCAATCTTACTCCATTTACCTTCATGATGTTCTTCGACAACGATTACATCTATAATACTTCTATCTTGCACTTTTACTTTTGATTTGCTATCATGAAGTGTCCTTGCTGACCGAGTTGCCGTCTTGACAGCTTTGAGATCACCTTTGGAATCTTTCATATCAAATGTCCTTTCTTTGATAAATGGCTTGTCATCGCTTGGCTGCGCTCCTTTTTTACGAATTAACCCCAGATGACGGTGAAGTTGTCCTTCAAGCTGTTTAATTTCTCGTGCTGACTTATCTTTCCACCGAGGCTTGGCTGTTGAAACCAATGCGCTGACATAGTGGCTCGCTATTACGGACTTCCTATGTTGGTAGAGCAGAGATGTTATACCTACAATGAAGAGAACCATGAGAGTTATCACAAGAGTAAGCTTCAAGAGAAGTCTTACAACAGCTACTCGTCGCAGCCCACACATGCTGCCTGTGAGAGAGAATGAAAACTGTAAAGCAAAGAATATGCTATGCCTACTCATCAATTATACCATCTTATTTCACCCAGCTGCTTGCATTCCCATGATAGGATTAGTAATAGCGTGTGATAACGTCAACCAGTCTACAACTCACAGATTGAGACACTGAAACAGCTTTCTTACAGCGATGTATTGTGACAGATATGCAATGTGACAGCTAGATGTAATGTGACAGATATACAATGTGACAGCTAGATGTAATGTGACAGATATACAATGTGACAGCGAGATACCTTCTTACGTTCATCTGTATCTAAATTATTTTTGAAGCTCTAATAAAACATTATAATTTTTTTGGCAAGCAATCACTGGTATCATTTCAGCTCAGTGAATATTGTGTAGTTTGCGCTTGAGACTAAATACCAAAATGTAATAATTATTAATGGTTAATTATTAATGGTAGCTCTTATTAATAAGCTTACTTAAATTATTCATTGGCAATGTGCAAGGCTAATAGCAAGTGGCGGGCAACTACATTACCTCTCATTGTTTATAAGCTAATTTGTAATACCCAAGCAAGCCCGGGTATTAGTAAATTACATTTACTAGCACAGCTAGTAAATGTATATTTACCAGCAATATTTACTAAATGTATATATTTAGTAAATATAATTATACATTTACTAGCTGTGCTAGTAAATGTATATATTTCACAGTAAATATATGAGTACAGTTCAAGATGCAATGAACATATAAGTAACTGCATATGGTAAAACTTCCAAGCGCTCAGCTTTCCTTTGCTCATCTGGGCTCCTTACATGTGCTTTAAGCTCCGTCCCTTCAAGCTCGGCTGGTCATGCGTATGCGATTCCGCTTCAGTAATATAAGCGACTCGCTGAATGCCTGACGTTGCCCGGGTATTAAAAATCAGCTTATAAACAATGAGGTAATGTAGTTACCCGCCACTTGCTATTAGCCTGGCACATTGCCAATAGATAATCTGAGTAAGCTTACTAACAAGAGCTACCGGTCTCTATGCTCTCCATGACGTTACACCATCACGCTGCATCGTAACAGAGAGCATTAGCGTATTTGCTCCCGTATAGCGACGTATATTGCCTAATGAATCTATTAAGCTCGTGTGGCTGAATTGGTAAAGCAATTGGACTGGTAAACGAGAGAGTTCGAGATGAAATCTTCTGCGATATGGGTTATTTATTTTAAGATTTTAATAGCTATAGCTGGACAAACACAATGACAGAGAGACCAACTCTGAGAATCATCTATATAGATAAAGATAATATGTCTGGCTTTAGCCGAGCATAGCCTTCATAGCTGAGCCGACTTTATCTTTACTAGCCGAGATGGCCTCAGCCGTGCCGACTCCAGTCCCGTCAGCCGAACTGGCTATAGCCAACTGTACTCAGTTAACTAGCTAGTTTCCTATCGCTCAGCTGACCCGTGTATGCAACTAGTTGTTGACCTTTTAGCCGGAACACTTGGTACTAGTGTGTTACTGGCTTCCACCACAATGCAATATTTTTTGTTCTAAGATTTTGTCACAAACCCCCATGGCAGACTGTCTTATGATAAACCATCTTAGTTGCAACCATTGCAAATAAAAACTGTAACCGAGCATTGATAAGTACTCAATGACGCTCAGACGTAAAATGTATTGCAGTTGCAGAAAATTTTTGCCTAGGTATCTTGCATTATCAGATATCTGAATTTTGTTGCATTAGTAGAAGTAAGCATGCCACGGCCATGCAGTATAATAGCATTATGTACATTTACTACTGCGCAGTATGTAGCATAAAAGCAGTATGTGTACAACTATTTTCTAATGCGCAGTAATGGTGAAGTGGCGGCATTACCCATTGCAGTGTCCAGCGCTGTATGCTGTGGGTGATTTGCTAGTGCGCATCTTTCGGCACTAAGTGCGCTAGGAAATTTTGCTTTACAATGTACGTGCATGCACAACACACTTTCATTAATACTCATCACAAAATCAAGAATCGAGTTGACTCGGTCGCAACGATAACCCAATTACGAGTTCAAACTTGAGTATGTGTGAGCAAATACATTGATCAAAAATCGAATGTGTATAATATGTATGTGGTTGAAACGAAAATCTATTATGGTTTTAATATACAATTTAATGAAAATACAATACAAAGACCCCAATTTCATAGAGGTTATAGGGC
The DNA here is from genome assembly GCF_963576615.1 of Watersipora subatra. Taxonomy (NCBI): domain Eukaryota; kingdom Metazoa; phylum Bryozoa; class Gymnolaemata; order Cheilostomatida; family Watersiporidae; genus Watersipora; species Watersipora subatra. The sequence goes on along the minus strand of NC_088709.1, from coordinate 1,495,019 downwards.
AAGTTCATTAGCTTGATGAACAATTGGACATTGTCATTGTACAATTTTGTACAATGCAATACAGATACTTGGAAAGCCAGCAGTGCCAGTTGATCTACAGTATCAACTTCATAATAATGCACAGTTGCAGTACAAACACAGTTTAAAGTTTTGAAGAATGTGCATTGGATATATATGAATTGCTGGGTTGTAGGGAATACTTAATGGAAGTAAATGTGCAGTAGATCCAGTAGGCGATTAGCAGTGGAAGTGAAGTTGCAGCCAATATGTAAACTCCATTAGAAAGTTGCCAAAATTGTAATGCCCCTGCACAATTACCGCGCACTGCAATGCAATGACGCAGTGCAATTCTAATGCAGTGATACGCCACAAACCTGGTTGTGTATAATGTATCTCAAGAATTGTGGCTAGAAATTTTTTTGAGGTGTCTTCTTAGTTTGTAATCTTTTATTTTGCTGATAACAAAATAAAAGAAAGCCTCTATTTGCAGGCATATCATCAAATAAAATGGAAACTGTAAAAATATCCTGAATGCAAGATAGTAGTGAACAATTCATGTTTAATTTGAGATTATTTGGGTGAAAATTAAAATAAAATTTACATGAGAGGATGACTTCAAATAAGTAATGCAGGATAACTTATACAAAGATAAATTGATTGATACAAGGGTTCAGGTATGAAGACTAGATTCTCTATGAGTATTGATTGTGGCAAGAGCGATTGTTATTAATACTTGGATGACTATAACATGGTCTGTATCATCTGTCTGTGTAAGTATCGTTGATGTTTACTTCCATGGTTTATCTGAAGTGGGTTAAATTTCCATTGAATCAGCCACTTTCATGTACAAATTCTAGCAGATGTTGATAGTAGTGAGGGTTAGGGAATATTTTCTTTCTTAGATTGGTGTAATTACTGCATCTGTATAGGTAATGGTCCACTGCTTCGTCCTCATCCAGGCATGTGCATGTTGGTGTAAATGTTAAATTGAGTTTGTATAAGTGATATTGTAAGGTTGTGTGGCCTGTGAAGATCCCGGTTAGAATTGAGATTTGTCTCCTTGGTAATATAAGTGGAATAGGGTTTTTCTCCAGATGATTTGTTTCAGGGTCGGCATTTTTCCCGGGCAAAACTGTTTTTCTCAGGGCAGCGGGAATAGTTGGTAAAAACTGGGAACACCTGGTAAAAATCGGGAACAACTGGGAAATATAATCCAAAATTTTTTATCCAAATATTTTGCTAAACAATGAAATTTAATAATGGAAAATTGGACTAAACAATTAGTTGCGTGGCTCCATATTTATATCAATCGATAGCAATGGAAATAAAATAGTGTTTGAAAGTGGGAAAAAGTAGAAAAAATCATTACCTAAGATACGGACCAACGTTAAATAACGATGAGCCTTTTAGAGTCCAATAATAGAATTGTTTTGATGTGAGATGTTTAGCACTTTTTCCTTAGTGCAGACCAAACTGCGCAACAGGTTTGGAGTGGAGAAAGTGTCCAAATTGGTAGCTTGATACCAAAACCTGAAAACAATTTCTTTAGGGTATGATTCGGCCGAATACAAGGATGAACCTTTCTTAGACAACCAATTCTCAATACTCTAATCCGTTTGTTCAGTTCACTGGTCTCGACTACTTGGCATTATCTTCATGTGTTTTCATTTTTTAATTATTTTCTAATTGTTGTATTATGCTTACTGTCATGTTTCACACAAATAAATTTTGCATTTTATTCAATATTAATATTTAATGTATGTAAATAAACAAATATTATCTCGTGATCTGGTAATTTCATTCAATATTTAGTAAATAAACCAATTATAAAGGTTATGCGCATTCTTAGCCTGTGTACTGTTAAAAAGTCATAAAGAAGCTCTATGACAGCTAATGGTATAAGTGTATTGTTATTCTTTGCTTAAGCATTAGTCAACTTGTCAAAAAGAGGTTTTTTAGCTTTTTCCGCTTTTTGCCACTTTTGGACAAAAATGAGTTTTTACCGGGGCAGTAAAAAGCCGTATAAACCGGTGGTAATAACCGTCATGGCAAATACTATGCCAACCCTGATTTGTTTCTAGGTCATTTAAAAAACGGGTGGAACAATGTCCTGTTGTCAAATAAGTTTTCCATCGGCGGTGTCGATCATTAATCAGTTGCTTTCGAATAGTGGATCTTTTAAAATGACTTGATGACATATCTGCTATAATTGCGTTTGTACCATTTAGGCTTACAATGTGAGAATGTATTTTCTTTTGAAGTTTGCTTTTGTAGATAACCAAGTTTTTGCGAAATAACTCTGTCCTATTGCCATTCTACAGTATGTATATGTCTCTAGAGCTTGAAGACTCAGCTGTAGGTATGTTTGTGATATGGTATAGTGCTTCTGTCGAGGGATTAGTCTTTGCTCCTAGTATGTCTTTCAAACAACTATGGAGAAAGATGTCAGCTTTTTGATCCCATATAAAACTATTGTAAAACACATTCGGTATTATGGTCGATTATAGTATTTTTTTAGAATAGTATGGCTTTATTACTGCATTGATGAATGAGAGAAGTAGTCTCCATTTTTTGGCCAATATCGTTTTTGATTCTTTTTTGTGTGTGTTGAATGCTAACTTAGAGTCTAGGGTTAAACTTATAACTTTAGTAGAACTAGGAATGTTTGTTTTCTCTGCTGACTTGTTGTTTTGTTTTGCAGTTGAACCAAATAGTATCCGTCTTAAGACAGTTTGATTTCATGCGCCATTGTTCTAGCCAGTGGGTGAGCTTCATGCAGTTGCTTTCTATTGTTTTATATAGTAGTTCTTCATTTGGTCTTGAGCAAATAACTGAACAATCATCTGCATATTGAAGTGGGGTTCCATCCCATGAGTTCAGCATGTCTCTTATGTAAAGTATAAAAAGTATAGGGGATAAAATGCTTTTTTGTGGCAGTCCTATTTCACATTGTTTTGACTGTGATTGATGGTTACTAACTTTAATTCTGATTGTTCGGCATGTGGGAAAATTACACATTAATTGAAGGAAGGGTCCATTTATTCCTAATTCAGCGAGTCTGAACAACATTCCTTGGTGCCACACACTGTCAAACGCTTTTTGTAGGTTGATAGAAAGGCCTGCAACTTTTTGTTTAGATGATTGATTGTGTTGAATTTCTATCATCATTGGACATTGGTAAGTAGAGGTAGATCTGTTTTTACGAAATCCGTGTTGGTATTCTGGTATCCAGCCTTCTGACTCTGTTAGAATTCTAAGTCTGTGCTCCATTACTCTTTCTAGAATTTTGCCACATATAGATGTTATTGTGATTGGGCGATACTTGTTTGTTGTAGCGTAATCTTTCTTCCCAGGCTTTCTCAAGAAAATTACTACAATATTGGAAAATGGCCACTTGCTTGAGGTAAGAATACTGTCAAACAGGATTTTGAGTGCAATTTGAAACTGGAAACTTTCATTTTTTATCATTGAATGGTGTACTCCGTCGTAGTCGGGTCCTTTTCCTCTAGTTTTAATTTGTTGTATAGACTTGATTATTTCTTCTATTGTGACTGGTATGGTCAAGTGTGGAAATCTAGGTTCGTTTTGCAATTCTTCTGCAACTCTTTTGTTCACATGTGTCCCTAATGAGTCCCTGGTGACTGAGTCTGGTGTAGAGTTGACGTTGAGATATTTGCCTTTGAAGGTGTTGTCATAGAAGAGTTTTGTTTTACTTGAATCGATAGTTAGAATTTTGCTGGTAGTCCTTAAATCGCCAATTTTAGCATTAATATTGTTATACAAGGTCTGCTTTAATTTCTTCCAAAACTCTGGACCATTACTGCAGTTGAGGGCATCTGCTTCCAGAAATTGTGTCTTTGCATCTTCGAGTGCTTTTCTGAATCTTTGTTTTGACAATTCAAGCGTATTACCACTCTCAAAAGAACTTCTGTATTTGAATTTTTCTTTGCTTGTTTTAGTTCTTTCGACAAGGTTGACAGCTCTTCAGTCCAGTAAGTAAGGTTTACAGTGCCCTGATAGCCTAATTTTTGGGACGCTCGATTCTTTGCAACGAGTCAGATTGGTAATAATTTTGTTTCATATAATTATAGTATCTGTTTCTGAAAGTATTTCTAATTGTGTAGTATATTTAATCCACTCACATCTGTTCCAAGAGTATAAGATTTTCGGTTCTGTTTTTATCTTTTGTGTTGTAAATAATGTCTACACTGGAATGTGGCTTCTTGTTGGTGCTCCTGAGAAAAGTTCTGTGGAGTTATCTGTGTACTGGTTGCTTATTATGGTAGCTGTATTTTGGGTTGTCATGATAAGGTCTATAACACTTCCACCATTATTGCAGAGGAAAGTGAAATATTTGTGTTTGTCTATCACTTCAAAGTTTTGGCTATTGCAGTGGTTAAAAAGCTGTCAGGCAAGTGTATTGGTTTTGCAGTCATTCCAAGCCGGCTGCCTTGCATTGAAATCACCAAGTATAGTTAGTTCTGTTCACTTGAGATTAGACATTTCGGCTCTGGCGCTACTAATTTGTTTGAAAACAGTATCTAATTTTGCAGTATTTTCAGGTTGAATATATGTTGATCCGAGTATGAATCGTTTACAATTTATGTTGATGGCAATGAAAAGTATTTCTGAATCTTGTTGTTCTAGACTGTGTATTCTGTCAGAGCTTATAGTGTTGTGTACTAATATAGCAACACCGCCTTGTCTAGAGGGGCTCTTGTTGTTTGGTTTTAAGTGAACGCTGTAGTTTTTGAAGTAAGCATTTGAGATCTGCATTGTTTTAGTGTGTGAAATGAATACTAGAACTGCTTTGTTTTGAGTGATGTAGTTGTCTAGAGCTAATAGTGAGGGGTGGGAACCACCATTTATGTTAATCTGCATCAACTTTAATTGTCTTCTTAATTTCTCAATTTCAACATTAAGATTTTTAATTAGTAGTTGGCAATGTTTATTTTGTTAGAAACAAAATAAAACAGGGTTATTAAAATTCTATACAAAAGAGATTTTAAATCATCCGCTAAGTAAATGTTTCAACTGCCAAAAACAACTGATTAACCCATCGCCTTAAATTATTTTCTTTGACGTTAACAAAAACAATAACAATTATGCAAAAACGCTAATTTTCAAATGAGCGACCAACACTGAGTTTTTTAAAATAATTTTCCGACAGACATCTGTTGGCGCACGTACTTTGATTATTTTGCTCTGAGCGCACGCAGCTGCAATTTTTTAGTGGTGTTTCACAACTCTGCTCTCCCGTTTGCGGGCGAGGTAAGATTTCACTACTTCGTTCATCTGAGATAATTCCGTAGAGTTGTGCTGAACCCCCTCGAGATTTTATATGACATATTTCCTTCTATGATAGTGACAATAGAAGTACTGATAGGAAAACCACTATAGTAAAACGGATGTTTCTATCGCGCATGCATCTTGGATAACAAGTTTGGCAGAGAATGCCAATTACAGATACATATAGCAATTAAAATTATAAATTATTTTGATTTTCTCAGACTGAGACTTCAGCGTCACTAGGGAATATATATATATGCATTGAATCAAGGTTTTGATGTTTAGGCAACATGGCGCGTTAAAAGACCCATCGCCAATACTGTATGATACATTCTACTGTCTGCTGTTATTCCAGACAGGTAGCATTGAAATCATCTTGACACTCATCTAGCAGAAGCACCTAGTTTGCTGTCCTTTGTTTGGTGTAATAATTGTTGTCAAGGCTTGGTTTATGACTTGTTTCAGCGTAACGAAGCGTATTCCAAAATAATAATAATCACAAAAACCTAACGAATGTTGCGTTATGTTATTCAATGAACACAGTCAAAACCGCCAAATTATGTAGGCGGCATGGAACATCGAATACTAATCTAACAATTCTAAATAAGTATTACATGGTTTGGCACCTAAAATGTTTTGGTATAATAAACCTCCAGAACTTGGCATTATCAAATGCCCACAACTCGATACTCAAGAACAAAACCACCATTGAAAAGCTAAAAATTAATGTTAGAAGGTGGCGCTTAGTTATGGAATAAGCGTAGAAGTTGTTCTACTCTCGCAATTTTTGCTTAAACTGACATAATGTTCGAGTCAAACCTTGAAAATGCATGTTGGGTTAAGCGAAGTAAGTCATTGGACAGTTTACTGTTTACAGTTTACATTGAATAGTTACAGGCTATAATTAGCATCATTTATTCAGGTTTTAATGATGAAATATGTATGTGCCTGTTATTCTCTATAGTGTCAGAAGCTAGTAACGGTTCGCAAGTGGCAAGCTCATACATAAAATAGATGGGCTATTGGGAGTTGAATACTTACGAATGTTGAAGGGTATTTAGAGTGAAACTACTGGTTGATTCCACCAATAAATCAGCTGGATAGCTTTTTAAACGAAACCCAATTTTTTACATTGAGTAAATAGTTTTGGGATTTCCACATTTCCTTCAAGTATGCTTACATTTTTACCTCTCTAGCTACTTAGTTTCCACGCGTAACATCTCTGATCATGTTGGTTAGTTAATGACCCCAAATACAATATTTTCCCTTGATCTTGGAATGTATTAGGCAATTTACATATACAAGTATTCTACTGTCCATATAAAATAAAATCCATATAGCATAAGCATTCTCAGAATATATTATTTATGTTGTAGGGGCATCTGCTATATTATGCTATGTGATAATTGGTGTTTTTAATGTATTGGTGTTGCAATTTCACAAGCAAAATAGTGCTTAATAACTGATTTACACGTCAGATAGCTTCGCAAATTTCTGTGACCAATCTAGCCAATCAGTGAGCAACAGCGCGACGAACAAGACCAGTTTGCAACTTATGCTGATTACAAAGTTTATGTTAATGTACTAAATATTATGAATAATTTTTGTTAATGTTACCGAAAAGTGCTCCACTGTTGACAATGCTTGTTGGACGTTTTCTCTCAATAAACTCGGTTACTTCTGGCATGACTGAATGATAGGATTGTGTTGACCTTCTAGATTGTATGTTTCACTGTAGGTACAGGGCTTGCCATTACTACATGCTAACTTCATGAGAAAATAAAATTGCAGAAGCCTAGCTGACAGAAGGTGAGCCATGTTGTGCCTTTCGCATGGACATCTCAAAGCTGCTGTAGTGCACTGCCTGCTGCTCCTCTATATGTTGCCTGATGTCTCATCGGAGACGGACAAGGAGCGAGCCATGGAGGAACTCAGCAAAATACACTACAATCAGAATGCCCAAAACTTTGTGATCCACAATTTGAGATCAGACAGTCAAGATACCATAGACTCAAATCTTTGGGCGGGCGTTGTTCTAAGGAAAGCAGTGAGAAGCATTGGAGATCACTTGCGGGAGCTTGCCAATAAAGAACTTGGCATCATCACTCTGCAAGTAAGTGAAACAGTTGAGTGACATGCCCTCAAGATACATGTCAGTATTTAGTTGACGAGCTTGAGTCATCTCAAACCGCTATTTCATAATTGGGACCATATTGTCTAGTGCCTCGTTTTTACTTTATTGTGGTGTTTTCTAATCATAATTGGACCACACTGTTTAGTGCCTGGTTTTTACTTTATTGTGGTGTTTTCTAATCATAATTGGACCACACTGTTTAGTGCCTGGTTTTTGCTTTATTTTGGTGTTTTCTAATACAGTGGACCCTCCTCATACTATTTTTATTCATTCTGGTGTTGACATCATAAGGAGAAAATATCCTATAGAGTAGTATAGTAATATAGTAATCATTTCATAGATAATTATCTCCATCGTAATTATCTCATGCCATCATCCCCTGGTAGAAAACATCAAAAATTTTCATATGTACTGTAGGCTTACATATTAAAAATTAGTAACAAAATATTATGTTAACTTTAGTAACTATAGTTGCCCACGCTAACTTTATTGTATTTAGTGGTTATGATCTGCAATAAAATGTAACATTACCATGTAGGCTACTATGTGTGGTACGTACCGTACTGTAGGAAGTTCTTACCTTCGAGACAGATGTATAACATAAACTGAGTTTAACTTGAATCACTTTCGCTGACTAAACGCACACTTAAAGGTTGAATTGCAACATAGAAACATAGAGGTGATAAAATCGTAGATGATGACAAAGTTGAAGTTTGGGTTAGTAAAATACATACTAAAACCTAGCTTTAAAGGTTGACTTGCAACAAAATTCACATTAAAGTTATTTGGTATCAAAAGACTCACCATGTCTTACACTGTTGTGTTGTAGGTGCAAAATATGTGGAAATGTGATTACAAGCTCTTAAAAGCTCAAAAATGAAAAGCCGCCGTAGATTGGAATCTGTTTATTTCTCTGACGTATTCATTACATTTGGTTATTGTCTTGTCATGTGATGTTCTCACGTGAATTGAAAGGCCAATATAAAGCTCAATATAAAACTTATCGTAGCACTAGTTTATGTCAAACACTTCGGGTTTTACTGAAGACCCCGTATCAAATATAGATGCTCGCTACTTTACAGTTTTGTTTCGGCTTGGTCTAATCAGTGAGTCGTAATCTTATTATGTGACCCAATACTTCCTGCCAAACAACGCGAATAATTTCTGCTGCATTTTTTGATTATCACAGGTGACCAACAGGCTCATCATGTTAATCAGACAATGATATGTACTCCTTCAAGCTAAGGCTAAAAAATTAAACGAATTTTTACAGTAAGTTATAAGATATCACTGCTAAAAGTCACAGCATTACAACGACGATAAAATAGACGCGTAAAAACAATAGACATGGTTTTATTGAATGCGTGAAGTATATTTGTAAAAATATTTCGACGAATGAGGTTGCATGAAAGTGTAAACAGAAACCATCTTGTAACAACTATGTCCCATTTGAGCTGTTTTGGAAAGACAATCCAAACTACGGCGGTCTCGTGTGGCTGCGATTAGCTGTTCGTTTTTTAGCTTTTAAGAGCTTGTAATCGTATTCCCACATAATTTGCACCTACAACACAACAGAGTTAGACATGGTGAATCTTTTGATACCAAATAACTGTAATGTGAATTTTGTTGCAAGTCAACCTTTAAAGCTAGGTTTTAGTATGTATTTTACTAAACCAAACTTCAACTTTGTCATCGTCTACGACTTTATCACCTCTATGTTTCTGGTTTCGTTTTCACTATAACTTATAATGAATATCGCTGAATTGAGGGGGAGGAGAAGGGGAGGGGGGAGAGGGGAGGGGTGAGAAGGGGGGAAGGAGAAGGGGAGGGGGAGAGCATCGTAAGTCTCTTTCAGTCGTTGGGGGGATTTCGATGAATAGCATATGAGCATCTTCATTATTCCAACGTGTTCAGCGTACTGACTGCCAAATTTAAATTTCGAGAGAAATCTTTGCTGATGTTGTATCGCGAAAAGAATTTCCTATGGAGGAGACAAAAAACATGCTGTTCCATATCATAAGGTGAAACATCGTATAACAGGGACATGGTAACCTGAGGGTGCAATGTATGTCAATTGTAATGATGAGACCATAATTTGGCTATCTTTGCTCTGGAGTCACAGTTTCAACCATGATTTTTCTTGCAGAGCATCTTTGATTCTATAGACTATCTTGATGTTGCCCAAGATCTACCTGCCAAAGCCATGCAGGTAAAACAAACACATTTTGTGCAATAGTGCGTGCCAACCATGTGTACCTTGAAGATTATTTTGATGCGGTTTAGTAGATTTCGGTTTATCCATTCTGTAACATGATAATTCTCACCTATTCGCCTATGTGGTCTTATCCTTTTGAGTGTCTGTTCTGCAGGCTCCCCTAGTTCGATCAGTGATTGCCATCCAAATATAGGATACAGAGCCCATTTTAGCGGACTTATGTGTGCTCACCTATAATCACATTTGGAACCTTGCGTGATAACTTTATTTTTACTAGATTGGTCAAGCTCTTGAATCCAAGCTGACTTCATATCGCCAGCTGCTGTTCGCCAACAAAGCCTTGGTACAGAGTCTTTATGGTTTTCACCAACGCACTCCAATATCAGAGTCACTTCCATGTTGTTCACTGAACTCCTCTATATTTGGGTTAGTATGCTTCACTCTCCACCTAGTCCTTGCATTAGGGCTATCTGCTGATAGTAAAGCAAGGTGCTCTGATTCAACTATATATGTTGACCTTAGCTGGTTTAGCTAAGGTATTTTGATCATGCAACTTTTGAAAAAATTGTGACGAATGTTAGCATACTTGTAAACAGGGATGCTAGTACATGACTCATTTGTTAACAGGCATATTAGTAGATGACTTACTTGTTAACAGGGATGTTAGTACATGACTCACATGTTAACTGGGATGTTAGTACATGACTCACTTGTTAAAAGAGATGTAAGTACATAACTCACTTGTTAAAAGGGATGTTAGTATATGACTCACTTGTTAAAAGGGATGTTAGTACATGACTCACTTGTTAAAAGGAATGTTAGTATATGACTCACTTGTTAACTGGGATGTTAGTACATGACTCACTTGTTAACAGGGATGTTAGTACATGACTCATTTGTTAACAGGGATATTAGTAGATGACTCACTTGTTAACAGGGATGTTAATATAATTATGACTCATTTATAATTACAAACATTAATTAATCAGTGAAAAATGAGCAGTGAAGCAATCATGGCCCATTGTTGCTCTAAAAAAGCTTCTGGCACACAATTTGCAGTGACGGAAAGAGTTCTGATGGTGGTGGGAGGGAAAAGCAACACGCTGCAAGCTCCATGATCGCAGTTTGTGATTTCCTACCCTATTCTGTCTCTAGATTGACTTTCAACCCCGGTAGAAATCTAACAAGCAAGTGTAAGTAATGGCATTAATTCACTATCCTATTTGCTTTTATATAGTCTTGTGATCAGAGATGGTTGATCAAAGCTGGACACTCAGTTGTCTGCCCCTTCAATGAGTGATAGCGAGGGTTTTCAACGTCAATCTGTTAATGACTACTCCGAATTACTCTTCTCACGAGAATCAAGTTTTCATTTACACTGTTTATCCATTCAATAATTGTCCTCTCTCTCTCTCTACTAGTTTCACAGAATGTGCAACGCTACTCCTCACTCAAGTGGCAGTATTTCATCTCAACGGAAGGGGTGCAGAATGAGTACCCAGCGCACCAAATCAATTCATCCACGATCCCATGTTTGCTGGTGCAAGGATACCGCCACAGGTATGCAGCTAATCAGCACTTGTCTTCTCTCTTTCTAAGATGCCTCATGCTATTTTGGCTGGCTGATGCAATGTTTTTGCTCACATAATCTGATTGAAAACTTGTGTAATGTGACTGCTGCTCTGAATTGTAGGGATGTGTACGCGAGTACGATCGCTCCTCGGCGAGAGAATATTGTGCTGGTGATAGACAGGTCTTCCTCCCTCAACCTCAACCAGTGGCAGACGGCTAAAGAGTTGGCTAGACAAGTTCTCAATTCCCTATCTTCTAATCACCAGGTTTGCTGGTAGACGACTGTTTCTCTGCATTGTGTCAGATATGTTGCTTCTTACACTATCTCTGGGTCTGCCCTTCCTCGTTTCATCTAATTCAAGGGCTGAACTTTTCCATTTGAATATGCCAGTATTCTATTCAGACCAGCGCTTGGCTCGTCTCACAAATAGACTACCGTACTTTTCGGACTATTAGCCGCTACTTTTTTTCTGAGGATTTGAGCTATGCGGCTTATATAAGGGTGTGGCTATTCTGTGGCTTTTTCTTTCATCGCTAGGGCGCATTAACCAGAATCTTTTGTTAGTGCGCCTCTAGCGGTGAAAGAAAATACGAAACAATACCTAACGGTACTGTTCCGTTAGGCACTAGGTTAAAAAGCATCGATTAATACGAAACTGTGCCGTTAGGCACTGTTCCGTTTTAAACAGGAAAGTTGCTGCCGTGTTAAAAAGCACCGTCCTGAGTTGTGCGGCCTATACAAAGGTGCGGCCTATGTATTGTTTTATTGTCATTTTGGAAAATAAAGCAGATGCGGCTTATGTAGGGGTGCGGTTTATAGTCCGAAAAGTACGGTACATACAACATCTAAAGATCGTTTTATTTCACTAGAGTTTGTCTAAAATCATCTGGAGAGGGCCTGGCCGATAGCCTCCTTACCGTTACTCACTAGTACAGAAACCTTTGCTAGCGGTCTTATCAAAGCATACCAGGTTCATGTGTGGATGCAATGAAGGTTGATGCTAAAGTGTTCATAATGCTCTGCAGTGGTGCACTGTACATACTTCTAAAACTCTGTCTAGATTGCCATTATTGCGCTGGCCGGGGCACTGGAATACCCTCCCGCAGATTGTATACAAGATCGCCTGAGGCCAGCTACTCCGCTCAACAAGTTTCTCCTCACCAAGTATATTGATGAGCTGACCCTTGCCAACACACAAGCCAATCATAGCCAAGGCCTTGAGGCTGCCTTTACTCTTCTGCCTCCTGGTCAGTGCTTGTTGTCTCCCCATCACTATTACACAGCACTCTCTATATCATTTCTCCTAGGTTTGGATTTAGTATAGTTTCTGCTAATATCTAGTAAAACAACATGGCGTAACGTCTATTGCAAGTAGCAGTTATTTTGCAGCGTCAGATGCCATGCTGCTGTACATTAGCAAGGGATCTGTTGTGTCTCTCAGTGAGCCGAAGCAAGTGCTGGACACCATCATGATGGAGAATATGAAGCGCAATAAAAAGCTTGTCATCCATACATATGGTCTCACTGATGGTTAGTAAATATAGGGGCAGCTAATGCTTGTCTGATATTTCATAACTGCTCACTGAAACCATCTCCATCTTCTTAACCCTTTGAACCATGGCCGTCTTTTGTTTTCTAACTCAAAATCTTCAGCAAAATTATAGACAGTATCACATAATTCTTCATTTGCATCACCATCATCTATCACCATCATCTATCACCATCATCTATCACCATCATCTATCACCATCTGCATCACCATCATCTATCACCATCATCTATCACCATCATCTATCACCATCATCTATCACCATCTGCATCACCATCATCTATCACCATCATCTATCACCATCATCTATCACCATCATCTATCACCATCATCTATCACCATCTGCATCACCATCATCTATCACCATCATCTATCACCATCATCTATCACCATCATCTATCACCATCATCTATCACCATCATCTATCACCATCTGCATCACCATCATCTATCACCAACATCTATCACCATCATCTATCACCATCATCTATCACCATCATCTATCACCATCATCTATCACCATCATCTATCACCATCATCTATCACCATAATCTATCACCATAATCTATCACCATCATCTATCACCATCATCTATCACCATCATCTATCACCATCATCTATCACCATCATCTATCACCATCATCTATCACCTTCATCTATCACCATCATCTATCACCATCATCTATCACCATCATCTATCACCATCATCTATCACCATCATCTATCACCATCATCTATCACCATCATCTATCACCATCATCTATCACCATCATCTATCACCATCATCTATCACCATCTGCATCACCATCATCTATCACCATCATCTATCACCATCATCTATCACCATCATCTATCACATACCAACAAATGAGTAGCATCAAATTTTTTCACAATGTTGTCCCACTAAAATTGTTATAATAATGAAGGAAGTTGATAAACATATTTGGAAAAGCAAAGGTAAAATTTCCAGTCTAGTGCACTATGTAAGGATTAATTCGATTGGTTTGCACTGTTATATCGATTAATTTGATTGGTTTGCACTGTTATATCGATTAATTCGATTGGTTTGCACTGTTATATCGAAACACCGTGTGTAAATAGAGCCCTGTGAATGCCGGTATACCGGCCATTAGGGTTTCTGATATACGCTATGCAACGTCAGAAAACCACCTGTCAAAGTGCAAAGGGTTATTAGCTGCTCACTGGCAGTACTCTGTCTTTCATAGCACTCTACCTCCTTCAGGCCCTATGCACTTTCATTATACTTTCTAGCTAAATCCATGCTTGATGTCCACTCACACTCCCTCTCTGTTGCTGCAAATATTCTGCTAGGATATGGTAGTCGAGAAGCAGGCAAGGGGACTTGCCACACTCAATTAAGTCTTAATTGAGCGACTCTGACCTCTGTTCTGATTATCATAACACCATTACAGGGGATGAGACAATGCTGTACCAAGAAGCACTGCTTAGGGATATGGCCATGCAGAACTTTTCCAAGTATGGTTTGGTCTACACAGGGTCAGGTGTCATGGTAAGTGTTATTCAACTCTGCTTAGATGCATCGCTTAAAAAATTTGTAAATAGCTGCAGATGAATGTGACTCGTCTCCTCTCTTATCCATAGCCTGGTACCTATCATGACGTCAGCTCTGTGGGCGCTTCGGCAGCTGCTCTCAACAGTTTGTTTGTGCCAGAGGATAGTACCGAGGAGGATACAATGGTAATTTCCATCCCACACAATGACCTGACGGATAGCGGTAAGAGATTATCCCCCCTCACTCTGCGTGTTGTGTACACTGTTGTCTTTTTGTCCTAGTCGATGTGAGTTGATACCCTTAGAGTGGGAATGTGTTTATTTTTGTTGCTGTTCACTCTCATTTACTCCTCACATACTCCTCTTGCTCTTCGTATGCCTGGCGTAACTCAATATGCTTACACCACACAATGTACACTCTCATTTACTCCTCACGTACTCCTCTTGCTCTTCGTATGCCTGGCGTAACTCAATATGCTTACACCACACAATGTACACTCTCATTTACTCCTCACATACTCCTCTTGCTCTTCGTATGCCTGGCGTAACTCAATATGCTTACACCACACAATGTACAGTTTACAACTCACCCTTCTCTGACCTTGCACTCAGCCATTCCTTGTATCATCCTTGTCTTATTTTGCACCTATCTGTTCCTAGCAGCACCTGTCTCTGGCCACGCATGCACCCATTCTTAGCCCCACGTTTCCATGACCTCACCTTTACCTATTCCTTGCTCCACATGCCTTCTGCACTGTCCAATATGAGACAATCTGTTGTGGCTGCAGGGTTGGTGGTCAGTTTGACTACACCGTGTCTATCAAGTGATGGAAAGCCTATCGGTGTTGTGGGAGCTGATATAACATTGGAGGACTTGACAGATGTGGTTGTGCAAAGCAAGGGACCACGGCTCTACAGCTTCCTGGTTGATAGCTCAGGTAATTGAAGCTTTAGCATTTCTTTCTGTGTCACCCCTTGTACCAGTTCCTTTCCTCTGTATAGCTATGTCACCCCTTGTACCAGTTCCTCTGTATATCTGTGTCATCCCTTGTAACAGTTCCTTTCCTCTGTATAGCTGTGTCATCCCTTGTACCAGTTCCTTTCCTCTGTATAGCTGTGTCATCCCTTGTACCAGTTCCTTTCCTCTGTATAGCTGTGTCATCCCTTGTACCAGTTCCTTTCCTCTGTATAGTTGTGGCATCCCTTGTACCAGTTCCTCTGTTTATAGCTGTGTCATCCCTTGTACCAGTTCCTTTCCTCTGTATAGCTGTGTCATCCCTTGTACCAGTTCCTTTCCTCCGTATAGCTGTGTCATCCTTTGTAACAGTTCCTTTCCTCTGTATAGCTGTGTCACCCCTTGTACCAGTTCCTCTGTATAGCTATGTCACCCCTTGTACCAGTTTCTCTGTTTCTAGCTGTGTCATCCCTTGTACCATAAGTACAACCCTTGTACTATAAGTTACCTACTTATAGTTCACAAATGGTAGCTGCCTCGACTACCTGTTGGATAATGTCACTAGGTAATATCATAACCATTAAAAAGTATATGATGGCCATTTCACTCACAAACTATGTTTCTAATCCTAACCAGGAAAAGGGTATTAATTTATGCTATACATATCTTTCCAAGGTTATATGATTATGCATCCAACAATAGAGAGGTCCATGTCTGATCGAGCTATCCCTTCTCGCATAAATATGACACAGTTTGAGAACTTGCCTGGTTTTTCCGACGTGTCTGTCAAGATTCTCACATCCAGGTACTATATCGCAAGTTTCTTGTTTAATACTGTATTAGCATATTCAGCGTATACTTGTACTAGCTGTACTACTCGGCATTGCTCGGGTAATAAAAAAGTCTTTGGACAGAAAATTTCTTTGTTATGTGTAATTGTAATAAATTAAGAGAGAAAAAAAACAACTTAAGTTTTCAAACTTTGTCAAACAACTGTAACTTTCAAACTTCATATCATGAGGAAAATGTTTTGTGCGGGTCAAATAAATTTTAAAAAAACAAAACAACTGTAAAGGTTTTCAAACAACCGTAAGTTTAAAATTTCATAACTTGAAAAAAGTGTTTCGTTGAAATAAATTAAAAAAAAAATTAAAAATGTAAAGGTGTTTAAATGTAAAAGTGAAATCATTAGCAAGTAATATCTAAATATAGTATGTTGTGCTACGATTACAATGAAAAATTATTTGGTATGTAATTACCTTAGGACACTTATGTAATCGCATCATCTAAATTTCGTGTTTTCGCGGAGTCATCCTCTCGCGAAGATTTCATGAGCTACACTAAACTATCATAACGAACGAGTGAAAATGCGGAATTTAATATCTTTGTTTATTGATAGTCCAAGAAACAAATGGCAGCAAGCGATCAAATTGCATTATCGATCTGGGCCACACAATTCTACTTGCGGTTTACAATTACAAACTACTCCCACATTGAAAATTGTTCTTTTTACCGGTGAACCGAACCTGAGGAATCTAATTATGTTTGTTCCACTGCATTTATTTTCACATCACTATATTTTCGCACTCGGCAGAGCTGCGAAATTAAGTTGTACCGAAATTTTACTCATTATGCTATTCACGAAACTAAATACTAGCGAAATATAAGTGTCCTAGGGTATATGATTTTAGTTCATTTGAGTGTTGGCATGCCAATTTTCGCATGCCAGTGTTGGCATCTGAAAATATTGTAGGCTATAGACGTACATAGTGGTATAGAAACCCATATTCATTATATAATGCAATGACCTCCTGGTAAAAATCATCATCATTAAAAATAGTAACAAAATACTATGTTAACCATAGTAGCTATAGGTACCGAGTAGGACTTTAGTGCATTTTGTGGTTATGATCTGCAAAATAATATAACATTGCAATGTACTGCATGGAGAGTTTTACCCTCGAGACAGACATGTAACATGACGCTGAATCTAACTTAAATGAATTTAGTTTAGTAAAGTCATACTTGAAGTAAAGTCATACTTGAAGTAAAGTCATACTTGAAGTAAAGTCATACTTGAAAGAAGTTTTAGTATGTATTTTAGTGAACTTTAACCTTTGAACTAAAATTTTGTCATTTATCTGTTTGCGAATCTGTTTTTACCATAACGGGTACCAACTCATCTCTCTTAATAACGTATATAATCAGTACACAAATCGCCAAATTTTAATTTCGAGAGAGATAATTGTTGATATCATTTGACAGAAAAAGTTCGCCCTAACGAAAAAATGACGAAAAATCATCGTGTTGCATAGAGTTAGGCGAAAAATATTTTATAATAGGGGCATCGTAGCGCATGGGCGCAATGCTCAAATAATACATCGTTTGCGTGTGCATACACTATTTGATAACAGCGTGTTAAAATGCTAAGGGCTCTATAGCTCAGCCGTTAAATTCATAGAATTGAAACTTGCAGTCGCAATCTTTGCAAGTTCGAGTCTAGCACAATGTGGAATTCTAACATCCAAGATTTTAATAGCTATAGCCGGACACACCGACAGATATCCAAACAGATGATGACACCAGACGACACACAGACGGCAAAGTTTGAGAAATATATGTATACATGAGTAGCTGCTACTCATCCATGCTGCCAATGGCAGCCATTTTACTGAAAACATATACCGCCCAAAGCAGCAAAAAATGTGTAATACTATTTAAAGAAAGCACTGAAAAATAAAGCGAAACTATGAAGTTGAGTTTACTCTGGTGCAGGATCAGATGGAAGACAATTTCCTAAATTATCTCAGGCTTGAAAGTGTTAATAAGCTAGTCTGAAGATAGCGAGCATTTTATCAGTGTGTCACTTTCAGTAGAATCAATTGAAACAGTTTGCAGAACCCCTAAAACATCAATAGAGTTATTCTAGTGAGTCAGATCTTCGTGTTCATAAAGAACATAGATAGCTTTGACTCGTTCTTTCCAATGTCTATGCTATTGAAAGAACAATAAGTGTAGTTGTTTGTCCATTGCAATAACTTCACACCAATTATACACTTTTTATTTCACTATCTTGAAACTGAATACTTCACTTAATTAAAGAAATAAATTTTAAGATTTTAACGAAACTATAAAACTGGTAGATGTCACATCAGACTATTTATGGAATGGCTCTGTGGACACAGCATAAGCCTTATCTATGCCTGCTTTACATACTCTCTTGATGCTCTGTCAGTTGCCTCAAACACTCTTACTCTTTTCAGCAATGGCAGTGCGGATTTAGACGTAAGCAATACGAGTATTACCGGAGAGCAACTCGTCTCCCCCTACAGCATTACATTCACTTATTCGTGGTACAAAGTACCGACGACTCCGTATATTGTTGTTGTGAGGGCATTGAAGAGCTTTGTACCCCTTCATGAGATCTCTGGCATTACTGGTGAGATTAGCACTTTTTTGTAAGTGCCATTGATGCAATCATTAGTTAATCAAGCGCCTGATGTGATATGTCAGAAGTGGGTTCGACATTGATTCAATAATTACCTTTAATTATTGAAAGAGTTGAGGTAAGAGGGAAGCTGGTGAAGTTTATCATACGGGCCTGACCACAACCATTTATTCTATTGGGCCAATCATGGACATTAGCCATAAATGGTCATGCTAGAGGAAGTTACCACAGTGATTACTAGTAGGGCCCAAACGTGAAATTTGTAGTTATGCTCTAAAATCTATGGCATCAAATCCAATGACATTTATACATGGTCCTGAGTGGCCAAGACAAGTTTTACACCGGTTTATAAGCAAAGGTTGCTCTAGGCCTGTTTCAATCATGTTGTTCGTGCTATCATTTAGTTCAAACAAACTTAGCGGATTTCATTTTCGGCTGCCACAATTTAGCACTCATCCAGGTTACAATTATAAGAATATGTTCGCCTTAAATCGCTTGAGTTGATTTCACCAAAATGACTAGTTTTCAAATTTACTAGTTCTTCGCACTCACACCTCACATATACGTTGTGTTGATGGTGAGGTCACCTTTCATGGCCGTATTAACAATTTAACAAGTGGTGTTAAACAATAGAGACCAACTTGGAGTTATATGAGTCAATTTTTGTGTCTGCTCAACATCGACATGGGCAGTAGTCTATCAGATGCACTCCTTTACTGATACTATTTGGCTGCTAAACCATTTGCATAACAAATGTTTGAAATGAAAAAATGTTTTTATTGTTTATAAATGAATATACAGAAATAAAAATCCTTGAAATTCATATTAACACTTTCAAGCCTAACCTTGTATACACAAGCAACCCCCTGATCCTGGACAGTATTTACAACCCCCTGATCCTGGATTGTATTAACAACCCCCTTATCCTGGACTGTATTAACAACCCCCTGATCCTGGACTGTATTAACAACCCCTGATCCTGGACTGTATTAACAACCCCCTGATCCTGGACTGTATTAACAACCCCCTGATCCTGGACTGTATTAACAACCCCTAATCCTGGACTGTATTAACAACCCCCTGATCCTGGACTGTATTAACAACCCCCTGATCCTGGACTGTATTAACAACCCCCTGATCCTGGACTGTATTAACAACCCCCTGATCCTGGACTGTATTAACAACCCCCTGATCCTGGACTGTATTAACAACCTCCTGATCCTGGACTGTATTAACAACCCCCTGATCCTGGACTGTATTAACAACTCCCTGATCCTGGACTGTATTAACAACCCCCTGATCCTGGACTGTATTAACAACCCCTGATCCTGGACTGTATTAACAACCCCCTGATCCTGGACTGTATTAACAACCCCCTGATCCTGGACTGTATTAACAACCTCCTGATCCTGGACTGTATTAACAACCCCCTGATCCTGGACTGTATTAACAACCCCTGATCCTGGACTGTATTAACAACCCCCTGATCCTGGACTGTATTAACAACCCCCTGATCCTGGACTGTATTAACAACCCCCTGATCCTGGACTGTATTAACAACCCCCTGATCCTGGACTGTATTAACAACCCCCTGATCCTGGACTGTATTAACAACCCCCTGATCCTGGACTGTATTAACAACCTCCTGATCCTGGACTGTATTAACAACCCCCTGATCCTGGACTGTATTAACAACCCCTGATCCTGGACTGTATTAACAACCCCCTGATCCTGGACTGTATTAACAACCCCCTGATCCTGGACTGTATTAACAACCCCCTGATCCTGGACTGTATTAACAACCCCCTGATCCTGGACTGTATTAACAACCCCCTGATCCTGGACTGTATTAACAACCTCCTGATCCTGGACTGTATTAACAACCCCCTGATCCTGGACTGTATTAACAACCCCTGATCCTGGACTGTATTAACAACCCCCTGATCCTGGACTGTATTAACAACCCCCTGATCCTGGACTGTATTAACAACCTCCTGATCCTGGACTGTATTAACAACCCCCTGATCCTGGACTGTATTAACAACCCCTGATCCTGGACTGTATTAACAACCCCCTGATCCTGGACTGTATTAACAACCCCCTGATCCTGGACTGTATTAACAACCCCCTGATCCTGGACTGTATTAACAACCCCCTGATCCTGGACTGTATTAACAACCCCCTGATCCTGGACTGTATTAACAACCCCCTGATCCTGGACTGTATTAACAACCTCCTGATCCTGGACTGTATTAACAACCCCCTGATCCTGGACTGTATTAACAACCCCTGATCCTGGACTGTATTAACAACCCCCTGATCCTGGACTGTATTAACAACCCCCTGATCCTGGACTGTATTAACAACCCCCTGATCCTGGACTGTATTAACAACCCCCTGATCCTGGACTGTATTAACAACCCCCTGATCCTGGACTGTATTAACAACCCCCTGATCCTGGACTGTATTAACAACCCCCTGATCCTGGACTGTATTAACAACCCCCTGATCCTGGACTGTATTAACAACCCCCTGATCCTGGACTGTATTAACAACCCCCTGATCCTGGACTGTATTAACAACCCCCTGATCCTGCACTGTATTAACAACCCCCTGATCCTGGACTGTATTAACAACCTCCTGATCCTGGACTGTATTAACAACCCCTGATCCTGGACTGTATTAACAACCCCCTGATCCTGGACTGTATTAACAACCCCCTGATCCTGGACTGTATTAACAACCCCCTGATCCTGGACTGTATTAACAACCTCCTGATCCTGGACTGTATTAACAACCCCCTGATCCTGGACTGTATTAACAACCCCTGATCCTGGACTGTATTAACAACCCCCTGATCCTGGACTGTATTAACAACCCCCTGATCCTGGACTGTATTAACAACCCCCTGATCCTGGACTGTATTAACAACCTCCTGATCCTGGACTGTATTAACAACCCCCTGATCCTGGACTGTATTAACAACCCCTGATCCTGGACTGTATTAACAACCCCCTGATCCTGGACTGTATTAACAACCCCCTGATCCTGGACTGTATTAACAACCCCCTGATCCTGGACTGTATTAACAACCCCCTGATCCTGGACTGTATTAACAACCCCCTGATCCTGGACTGTATTAACAACCCCCTGATCCTGGACTGTATTAACAACCTCCTGATCCTGGACTGTATTAACAACCCCCTGATCCTGGACTGTATTAACAACCCCTGATCCTGGACTTTATTAACAACTCCCTGATCCTGGACTGTATTAACAACCCCCTGATCCTGGACTGTATTAACAACCCCCTGATCCTGGACTGTACTAACAACCCCTGATCCTGGACTGTATTAACAACCCCCTGATCCTGGACTGTATTAACAACCCCCTGATCCTGGACAATATTAACAACTTCAATTTACTGTGAACGTACACAGAATAGCACAATTATTTTGAACTGAATTTCATATTGAAGCTCCAAGCCTGGAGAACTTAACAAAAAACCAGAAATATAATATAGTAAATAGTGTTTTTTCATACTTTTTCAAAGATGGGATGTTTTAGAGGAAACCTAAGAAAAATAGTGGTTGATAGAGCCTGACCAAGCCTGATAGAGTGTGCATAGTTTTATGAATAAAAAAGCAAATAGTTTTAGTGTAAAACTCTTGTTTCTGAGAAGAAAAAGCTTTTCCGTTTGCATTTTAGTTAGTTTTTTAGTTAGTTTGCCTGTTTGTTATCTTCATTACTAAGTATTTCAACCAGTATATCATTACAAACTACTGTCCTGAGGACAGAATTTTATCATTTTTTGATTAGAAATGTCGATATTTTGGCAATTGCTGCAGAGCTAATGGTTCAATCGATTTAAAACTTGAAATACGCTGACAATATATGCCCCATGAAGCGATCTTAAGTTTGATACGCTGACAATATATGCCCCATGAAGTGATCTAAGTTTGATACGCTGACAATATATGCCCCATCAAGTGATCTAAGTTTGATACGCTGACAATATATGCCCCATGAAGTGATCTAAGTTTGATACGCTGACAGTATATGCCCCATCAAGTGATCTAAGTTTGATACGCTGACAGTATATGCCCCATGAAGGGATCTAAGTTTGATACGCTGACAGTATATGCGCCATGAAGCGATCTCAGTTTGATACGCTGACAATATATGCCCCATCAAGTGATCTAAGTTTGATACGCTGACAATATATGCCCCATGAAGTGATCTAAGTTTGATACGCTGACAATATATGCCCCATCAAGTGATCTAAGTTTGATACGCTGACAATATATGCCCCATGAAGTGATCTAAGTTTGATACGCTGACAGTATATGCCCCATCAAGTGATCTAAGTTTGATACGCTGACAGTATATGCCCCATGAAGGGATCTAAGTTTGATACGCTGACAGTATATGCCCCATGAAGCGATCTCAGTTTGATACGCTGACAATATATGCCCCATCAAGTGATCTAAGTTTGATACGCTGACAATATATGCCCCATCAAGTGATCTAAGTTTGATACGCTGACAATATATGCCCCATCAAGTGATCTAAGTTTGATACGCTGACAATATATGCCCCATGAAGTGATCTAAGTTTGATACGCTGACAGTATATGCCCCATCAAGTGATCTAAGTTTGATACGCTGACAATATATGCCCCATGAAGGGATCTAAGTTTGATACGCTGACAGTATATGCCCCATGAAGCGATCTCAGTTTGATACACTGACAATATATGCCCCATGTAGCGATCTAAGTTTGGTGATGCTACGTAAACCTGAAAAACAAAAAAACAACCTAATGTTTTGCCGGCTGCCATTTTTTCTTTTTTGGTCAGTTAGATGTCTGCTCCTTACTCTGGCAATTTCTCAAAAAATAATACTCCAATCAACTGGAAACTTTTGAATTACAATGAAAACTGCACAAAGCCATTTAAGTTTTGTAATTCTTGTAAAGTAGAAGTCCCTAATTGCAAACAGAGCTAGCGTTCCATCGGCAGCAGGTTTTAGTTTATTGCTCAAGTAAAAGTGTCGTCAGTATTTTTGTTATATCTGAAGATCTAGGTATCCAATCGACTTGAAACTTTGGTATTATGTTGGAATCCTGTATCCACAAATCCACCAAATTTTCATAATTTTTTATTAACTGTAAGTATGTAAAAACAAAGTGAACTATGAATCCTAATTAACTCGCCCATGGGATCATGTGACAAAATATGTTTCCTAGTTATTTCTTTCCGAGTCTTCAAAGTATTAATTTAGCAAGTAAAAGGTTACTTTCTCATCTAGACTCCACCTGATGTCATCATGGTTCCAATTGGTCAACTAGGATGGCGCGTGTTGACCAAATCAAGCTCTCTTGTTTCTATCACCAATACTTCAACTCAGGTCTAGTCAGTTTTGTGTTCAAATGGGGTTCAGGATGTGCTAGGCTTCACACTGACTTCAGGGAGTCAGTGTGAGCTAGGTTCAGGATGAGCTAGGCTTCACACTGACTTCAGGGAGTCAGTGTGAAGGTTCTCCATTATCGCTGGTGGGCGCTGAGTCGCTAGTGACACCTAGTATGCTAGTTCTGAGTTACGTTCCATGGTATTATTTCGCAAATAACTTAAGCTCTCCACAGTTGGAGAGCTTTTGCTCATTGCTTATCCGACTTTTCATCGTAAAATGAATCAACTAGCTTCTTTCAGCTATTAACGGTTAAATGATTTAGTGACAAGCAGCTCTCCTTTTAGTACCTGAGATGGATGGCATGGTCTATCACCGTCTGGACTTGGGCCAGCTTCCGGCGGAGGATACATGCTTACATTTCCAACAGCTGGCCTCCTTCAAAACGAGCGCACTGTTTCTCTCTGCCAAGGCGTTTGAGCGACCCTATGAGCATTTGAGTCAGCCAGAGACGAAGACTATGGTGTCTAACTACCTGGCATACATCACTGACGGCACGACTTATGTCAGCAAGCCAGGTACGTATGGCGTGTCTAACCACCTTTTTTGGGCATATTCACAGTCTAGGAGTATTTTTCCAGTCGCTGCGGCTCACCAAGTGGATGATTTTACATTTTGTCAGTTTTCAAATCGATATGAATATCGAAACCGATATTTTATCAAAATATCGGCGTGGTTTAATTTGCAAAACCGGAGTTGTCTACTATCCTTATTGAAAGAGGGGATAATTCCTGTTTTTAAACGATTATGACCAATATCCTTTCATATCGTTTATGTTAAAGGTTGACTTGCAACAAAATTCACATTACAGTTATTTGGTATCAAAAGATTCACCATGTCTTACTCTGTTGTGTTGTAGGTGTCAAATACGTGGAATGTGATTACCAGCTCTTAAAAGCTCAAAAACGAAAAGCGGCCGTAGATTGGAATCTGTTTATTTATCTGATGTAGTCATTCCAGTTTGGTTATCGTCTTGTCATGTATGTTCTCACATGAATTGAAAGGCCAATAAAAAGCTTAATGTAAAACCTATTGTAGCACTAGTTTATGACAAACACTTCGGGTTTTACTGAAGACCCCGTATCAAATATAGATACTTGCTACTTTACAGTTTTCTTTCGGCATTATTCAATCGTCAAGTCGTAATCTGATCACGTGACCCAATACTTCACAAATAATTTTTGCAGCTCTTTTCGATTATCACAGGTAACCAACAGGCTCGCCATGATTATCAGACAATGGTATGTACTCCTTCGAGGTAAGGTTAAAAAGTTTAACGATTTTTTATGGTAAGTTGTAAGATATCAGTGCTAAAAGTGACAGCATTACAATGACGATAAAACAGACGCGTAAAAACAATAGACATGGTTTTATTGAGTGCGTGAAGTATATTTGTGAAAATATTTCGACGAATGAGGTTGCATGAAAGTGTAAACAGAAACCATCCTGTAACAACTACATCCCATTTGAGCCGTTTTGGAAAGCGAATCCAAACTAGGGCGGTCTCGTGTGGCTGCGATTAACTGTTCGTTTTTGAGCTTTTAAGAGCTTGTAATCACATTTCCATATATTTTGCATCTACAACACAACAGAGTAAGACATGGTAAATCTTATGATACCAAATAACTGTAATGTGAATTTTGTTGCAAGTCAACCTTTAAAGCCTAACACTATATATCGATAGAAGACAACTTCAATGTTCGATATTTTTCGATATTCGATATATTTAGAGACCAAATAATCGAATGTACATGCAAAGATATCGTGTAGTACTATTATATCATGTTGCAGGACTTCGAGAAGGGGTGAAGGATGATGTAATCACCGTTTCTCACGTAAACAAACTGTGGTTGCAGCAGTGGAAGACCTCATCGTACTCCCAGTTTATCGTCAGAAGGTAATCTTCCCTCATCTCTGGCCATTTTTCCGATTGAAGCATCTTTTATCAGTATGTTCTCCGGCTATGGACTGTTCATTTTCTGCCAAAATATTTTAACATTGTTTGAGGAATAGGGGGGGGGGGGGGTCCTACCACACAAAGTTGTCGTCAGAATAGTCACTTTTAAAATCACTGTCGTCACTATTAAAATCACCATCGTCACTTTTTTCAAGTTGGCTACCACAACCTCTTTCTTTACATTCGTTATTTTAATACGAATATCCATTCTGGCGGCACTGAGTTGCTTTGAAATCCTGAAACTTGCTCAGCTTGAACTTTTGCTAATAAAAAGCATGACTCAACCAGCAACCTTCACAAATTTATTAGTGATGTTTGAGAGCGTTGCTGATTATTCCACGAAGAGTCACAGGGTGCTTAGGTTTTTAGGGCTACACATCTTCAACTGAAAATAGACCGAGATTGTCTTTAATAATCCCTGTCAGTCACAGACTTGGAAACTTATTTGCTGTCAGTGTGTCGTGACATTTCATCGCTGTTTACTTAAATTACACGGCAGTCTATAAATGTTGGGCTATATACTTCAAACCGAAACTAATGAAGTTTCGTTTGAGCGTGTTAATTTATGGACAAATAATAAGTTAGCGAAAGTACGGCCACACGCAACAAATCTTTCGTTGGTTCTGACTGAAATCACGAAATGAACGAAACACACGGAATTATTCTGTGCTGCTAGAATCGTGCTAGCGAGCACAATTCTAGCAGCTCTTGCAATTAGTATAGTCCAAGACATGTATAAAGACACACAATAAAAGTATGAGTACACTTCAACATAGTACATACGATGCAACTGCTTAGATTGCGCTATTGTTAGTATTTATCATTTATGCACCATCGCTGCAAATCCTTTATTTTTTAATAATTGTAATGGTATTAATTAAGTGCACGTGACATTTTAATGCTCGTAATTGCGTTCTCATCAAACCGCCAAAGACAGCCGAAGTGGAAGCGCGCGCAATAAACAAGTAGACTACAAACACAAACTGGATTGAGATTCTGATCACGCTTTGGCAGTTAGTACCCCTCCCCCTGGCCGACCAGTCCCTGTCCTTCCGATAAGCTCTGACTTTTACTACGATACCGGTACACAGGTAATTTGCCTACGATGCATATTATTACAATAATAAAAATTCTTTTTTAGCAGCAAAATTTTTGTGGTAAAAAGTGTTGCTATCTTTAGTGCAATCAAGTTAGTTGCATCATATTTACTATAGTGAATTGCCGTGATATTTGTCTTGCGTGTCGCGTTATGTGCTTCGGACTATATAAACTTTAAAAGTTGCTAGAATCGTGCTCGCTAACCAACAATAGCGCAATGTAAGCAATTACATCGTGTGTACTATGTTGAATTGCATCGGTAATTTTAATGTTTGTCGTAATACGTGTCTTGGACTAATTGCTAAAGCTGCTAGAATCGTGCTCACAAATAATTTGTTTAGCTAGTTGAAAGCGTTTCGTCGACGAGTTCGGTGGGCATGCGCACCTCAG
Organism: Watersipora subatra; assembly: GCF_963576615.1. Classification (NCBI taxonomy): domain Eukaryota; kingdom Metazoa; phylum Bryozoa; class Gymnolaemata; order Cheilostomatida; family Watersiporidae; genus Watersipora; species Watersipora subatra. Next base: position 1,467,411 of record NC_088709.1, on the reverse strand, counting down.
ATAATTCTGTAAATTTCGACCGAATAATTCTGTGTTTTTCGGTCAGAACTCAGAACCAACGAAAAATTTGTTACGTATAGCTGTACATTCCTTCAGTAAGCCTACTTACACAATCATCGTCGCCTCATCAACGTCACCTACAGTGATAAATGGTCGTCTCGTCTGTCGCTTTTCAAATATCCTTGTCGTCGGGTCGTCAAAATCGTCACAAAACATGGGAGGACCCCCAATAGGTAGTAGGAGTGAGCTTTGTTAGTTGTATTATATGGTATGGAAGAGTCAGGGAGTAGAGCTAATAGATTATTGATAATGACACTTGGCTTGGTATTTCACTAGTCATTCGTCCCATAACCAGGAATGACCAATTACCTTATAGCTTCCTTTATATTATTACTGCTAGCAATAGTAAGGAATACCTTGATCTTTTCATTGAACTCTCTATCAGAGTGTTGATCTAGACAAGTAATCACACAAGTTCAATAACTTATTGTACACATCTCATATGTTGTCTGCTCTCTACTAATAATGGTTAGGATAAAAGAGAAGACAACAGCTTACATTACATGATGTATTTATAACCCTTTTACTGATATGCTGCATAAAGGTGTTCGGTGAACAGGTATCGATACTGACTTCTCAGCTGTTTGCATCCTGCTTTCTTAAGCCTGTTCTCATCCTTGTTTTAATTGATTCCAATAGACTCCTGCTAGAAGTATACACAGTAGTCGTAACAGCCAATCTTGTCCTTCAGGTACATAGCAACTACTACTGGTGTCTACCGTATGTTCCCCGCGTCTCTCACACATAAACATTATGATCCAACACAGACTAACTGGTATCGACAGGCTAGTGCCCTGCCAGGTCGCATCACACTCAGCAGGCCACATATAGACACGGCTGGGTCTGGCTTCACTGTGGCTCTCAGTCACAGCATTTATGAGGGCAGGTGAGTCTTATTCTCACATCAGTTCCTCACATATGTTCCTTCACAGTCTACTTGAACACTATTTATGGGCCTACTTTATTCTTAAAATATTATTAAAACATTCCGCAAACTTCATTAATTAAAACTCTTTATGAACAGCTACTGCCATTGAACATTTATTCAATATAAAGGATGGAGGAAAAATTGAATAACTCAACAATGTAAACTTGTTCATGGAGTTTTAAAAAACCTATAATTATTTTTGTGTAGCACTTGAAACGCTTGAAATAAGTTACATTGTAAAACTGTACATGAGACATTAAACAGGTTAATCGATTAGAGAGCCGACTGTAAAACTAGCTTGTAGCGCAGAGAAGGCTCGAAAATGAATAACTGTCATTTAGATTGCCGTCTTTTGGCCAAAAATTGTTGTGTTTGAAAAGGTTGAAAAGGTTATGGGCCAAATTAATAAAAAAATTAAAAATAGGTTGTAAGTTTCTTTCTCCAAACTTGTTTACAAATGGATGGCGTATGCACCGTAAATACGTCAATCAAGGTGTCAATCACCCCACAGCATATTTATATGCTGTGGGATGCCATAATAAGGCTGAATTACAGTGAATAAATTTTACAGGAATTTGCTATAAACGTTCAGCTTTTTGATGCTGCTATTGATGCAGTAGCACATCGCAGCGAGTTAGAATTTTTAGCAGTGCGAGAATTTTGCTCCTAGTTTGTTATTATTGGCTAATTGATTGTTAGCAAGTATGTGTTCACAGAGTACTACAGCTCAATCAGGTACTAACTTGCCTCACAAAGTTCTACAGCTCATTCAGGTCCCAACTTAACTTATGGAATGCTGTTGTGCAAAGCATTAGTCCAAAGTAAGCACATTGTATGCCACGGGTTTGTTTTAATGCCAACCATCTTGTTCTTGAAGATCTGCTGCTCTCCACACTCCCAGAGACCCAATAGTGGCCATTATGGGTGCGGACCTTCCTAGCTCTTACTTCCAGCGACTTCTCCTTGAGATGATCCCCAGCTGTGACTCCTCTTCCCTTCGCTGCTTCATACTTGATGATAAGGGTTACATAATAACTCACCCCTATATATCTGCGGCAGCGTATGGTGGGGCATTGGAAAGGCAGCATCTTACTCATTTGGTACATCCAGACTACTTCTCACATTATCTTCATTATGATGCAATCAAACTTACATGTACAAACCCTAATGCAACGCTTAAGGCTTCGGGTCAGATGTGTGTCGCACGATTTACTGTCAATAGACAACATGAATATACATTAATAAATATCCAGTCATGTAGTCTTTGTTAATGTATACAGTTGTATGGATCGATGAGTGCCATCAGTAACCTTAGGGCTACATCATTTCATCGGAACGATGGACCAATATAATATAATATGGCCTAATAACTAGTCGTCAAGTCACTTCGCACAAATCACAAATACACCTGTTTCCATTCGTTATTAGGAGCCGCTGGTAGCCAGTGATATACTTGGACACAAATCCTTAGTGCAGAAAAAACAGTGCAACAGTTTCACAGACAGAACAGTTCAACGCTACTACCAGGTGAGATGCCATAAGCAGTGGACACTCATTGACTAGTGATCAGCAGTGTAACCCTGTTATAGATTATGGAGTCAAAGAGTTACCCTCTCATTGGCTAGTGAGTCAGAGTTACCCTCTCATTGACTAGTGAGTTGCAAACTGTACAACCTCTAATTGAATGCCACCTCCATTCGACCGCCACCACTATAGGAGTAGGGTTGAAAAATAGAGCATCGTCCTTTAATTGCAAACCTCCTCTAATTGACCGCCACTTTTTACATTCTTTGATCTTTACGAACCCATAATAGCAAGTCATCAGTAGAAAAGTCCTCAAAACCGTACTAATAACGACTCGGTTACATCAATAACAATTAGTTCTTTCATTGTTTCTGTTCGAATCAAAGTCCGTTTTTCAACTCCAAAGGTTTTTGTTTTTTCGTTAAAACTTTGAAACCGTAGAAATAATACATAACTGTATCAGGCTAATAGTAGCTCCTTTTTAATGCAGTATTGATACTTCGGCGTAAATGAAAATCGGTTTACATTTACGATGGTATATGAACGACTAGTTTTAGACTAAAAGTTGTGCCTAGCGATGCTGTTAGAAATATATCATTTGTGCGGAATGCAACACATAAAAATCTTGCTGTGCTCAAGCAGTTGTTTGGTCACTAATATCGATTAGTTCAGCAGTGCAGAAGAAGAGTTGCAGTCGGAAAACATTGTGGATAATATTGATCAGCCAGAAGATGTTTGGCCGAGCAGACGATGCAAATATTTTTGTTTCAAAAGTGTTAATTTTTGTTTCTGTATGCATTATAAGTATGGTTCGTTTATGTCACATGTTCTTGAATATAAATATATATTTGTAGCATTTAATAGATTATTATATAACTTATAAATTTGCAGATTTATAGCATATTATTTGATACCATCATTGCGGCTATCTTAACACGACTTACAATGATTGATGCTCATAACTCCACTTCTATCGCACATAAAAAGCCAGTTTTGACTACAAACTGTTGCAAACATATAAATGTGTGCAATGAGCTTTTATGCAACATTGTTAAATATAATTATAAAATGAAAATATATCTTCAAATTTGGAACGAAAGAAAAAAAGTGAAAGCACTAATAAATTGCAAAGTCGGGCCACAGGTTATAATATCATCACAGATTGATTGTAAGCAATAGATATCAACTGGTGGAGATCATTCTCGGCTTCCCAATGCATACTTATTTAGAGATCCTTGAAAAGTTAGCAGGTTTATTGCATTCAAAATAGTGCTGGGCACGGGTACAAAAACTCATTGGACTCGCGGGTTTATCTTTTCTCGGGATCGGGTAATAGAGATTTTGGTTTTGCGGATTTGGGTTTCAACTTTCGAATTCGAGTTTTGGTACACGGATCCATCGAGTAGCGTGGACAAAAACTCGGTCTATAACGCCCTGATCTCAAAACACTGTTTAATAGTCCACCTGTTAACCCTTCGAACACTGGCCTTATTTGTCATTGCGTGTCAGTAACTCTGGGCAATCTGTTCAACGATCCGATGTTTATAAACTTTTATTATATATATCTGAACATGCTCATAACACAATGATATTTGGTAAAACATTAGTAAAAAAGTCGGGCAACCCACAGCAAATGTCAACAAACAGAAAAAATAGTGCGTCAAAATTATTTGGGCTAAAACTATAAAAGTTCATAAGATTTTAAAAAACTTGTAAAAACATTTACAGTAGCATCATATACAATGAGCACATGTTCATCATTATTTTATGACTCAAAATATACTGGAAAATTATAATTAGTATTATAAAGTTCCTTATTTGCATCACAATCATTCATGACCTACCAACAAATGAGTCGTGTCAATCATTCATGATCTACCAACAAACCAGTCGTGTCAATCATTCATGACCTACCAACAAACGAGTCGTGTCAATCATTCATGATCTACCAGCAAACCAGTCGCGTCAATCATTCATGATCTACCAACAAACGAGTCGTGTCAATCATTCATGACCTACCAACAAACAGTCGTGTCAATCATTCATGACCTACCAACAAACGAGTCGTGTCAATCATTCATGACCTACCAACAAACAAGTCGTATCAATCATTCATGACCTACCAACAAACGAGTCGTATCAATCATTCATGACCTACCAACAAACGAGTCGTATCAATCATTCATGACCTGCCAACAAACGAGTTGTGTCAATCATTCATGACCTACCAACAAACAAGTCGTATCAATCATTCATGACCTACCAACAAACGACTCGTATCAATCATTCATGACCTACCAACAAACGAGTCGTATCAATCATTCATGACCTGCCAACAAACGAGTTGTGTCAATCATTCATGACCTACCAACAAACGAGTCGTGTCAATCATTCATGACCTACCAACAAACGAGTCGTGTCAATCATTCATGACCTACCAACAAACGAGTCGTGTCAATCATTCATGACCTACCAACAAACGAGTTGTGTCAATCATTCATGACCTACCAACAAACGAGTTGTGTCAATCATTCATGACCTACCAACAAACGAGTTGTGTCAATCATTCATGACCTACCAACAAACGAGTCGTGTCAATTATTCATGACCTACCAACAAACGAGTTGTGTCAATCATTCATAACCTACCAACAAACGAGTCGTGTCAATCATTCATGACCTACCAACAAACGAGTCGTGTCAATCATTCATGACCTACCAACAAACGAGTTGTGTCAATCATTCATGACCTACCAACAAACGAGTCGTGTCAATTATTCATGACCTACCAACAAATGAGTTGTGTCAATCATTCATGACCTACCAACAAACGAGTTGTATCAATTTTTTCGAGATCTCGTTCAAATAAAGTTTGTCATTAAAATGAAGGAAGTAGGTAAAGATATTTGAAAACTGTTACAAATGGGAGTAAAATTTCTGGTCTAATACCTTGTGCAAAAATTAATTTGATTGTTTCATGCTATTACTTACCGGCTTTTGTAAACAAAGCCATGTGAATGCTGGAATTCTGGCCGATAGAGATTCTGACACCCCCTACGCCACGCCTGAAAACTGGCAGTTGATGTTCAAACTTCCAAGAGTTAAGGCTGCGAGCACGAATATCGTTCGTTAGAAAATAGTTAAAAACAATAAATAAACTGAGAATAGAATTATAAATGCACTGTAAATTTTAAAATATGTCTGATGATTGAAAATTTTAAACATAAAACAGTATCAACAAACCCGATACTCGAAAAAACCTGTTGGCTGCGAAATACTCGTGCCAAGCACTACCATCTACCCGATATTTGAAAAACTCGAACAGAAGGGGACGACTCTAAACTCGTTGGCCAAGAAGTACTCGTGCCCAGCACTAATTCAAAAGTATTAATGTCACTCCGTGCGAAGGAAAGTCCGCGATATAGGTGCCATTTGCTTCACCCGTAAAAAAATTAAGAGGTTGACATGCAACAAAATTCACATTACAGTTATTTGGTATTAAAAAGCTCGCCATGTCTTACTCTACTGTGTTGTAGGTTCAAAATATGTGAAAATGTGATTACAAGCGCTTAAAAGCTCAAAAATGAACATCGCGGTCATCACGAAAACGTCGTAGGTTGGAATCCTTATCCAAAATGGCTCAAATGGGACGTAGTTGAACACGACGTGCTTCTGTTTAAACTTTCATGCAACCTCATTTGTCAAAATATTTTCACAAATATACTTCACTCATTCAATAAATTCGTGTCTATTGTCCTTACGCGTCTATTTCATCATCATTTTAAAGCTGTCACTTTGAGCGTTGATATCTCAAAACCTAGCCCAAAAATTAGTTTGATTTTTTAATCTTAGCTCGAAGGAGTGCATATCATCCTCTGATAAATATGAGGAGCCTGTTGGTCACCTGTGAGAGTCGAAAAATGCTGCAGAAAGTATGGGTCACATGATCAGATTACGACTGGATGATTAGACCGAGTTGAAACGAAACTGTGAAGTAGCAAGCATCTATATTTGATAGGGGCTTTCAGGTAGAATCCGAAGTATTTGTCATAAACTAGTGCTACAAGGCATTTTATATTGAGCTTTCTATTGGCCTTTCAATTCGCATGATAACTTCTTGTCAAAACAATAACCACGTCGAGTTGAGTACACCATCGAAATAAAGGGATTCCAACCTACATCGACATTTTCGTGATGGCTGCAATTAACTGTTCGTTTTTTAGCTTTTAAGAGCTTGTAATCACATTTCCACATATTTTGAACCTACAACACAACAGAGTAAGACATGGTGAACCTTTTAATACCAAATAACTGTAATGTGAATTTTGTTGCAAGTCAACCTTTAAATTTATCTTCTCTAAATTTTGACTAGCTATTTAAAAATGCACCATCAGCCTCTATTTGAACACCATCTCCATTTGACCGCCACTGGGGGAAGGGTTGAAAAATAGAGTGCCATGGCATTTTAATAGAGGCTTCACGTCATTTACCCTCTCATTGCCTAGTAAGTCACAGAGTTACCCTCTCATTGACTAGAAAGTCGCAGAGTTACCCTATCATTGTCTAGTAATTCACAGAGTTACCCTCTCTTTGGCTAGTAAGCTACAGGATTGCCCTCTTATTGAGCAGTACTTGATAAAACTACCTTTTCTTCTACTTACACTAAAAAGTTACGCTTTCATGTCCTTGCACTCATTAAAGATGCTATGAGCTCATGAACTAGCATGCAATAGAGATATCACCATGGTCTAGCACTATAAGAGATTCACTCGTGGACTAGCTCATGATGGAGTTAAGCTCTCATTAAATAGTACTCAATAGAAATAACTTCTTGAGAAATAACATATACGGTGCACCCTCGAGATACGATGTTAATCCGTTCCAAGACTGGCATCGTATGGCGAAAAAATTGTATGTCGGGGTATAGAAAACCATTGTAATTATACAATGGAAAATTGCAAGGTAAAATCATCCACAATTTTATAAAAATGCAGTACATATTGAAAATTAGTAACAAAGTAATATTTTAATTTATGTTTTAGTATGTATTTTGAATTGGTTTACTAAATTTTAACTTATTATCATGAAATTTTATCCTTCATAAGTTTCTGTCTTCACTTTCATTATAAAATTTAGTGTGTGAGGTTGAAACCTTTTTCAACCAGAATTCAATAAGAAAGGCCGAGTGATGCAATTATCGAAAGCGGCCTCTCACACACCTGACCGTTTAATGGCTACCGAAAAGAAAAATGAAATTTTATTTAATATAGGACGTACATACCTTTGGAGTAACGTGACTTTAGCTGGTACATGTAGCGAATAAAGCAGAGAGGAGGTAAAAACGTATCAATGTTACTTATGTTGCTGTGCACGTAAAGGTTAATTTAATATGTAATGAAATGGAATTTTTAGCAGGCGAAAGAAAGTTGTCTAGTCCTGTCCAATTTTTCTTCTGATTTAAAATAAAAATTGCTGGTGCAATGTAGAAGACTGCTAGATAGCTAACGCTTGTAGAAGGATCCAGAGAAGGTGCTACAGTAGTTTTTCTTGTATGAAATGTGCACAAAAATCAATGTAGCCATACGTACAAAGTTTTTACGTATTTATACACTAGAGGACAAAGCTTTAACAAGTTTCAGAAAGTAATGTGAATGCATCAACTATCTTGAGTAGCTAGTTATATGAGTTACATACATACGATGAATTGTATTCACATAGGAGATAACAAGCCCATCTGCAAAGACATGGTTAAACAAGAAAATAAAACAAAATCAAAAGGAAACAAATAAAATGAATAAAATATGAAAAACATTCCACACAAAAGATAAATAATATATATTATACATGTATTGTTTTAATGTACCATTCCACATCAGTAAATTAAACACTTGAAATATTTCTGCCAATGGGGGGGGGTTTTCTGGATCTTCTACCTCCTCGTCCTTACTAATGGGTTGCTCCTTTTGAATGCTGATTGCGTGCATGGCCTAACTCCTTCAAATCTTCAGTCGTAAGCTTCTTCTTGTGCTTGCTTTAATAGAGTTCTTGTTTTAATAATAATTGCAAATGCTGATTGGTTGCGATCATATTCCTTGACAATGTTAATAATACGGGTGCCTTCTTATTTGCAACATCCAACTTTGTTGACATAGAAATCATTTTTCCTTCGTTTTGTCTCAGATTCCATAGCTAACGAATTAAATGTAGATACTCGTAGTTATATATGTATGCTGACTAAAAGTTTATAGTAAAAGATAATTTAACGCTACAAATGAATATTTCCTCTGCGTTGAGTATTTTACACGAAATTTTTCACGCGGAATTCTGACATGAGAGAAGTCGATGATCGTGTCTCTTCTAAACGTTCTGAAAATGTTTTCGGCACACTATGTTTCGGTGTCTTTTTTTCGCCGTGCGTTATGAGCACACCGACCGCCAAATTTTAACTCGGGCGAAACTTTTCTCACAATCGTATGGTGAAATAAAATTCGCATAGCGAGGTGAAGATCTCACAATGTTTGACTTCGTAAGGTGAAAAAATCATATATCAGGGTAATCGTATCTCGAGGGTGCACTGTAAATAATAAAGCTACTCTCTCAATAACTTTCACTCATGGACTTGTCTTTTCATGGTTTACACAAAAAGCTTTCCTTACATTAGCCTGCACTCAATGAAATATCCTTTTATGGACTACCTTACAATAAATCTACCCTCTCATGGACTAGCACACATTCAGTATACCCTCTCATGGGCTAACATGCTATAGAGTTACCCTCTTATAGATTAACACTTAATAGAACTAACCTTTCATTGATTAGCTGTTAATAGAAACACTCTCTCATTTGTTATCACGCAATAGAACTACCCTATCATAAACCATCTTACAACAGAATTACCCTCTAATGGACTTCTATACAACACAGTACATTTCCTGATTCCGTTAGGTACACTTTTAATGGTTACCTGTCTTCATTTTTCAGCTGAACACCAGCTACACTGACACTGTGACCAACCTTAAGACAGGAGAGCAGTGTGTTAGATATCAGATGTCTCTCATTCCTGGTTCAAATGCTTTCCTTGTCATGGTAAACGAAACATGTGAGCTCCGCATGTCAGCCTTCTGCCCTTGTAGCATTGTAAGTACATCTCTTTCTCTTTTTATGGTTGTTGGTAACACTGTATTTATAAGTTTGTAAGTATCGTAAATACCCGCGTATAGGACAATACCATGTATAGGACGCAGTAGATATTTGACTCCAAAAGTGATGGAAAACCTGTGTAACTGTGTATAGGACGCATCCTAATTTCAGTCCTAAATTTGTATTAGTTTTCATAGGGGCGGTGGTGTTTCATATAAATTAAAATCATTCGACATTCGTCATGTCGTATGATTGGTGACAGCGATCGGTGCTGATGTTAGACGCTTTCCAGTGCTGTACGACCAACAATGTTAAATCAAAATTAAAGCGGAACAATACAAACCTCGTCTTTATCCTCGGCAGTGTGACCAGTATTCTGCAACCGACGGATGTCTTTATCCCCGGCAGTGTGACCAGTATTCTGCAACCGACGGATGTCTTTATCCTCGGCAGTGTGACCAGTATTCTGCAACCGACGGATGTCTTTATCCCCGGCAGTGTGACCAGTATTCTGCAACCGACGGATGTCTTTATCCCCGGCAGTGTGACCAGTATTCTGCAACTGACGGAAGTCTTTATCCCCGGCAGTGTGACCAGTATTCTGCAACTGACGGATGTCTTTATCCTCGGCAGTGTGACCAGTATTCTGCAACCGACGGATGTCTTTATCTCCGGCAGTGTGACCAGTATTCTGCAACCGACGGATGTCTTTATCCCCGGCAGTGTGACCAGTATTCTGCAACCGACGGATGTCTTTATCCTCGGCAGTGTGACCAGTATTCTGCAACCGACGGATGTCGTTGCGAATAAGCCATTTAAAGCAGGATTAAAACAGAAATGGACCGAATGGATGATGGATTGTGAGCATACTTTCACAAAGCATGGCAACATGAGGAAAGTCGAAATGCCTATGATCTGGCAATCTAGGGTCCTTGTGATCCTAGTTGACCACAAGGATAAATATTGTCAGATTGAAATTTTTGTAATAAATTTTTGATATTATGATAAATGCGTCATTTTTGTGATAAATGTATCCATGGATAAGATGCACCTGGCTTTTTAGGTTAATTTTTTAAGAAAAAAAGTGTGTCTTATACGCGAGTATTTACTGTACCTCTTGTAAAATTGCAACCAGATTGTTTAACTGAAGGTGGTGAAGTATGATGAAGGCTTGTTATGTTGCTTATGGGGAGTTGTAAGGCCTTGACGTATATCTTACATTGTTCCTGCAGACGGACAGACTATGTCTTAACTGTCAGAGGATGGAGCAGTCGGAGTGCGAGTGCCCGTGTGAGTGTCCATTAAAATCGGAGTCATGTTCAGCTGACCACACAGACTCTGAGCCTATCAACCCTAGCTGTGACCTCTTTAGTGAGAGTAACTTGCTCTTTCAACTGCCTAAAGAGATGACGAGTCGCCTCGCGAGGTGTGTCGAACCTCTGTGTAGCAGCTACCCGGATAAACGGTATGTGTCAGCATAAATACCTGGTGTATCTCAGTAATTTAATACATAGCACACAAGTGTAAATGCAACTGGTAGGATTTCTGGAAAGTTTAGATATGGTAAGATAAATCCATAGTAGAAATCTCTCTCAATAGCTTCAGGTAGATTCACCGATTGAAACTAGCAAAGTTGTAAGTTAACATAAGTAAGTTATAAGTATATTGTAAGTTAATACCCACCCTATTCTATGCCAGCTATTCATACTTGCCCTCAGCTCCTGGTGCTCATATCAGCGAGTCTGAGTTTTGTTGCATAGAAATGCCTGGTGTTCGGTAGGCCAGAACCGCACCATGCTTTCAACGTGTCTAAAAAGAATCATAGCCTGAGCCTGTCGTGTGTAAGCCTCAGCCTAGTAGGACGCTTCTTTTTATCTACTTCTTTCTCTCCCTGTAAGAATTCCATAGCTAATTTCCGTAATATTCGAAGTGTCACATTGGTGACTTATATCATGTACCTACTCAGTGTTGGGCATGTTATTCTTATTTAGGTCATTACAGTTGACCCTCGTTAAAATGGACTAATAGGGGTGGTTCGGTTTAGTCTAATGTCTGGTTTAACCGATATGTCTATATATACAATAGGTTTATATATGCAGGAAAAATCGCATCAGTGGGGCCTACATACAAGTACATTGCACAATATCCCTCGCACTCTACTGTACTTGCATATCCTTTCAAATATAGCCTGTGAAAATATAATTACAGTTTCAATAAAGGAACGTAAAGCGCATATTTATTTGTTCACCTCATATGCATGACATAGGAGCTTGAGGTGCTGGATATTATTCAGTGGTAAATGTGGTGGTATATTCTGAGTCAGAAGAAGCTGGTGGCTGGTAGACACTTGGAGAAGGCTGAGCTGACTCAGGTTGTGGGTAGTCGATATTTTCATCTATTTCTACAATGTTAGGATGAACAGGCTTGAAGAATGAATCAGTTTTTATCTTTCTCCTGGCTGATGTTGTCTACAGACGGTAATTTCGCTGAAGACTCTAAAATGTTGATAATATTGCTGGATTTCCCATTTTTAGACAAATTGATGTAGCCGATAATATCAAGTGATTTCCACGAGAGAGAGAGAGAGAGAGCTTGGGTTTCAAAGGCAATGGCTCATCTTGACTTCTGTCATCGAATTGTGTCTGTTATCACCGCCAAAATATTCTGAGCTAGTTCTTCTTCCATCAACACCTGGTAGCCTGGGTCATCTTTCGTGTCTACTAACCAGTTCTTAATATCGACTTGAGGCATATTTTCGCTATACCTTTACTGCAGATGATGCCCATCTTCTCCGATATCCATATTAACAGACCCGGTTTAGCGAGGATCGACTGCACTGCACTCTATCAAAGCTAATGCTTTGTTCTTTTTTACAGGTCTTGCATGGGTGTAGTTGGGTGTGCCTGGTGTGAATATGATATTACTGGAAAGGTTTCCCTTGACCAGCCATACTGTGGTACACAGCGTGTTTGCTTCGGGGGTGCACTCGGTGCCCGCACTCCTTACAACGATCAGATTCAAGGTGAGAAAGTTTTTATGCACTACGTGTCAAGCTTTCCTAACAATGCCCCTACACACAAAAATTTTACGAATAAAAGGGAAGAAGAAATTTGTTTTAATATCCATGAACATGATCTCCATTTGCATGTTTTATGTTATGTAAGTTTCGTTTCTTTGTCGAAAAGGATGTTCATATAATATCGCTTATAGAAGTGCCAACTTGAGCGGAGGCATTGTAGAAATAGCCAGCTTTAGTTTGTCTAACTTTCACTGTCTGCATTCTGTCTTTTTCATGTAATTGAAGGGTTTCGCATAGTTCTTTTTGCGCTGCCGGATAAAAACTAGCTGTAGGGATGGTGCGCACAGCTTAGTCACATTCACTACAGCAGTTCGCTCTTATTCTTCTTATCATCATCATTTTATTTTATACCGATTGGTATGACAGCCATATAATATAGTAAATTCTTTCTTTGACCAAGTTGACAATTAGAAGGTGAGAGTGAAATGACAAGCACAGCAACCATTCGTCACAACCTATTAATACGCTGTGTAATTTGCATTAATAAGGACTCGGAACAAATAATTCTACGACAGTGAGACTCAGCACCTGTCTATCGTAACACACCTTTAGTGACCTTTAGATGTTTTACTTCTCATTTATTATATTTTGCTATTTTAGAGTGAGGTCAATAAGCTATTGCAATGTTAGTTTTTTCTAAATTAAAAAAAATTTATAATTTTTTTTATATTATTTGTCTGTGAATGTTCATCTAGCCTGTCTGCTTATACGCGAGCGTTTTGTTGTTGTTAGTATCTGCAGAGAATGATGTACCACACACTCTCATGAAGAATACACCTGTTGGACCCGTCACTGGTGCCATTCTTGGTGCCATTCTTGTCCTTTGTCTCACAGTTTACTGCTACAGGCAGAGTGTACTTCGAAGGGCCCAGGCAGCGGGTGCACTTCATGACACTCCATACACGAGCTGTTACAATCAAGAGATAGATGGCTGTGTTTACCACGAGTTACCGACAGTGCCTGGACCTTCAGCGCCTCTGCAAGGTTGGTACATTCTTCTTCCTCAGTATGTCATCTATTTAGTCAACCTGTTCAACTGTACATGCAAAATCATGGCTGCGAGTCACCGATGTCGCACAGTGTTTAGTAGGGGCAAAACTTGAAAACTAGTCGATGCTTCTTTCTAGTCATTTAGCCCAAATCATCTGCCACCTGGGTCATCAGTATTGCCAGAGGCACAGGATAACAGAGGAATCCACTATAAGAAGAATGCTTATCTCTGATATCACACAGCCGTGTTTCTCTCACTCTCGACAGCGACTCACCTGAAAATGAATTTCTTAGATACATATTTTAGCTCGCCTCAATGTGGCTGATCTAGATGGAGCTGCTCACATTTCACCTTATCACATCAATGAGAACTACAGGCGGCCACGCCCCGTCGTAACCACGACTGAGAGTAGTGACCATGGTTACAGCACTATGACGGCGCATGAGGAGGCGGAATCCAGTTCCGACTTATCGTGCAAAGACCCCATCTGTTCAGCCAACCAAATGCAACACAGCTTGCCTGTGGTAGGTACTGCGTAGTGTTTCTACTTTCCCTGTTTTCCTTTTTGTGCTACTTTCTCTCTCCGCTCACTCTTCTCTCTTCCCTCTCTACTTCCTGTCGCTCCACTCTTTTCACTCTTCCTGTTATTGCTATTGCTTGTCTCTTTTTCTCCCCTAGTGTCTAGCATTACTCCCAATGAATGCTTCATTACAGCATTTCTTATCATTCATACTTGTTTGTTGTTTAACACTTTAGATGGCTCATACTACATGTATACGCAGTGCAGCCTCTAGCGGATTAGGTATAAATCAACTGCATTCGCTCGCATCGACCTTTCTAGTTTCCCTTTTACATTTGTTTTCCTTTCAATTTTCTCTTTTAAGCTTTTTCTTTTACTGTTCCTATTTTTTATACCATTTTGTACATAAATGATTAACTCTGCCTTCCTTCCTCTGCCTTGTCTTGAGTTACCCATAACCATGGGACTCTATTCCAGTCACATGGTGACTCTATTGTATGTTGCACAGACTATTCCAGTCACATGGTAACTCTACTGTATGTCGCACAGACTATTCTAGTCTCATGATAACTCTACTGTATGTTGCACAGACTATTCCAGTCTCATATAACACACCTGCTAACAAACCCTGTTCTTTATATCATTTCATGAGATTTACTGCTTTGTGTAAAGGAGCCACACATTTCTCGCTGCAGACTGAGAAGTGAGCCATAAAGAACTAGTGTAGCCTGATGGTCGAATTCACCAAATATAACAACAATTGTTGCTCTCTGTATCGTCTAATAATCGTTCTTATCATACATGTACAGGTAGTTTACCTCTCACAGACCTATTACGCTGTTCTCCGAATGGTGTGATTAAGACCTCCTATATTGTAAGGTTTACTCTTTCCGTTTGCAGTCAAGTATTAAACTGCCACCTCCTCCATCTAAGAGCACAAACAGGGCTATTCATCGACTCAGACTCGAAGAAGGAGAGTGCAAAAAGTTATTACCTACAGTTGGCCGACCTCAGACTATCGAAGAGCATCCTGAGTTACAGAGAGAATGTGATTTGGCATCTTAGCCTTCGATCTCTTTTTTCACTGTACATATATTTTTATGGTATATATATATATATTTGTACAGCGTGTTTGTGTGTTTATCAAACTTATAAAATGTTAGTTTTATAGCTTGTCCTTTATAGTCACTCAACCCGCTTCAGTCATGACCGCTTTCAGCTTCATCCTTGTTCTATGAAAGTTTGATTTACGTGTCTTACATGAACAGTCCCATTGCCATTTTTGTAGCCATCCCATTTTAACATTTGTATCACTAGTCGGAGCAGGCTCCGTTCAATCTCAGTATTATCTTATTATTTAACTCGTTTTCAATTTGGTTAAAGATATCAGTGTATGCATCGTGACCTAAATAATTTTTAAAATGTTTCTCATCTCATGGTTCCTACATAAGCACAGAACAACATTGTTTAGCGTTGTATGGATATGGTTATAACCATTGTCACGAATTTTCAAAGTCCTCGACGGGGATCTGGCGATTTGATTTGTTTGGCCCTTTACTGAAATCTTGTATTATGTAGAGAAAGTTTTTATTAGTATGTTTCAACAAATTTTTTCGAGCGCTTGTATTTGTTTCCTTTTAGTAAGTATAAACTTGTGTAGATTATGTTATGACTGTAATTTATTTGTATTGAGTATACCTATATAAAGTACCTCCATCATGTGCTAATATGTACTATATAAGATGTACCATGACAGCGTCATTTTACCTTGGCTAAAGCAAACTGTTCCTTAGGCTCCTAGCCAGAGTTATGCCAGATTTCTTCGAATTTATTTCACCTGGAAATGTCCAAGGTTTTTGCTCAAATAGACTAACTTGCATCAGTTACTTAGTGTCTATGCTATTTCTGTAACCCTTTAGGACTCACTTGCGATGGATATATGCTAGATCTGTAATATGGGATAGGCAATAACTCCTATTCATTTGATGTAATGAAATGTTTTGATACAAAACTTGCGGTCGTGAAGTCTAGCACGGATTATCAATTCTGAAAATTGCACGGTAGTTCACTCAATTTGCTTATACATGTATACTAAGTAGGCAACTCCTGATATAAACGAAATCAAAACTAGCCTGAGTCGCCCTTGCTATATGTATAAATGAAAAGTATGTTCTGTATCATAAAACTCGTGAATCCATTCACACCATGCTACAGTTAAACTCTCAGTCTCGGAGAAAGAGTTCAAGCGTGAATCGTCAAGTTAGCGCTAAACTGTAATAGCTGCGTGATTTCTAAAATGCCAATGGCTACTAGCGAAGAGCCGTTTACATGCAAGGATTACCATAGCATCGTTTGGAAGGTATATTATGGCCTATTATGTAACGAAAATTCATTTGTAGTTTGTTACAACGATTCCTAACATCAACAATGACATCACACAAGACCTTTTTTATGAGCAGAAAGGATGCGCCTCAATTTTTGCACTTTGGTTCGACGATAAGGCAGTATATTGTCATGGGTGGATATGGAAAAACTATGTTGTGCATAACTAATCCGAATCCACCCACAACATTAGTGTTGAGTTTGCTTGTCATTTTATTCTATTTTGACTATGTTCAGTTTGTGCACTTTTGCTTATCTTGTGAGAACTAATTTGATTATTACCGGTTCATGTTGTTGTATTAAACATTGATAGTAGTGGATTATCATACCAATTATTCTTACAACTGTTAGGGAGTAGCTCAAGTTTATTCTCGAACGCAGATGCACTACTAATTGTCAGTACTGACTGCTCAGATAGGATCAGTCTTAAACCATAACTGCCACGAACAACTTTTATCATATTTACTAGGTAAATCAGACATGCTGATTCCGATTTTGTAATCAAAATAAAGATTAGGCCACTAACTTTCAGAGTAATAAAGAACTTTTTATAGCGTTTTAATATCGGTCTCGAAAACAACACGATCGGCATAACAAGCTCCGCCCATAAATACTTGACGTAACCTAGCTTTTTAGGAACAGAAGTTACGTAGGGATGTTTAGACCGATTTAGAATAATAGAGATGGGTGTTTTAAAATTCATTAATATCTAAATTCAGCCTTAAAAATGATATCAGTCTTTTCTGAAAGGTAGATAAGCTATTTAGCATTGCATATTTAAAAAGCGCAATAACAACGCTAGCTCGTGATAAAACCGCGCTTTTTGAGCTCATTTTTCTCGGCGTCCAGCCCATTTAAACGTCATGTAACAAGCTGCGAGCAATTTTAAATAGTTTATATCCCTTTCATAAAAAATTGAAACTATTTTACAGGCTGGATTTAGATAATAATGGGTTTTAAGACACCCATCTCTATTATTCTAAATCGGACTAAACATTCCTAACTTCCGTTTCTGAAAAAGCTAGGTTTCGTCACATATTTATGGGCGGAGCTTGTAATGCCGATTGTGTTGTTTTTGAAACGGATATTGAAACGCTTTAAAAAAGCCTAAATGACTTTGAAGGTTAGTGGACTAATCTTTATTTTGAGTACAAAATCGGAATCAGCGTGTCTAATTTACCTAGTAAATACGATAAAAGTTGTTCGTGACAGTTATGGTTTAATAAATGACTGTTTAACCAATGTTTGGTTGATTAACGTAATCAAAATCCTATAAAAGACCTTTCTAGATGGGAAAGTCTTAGACTATGCTTTGAGAAAGGGAATCCCTAAGGTATGCGAAGAGGGTTTCCCAATACTTTGTTTATTTACGAACAAGAAAATATATAATAAGTTGCACTCTAGACTAAACTTAGAAAAGTAATTTCTAGAGACTTAGAATATAGTCACCCCCTTCGTTCTCCAAAAGTTGACTCTTCCACTTAATCTGCTGACACGTCTGTCTGCCATGATGAAGCTGTATTAAAAGAGTGTTGTATATGGGTGTATATGAGTCCTTATATATGGGTTGAGAGTTGGCCTTGGTGTCCAAGAGTGGAACTATATGTTTCAACTCTTGTGTTTTGAGTTTTGTAATTTTGGGGGTTCCTGGCTACGTCTCATTGTATTTCATCAGCGGAGATTTCAACATGTGTAATCTCCAATCATAATGGTAAGCCTGGTATAGATTGGTGTCAGATACGGAGCTTGCTATCACATGACGCAAGTTGTCATACTCTGTGGTAAGACTAATCTTTTGGCGATTATCTGAGATTTCCTTACGCGAAGTTCTCATTGTCTTGGTACTACAATGGGTAGGTTGGAACTAGAAATAGGTTTGTAATGGTGATCTTCTCATCTCCGGAATTTGTATATGTTGTCTCCTTGAGGATCTATTTGGGAAGTTATTGTAGCTTGTTATTTTCTTCATGTCTAACTGTACATGGCTGGTCTTAGATATAACAATGTTCTAGTGTAGGTGTTAAACTGTTGTAAGCAATACTGATATGTACCAGTCAATGTTACTTCTTTATTCGATAAGTCAAACAATTAAAATACACAACTACCAAAGTTCTAAACAATAATATTATTGACAAAAGGTTGAAATAGCGA
Organism: Watersipora subatra; assembly: GCF_963576615.1. Classification (NCBI taxonomy): domain Eukaryota; kingdom Metazoa; phylum Bryozoa; class Gymnolaemata; order Cheilostomatida; family Watersiporidae; genus Watersipora; species Watersipora subatra. The sequence continues at coordinate 1,448,637 of NC_088709.1, read as the reverse complement.
ATAAAAGTTACACCCTTACTCGAGCAGTCGTCCATATTTGCTTGCTTGGTCCATACGACTGCGAGTTGCGACAGTCAAACAAGAGTCATGTCAGTCCTTTGATATAGAAGCGCCGCAGTTGAGGTAGTGAAGTAGATAGAGGCTCCACAGGCAGAGGGAAGAGAAAGGGAGGCTTTAGAGGCAGAGGGAGCCTCAGCAGGCCCTTGAGAAAGAGATAAATAGATAGATGCTGATTCGTTGGAGCTGTTCTCGTTTATAAATGTCTCTGTTAGCTTGTGAGAAGGTGTTTTGGGGCTCAGGTTCTGTTCTTTATGTTGCAGTGAGTTAGCAGTTTAGTGAACTTGTCTTAAGTATGGATTGGGGTAATGATTGGAAATTATGACTAACTCCAATTGTCTTAGTTGTGTCTGGTACAGGTCTTATATCTTTTGGCATGTCAATTGATGTCTCTTTTCTCATTTTTCACTTCCACAGGCTTTTAAGCTGTTTGTAGATGAGTAGGGGAGATGGGGGCATATTGGGACATAGCACATTGTCCCATCACAATATTTTTTACTTGTCTTCTCTTGGCAGCAGTAATTTTTAGTCAGGTTATAGGAAATGACATCATTGGGCAGCCATATTGAAATCAAGAGCCAGAGACCAAAAGCTACAATTTTGTAAGTGAAAACTTTTTTGAGATATAAAAGTAAATTAGAGCCTTATACTGGAAATTGTGCTCAGTAAAAATGACCAGGTACCAAGCTTTTTAAACAGAGAATAGTTTAATGGTTAAGGTTTTAAGTGGCTTGTGTCAGACAATGTTGAAAGTTGAGAAATTTTTGTCACACAACCTTTTGTGTGGTAGGTATGCCAACGGGGCATATTAGGACAACATAGATGGGGCTTATGGGGTCATGTCCCAATATGCCCCATATATGCTGTTAGCACGCCTACATATTAATTGTTATTATAGATCATGGTTTGCAGCAGAGCCCTACAAAGAAAAACAGACCATATGATACTCATATCCATGACGCTGTCCAATCAGTTATAAATAACACCCTAACTCTGAGAATGGCTGCAGAGTCTGTGGGTATGCTTAAATCCACCCTGGCCGGTGCTGTGGACAAAGCAAGAAAAGCTTAAGAATGTGGTGACACTGTAGCTACGTTTCAACCAAGGCATGGACAACTTCGCATTTTCAATGACTGAAGAAAGCCTACTGGTGGACTACATAATTAAAGCTTCCAAACAGCATTCTGGACTGACCAAGAAAATGGTTAGAGAATTCGCCTACGAATCTGCATGCCATTTAAATAGAAAGCAATCCGAAAATTGGAAAAGAGATAACATGGCCGGTGCTGACTGGATATATGGATTTTTAAAACGACACCCGATAATCTTAGTGAGGACACCAGAAGCGACAAGTTTGACTCGTGCGACCAGCTTTAACAAAACTATTGTCCAAACCTTCTTCAACAATCTCGAAGAAGTTATGAAACGATATGAACTTTCTCCAAGAGATATATATAACATGGATGAAACAGCCCTCACAACTGTCCACAAGCCTGAGAAGATTCTTGCACATAAAAACATCAAGCAAGTAGGACTTTCAATTTTAGTAGAGAGAGGAACTCTTGTGACCCTAGTAGGTTGTATTAATGCACAAGGTGGGTCGATTTCTCTATTTATGATTTGGCTGCGGGTGCACTTTAAAGAGTCTATGTGGAATGGGACACCTCCTGAGTCTGCAGGTACAGCATACCCGACTGGCTGGATGAATCAGGATATATTCCTACACTGGCTGGCTCATTTTGTTAACTGCACTCGGTGTTCTAAGGAAAAACCTGGTTTGCTGTTAATGGACAACTACATAAGCCACATCTCCATTGCTGTGATCAACTATGCTAAAGAGAATGGAGTGATATCGTTAACTTTCTCTCCTCACTGCAGCCACAAACTACAGCCTTTAGATAGGAGTGTATTTGGGCCATTGAAGAAGTATTATAATGGGAGTAGCAGTAGATGAATGATAAATCACCCAGGACGTACCATATCAATTCATGATATTGGTTGTCTTATTGGTGATGCATATTCAAAGGCATTTACACCTCCAACATCACATCTGGATTCCGTGTAACTGGTATATCCCCATACAATTATGATGTGTTTGGGGAGGATGAATTTCTTCCATCCAGTGTCACTGACTGACCCTTAGAAAATGAAGCCTTCAGTCCTTGTCATTCACCTGGTGCTCTACCGAATAGCTCTTACAAAGATTGCCATCAACTCTCTACATGTGCATTTACTAGCTCTGTTTTAGCAAATGGAAAGACATGCACCTCACATGAACTTAAACAATTTAAAAAAGCACTCCCACGTAAGCTAGGCCAAGCTGGAAAGAGAGTTAAATCAGATTTTGACAAATACTCCTGTAAAGGAAAGAATTGAGACAGAATACACTGCTAGAAAGAAGCTACCCAAAAAATGCAAATCATCATGCCAGACTATTCATGAAAAGTCCTCTGCCAGTGAGGATAAAGAGGCACTAGTCAAAAAGCTGGCACAAGAAGAAAGCTCAGGCGATGAGCTGCAACTCGCAGATGAGAGTGACATGGAACCCACGGATAGCATCAAGCCTGGCGACTATGTTTTTTTGAAGGAAAGAAAGATTTTAGGCCTAAACACTTTGCTGGTCTAGTCACTACCACTGATGACTCTATCATTACAGTGTCATTCTTCAAAACAGTCCATGATAGGACTAATGTGACATTCATTAAGGCAGAGGTAGACGACATTGCAGATGTTGACAGTTGTGATATTGTCATGGTGCTCCCCTCTCTCAATATTACTGGTGGCACTAGCAGACTATCAGAACGAATGTTATTTGCTGTGGATCTGACTAAGTTTTTTATAAACTAACCTCATGTAAGCAGTTCACATAGATTTGGTTTGGGGTTTATGTAAAATATATAGTCATTATCATGATGCAACCCCATTGTTTTTGTATAGTCCCGAATTGCCCCGACCTATGTCATAATATGCCCCACCATTGGGGCGTATTGAGACAGGTGACACATTTTTTTCAAACGCTTGTTGCACATTCTCTGTTCAAACAACGTTTTCAGTTGTGTACAAGAATAAGCACATGCTATTATAACCTATTGCAGCACCAAATCCAGCCGAAGTAAAATTCCCTCTTTTTGCAGTCATAAAATTAAGAAAGTGTTCCAATATGCCCCTATATGATGACTGTCTTTATTGTTGATCCTCTGATGTATTAGGTGCCATGTTCATTGGATTATTGTGTATATCTTCGGTGTTTAGATGTTTCTCTGTTATGCTATCTGCTTTTGCTAATTTTTCTATACAATATATCAGATTGCTAGTAACCATCTTAAATGTGGGTCATTTTGAAGCATAGTATGTACGAGTACCCATCTAGTGAGGTGTTAGTGTGGGTCATTTGTTGGGAGTCGGAACTTTTTGAGATTTTGTATTGTACGAGATAGAAAACCTGTAATACGGTTGTCAGCGGTCAAACTAGATCCTCGTGGTTCCTGCGGGCATTGGGAGGTCTTTTTTATGCTATGCTGTGTTAATAAATGTGTATACATGTACAAGATTAACAATGCTAGAGTGAAACTCAGCCAAGACTCAAACTAAAGGAGAAGCGATTTAGATAAAAACATAAACTGCGTAGCATAAAAACTAGAAGCCTAACAATGAACAATAGCAGAAATATAGCTGCTGTATAACTCTAACAATTGTCGTAAACCTAAAAGTCAAGCGAGATATTTTAAAGATCAATCTCTATGGAAAGTGTAGTGACCCCAAAAAGAGCCGTGGGAGGAATAACTACGAACAGTTATCCTAGATCTGTATGCTGCCGGTCTAAAGGATGTCAAACTCCTCGAGGCCAAGAGGATCTCGGGGATTTCTTGCAAGTCCGGGAGGCAACTTCTTCTGTTGGTGTAGGCACTACCCTGGGAGAGTTTGATGGGGCCACTCCGGTCTTCTGTGCCCACTCTGCTGCGCCCTCAGAGAAAGCACATCCCTCTCTTTATCTGTTGGTAAATCTTGTGAGCGTTGTCTTCGGGGCCACCGACTGCTGATGAGCTGCTTCAATACGCTAGTTCAGCATCGCCCTGGTAGGAAAGACATTTCAGCTTCATGTCATGGCACTTCTTGTGTCGCCGCAGTTCCCTCAGCAAGGCGCTTTGGGCATTTGACGCGGAAAAGCATGGTGAACTGATCGGAGGAAAATGTTGACCGAGCCGATATATATAGAGAAAGGGCTTCTGGGACAGAGGTCAATCTAGAAAGATGACAGACACCATTTATCTAGATTTATAGAAAACTAGTGAATACCCGGAATTGCTCGGGTAATAAACAAGTTTTTGCACAGAAAATTAGTTTTATTTAGCATTTTAGCTTGAATATTTGTAGACATTGTGTGTCATTGCCACATCACCCAAGAGGTGAATGATTGCAGGTTCTTTTTTTTGGAGGTATTAGATTATGTGTAACTTTTCAGAATACATCTTATTTACATATTAAATACATACGTATTTAACAGGTTAATTTTTTTAAAAACTATAACTGAATATAGAAGTATTTTGTAATTGAAATTTTATTAGAATGTCTGAAAAAAATGGTTAGATGATAAATTAATTATAAAGTAAGTTTGGAAATCAACAAAGTGATAATAACAGTGATAGGGAATTAACAATGTTTAAACTTGAAACACCATATTTAAATTGTTTGAAAAATGAAATAATATTAAAGCGAACTTTACAAACTTATATTATGAACTTATAAATTAATACAAACTTTATAAATGTAATAATGATTTATTATATATAAGAGAGTGAGGAATAACTGATAATTATAACCTTACACGATAGTACAGTAAAATAGTACTGTAACTACGATTGTTCTAAAGTGTGAAATCAGTCACAAATCAGAAAATCATTGGATTTGAAGGAAAGATGTGTAAGCTAATACACGAAGCGAACACTGTAATAAACTTTCGTGAAACACATGTGCAACGAACTCAAATATTTGTCTGTTAAGGAAAGTAAATTGCGCATGCTAATATACTATATCCATATGAAAATAAACATTAAATTAAAAATGGCAAGATTTATACGAACGAAGAAGTTTTAAATAGAACTAATTGAAGATTAAATTTTAATTGAAAGAAATAATGTAAAACCGTAAATAAAGAAACAAACCATAACTGTCACGAGCAACTTTTATCGTATTTACTAGGTAAATCAGACACGCTGATTCCGATTTTGTACTCAAAATAAAGATTAGTCCACTAACTTTCAGAGTAATGAAGGCTTTTTTACAGCGTTTAAATATCGGTCTCGAAAACAACATGATCGCCATAACAAGCTCCGCCCATAAATACGTGACGTAACCTAGCTTTTTAGGAACAGAAGGTACGTAGGGATGTTTAGACCGATTTAGAATAATTGATATGGGTGTTTTAAAATCCATTAATATCTAAATTCAGCCTTAAAATAGTATCAGTCTTTTCTGAAAGGTAGATAAGCTATTTAGCATTGCATATTTAAAAAAGTGCGATAACAACGCTAGCTTGTGATAAAACCGCGCTTTTTGAGCTCATTTTTCTCGGCGTTCAGCCCATTTAAACGTCATGTAACAAGCTACGAGCAATTTTAAATAGTTTATATACCTTTCATAAAAAACTGAAATTATTTTACAGGCTAGATTTAGATAATAATGGGTTTTAAGACACCCATCTCTATTATTCTAAATCGAACTAAACATTCCTAACTTCTGTTCCTGAAAAAGCTAGGTTTCGTCACATATTTATGGGCGGAGCTTGTAATGCCGATTGTGTTGTTTTCGAAAAGGATATTGAAAAGCTTTAAAAAAGCCTAAATGACTTTGAAGGTTAGGGGACTAATCTTTATTTTGAGTACAAAATTGGAATCAGCCTGTCTGATTTACCTAGTAAATACGATAAAAGTTGCTGTGGCAGTTATGGTTTAAAGAAAAATCGGCAAAATTGATCTTGATGAAAACGCTCAAAAGAAAGATGTCTTTTCTTCTGAGCATTTCAACAGTGATCAAGTTTTGCCAATTTTAATATGAAAACGTCCTGGCAGTCACATCACCTAAAACAACAAACCAATCTCAAGATATAGAAAAATCTCTATACTTTCTGATAAATTTTTTTAAACTTTACATTAGAACCCTTTTAATTTGCAACAATCTATTTATGCTTTTGATTTATATATATACAGTCAAACATGAATAACTCAAACTTCACGGGACCGAGCGAAAGTGTTAAGTTATCAGAGCACCATCACAAGTCCATGTATTTATTTATTTATTAGTAGATACATGCACAAATACAAACTATAATAAAAATCAAAAGCATAAATGGCTTGTTTCAAATTAAATGCGTCTAATGTAAAGTTTAAAACTTTTTTATCAAAAAGTATAGGAGATTTTTCTATCACTTGAGATTGTTTTGTTGTTTGAGGTGATGTTATTGCCAGGACGTTTTTTAGATTGAAGTTGGCAAAACTTGATCGTTGTTGAAATGCTCAGAAGAAAAAACATCTTTTTCTTTTGAGCGTTTTAACCGAGATCAATTTTGCCGATTTTTCTTGCAGTTTATGCGAAGGTCACCTCACTTTTTCATGCTTCCAAAAAGCGATCGCTAAGCGGATGTTTGATACAAATCAAAATTCACCAAACCTTTAGAAAAGTCGTTGACAAAAATATTTTGCCGACGGTGGTAATAACGATGCCTATGATTTACGAAAAGTTGAGGTTTACCTCTATGACTTGGAATAAAGTGATTTTCTAAAGCAATAACAACGGTCTCGGTAGCCGTTGGGCAAAAAACTGTTCGAGTTAACAGAGTTGAGGTCGAGTTATAGCAATTTATCATTATGTGGGAACGGACCAAAGAAACCGTTCGAGTTAACCATGTGTTCGAGCTATCCGTAAGTGAGTTATCCATGTTTGACTGTAGTTTGTATATGTACATATATCTGCTAATAAATATATGGACTTGTGACAGTGCTCTGATAACTTGAACGCTCTGATAACTCGAACACTTTTGCTCTGTCCCGTGAAGTTTGAGTTATCCGAGTTTGCCTGTATAACTTACACCGATTAGCGATGAATATCTCTTTCACGCATTATGGGAGTGATTGCGGCGGATAGCACATCGGCAATTTCATCGCAATCAGTACAACTGTTAAATTTTAATTTCGAGAGAAATTTTTTTTGATTTTGTATGGCAGACAACAAATTTGCCCTAGTACGGCGATGACGAAAAAGCATCGCGTGCATAAAGTTAGACAAGAAATATTTTATAACAGGAGCATCATAACCTGTAAGCGTGCTGCCGTACAGCATGTGCAATCCGAAATGTATACAGTATATAGTAAGAGTGAAGGAATGATAAGAACTGCCAGTCTTGTGATTAGATGCGTGTGTTTACAGGCTTACTGTTGCAATCTTCGTGAGTTGAAATCCAGCACAATGCGAATTTTTCATTCCTAGTTTTTAATAGCGATAGCTGGACAAACAGAGAATGACCTGGACAAACAGAGAACGACGACAAGCGACCAACTTTGTGATTTACGTATATAGATTCGTACGCAATGAACGATCTTTAAAGCACATAAATTACATCAATTTTTTATTATATAGTTCAATACATCAAAGTCCTGGCTTTCGAATCAGCCTATATTCAATACGCAAAGAATAATAGAACTATGAAAACGGGGTGTCAAAAGTATGTCTTGCAATAAAAAAACACTTGGTTGTGGTTCCCACAATGTGATGTCACAATTATTATTAAGCCTTCGATAGTCGATCCCTTTCGCTGCCATTGAGGCTGCGCTTTTCCGTGACAATCGGTGCTGTTAAACCCAAAGAGCGCTAATAGTAAACTAGGATTCTAGATAATTAACAATGCCCGGGGATCGTGCTAACGCCCGACCAATACAAACACATGTTCTGGGTTTATTAATTATGTTTCAATAAATATACTGTTGTTGATAAAGGTAATGAAATCACAGCGATTAAATTGTGACCTGCGGTTGCGTGGCCCTAGGACTATATGTCAATCGCACTTTCGCGAGATCACGCAATGCTTGAAATTAATTAGTCTCAGTCCGTGACCCTCAACATCACAATAAAAAGAGAGGGTTATTGGATAATATCATCGAGAAAACATAGTATGGTGCTTGGAATCTGAGTTATTTATCATAGAAATAATCTGTACATAGAGAGCTAATGACACTGATTCCTTTGTCATATTCATTGGTTCCCTGGAGTTGTCCTACCTTCGTCTGCCACTAGCGTCATTATCGTAGTTAATAAATATAAGTGGTAAGCAATAAAATAAGCGGTAAGAGCACACAACACTGCATATGAAGATTGTGGCGTCACAATTTTTGAGTCTATACCATTGAAAATTTCTGCAGTAGAGCTCTGGGGCAATTCTATAAACACAAACCAATGTTTGTCTCACCATGTCAAACAATGGCTCATTCGAAAACCAAGACTGCTGTATTCAAATATATGGTAAAAAAAACTATGTAATTGATGTGCTTTAACAAATTTATTTTCGCTGTTCGCATGTTTGAAAAATTTATTTATATTCATGATTGCTTGTCAGAATGGTCTAAGTATCTGTTCCAATTAAGTACTAGCGGTTAATGACATTTAGGTAATAATTTTCTGTTTTTGTTTAATACGTTTTCTCAAGATAAGATTTGGTATTTAGTATTTTTTGTTATTAAAATGTGTCTTAGCGTTTCTCAAGAGGTCTGTTTTCTACATAAATGTAAAATTTTATGGACTTTTGTTATTGTTAAGATTATTGCGCTGCAATGGCTACTTGTCACTCATAATTTTCAATTGTTACGAATGTTAAAATTTTTACAAAGTCAGCAAGGCGATGTGATTGGTCATTTTCAACAATGACTGTTAATATCTAGGTCATTTGCTATGTAATATAAATACTGCTGCAGTTTTTAGGTAAGTTAGCCCATGTTTTGCTCTTGAAAGAGACACATGGTATTATTACTATAATAACTATAATAAATTCGTTTATTCGTTGGTCAAATGTGATTTCTGATCGTTATTAAATGACTAGCACCGAACTAGGACAATTTTGCAGCAATAATTATACAACTAAAGAATTATTGTTCTTACAAGAGTTGAGTTCTCTCCAGTTGGTTTCAGCAGGTTGTGTCGTAGGAAATGTTAGGTCCAGCGCAGATACGCTAGAAGTAAGACATGTTTCCACCCCACTCTTACGTGTTTTCGTCGCAGTATACTCATTCATGGAAACTTCTGAGCTTGCTTAGATTTTTATGGCGACAGCCATTGAGGTCCATGAGGCTCAATATGGACGGTCACATAAAATTATGTTTTTTTTATTTCCATTTTGTACAAAGTTAACGTCTTTTGAAATTCCTTTTGGCAATGCTTATCATTGACATCTAGTGCTTATCATTGACATCTAGTGCTGATCATTGACATCTGGTGCTTGTTGTTGACAATGCAAGTCAACTTTTAAGTAGAAGGCAAGAGGAATGAGTTAAATGACTAAATCAGTTGCCTCCTAAAAGAAATCTGAATATTTGTGTATTGGAGTCATACGATCTTGTCACATTATATTGGTGTATTGAAGTCATACGATCTTGTCATATTATATTGGTGTATTGAAGTCATACGATCTTGTCACATTATATCGGTGTATTGAAGTCATACAATCTTGTCACATTATATTGGTGTATTGGAGTCATACGATCTTGTCACATTATATTGGTGTATTGGAGTCATACGATCTTGTCACATTATATCGGTGTATTGAAGTCATACGATCTTGTCACATTGTATTGGTGTATTGGAGTCATACGATCTTGTCACATTATATTGGTGTATTGAAGTCATACGATCTTGTCACATTATATTGGTGTATTGAAGTCATACGATCTTGTCACATTATATTGGTGTATTGAAGTCATACGATCTTGTCACATTATATTGGCGTATTGAAGTCATACGATCTTGTCATATTATATTGGTGTATTGAAGTCATACGATCTTGTCACATTATATTGGTGTATTGAAGTCATACGATCTTGTCACATTACAGTGGTGCACGTAAACTTGGAATCACATTGTTTTGTTCACTCTATATCGAATGGATCTTCCATTTGCTTTCTATTTTCCCGCCAATTATGATGCCATGCCAGATATTATATATCAATCTGATCAGCAGAAGATGTGCTTTCAAACAATGCATTGATTGATTTAACACAATCATTTCTGAGTGATTTATATTAATCCTATTAAACAGATTAGCAATTTTATTTGCTCAGAAAGTTGGTAAACAGCATGCCTCGATGGTGTCAGATGGTGATCAAGAACAAGGGCTGGCCAATAAAATACTAATGCTCAGCTCAAGACACCTTACCAGTCCTTCTGAAGACCAACAATAACCCAACGGCCCTTTTCAGGGCCACCAATTTGTATAAAAGAGTTCGTTTGTATCCTATTTTATCAATTTTCACTAGCAACATTCATAGCCTGCAATAAGTCTGCCTTTCGGTAGATCCACCCCAGCGATAAAAATCTGAGAATATTTTTGAATATTTGGCATCATCTTGTTCTTCAGAATTTTCCCTTTCAAATGATATATATATTGATGGGGTTGAGGCACTCAACTCCAAAGAATTTCTTAGACAACAGCATATAAACATACATATTTGAAGATTTAACTGGTGATTCCAAGTTTATGCACACCACTGTATATTGGTGTATTGAAGTCATACGATCTTGTCATATTATATTGGTGTATTGAAGTCATACGATCTTGTCACATTATATTGGTGTATTGAAGTCATACGATCTTGTCATATTATATTGGTGTATTGAAGTCATACGATCTTGTCACATTATATTGGTGTATTGAAGTCATACTATCTTGTCACATTATATTGGTGTATTGAAGTCATACGATCTTGTCACATTATATTGGTGTATTGAAGTCATACGATCTTGTCACATTGCATTTGTTTACGTGAGGAAATGCATGAAAGCCAGATTTTTAGCACTGAATATTTTCTAAAACATGCAATAAAACTCTTATTCTAAAACCAATAAAAACAAGTTTTATTCTCATTTCACCTTGACATTAAATTCAGGCGATTATAGCTATAGTCTTTGCAACACCAGAGGCGAATGTAACTATTGGGGTTAACTTGAGCTGTCAGTTGAATTTACCAAGTATGTCGTTTATTTTTTGTTTTTGTATTTAATATTATTTTTCACTTTTAGGTAATACATCCAATTCTTCCATTTTTGCTAAATTCAGACTGCATCACATTCACTTTCTTATTCATGACAACTACCATAAGTTTCCATAGGTTTTTGTGGAAACGGTCCAAAGAAGTTTGGTCATGTTCCTGTATTATTTCTTGCTTTAATTCTAGTGATGAAGCCCAGACTTTTCCCTTGTCTACCACTACTACCACTCTCACTAGATTGTTCAGATCCTCGATTTACAAGTAGAAGATATGCATAGCTGTTTAATATGATTTAAACACCATATACTAGCCAAACCATATAAAGGGGAACTGTGTACATATGTAATGATTTACAAAGCTGCAGTTTTTAAGAAACTTTTGAAACAATATGTTGGAAATTATTTTAAATATTATATATATATAAATATTCCTTGCATTAATATGACTGCAAGTGAAGGTCTGGCTGTATTAGTTAACAGAAACTGTTTGCATTCAAACTTGTAGTTCACACGGATGAGCCTGAAAGTGCCGCTAAATTTTTGAAGCTATTTGAAAACAATCGGAGACAATACTAACTTGAATTATAAATAATTATAATTCCATGTTAACAGTTCTTCCACTACGCTTTCAATTAGCATTGAACCTCAGAGAATTCTGTTTTAGGACAAGGAGGCATGCTTCACTGAGATGTTTTGAGGAAATAGTTAGGTTTTGTGTGCGGTACAGTGGCTAACATGAGATTTGTTGTTTAGGTTGGTGATAGTAAGACGGAAGTAAAGCCAACAGCACGAGAAGGCCACTGTTCATGTGTCATCAGAGATGCTCTATATGTTTTTGGTGGAGTCTCAATTGACTCAGATGAGCAGGCGCATGAGAATGCTGACCTCTGGAGATTTGATTTGAGTATGCATTGATTTACTCCTACTGTTTCTCCTTTGTCTCATCAGTATTAGTCAATATTGGTTCATAAGCAGAATGCCTTTGGAACTGGGTCTCTTTCAAGTTTTAGGGAATTAGGCTGGTTCACACTATATCGCCGTATCTCGGCGTTGACGCCACAATACTTTGGTGATCATCGATGATAACAACGTTCACCCTATCACAAACCCATCCGTGTTTGCATCAGCAAATACTCTGTGACACAGTCTTCTCATTTTTCTTTTATTTTTTTGGAAAGAAACCTCTTTGATTTCGGTTGCTCAAATCAAATATTAGTCCTGCAGCAACTATCATGAATGGAAATAAATCTTGCTATCCGCTAGCACGAATTACTATCGCTGAAATTGTTCACATTGCACAGGCTGTCATCGTTGCTTGACAAAATATTTAGATAACTTGACAGCTGCAATCTTTCCCAACGTATCCGCGTTGCTTCGTCGATGCTATCGACCCCTGGTTCATGTAGTCGATGTTGAACGCCGAAAGGAAAATGCCGACATACAGGGTTATAGTGTGAACCAACCTTTAGACAACTATTAATAGGATTTTTCCATCAATAATTATCCTCAAGCGCTAAGCAAAGTCTAATGCAAATTATTGTTCATTTCTCAACTTTCTGCCTGAGCGTTAGCCATTTGTCTTTTGCAAGCAATCTCACTACACTGAATTGTCTTTAGCCAACTTATATATATATAAATATATATATTATATATATATATGTTTCTTTGCTGATTTATTGATAGTATGACATGGATTATTAGAAGCGTTAAGATAATCGACAAGTGGCTACATTAGCTCGGTTAGCTAGCTAAAAACACAATAAAGCTGTCGATACTTTAAGAGAAACAACAGTCCTCTCAGAAACTCAAAGCAGTTTCTCATCCCAAACAGCACATACAGTGTGTCAATACTACATTTAATAGGATTGATTTTAACTTATAATTGTCGTAGATGACAGCCAAAAAGCCTTGAGCATGTGATCAAACTGGTAGCACTTGCCCTGGTATTTAGTTGGAAAAAATATCTTTTGATGTTGATAGATTTGCTGATTGAAAAAAAGTGATATTTTAAGTTTTCTCTTTTTCTTAGAGCCTTGTTTTATTTTAATTTTTTAGACATTGTTTCTGCCATTTCTCTCTATGACTAGTGGTACAAGAAACATTTTTGGCTAACCTCTCGATCGTCGTAGCACTTTCTCTACGAAGAATAATCAAAATTTGGCTGATATATGGACAACCTCCTTTGAGCTCATACATTAAAATAATTTGCTTGCAGTGAATGTGTCAGCCCCTTTTCCAAGGTTGATGTGGATGATTTCTGTTTACACATCTCGTTGTTGTAATTGCGCTCTATGCAATCACTCATACTGGTACCCTTTCTATGATTGAAAGTGGGTAGTGTCATTCTTAGACTGAGCTTCTGAATAAAAAATGTTTGCAAACTGTTAGTTTTTGTTACTCTTGGCCTATTGAATCTGCCATCAAAACCAAATCATAACAAGTATTTTTATGTTATAACGAATCCAAGATAGTACAGCTCAACCCAATGACCCTTTTTAAATGTACGCTTCATAGAAAAATAGTCATCAGCATTATTTTATTGTAACGCATTCAACAACACCACTTGAGACTCCTTAAAAATCTGACAAGGAGTGAAATTTGTCTTCTCTGTCACATAGCCAAAACCATTCCAGTAGCTGACTTATTGCTGTTTGTGCCATTCCTAATTATGTTGGAGTTAATTATATCTCCTCAAAAGTTATTTTTAATATGGTCATCCTTGGCAGCGGAAGGAAAGTGGACAGAAGTCGCTTGTGCATCAGCCAGTGAGAAGCCCATGTCAAGGTCAGCCGCTACCATGGTTGCCGTGAATAACAAGCTTTATCTCTTTGGTGGTCTCAACCACTCCATTGGTTGGCTAGACAACCTCTTTGTGTTTGATATAGGTGAGTCCAACAGCTCTTCCCCCCACTCAGCAAGTTGTGAGCCAAATATTGCCTTCTATTTGATCTATTGATAAAGTGGAAATGGGTATTGTGCCTTGCCATGCTATGTGCTCACTTGTTGTCATTTTACAGGTTACTGCCATGAGCCACGATTTCACTCTGGTGAAGTGGTGGCAGTCGTGAAGACTTCACTCTCATTTATTACCCGCGCTCGTGTCATGTTACCATCCTAGGTTATGTACAATGTAGGTGTAGCGTTAAGCGTCAGCTTGTAATATAACTGATGCCTTACAAACTTTTCATAGCATATGAAAAGTTGGTTTTGATTTTTGTGTATGGCTTGGCGTGGCACATCTGTTTTTCTATGAAAAAAATATAATATACAAAAAATAAAGCATGCGACTGAGTTACTATTTGTTCAAGAACAAAATTGTCTGTACTTATCAAATGGCCCTCGTTTATGAAAATGGCTCCGCTCACAAATTTTCATTTACACATAACATGTTCACAACATCAGCTATTCTTCTGTCGGATTTGAAGCAGTCTTCAGTTATTCTTTTCTTCTTTGGTCACAGATGTGATTGTCAGGCTTTAGGAACTGGAACCGCTCAGGATGCCTCTGTCTTTGTTTGATTACTTACCTAGGATGATGTCATTCTACCAGACATCCTTCCCACTTCTGTAATTGATCCTTTAGAGACCAGCTGCTGGTTTGAGGAGGATGAATACACAGGTGACATGCCCTCTCCTCGGGAGAAACTTTCATCAGCTGTGATTGGCAACAAGGTGTGGCTGTTTGGAGGCTTTGGACCACAGCTACCCCAGCGGGGCCCTCTTGACCTTGAAGATGATGTGAGTATGCTCTTATGGTAACGCCTCACACTTCCCCATGCCCTTATGGTAACATACCAGACCTTATGCTATCATAATAACATGCCACAATCCCCGTTGCTTTTATAGTAACATGTTAGTAATGGTTATAACTTTGTTTCTCTAGTAACATGGGACCTTGTTTCGCTGTCAAACTTTTTCAGCACCAACTTTATTTGCTAGCAACCCATCATTGTGCTACATTTGATATGCTTAGCTCTTTCACCTTACGAAGTCAAACATTGTGAGATCTTCACCTCGCTATACGAATTTTATCTCACCATACGATTTTGAGAAAAGTTTCGCTCGAGTTAAAATTTGGTGGTCGGTGTACTTATAACGCACGTCGAAATAAAAAAGACACCGAAATATAGTTTCCCGAAAACATTTTCAGAACGTTTAGAAGAGACACGATGATCGACTTCGATTATGTCAGCATTCCGCGTGGAAAATTTCGTGTAAAATACGCGAGAGCAAATATTCATTTGTAGCGTTATTATATATTTTACTATAAACTTTCAAGTCAGCATACGTATATAACTACAAGTATCTACATTTAATTCGTTAGCTATGGAATCTGAGACCGATACAAACATTACAAAACGAAGGAAAAATGATTTCTATGTCAACAAAGTTGGATGTCGTAAATAAGAAGGCACCCGTATTATTAACATTGTCAAGGAATATGATCGCAACCAATCAGCATTTGCAATTATTATTAAAACAAGAACTCCATTAAAGCAAGCACAAGAAAGAGCTTCCGACTGAAGATTTGAAGGAGATCAGCATTCAAAAGGAGCAACCATTTAGTAAAGGCGAGGAAGTAAAAGATACAGAAAACCTCACATTGGCAGAAATATTTCAAGTGTTTAATTTACTGATGTGGACTGGTACATTAAAACAATGCATGTATAATATATATTATTTATCTCTTGTGTGGAATGTTTTTCATATTTTATTCATTTTATTTGTTTCCTTTTGATTTTATGTTTTATTTTCTTGTTTAACCATGTCTTGGCAGGTGGGCTTGTTATCTCCTACGTGAATACAATTCATCGTATGTATGTAACTCATATAACTAGCTACTCAAGATAGTTGACGCATTTACATTACTTTCTGAAACCTGTTAAAGCCCTTTCCTCTAGGGTATAAATACGTACAAACTACAAACTTTGTAGGTATGGTTACATTGATTCTTGTGCACATTTCATACAAGAAAAACTACTGTAGCACCTCTGGATCCTTCTACAAGCTTTAGCTAGCTAGCAGTTTTCTGCATTGCACCAGCATTTTTTCTTTTAAACTAGAAGAAAAATTGGACAAGACTAGACAACCTTTTTTAGCCTGCTAAAAATTCCATTTTATTACGTATATAAATTAATCTTCAAGTGTACAGCAACATAATTAGCATCGATACGTTTTTGCCTCCTCTCTGCTTTATTCGCTACAATATACCAGCTAAAGTCACGTTACTCCAAAGGTATGTACGTCCTGTATAGTAAATAAAATTTTATTTTTCTTTTCGGTAGCTATTAAATGGTCAGGTGTGTGAGAGGCCGCTTTCGATAACTGCATCGCTCGGCCTTTCTTTGAATTCTGGTTGAAAAAGGTTTCAACCAGACACGCTAAATTTTATAATGAAATGAAGACAGAAACTTATGAAGGATAAAATTTCGTGATTACAGTTAAAATTCATTAAAATAGTTCAAAATACATACTAAAACTTGGTTTTAAGGGTGAGTTTGGCAAGCTAAACTTATTTGAAATGAATTCAACGTTTATGTTAAGCGTACCTTTTGAAGGTAGAAACTTGTTACCGTACGATCTGCATTTGGTACACATTACAATTTTACAGTATTGCAGATTATAATCACTAGGTGCACTTAATACAATGCAGCTACTGTGGGCAACTATAGTTACTAATGTTAACATACTATTTTGTTACTAATTTTCAATATGTACAGCATTTTTATAAAAACTTTTGGACGATTTTTACCTTCTTTTTTTCATTGTATAATTACAATGGTTTTTATACCCGGACATACGATTTTTTCGCCATATGATGCCAGCCTTGGATCGGATTAACATCGTATCACGAGGGTGCACTGCACCTATTTTGCAGAGAGCATTTCACAACTGCCAGAGGCCAATTATATTTACTAAAAACCTGTTTTTAGCCATTCATCAGGCTCTTCCTGTGTTCCCTCTTTGTGTAGCCCTGACCAAGTTTTCAGCTGCTGACCCAGGACTATATATACATGTAGCTAGGACAATTTTGTATGTCTGCATATGTTCATTGATTCAATGAATTAAGAGATCCTGATAACCGAGATAGTTATGAATCCTGATAGTCGAGAGAGTTGTGAAGCCTGATAGTTGAGATAGTTGTGAAGCCTGATAGTCGAGATAGTTGTGAATCCTGATAGTTGAGATAGTTGTGAATCCTGATAGTCGAGAGAGTTGTGAATCCTGATAGTCGAGAGATTTGTGAATCCTGATTGTCGAGATAGTTGTGAATCCTGATAGTTGAAATAGTTGTGAATCCTGATCTCAAATTCTATTCACTTAAACAGCTGAAAATTGTCTTTCTTCGCAGGAAGATTTATCTAGTGACGATGAGATTGGGAGGCTTGAGCGGCAGCAGGAGGCAGTTCAACTTGGTTGGTTTGACCAACTGCATGAATATGACACAGAGGCAAAAGTTTGGGCCCAGCCCATGCAGCTGAGCATGGGCAAACCTAGCCCAAGATGTGCAACCAGCATGGTTGCACACAACTCCACTCTTGGTTGGTTTTCATGCAGTTGTCATCCTGTTATTAGTATAAGTAAAGTGTAACATCATTTTCTCATTTCCTAGCTTTGTAAAGCGTGTTAATTCAACTCAGCGCCCATAATCATATTTTCGTGAGACAGAGTGTGACAACTGCGGCTTGACTTAGCTCTCTATGGTAACCGTTGTGTATGTTCTTGATTGACCACAGGGCATTCCTTCATAACATCATCGCAGTCATATGATAAATATGAATGCCACACCATAACAGCCATGTTTGGAGACATCAAATGAGTCGATATATAGTTTTGTAAACAATATCAACTAAATTATCAGTCTTGGGTCGTAGCTTGGTTTTCTAGCAAATGCTACACAGTGATGATAGCTCTTTATGTGTTGAAACATGACCCGCCCTGGCAAATGTGAGGGGACATTTACATGTCTCACGCAATCATGATCAATTGCGGATCACTCATGGTTGAAAATGCATACCTACTACTCAATTTTAGCTGTTTTTGTGTGCTTACAGTAATATCTCCTTCACACTTGAAGCAGCATGTCAAACATTATCTTGCCCATTATTACTCTTGTAGTAATATTTGGTGGAAGAGATGCTGAAGGGAGGTTAAACGATTTGCACTTCTTCAACACCGGTGAGCTCTTTTACTAGCCCCAATCTTAGCCGACTATTATCACTGACTTGCTGTTTATTCCCCCTTCCTTTCAACATTATTTCTCCCCGCTCTCACACTTATGTTATACATATAGTGCTGCGCTCTGCTCGTAGAAACAAGGAAGTGGAACAAAGAGAGGGACATCAAGGGCGCCGTCCCAGCCTGCCGATCTTTTCATTCAGCAGCCCTTTGTGGATCTGGTGCTATGGCTGTGACGGGTGGTAGGTCTGTCGATGATCAGCATTTTGCTGATGTCTACTTATTTAACCTTGGTAAGTAGCTTTGTAGCGTTTATGTTTAAGGCCTATATAAGTATATTGAAGGTTTATATAAGTATGTTTAAGGCTTGTATAAGTAACCTGTATTGGTTTGTACTGAAAAAAGTATTTAATAAAATGGAGATAATACTTTGGTGGACGCCGGGCCATGACACTGCATTTCTTGTTTATTGTATGTTTTGTCCTTTTTATTATATTGTTGTTTTAATCGTTATGCTATCACTTATCGTTGTTGTCTTATTTTTTGTATGCGTTGTCCGTTTATTATATCGTTGTTTCACTCGTTATGCTATTGTTATATCTGATATACCGTCATAACACTATCGTCACTTAGATTGTTGTCATACCAATAGCTAGCGGTCCTATTTATTCACCTTGTTAGCCGGTGTTCTTACCGTTTGCCGGAACGGTTGACATTATTGTATATAAATGAGTGCGCTCATTTAGTTGAGCAGAGCAGATAGCCGTACACTCCTCAGCTAGTGAAATTTCCTTCGCTAATTAAAAGCTGAATGAAACTACACGCACTCTCTTCTCTTTATTTATTAGTAGAGATCATGCCAAGTAAAGGCCGGCAAATCCCTTTACAATATGTATGTAAAGTTCAAACAAATAATTCGAAAGTTATTCGAGTTACGAACAACGGTACATACGTTCGTATGTACCGTTGTTCGTAACTCGAATGTTCGTTAGTAGGGAACCGTCTGTACAGTCATACTTCGACTTACGAGCTTAATGCGTTCCGAGACTGAGCTCGTATGTCAATTGTCAATTGTAACAGAAAGAACATGTTGGTTATTGTCCTAACTTATCATATGCTTTCAAAAAGCAACAAATAAAAAATAATGTAAGGAAATGTGATAAATTAAAATGTAAAATTAAATACATACAATAGCAGCTAACGCTAGCATTTGCCAGAGAGGGAGATATAAGTTCTCCTTCATCACAACAGTTGACTTTGATAAATTTAGATTTTATCAAAGTCTTAAAAGACAAACTTAGAAGCAAATCTAAAAGCAAACTTTTATTTTTAACTTAACGTAATTAAAATATGTTCGGCGTTCATAGTTTGCAGTTTCTCGCTGGTTAGCTAATTTTTCCTTTGTTTCGTTTTCACGACTAGCCGGTCGTTTTAAGATGAAGCTATCTAAGGACGTTTGCCTTTGTTGCCCTTTCAACATGTTGCGATTAGGACGAACACAGGTGTCGCCACAAAGGTTTAATGCACGACCACTAGCCAACTTGTCTGAATGTCTATTTTTATAGTTTTGATAGATAGCACCGGCCTTTTCAAATAGCGTCGTTTCAGTTACGCTGTCAGCGGCCAATTGTTCATCTTTTATCCAATGCCTGATCGGTCTCCCCATCAGCGGTCGTGAAGATCGCTGCGCCGTTTAGAAACTATGGTTAGTCCTTTTGCGAGTTAAATGCCCTGAATATAATCCTTCTGTTTGGTAATTGTGGATGTATTTCTGTCATATTGCTGAGCTAGCTCAATCACGCATACACGTTTCGCATATTTTTCAATAATTTTCCGTTTAATATCAGTTGTTATCATTTGCTTTTTCTTTGCATTATTTTTCATTTTATTGGCAAACTTTCGGTCTACGCACAGTACTTTTAATTCACATAATTCTGCACTGAAAAGCGTGCACAAAAACACGGCACAAAAGTATAACCTGAGCAGTTGAAAAATGCAGATTGATGCTGTTATCATAAAACACCTCCGGCATACTTGGCAACTGACTCACGTGCTCATATCTCAAACATGGCTCATATGTTAGTGCTAAAACTTGCTTAAAAGCTGGCTCGTATCTTAAGTTTCTCGTACGTTGGAGCACTCGTAAGTTGAAGTATTACTGTAGTTAAACAGTTGCAGCGTATTCTTATCTTCCATATCTTTGCATATTTAAACTTTGCAGATAGCAGCTCGTGGAAGCAGATTGATAGTGTAGGATTGTCTGCCAGGGGCTGCCATACAATGAACTCTATCGGAGAAAAACTTGTTGTGTTCGGTGGCTCAAGCTCATACAGTGCATCACAACAGCACTGTGACGTCTTTCACAATGATCTCCTAATTGCTGAACTCCATCAGGCTGAGAATGGTTAGTTGAAGTCAGTGAGACCGCTAGTACTGATTGATGCTAGTATTGGTGTACAGGATTGATATTAACTATGATTCATCGATGGACTTTATTTAGTGTACAAAGTCTAGCTGTGTACACTAAATGAGTGTGTACAAAACCCAATAACCAGATAGATTTACCTAAAAACAGGATCATTCCAAACATGCTTTAAAAACTTCAAACGACAACAATCAAAAACTTCGCAAACGATTTGTCATACTGTTGATGTAGCTTTCAATGCTACCAAATGCTGCACATCGCTCGCTGCTTCTTTCCGTTTGATAACATGAGTTTCCTGTCTCTCATACTATTTGTTACTCATGTCAAAATATTCTGAGCATTTTGTTATAAGTTTTAATATAAAACTGATAGAGTTAAATCCGATAGAATGTCATGACGAAATGAAAAGTGAAAATACAAAATGGCTGTATTGAAGCTTTATTTCAGTTTAAAAGCAAATATGTTATGTATCACTTCTTATCTTCGGCACTCTCCACCCTCAGCACTTTTTACCTATAGAGCTATGGCTACAGAGATGAAATCCACCTAGAATGTGTATTGCTCTATTGACAGGCACAAGTGATGGAACACCAACGAAGATACGAAAAGTTGCCTGAGATGTACAAATTTGTTTTTAGGAGGAACCAAATTTTATCTTTTTAGTATTTACTGTAATGATTTTATGGTGACCTTTTTTATGGAATGACCTGTCGCCTTGTCTATGATATTACACTTATTGTATATTAATAATCAAGTGCTCTTTTAAATTAAGTCTAGATGCGATACTGTATATAATTAGATGTACTTACTTTGCTTCAAGAGAAAACCAATCCTATTTGTTCAATCGCCGCGTAGAAGGCTGCTCTGCAATGTCTCACTGCCCATTAAAGCAATGTATGTACATTCAGTGAATCACAATGGTTTATGCTGCCAAAGATTATGGCGGCGGATTATAAGAACAAACCAATCATGATAAACCTGGTGCAAAATAACTCGTGTAGGAGTGTTTTATATTTAACAAAGAATCAAATGCACGATTGACACACAACTCGATAGGTATGTGGTAAAGGTTCACAAGTTTATAAGACTCTTAAGATCACAGTTGGTATCCATGTGGCGTTGCTGGAGATTCTATAAACATATCAGCAAACTAAATCCCTAATAGACATGGTCAGTAATGTACAGCGTGGATGTAATGTATGTGACATTTCATATAGAATCTAGTTGAATCGATCGTACAATTGAACAACTCGTGGGTGAACACGCAAGATGGTCAGCTAGTTTCAAATATTCTTAACATCACAGTTAATAGGTCTGGAGATTCTGAAAATATTATGACAGTAGACTGAGATTCTAACAGATGTGGGCAGTGTATATGGGCTTTGTCTTAGAATAAACAGTCAGATCCACGGGTTGGGCTACATCTTTAACTGCTTGGGCTGCTCCCATGTGAACTCTGGCCTGCCAAAGTGGCCATAGACTGCTGTCTTCTGATATATAGCTTCTTTCAATTTCAATTCTCTACAAACAGACCAGATGTCTAACACTATCAGCCTTCTAATAGTAAACTGGACTGATATTAACAGCAATGTGGGCATTGAAAGGGCCATACTGTATTAGATCACAGAAATGTGATGAAGACATTGAGGCGTGTCTTCCAAGTCATCTGTTGAAGCATGTTTATTCCAAATAATCCTCTACACGTGTTACTCAACAGGATTTTACGTATGATCACCAAATTTCGTTCTATTTGAAGCGTTAATTTTCTCAAATTTATATGGTCACAGCTGTCGCGTGATGAGTCACACGACGATGTTTGTGTAATGTCCCGAGTTTCAAAATGCTCCAACCAATAGAGTGATCCATTATTTATATTGTTACACCTTTAGCTTTCTCACGGTTCTTGATCATCTGATTACCAAAAGCTAGTGTAAAACCACAAAGACTCGCGATAGACTACTTTGACATCAGAAGTAATGATTACCTCTATTGACAGGACAGGGATTAGTTAAGAACAATAACAGTGCAGAATGTAGTCAAGATTTGACCTTGAGCAAGAAACCTTGTCCACAGGGAGGCATATCCATAGAGTTATCTCCCCCTAGAGTGATAACTACCCTAGCGTTTCCGGTGCCATCAAGGAGCGTTTAGGCCACGCCCATTTTTTGTGCTAGTCACTCGTGGTGATTGACAGAACAATAACATCAGCCATGAGAATGATCATTAATTTGCACAGTTAAGATAGTAATTAATGCTCATATTAAAGAAATGATGATTATAGTTTATTACTCTGATATATGCTTATTATTTAAAGCAATTCAACATCTACCAGGAATCGCTAAACATATTATGGAAATGTTTACTTTTTCCTATCCATTTCCATCAATGATATGCGACCCCCCACAGCCCCATACAACAATGATATACAGCCAATGATATACAGCCCCCTGTATATTATTGTTTCCATAAACATAAATATTTCCATAATTTTAGGGAGATGGATATGGAAATTTTATTTAAGAAATATGGAAATTTTATTTTAGAAATATGGAAATTTTATTTTAGAAATATGGAAATGTTATTGAAATGGAAATAATATGGAAATGTTATTGAAATGGAAGTAATATGGAAATGGAAATAATATAGAAATGAAGTAGGGAAATGTTATGGAAATGGAAATAATATGGAAATGAATTATGAAAATGTTATGGAAATGGAATTATATGGAAATGAATTATGGAAATTTTATGGAAATGGAATTAATATGGAAATAAATTATGGAAATTTTATGGAATTGATATGGAAATGAATTATGGAAATGGAAATTGTGACATACACCTAATCCCTGATATCTACTTGACTTGCAAAGGCACTGAATAGATAGTGTTAAGTGAGTTAATGCAATCAGTTACTCATAGATGAGATAGATAGTCATACTGAGGTTGTATTGCATTGGTGTGATGGGAAGCTAATTGACTGCCATCAACTATGAGCTGTACTACCCGAGTTGCCCGAGTAATAAAAAAGTCTGGACAGAAAATTTATTTTTATATAACATTTACCATTCTAACTTTTAAATTTCATATCATGAGAAAATATTTTTAAGCAGTTCAAATGAATTAAGAGTAAAAAGAAAACAACTGTAAAGGTTTTCAAGCTTTTTCAAACAACTACAACTTTTAAATTTCATATCATGAAAGAAGTGTTTTGTTGAAATAAATTAGGAAAAAAAACTGTAAATGTGTTTAAATGTAAAATAATTAGCAAGTAATGGCTAAATATAATCTGTTTAGCTATGATTACAATGAAAAATTATTTAATAAATAAGGTAATAAAAAAGTCTATTTTATTTTTATATAATTATAATTTAGTATAATTAAGTATGTTATAATTTATTTTTATTTAACATATAACAACATTTGCCACTTTAACTTTCAAACTACATATTATGAGAAGTGTTTTGTGTAATTGAAATAAATGAAGAGAAGAGAGGGAATAAGAACAACTGTAAATGTTTTCAAGCTTTTTCAAACAACTACAACTTGTAAATTTCATATCATGAAAGAAGTTTTTTGTTGACATGAATTAGCAAGAAAAATGAAACTGCAAATGTGTTTAAATGTAAATGTGAAATAATTAGCAAGTGATGGCTAAATATAATCTGTTTAGCTATGATTACAATAAAAAATTATTTAATAAATAAAGTAATAAAAAAGTCTTTTTTATTTTTAAATAATTACAATTTAGTATGATTAGGTATAATTTATTTTTATCTAACATATAGCAACATTTGCCATTCTAACTTTCAAACTTTTTGCTTGCTTACATCAAGCAAAGATGTCCACTAACTAGTGGACATCTTTGCTTTAAGCTAGTCTATGTATTTGATTGATATGTATTGAAATCTAATATTACATGCAAGGGCTGTTTGTGAACTGTGGTGTCAATGAATCACTCTATCACCATACAATGTCAATACTTTCAGTTGATGGCAGTTGATTAGCTTCCCATCACATCAATGTAATACAACCCCAGTATGATTATCTATCTTATCTATGAGTAACCAATGATATACAGCCCCCATGTGTGGGGGCTGTATATCATTGGAGTAACTGATTGCATTAACTCACTTACTTAACACTGTCTATTCAGTGCCCTTGCAATGCATGTAGGTATTGAATTGCTTTAAATAATAAGCATATATTAGAGTAATAAACTATAATCAACATTTCTTTAATAAGAGCAATAATTACTATCTTAACTGTGGAAATTCATGATCATTCTCATGGCTGATGTTATCGTTTTGTCAATCACTGCGAGTGACTAGCACAAAAAAGGGGCGTGGCCTAAACGCTCCTTGTTGGCACCGGAAACGCTCGTGTTGTTGATGGCACAGTTATCACTCTAGGGGGAGATAACTCTATGGGCATATCTTACTTATAGGAAGTCTATAATATAAGGCTACGCATGTCTCTGCAAGTTAGCTTTAACCAATAGCATAATAGAGAAATTGAGTTTATAACTATAAAACTAAATGCAAGATTGGCACATTGCCAACTCTTTGATCCGCAATTCCTAAAATGACTATCGATGTGCATGAAATGACGTAAATGTGCATGTTTCATGGCAACTTTCAAAGACATTGCCATGAAACATGCACATTTATGCCAGCTTCAAAAAGACTGATGCTTACAATGGCTTGAAACTTAGTGGTTTTATGTACATGAAAGATATGATGTTAACAGTTTGCCTTTTTGAGCAAGGTTCAAAGAATTCTTCAAGGAATATTCCGCGTGCAGACCTCAAACCCGTGGCACATATATACACACCTGACAATCGAACCCGGTCTTAAATCAAAGTTCTCCTTGACAATGCGCAACAGTTCTGCATGGCTTTTCATAGATGTCCCGTAGTGGAAGACAGAGAGGGAGATGGGCTCAGCTATGCCAATAGCGTAGGACACCTGCAGATGAACCACAAACCGTTTTATCATGAATCGTAGGGGTAGCGGATGAATTTTAATACTCAAACAAAAGTAGAGAGGCTACACCTGAACTAAGCAACGACGACAGAGTCCTGCTTTCACCAGAGATTTTGCAACCCATCTGGCAGCATAGGCAGCAGATCTGTCAACTTTAGAAGGATCTTTACCAGAAAATGCGCCTCCACCATGAGCACCCCATCCTCCATAGGTGTCCACTATGATCTTCCGTCCCGTCAGACCAGCATCACCCTGCAGCAGAGTATGTTAGGAGAGCATGTGAGGATGAAAAGAAGGAAGTGAAACCTGGTATAGCTGGTGAGGTGAGACAGAGTATGGGGCCAGGGAGAGGTGATATGTAGCACAAGCCGGATGAGAGCAGAGACACAATACAAGCTGGGGTGAAGGTGAGACCCAGTATGGATTGTAATGAAGGTAAAACCCATGTGATGATAAAACCTTGTGTGGGTGGGAGAAAAAGAAGCCATCCATAGCGCGAGCGGGTGAACAAGTAAACGTGAGAAACAGAGCACAAGATGGAGAGAAAATGAAACACAGCAAGGGCCAGAAGAAGGTGAAACACAGCAAGGGCCAAAAGGAAGGTGAAACACAACAAGGGCCAGAAGGAAGGTGAAACACAGCAAGGGCCAGAAGGAAGGTGAAACACAGCAAGGGCCAGAAGGAAGGTGAAACACAGCAAGGGCCAGAACGAAGGTGAAACACAGCAAGGGCCAGAAGGAAGATGAGATACAGCAAGGGCCAGAAGGAAGGTGAAACACTGCGCAAGTCAAAGGAAGACGGGACACAGCCTGGCGATAACACGACTCATGAACATTAATAATGAATAATAATACATAAATGTACGCGATATTGACTAACTCTCATTCAATCTATCCACTGACCACAAATGACTGACTCTAAACAACCAGGTACCAGAGTTGCTTGTCAGCATCTGAGATGATCGCAACGCTTTTCATAAAAATGCTTTGAATATGTCATTTGGATACGTAATTTTACATATACCCTAGGACACTTATGTATTCGCCTCATCTAACTTTCACGTTTTCGTGGAGTCATCCTCCCGTGAAAATTTCTTGTGCAAAACTAAACTATCATAACGAACGAATACGCGAAATTAAATAGCTTTGTTCATTGATAGTCCAAGAAACAAATGGCAGCAAGCGATCAAATTGCATTATCGACCTCGCCCACACCATTCTACCTGCGGTTCACAATTACAATCTAGTCCCAAATTGAAATTTTTTTCTTATCAGTGAACCAGGCCCGTATTCCCTGGGGCAGCTGGCCGGCTGAGCCGTCCCAACTTTTTAAGAACTTCCGTGGCTAAGTACAGTCAAACTCGGATAACTCGCTCTCGGATAAAATGTAACATTTCATCTCAAACACAACGTTAACTCGAACGGATTTGTTTGGTCCGTTCCCACGCAATGATAAATTGCTTCAGATAACTCGACCTCAACATCACTTATTCGAAAAGTTATGTGCCCAACGGCTATGGAGACGGTTTTTATCGCTGTAGAATATCACTTTATTCGAAGCCATAGAGACAAACATCAACTTTTAGTAGTTCTTAGGCGTCATTATTATCATCATCAGTGGCAAAATATTCTGCTAACGACCTTTATAAAGGTTTGCAAAATATCAAGTTTTACCAAAGATCCGCTTGGCCATGTCCCATCTAAAGCGTGGAAGCTTCCGTATGAACTTAAAATAAAATCGGCAAAATTGATCTTTGTTAAAAGTTTTAAAATGCTCAAAAGAAAAAGATGTCTTTTTTCTGAGCGTTTTAACTGTGGTCAAGTTTTGCCAATTTTTTTTAAAAACGTCTCGTCAGTCACATCACCTAAAACAAAAGAAATCTCAAAAAATAGAAAAGTGTTGATACTTTTCGATAAAATTTTTTAAAACTTCACACCAGAGGCCCGGCTGAGGACCTACATAAGAAAAACCTGTTGGGGGCTTACACCACCTCCCTCAACACCCTCAGATGTTTATAACTAGTCGCCTAACATTAGCCGCTCCAACTTGCAACCAATGAATACAG
This sequence comes from Watersipora subatra, assembly GCF_963576615.1. Classification (NCBI taxonomy): domain Eukaryota; kingdom Metazoa; phylum Bryozoa; class Gymnolaemata; order Cheilostomatida; family Watersiporidae; genus Watersipora; species Watersipora subatra. The sequence continues at coordinate 1,420,686 of NC_088709.1, read as the reverse complement.
GCCTGCGGTGAACTGAACCTGAGGAGTCTAACTATGTTTGTTCCACTGCATTTATTTTCACATCACTATATTTTCACACTCATCAGAGCTGCGAAATTAAGGTGCAGTGAAATTTTACTCTGTATGCTACTCACGAAACTAAATACTAGCGAAATATAAGTGTCCTAGGGTATAGCAATATTATTAACGACACTAAGTGGATAGGTTTTGTTGACATAACACTTATAAACACTATGGTTTGTATGAACATACTGGCAAGTTGACATTACCTCTGTTGCACTCCTTTTTCAAATATTTGCATTTGGAGGCAACCATTCGATCCAACCATGGTTAGCATCTCACATATTAATATATGAATGCAGTCAGACCTTGAGATGTCACATAATGCAACGATAAGGGAAATCAGTTTTAAAAAGTATATCATATAAAGACCTGTACATAATGTTACTAGTGATGTAGAGTTAGAGGAAAATCAAGTGAACCTTCAATAAAACAAAGAAGACAGCTAACTCTAGTGCAGAAGGTAGTAAACTGAGGGAACCAATGCCCTAGCGAATATACCGTGTTGTTCCTTGAGGATGGCTTACCATGGGTCCACCAATAATAAATTTGCCAGACGGATTGAGGTGGTATATGATGTCCCCGTGAAGAAGATGAGAGGGAATGACAACCTTGATAACCTTTTCGAGAAGTTCTTGTCGAATCTCAGCTAAAGTGACTTTCTCATCGTGTTGCGTGGAGATGACGATAGCGTGGACTCTCTTGGGTATACAAGCCCCATTATCCAGTTCATACTGCATAGTAACCTGAAGCATACAGCTGATTCTACTTGTCTCTTATCAAGCGTCATAGCGTCAAGCTGCTGTGTTTCCAAGTAATTAAAATAACAATTGCGAGATACACAGCAGTCAAGCTGGGAAGAAATGGAGCTAACAGCGTGGGTACTAGTTGACCAATAGAAGTGGAGCTAACAGCGTGGGCACTAGCTGACCAATAGAAACTGAGCTAACAGCGAGGGTACTACCTGACCAAGAGAATTGCATGCTTCAACTCATAACTGGCGAAATAATTCATCATGCAACTGCCTAAACTCAGAAGGTGAAGCAAACCACACCCACTAAACTGAAAGGTGAAGTAAACCACACCCACTAAACTCAAAAGGTGAAGCAAACCACACCCACTAAACTCAAAAGGTGAAACAAACCACACACACTAAACTAAGAAGGTGAAGCAAACCACACCCACTAAACTAAGAAGGTGAAGCAAACCACACCCACTAAACTGAAAGGTGAAGTAAATCACACCCACTAAACTCAAAAGGTGAAGCAAACCACACCCACTAAACATAAAAGGTGAAGTAAACCACACCCACTAAACTCAAAAGGTGAAGCAAACCACACCCACTAAACTCAAAAGGTGAAACAAACCACACACACTAAACTAAGAAGGTGAAGCAAACCACACTCACTAAACTAAGAAGGTGAAGCAAACCACACCCACTAAACTGAAAGGTGAAGTAAATCACACCCACTAAACTCAAAAGGTGAAGCAAACCACACCCACTAAACATAAAAGGCGAAGCAAACCACACCCACTAAACTCAGAAGGTGAAGCAAACCACACCCACTAAACTGAAAGGTGAAGTAAACCACACCCACTAAACTCAAAAGGTGAAACAAACCACACTCACTAAACTCAGGTGAAGCAAACCACACTCTCTAAACTCAAAAGGTGAAACAAACCACACACACTAAACTCAGGTGAAGCAAACCACACTCTCTAAACTCAAAAGGTGAAACAAACCACACTCACTAAACTCAGGTGAAGCAAACCAAACCCACTAAACTCGAAAGGTGAAGTAAATCACACCCACTAAACTCAAAAGGTGAAGTAAACCACACCCATAAAGTTTGTTTTCAACACGGAGTTCTGCATAGCATAAACAGCTATCAGACGAGCCAGCTGAAACAAAGCTGCAGGCTATCAGCAAGAATACTGAGTGAGAAAGGATAAAGTTGCTGTTGGCGTTATGCTGAGTCCGCTTGGAGTCAAACATCGAATGCCTGTTTACATGTAATTTAAAGAGGGTGGCAACTTTCAAGCGACTTATCGATCTCAAAATGTAGGAATGCTAGTCGTCACATAAATACCATGACAGAGAAAAGGTGATTGCTTCTATCATGCAAGAAATGCCCAACCACAAAACACAAAGAGTCTAAGTTTTAATAAAAATGATGCCTAACCTGGGTTTTCGTATCAGGACGAGCCCATGAGAGCCCCCCATTCCTTCTGAGTTCAGCTAACTTCATATTGAGTTTGTGTGACAACTCAATGGTGATAGGCATGCACTCTTCAGTTTCATCAGTGGCATAGCCAAACATTAGTCCCTGCAACAGTTGACACTATCTACTCTCTGTCAGTACTGTCATTATACATGTATCTACTCTCTGTCAGTACTGTCATTATATCTACCCTCTGTTAGTACTGTCATCATATCTACTCTCTGTTAGTACTGCCACTATATCTACTATCTGCTAGTACTGTTATCATATCTACTCTGTGTTAGTACTGCCACTATATCTTCTTTCAGTATGGGCATTATATCTACTGTCTTATATATATATATATATCTGTCAATGCAACTTGTTTGAGTTGTCATTTAAGCTTTTATATATTTTTGACGGCTCATGGTCTACAAGACTAAGCAGGACGAATGACTCAAAGAGAAGAAATGCAAGTTACCTGGTCTCCAGCACCCAAGTCTTTCTCATCTTTATTTTTATGGACAGCATCAGCTATCTCAGGGTTCTGGTCCTCAATAGATACAAGCACATTACATGTCTTATAGTCGAAACCTGCAGATTACAGTGCAAGGTCAATATCACACTTCATCTAACAAAAGGTGTTTTAGAAAAGTGTTTATGATACTGATTATATGATACAGTATATACGTTACAAAGTATACAATACAGCATATGCGATAGTGTATATGATACAGCATACATGATACATCCCATATGATACAATATATACAATACAGTGTATATGATACAGTGTATATGATACAGTGTATATGCTGTGATGTATGTGATAAATCTCAGCCTATAAATGAGCAGGAAGTGTAAATGGTAGGTTCACCTTTGTCACTGTGATCATAGCCGATATGCTTCACTGTGTCCCTCACTAGTTTCTGGTAGTCAATAATAGCCTTAGAACTCACTTCACCCAGTAGCATTACCATTCCGGTCTTGACTACCGTCTCTACAAGAGCGAGGCTAGCAGTTAGCGATGAAAGTGGAAGTTGAAGTAGAAGAATACAGAGGCAAAGAGCTCAATTGCAAGAGAATGATATAGGATAGTATTATATCAATTTCACGCAATGGATAGGCCTATGTATTCACCACTAGCGAATGTTCTTCACTGATATTTGTCTGTTAAGTGTCTGTCTGTCAGCCAGTCCGTATGTTAGTCAGTCTGTCTGTTAGTCTGTCTGCCAGTCTGTCAGTCAGTCTGTTAGTCTGTCTGTCAGTCTGTCTGTCTGCCAGTCTGTCTGCCTGCCAGTCTGTCTGTCTCAGAAGTTTGATAGCGTCATAGATGCTATAGTTTCACTTTTGCTGAAAACTTTTGGCTGATTTTTGCGCATGATCCAAATTGATTCAATGCTAAGATAATAATGATCTCACTAAAATATACCTGACAACCACCACTGCCCTGATAGCCAGCTAAGCCTTTCGGAGTGGCATGCATCAATTGAGTTGGGATGATTGGCATGTTTTGCTGAATAGCTTTGAGTCAATGCTAAGTATTAGTGTGAGAGATTTGACCAGTGGATGCCTCTTAGGTTGTATTTTTAAGCAATCACCAGGTGATGACCAGTAGCACCAGCGGTGACAGGCCATAACAGGAGGTTATAGATATGATGCCACCCAAACATGATCAATGCCGTAAGTGGGTAACGCGTGTTCTTATTATGTGGGCAATGTACATGATACTAGTATATTGCACACATAGTAGCAGGGTAGTTAATAGCAATAAAGCCTGGTTTCCATATGGCAGCGCAATGATCGCGCGCGGCCCAGTGATCATGCGCAATGCATTTCTTGGGCCGCGAGGCAAAGTTTCCATATCGCGCGTAAGCTCCGTGCTTGCATTGGACAGGGTGGATATTTTCCTTACTTTTTCGTAGGAGAGACATATTTCTACGGAAAAACTGACCTCCGTTGCGAAATTACGCTGTCATATAAAAATCAGGCTTACTCTTTCGTACGGGAGACCGATTTCTTCAGAACAAAGCCTCTCGCTGGAATTGTGGGATAGGTTGAAAAGGTCTAGCGGTGTATTGTGGGATACATAATCGCACACATCCATCACAAGGATTCATTCTGTTGGATACTTGCGATCAGCGTACGCACGTCGCGCGACCGTGGTGCGTTGACGTTTCCATATCACAACTGGCCTACGTTTGACGTCGTGCGCCTTGTTGCGCGCCTTGCGCTGTCATATGGAAACCAGGCTTTAATAGGGAAATTAGAGTTCACTGTGTAGTCTGAATACTCATAGCCTTCGCAGCACTCGAAGCATTAGACCAACAATCATCAATGAATTAGCCAATTCGATTAGCCACATCAAAATTAAAAGATTTATCAGAAAGTGCGGGAGACACTCCTACAACGTATAATATCATAATATAAATCCACATAATATAAATAATTTACGTGAAGTTTTCACTTTGTACTACGTAAAAAATTCCATATTAAGTAAAGTGGCAAGTCGGTGAAAGTACTAAAACTCAATTTGAATGATAATCTGGTAGTTGGCCTTACAAATCTCCCTCTCTACATTTGGGAAAGAAAGCGGTGCATGTGGTTATCTCTATTATATATACTAGTACTCTGACAGACTCGTTTGCCGTGACAGATCATCAAGCGTGTTAATAAAGCACGCGGAATAAGTAACCGTCCAAATCTTGGTGATCGACTGGTGCAGGTGTTAGAGGGTCGATATACCAAGCCGAATGTTAGGAGTTGTAGTCTCATCAAAAGGTTATCTTTTTATCCTAACCTCAAATCCTGGATAGATAGAAGGAAAGACAACCCTTGCGATTGCAAAAATATGTTTGTTATGCTTTATTTTAGACCAGCTCAATGTCCGGCGTTGCACGGGTAATAAAAATGCTTTGGCAAAAAAAATTGATTTTTTAATCAACATATACAACATTTGCCATTCTAGCTTTTAAATGAAGATGCTTGTTTATTTCTGTCTGCATTCGGCCAATGCATAAACCAAATATTTGAAAGCTCAAGGCTTAAGGCTCAAGACATGGCTTAAACAGAATGTTGAAAAACATCATACTTCTTATGCTACACATTCGCTCAAGATTTAAAACAGCTTATAAACAATGGAAGGTAATGTAGTTACCATTGACTAAGTTTCTTTAACCAATTAAATTGAGTAACTTAACGGTTGACTTGCAACAAAATTCACATTACAGTTATTTGGTATCAAAAGATTCACCATGTCTTACTCTGTTGTGTTGTCGGTGCCAAATGTGTGGAAATGTGATTACAATCTCTTAAAAGCTCAAAAACGAAAAGCCACCGTAGATTGGAATCTCTTTATTTCTCTGACGTAGTCATGACAGTTTGGTTATTGTCGTCATGTGATGTTCTTACGTTAATTGAAAGGCCAATAAAAAGCTCAATATAAAACTTATTGTAGCACTAGTTTATGACAAACACTTCGGGTTTTACCGAAGACCCCGTATCAAATATAGATGCTCGCTACTTTACAGTTTTGTTTCAGTTTGGTCTAATTGGCAAGTCATAATCTGATCATGTGACCCAATACTTCGCAAATAATTTCTGCAGCACTTTTCGATTATCACAAGTGACCAACAGGCTCGTCATGATTATCGGACATTGATATGTACTCCTTCAAGCTAAGGCTTAAAAATTAACGAATTTTTACGGCAAGTTATAAGATATCACTGCTAAAAGTGACAGCATTACAATGACGATCAAACAGACGCGTAAGAACAGTAGACATGGTTTTATTGAATGCGTGAAGTATATTTGTGAGAATATTTCGACGAATAAGGTTGCATGAAAGTGTAAACAGAAACCATCTCTCACAACTACATCACATTTGAGCCGTTTTGGAAAGAGAATTCAAACTACAGCGGTCTCGTGTGGCTGCGATTTTCTATTCGTTTTTGAGCTTTAAAGAGCTTGTAATCACCTTTCCACATATTTTGCACCTACAACACAACAGAGTAAGACATGGTGAATCTTTTCATATCAAATAACTGTAATGTGAATTTTATTGCAAGTCAACCTTCAAGCTAGTCTAAATCTTCACCATAATAAGAGCCGTGTTATCCTCCCGTCTGGGCGCTAAGAAAAAAAGATTGCACTTCACGGGAATCAAACCTGTACATTCAGATGCACAAATGTTAAGTCGAGCGTACTACCACTAACCGTGCAGACACCTTGCCTTGGAATAATTGCGCTTATAATCGTTATGCATCACGATCTTTCACGCAATCCGAATCTTCAAGTGTGCTTGTAGTAAGCAATTATAAAGGATTGGGAGGTGTAATGCGTATGTCCACAATTATTCCATAGTATGTTAAGGTGGCTGTAAGGTGTAATGGTTAGCGAGCCTGTATGCAGAACAGTATTTCTAAGTTCAATTCCAGTGCGAAGTGGTTTTTCCATTCCTAGTTTTAATCACTATAGCTGCACATATGACAGAGCAATATAAAGCCATTCAGATTTATATATGTACTAGCTGTACTGCCCGGCGTTGCCCGGGTAGCACAGTTAGTGTATGTATGTATATATATATATATACTAGCTGTACTACCCGGCGTTGCCCGGGTAACACAGCTAGTACAGTCAAACATGGATAACTCGCCCACGGATAGCTCGAACACATGGTTAATTCGAACGGTTTCTTTGGTCCGTTCCCACGTAATGATAAATTGCTATAAATAACTCGAACTCAACACTGTTAACTCGAACTGTTTTTTGCCCAACGGCTACTGAAACAGTTGTTATCGCTTTAGAAAATCACTTTATTCCAAGCCATAGAGGTAAACATCATCTTTTCGTAATTCATAAGCGTCGTTATTACCACTATCGGCAAAATATTTTTGTCAACGACTTTTCTAAAGGTTCGGTGAAATTTGATTTATACCAAACATCCGCTTAGCTATTGCCCTTTGGAAGCAAGGAAAGTGGTATTCGTTAAGAGCAACACTCCGAGGCAGTTCAATTAGAAGTTTTACGGTACATTGTATATCACTCTTATCACTCACGCTTTTTGAATGGATACTTATTGAACGCACATGTATTCTGTGTTTAGGTCAAACGATGAATAGTTTTCCGACGTTGACTCCGTGTTGAATCAACGTCGGAATGTTGAATGTTTAAAACGTCTTAGAAATTGTTGTAATTAAACGTATACATTGTCTTAGCTAGAAAACTATTCATCGTTTGACCTAAACACAGAATATGTGGGTACATTCAATAAGTATCCATTCAAAAAGCGTGAATGATATACAATGTACCGTAAAACCTCGTAAAACTTCTAATTGAACTGCCTCGGAGTGTTGCTCTCAACAAATCTCAGGTAAAGTAATCTAGGTAATCTTTAGGTAACAGGTAATCTTTGCATAAACTTCAAGAAAAATCGGCAAAATTGATTGATTGTGGATAAAACGCTCAAAAGAAAAAGATGTCTTTTCTTTTGAGCATTTCAACAACGATCAAGTTTTGCCAATGTCAATCTAAAAAACGTCCTGGCAATAACATCACCTCAAACAACAAACCAATCTCAAGTGATAGAAAAATCTCTATACTTTTTGAGTAAAACGTTTTAAAGTTTACATTAGAAGCATTTAATTTGAAACAAGCCATTTGTGCTTTTGATTTATATTGTAGTTTGTATATGTACATGTATCTACTAATAAATAAGTAAATACATGGACTTGTGACAGTGCTCTGATAACTTGAACGCTCTGATAATTCGAACACTTTCGCTCGGTCCCGTGAAGTTCGAGTTATCCATGTTTGACTGTATATATAAATATATATATATACTAGCTGTACTGCCCGGCGTTGCCCGGGTAGCACAGCTAGTATATATATATATACTAGCTGTGCAACCCGACGTTGCCCGGGTAATAAAAGTCTTTGGACAGAAAATAGATTTGTATTTAACATATAACAACATTTCCCATTCTAACTTTCAAACTACATATCATGAGAGAAATGTTTTGTGTAGTTGAAATAGATTAAGAGAGCAAATACAAACAACTGTACAGGTTTTCAAACTTTGTCAAACAACTGTAACTTTCACACTTCATATCATGAAGAAAAGGTTTTGTGCAGGACAACTAAATTAAAAATAAATAAAATAAATGTAAAGGTTTTCAAACAACTGTAACTTTAAAATTTCATAATTTGAAAGAAGTGTTTCATTGAAATAAATTAGAAGGAAAAATGAAAATGTAAAAGTGTTTAAATGTAAATATGAAATCATTAGCAAATAAATACAGTCTATTTTGCTATGAATACAATCCAAAATTATTTGGTATACAATTATATGATTTCAGTTCGTTTCAGTGTTGACATGCAAAAATTGGCATGTATGCTAATATCGTAGGCTGTAGGTACGAATTATCATCATTGAAAATAGTGCCAAAATACTATGTTAACCTTAGTAATTAGTGTAACCTTCAGTGAATTTTGTGGTTATGGCCTGCGTGCCCAAGATAATATAACATTACAACGTACTACGTGGAGAGTTTTTACCGCCGAGACAGACGTGTAACATAAACGCTGAATCTAACTTATATGAATTTAGCTTACTAAAAACATACTTGAAAGAAGTTTGCATATGCATTCTAGTAAACCTAAAACTTTTAACATTAGTTTTACCATTGCGAAAGGTTTCTATTTTGACACAAAGAATATACCGTATAGCGGATAACTCGCCATGGCAAGTTCAGTGACGTATATCTTTCAATAATGTATATAATCAGTACACAAATCGCCAAATTTCAAGCTCAAGATAAATTATTGCCGATATCGTAGGGGCCTAACAAACTAGCCCTAACGAAAAAAGACGAATAAGCATCGCGTTGCATATACTTAGGCCCCAAAATATTTCTGAACAGAAGCATTGTAACTCGTGGACACAAGACTAAAATAATTAGCACACGCATGGGCTATGCGGTATATGATAACATAACTGATCGCTATGTCGTTCTGGCTCAATGGGAGAGCGTTCGACCGGATATAGACCTTGTCGATGCGCTCATCGAGAGTTCAAATCCATCAGAAAGCATAATTTTAATATCAAGACTTTAAGATCTATAGCCAGAATGCAGACAGAAGACATACTTTGAGAAATATATATAGGCATATAAAAAATTATTACTTTTCTTTTGAAGAATAGACATTGCTGTTTAGAAGAAAAAGGGAGAAAATTGATGTACAGTGACATAAAAAGCGTGCGCTTTCTTAACTTATTGTAATTTACTGTAATTATGAACCATAAACTGAGTGAAAGTGATAAGAAAGAGAAAAGTTGTCAATACAAACCAATAATATCACAGTCACTGTACAGTCAATAAATTAAAAAGTTAAATTTTGTTTTTTCAGATAACACTAGTTACTTACATTCGTTAAATTCAAACACTAAGTCTAGTTTTTGTTGTATAATTTTAGATTTAGTAGCAGAAGATGACAGTGAATCAGGTTCGGATTGTGATTGGAATGACATTACATCTGGAAGTGACAGTGATGAAAAGGCTGGTAGCAGTAATGATGAGCATGTGAGTAGGAGTGATGCCAGTGCCTGGAAGAACATAACCAACATGAACAGAGATAAATCTCCTACAATTCAGCAGTTTATAGCAATGACAGGCCCAGTATTTACTCTAGTAGATGCTCAACCAGTAGAGTATTTTGAAGATTTTTGAGCCTGTCAATCCAGGAAGTACATCTTTGTGGGAGCTCTTTGTTACACGAATAAGTACATGGTGCAAAGACTGTGATGTGGGCCTTTGTAAAGGAGAATGCTTTCAAAAATATCATTCGTAAATAGACAACTATTATGAAAAGCATATATTTCATGTTATACATTTTTATTCGTTTATAATATATATATATATACCCTACAGGATGAAAATATTCGTTGGTTATAAAAATTCGCGATTTCGCGAGCAGACAACTCCGCGAATTATAAAATTCCGTGAATAATTAGTTCTATTTTTAATTACAAGGGAGAATAACTACTGCATCAAATTAAAAGCTAGCCGCTAGGTTGGTTTTTAATATAAATACTAAACGTAGTTGAGTTTCAAAACATTTTTAAAATCATTGCCTGGGCTTTGAGCTAACACCATTGCCAATGCATCACATTTCTTTACAAAATTATTCAAGGTTGTCACAAGATATGCAGAATGGCGTCATCGCAAAAATAGCCACTAGGCAGAAGTACTAAACGTAGCCGAGTTCCAAAACTTCTTTAAAATCAACGCCGAGCTTCGAGTTTTATTGCCATTGCATCAAACTTTACAAAATTATTCAAGGTTCTCACAAGTTACTCGGCATGGCTTCGTCAGCTAGTCTTTTTACATTGAAATCAACTCCATCAATCTCTAATACCGAAGTTGAGGACGATCTTGATTCTAATCTGGACATTATGGTATGTATTTGCTTTGCAGTGCAGATACGTTTTCCATAATTAACTGCATTAGTTAATTCTTTTGTTTAAATACTGATCGCTTACTTCAGCTATTGTTTTTGTACTTCCTTAACACTTATTAATATTGTTCTTTTTGTGTTTACTGCAGATTGAGAATGAAACAACCTACTCCGATTACGAAAACTAGAAACAAGTAGTAATATTCACCGTGGCAGAAATATCGGCAGAGAAGCAACCAGTCAACCTAGACTGGTTGACTTCATCGACAACAACTCCTTGATATCGCTGCAGCAAACATGATTAAATTATATATTTTATTTCATGTATAGATATATTATAATTTATTACAAACTTGAACGTACAAATAAAATGTTTCAAATACAAATACGATTTTACAAACGATGAATGGAGTAAATATAAACAGTTTAGTCTATATAGCGGTTGTCCAGAGCAATAAAATTAAACTGATACTTTTGATAAGTGAAGACTAGCGTGTAATGGTGCTCTCTGACTAGTTATTTTGGTAATAGCAGCTCTATATCGCTGACACTGTCTTGGGTAGATATTAAAGGCAATTCTCGCGCTACTACATAACTGGTAAGGAAGTTATCATCAGAACTCTCCTCGTGGCTTACTATTGCAAAGTTCTGCGGGTTGGCCAAAGATTTGTGCTCGTAAAGGCGTTTTTGTTCCTTTTTTTAAACATATATTCTCCTCGTAAGTAGCTGCGGTCACTTCTACCTCAATTTCCAGACCTCCCTGAATAATTGGTGATCTTTTAAGAATGACATATACCACCCTTGCAGTCATTGTGCTTGCGTGTATGATGAAAAATCTCTCTCTCACGCTAAAACAAATAATGAACCGGTAAGGATGGGAAAAATAAATATTGCGTTATACCGAAGAACCAAAGTAAAATTCAACTAATTTAGTGAATGGTTTTGAAAAAACTCATTACTTACCACAAATTGTTGGTTCATCAAAGGCCTCCAAATCTATGAATATTCGTAAAAACCTCTGAACGCAGCAAAAATTTATAGCTTCGCACGATCGACCCGTAGTTGTAAGCTAAATAGAAAACGAAACACGGAATGCGCGCATGTGTAGGATTAACTCTATTAGTAGACGTAATAGAGTTAACTCTTCATAGAGAGTGACAGTTTTCGGCCGCGAATAAATCAATCCGCGAATAAGCATGAAATGGCAATTTTCGCGAAATATAACTCCGCGAATAAATTCATCCTGTAGGGTATATGCCTATGGACATATACATGTATACATATGCACCTTTAAACATAGATATATGCACATAATAACACACAGAAAAGTGTATGAACCTTTTAAAAAAATTGATTTTTGGAAAATTAATTCGCCCATGGGGGTCTGATTTGGTTTTGAAAATTCGCCCGCGAAAGGGTTAATACACAAATATACATGTACGCACCTTAATACACAAATATACATGTACGCACCTTAATACACAAATATACATGTACGCACCTTAATACACAAATATACATGTACGCACCTTAATACACAAATATACATGTACGCACCTTAATACAACAGTTTGTTCCTTATTGAAGGGCTAAAAGGGTGATTTGGGAAACTCTTAGAATGAATTAGACAATTTACTGTTTTACATATATTTTACTGTTCATAACACAAAATTCGTATAATGTGAACGATTCACGAACAGATTATTTACATTGTAGGAGCGCTCACTGTATAGATTTTTTGTATCATTTGAAATTTTTGTGTCATTTTATTGATGCCATTCTGAGAAGTCTTGTTCTTCTGAACATTTTAACTGAAAGCAAGTTTTTTCAATTTAAATCTTGAAACATTCTGGCAGTCAGTTCACTTAAAACAACAAGCAAAATTTCAGATGATAGAGAATGATTTATAATTTCTGATAAATGTTTCAATATTTGGCGTGAGCGACCTTTTCACTGTTTATTGCTCATAACTTTGTTACTTTTTGAAGTTTTCTAAGCATCTGTCTACCAAAGCTATTGTAGCGCTATTGTAGCGCCGCAGAGACTCACCACATGCTACCTTAGCATCAGGGTCCTGGAGTAGATGAGCATCCAACACAGCATCGCTAATCTGGTCACACAGTTTGTCTACATAATATACAACCTCATCACATAGTGCTGCTTACGATCATTGAGAACAGTTAAGTCGAAGAGCATATCTATTCAAGTTGACTGAACTGAAAGAGCTGGATCTCACCAGGGTGGCCTTCTCCGACCGATTCTGAGGAGAAATAGAAGCTTTGTGACATGTTACGCCTGCAACACAAATGAGCAGAATACTTGGTTAGTACTACTGCTAGTTAGTACTACCACTAGTTAGTACTACCACTAATTAATACTACCACTAGTTAGTACTACCACTAGTTAGTACTAATGCTAGACTACTTATAACACAGCTTATCCCAGCACATAAATTGCATGAAATATTACGGCTATTAAATATACGTATTTAAAGGTTGACTTGCAATAAAATTCACATTACAGTTATTTGGTATCAAAAGATTTACCATGTCTTACTCTTTTGTGTTGTAGGTGCCAAATATGCGGAAAAGTGATTACAAGCTCTTAAAAGCTCAAAAACGAAAAGCCGCCGTAGATTAGAATCTCTTTATTTCTCTGACGTAGTTATTACAGTTTGGTTATTGTCTTGTCACATGATGTTCTCATGTGAATTGAAAGGCCAATAAAAAGCTCAATATAAAACTTATCGTAGCACTAGTTTAGGACAAACATTTCGGGTTTTACCAAAGACCCCGTATCAAATATAGATGCTCGCTACTTTACAGTTTTGTTTCAGCATTATCTAATCGTCAAGTCGTAATCTGATCATGTGACCCAATACTTCGCAAATAATTTTTGCAGCACTTTTCGATTATCACAGGTGACCAACAGGCTCGTCATGATTATCAGACAATGATATGTACTCCTTCAAGCTAAGGTTGAAAAGTTTAACGATTTTGTACAATAAGTTATAAGATATCAGTGCTAAAAGTGACAGCATTACAATGATGATAAAACAGACGCGTAAGAACAATAGACATAGTTTAATTGAATGCGTGAAGTATATTTGTGAAAATATTTCGACGAATGAGGTTGCATGAAAGTGTAAACAGAAACCATCCTGTAACAACTACGTCCCATTTGAGCCGTTTTGGAAAGCGAATCCAAACTACGGCGGTCTCGTGTGGCTGCGATTAAATGTTCGTTTTTTGCTTTTAAGAGCTTGTAATCACATTCCCATATATTTTGCACCTACAACACAACAGAGTAAGACATGGTGAATCTTATGATACCAAATAACTGTAATGTGAATTTTGTTGCTAGTCAACCTTTAATAACTGCAATATAATCGACAATTATACAACAGTTTTACAATGGCTAAAGAACCAGGTAAATAAACTATGGTATTTCGATATTACTCCGTTATTGCAAATTGAAAATAAAATTCAGATACTCAATTACCTGCAGTTCCATCTTAGAGGCCCGAACTACCCTTAACTAACCTTTCTCTAGAGTTTTATTGAGCGCGGCATACAGCAGGTATCAATGAAATGACCTGGATTGTTACAAAATGAAATTTTGTGATTCTATGATTATACCATTTAACAAAAGTGTTTGGTGATTATACATGGAAAAGGCTGATATCAGGCATAAGCAATAATGTTATAGTGTTATTTATAACACTAGTTATAATGTTAATACTAAACTTCCATATCTATATGCAGGCAAACTCGGATTACTCAAACTCCACTGGACCGAGCGAAAGTGTTCGCTTTATCAGTGCGTTCAAGTTATCAGAGCTCTGTCACAAGTCCATGTATTTATTAGTAGATACATGTAAATACACAAACTATATATAAATCAAAAGCATAGATGGCTTGTTGCAAATTAAAAGGCTTTTAATGTGAAGTTTAAAAACTTTTTATCAGAAAGTATAGAGATTTTTCTATCACTTGAGATTTGTTTGTTGTTTTAGGTGATGTGATTGCCAGGACGTTTTCAGATTAAAATTGGCAAAACTTGATTGCTGTTGAAATGTTCAGAAGAAAAGACATCTTTTCCTTTTGAGCATTTTAACCAAGATCAAGTGTGCCGATTTTACTTTGAGTTTATCCGAAGGTTACTTCACTTTTCCTTGCTTTCAAAGGGCTATCTCTAAGCGGATGTTTGGTAAAATTTGATGTTTTTTTCAAACCTTTAGAAAAATCGTTAACGAAAATATTTTGCCGATGGTGGTAATAAACGACGCCTAAGAACTACTAAAAGTTGATCTTTATCTCTATGGCTTGGAATAAAGTGATATTCTAAAGCAATAACAAACGTCTCGGTAGCCGATGGGCAAAAAACTGTTTGAGTTCTTGAAGTTGAGGTCGCGTTATCTAAAGCAATTCATCATTGCCTGGGAACGGACCAAACAAACTCGTTCGAGTTAACCATGTGTTCTAGCTATCCGAGTTTGACTGTATATATAAATCTACAAGTTTGTGTGTCATCTGTGATTCTGTAAATCGGTGCGTCCAGCTATAGGTATTAAAATCTTGGTATGAAAAGCTAACATGGTGCTGGATTAGAACTCACGAAAATTGCAACTGCATGTTTGTAAACCAATCATCTAACCACAATTCTATGAAGGCTCTTACAATCTCATAGCTCTTACTATATACGGTATACCATTTTCTCGTTTCCGCACGCTAAATGACATTTTAACTGATACATTGCGTCTACGGTTACGACACCCATGTTATAAAAATTTTTTTACCAAACTATAAAACCTGATGCTTTTTCATCCTTATCATACTAGGGCGAAATTGTTTTCCGCCATATGACACCAACAAAAATATCTCTGAAAATAAATTTGGCGATTGCAGTACCAATTACAACGAAATCACGATTTTAATTTGATTTTCTCAGTCTGTATTAATTGAATCATTACTAAATAATCTGTTTTATAGTTTACATACATGTTTTTTTTCCTATCAACATCTACATGTATTTGCTCTCCTAATTTATTTTATTTGCTCAGAAAACTTTTTTCCAGCTACACTTCGTTTTCCTTGATTCTGAATATAGCACATTAATTTATTGGAATTTCTTGGCTTGCTTCATCTATTACCTTGCGGAAAGTTATATTTCAAGCATATAGATTACCTTTGCATTTGTTTTTTTAAAGTTTTCTTTTCAATTTATAATCATTACCCTTTTTAATTTAAAATTTTCAAATGTGTGACTATAACGGCACAATTTATAACTTCAATTTCCGGCTTTTACAGAGGGCATTTTCTAGCAATTGCAAAACTAAAAACTGCTCACACGGAAATTCTCGCGTAGGATTTGCCTCTGCATTCTCTATCCATTCAATCAGACAATGTACCTTCGTGCACTTGACTGATGTGTTTAATTTAAATATCTTATTTTTACGTTTATACCTGTATCGAGAACCAGTATTGTCAGTTTCAAAGTTTTTACTGGTAACTTTTGCCGCGCAACAGTGACCTTTTTTATGCACACACTTCTATGTAATAATATTAATTGTTATTATTAATTCAACATATTAATAATTTTTATTTTGTTTTCTTAGTTAGTCTTGACTGCATCAGTATCAAATCATATATCATTGTAATCACTGTAGCAAAACAAATTATCTAGCCAGTACCTAATTATTCCACATTTAAATACCTTTACAGTTGCTTTATTTTTTTTAATTTGTTTTTTCTTAATTTATTGTAATTGAGCAAAAAAAAACTTTACTTCAGATATAAAGTTTAAAAGTTAGAATGGTAAATGCTGTATATATTATTGTAGTAAATTTGCGTAAAATTTACGAAAATGACTTTCCACCACTTAAGCGAAAGGACAACTCTTCATTAAATGTCGGTGGCACTGAGAAGGGCCGAAAAAAGGATGAGAGCCATGGCTAAAACTACACTAGCGAGTCAATCAGGGCTTATTTATCTAACTAAAGAATTCAAATTTCAACGGCTAACGAAGAATGGAATAAATGCAAGCTAAAATGCGCACGCTGTAAGACTTATAAGGCACCTGCTGTCTTGGACCTTAGACTTACAAGCAAAAAATCCTCTAAACTTCAAGAAAGAATATTCGTTGTCTCTTTGTTTTATTATTAACTCTTTTCCCATCTTAATTAACGTATTACAAAAATGTAGAAAACTTTTTATATCATGTATTTACTTGTAAATAGCGTTTATTTTTTTTTAATTAACTGCCATTTTGACCTACAAATTTCAATTACTTATAACCACTAATCATATGTTGTGTTTGCTTCTGCTTGCTTATATAAACTGTTGTTTTTGCATTTGAGGAGCAGTCAAGACTTGACTAGTATGATGAGACATACTATGATACCACGATAAATTTATTCAAGTACAACACATCTCTTTTGTGACTTAGACAGTTTAGCTTGCTAGTCTATACACAGCCTGTTATCGGCTGTAATAAAGTCTGATTTATCGGCTCTTGCTAGAGTTGCGCTGGTATATATACAGTCAGCTATCAGCGGTATATAGAGTCTGCATTTATCACTTTTGTTAGAGTTGCGCTGGTATATATAATGTATAGTCTGCTATTGGCTGTAATATATAGGAGTCTGTATAATCGAATTTTATGCTGGGGTTGCACTAGTATTTATACAGTCTGCTATTGGCTGTAATATATAGTCTGATTTATCGGCTTTTGTTAGAGTTGTGCCGGTATATATTCAGTCTGCTATCGGCTGTAATATATAGAGTCTGTATTATTGGCTCTTGTTGGAGTTGTGCTGGTATATACGCAGTCTGCTATTGGCTGTTATGCAGTTTGATTTATCGGCTCTTGGTCGGGGTTGCGTTGGTATATCCGGTCTATAGGCTATGTGATAGTGAGTCGGTATTAATGGCTTTTACGCTGGCAGTAACGGAAGTATAGTTGAATTGAAGGTGCCTAAGCTTCTATAACCAAGCATCAGTTCCTGCTTGGCCTAGTTCGGGGGTTGCCTTAATTTTACTTCTTATTACTCCTCTCCTTCCACAACCACTCTCTGTGTGCGATCGCTCAATAATTCCTGTACCCGAGAAATTATCTGGTGACTAACCCCATATTGTGCCAGTTTCAGCAACAGTTTGTTGTGGTTGACCTTGTCAAACACTTTGCTGAAATCTAGCACATAGGCGTCTGTCTCCAGACCATTGTCTAAAATGTAGGTGATGTCAGTCAGCCAGTAGCTCAATCAGCTGTTTTTTACACCCGTAGTTTTTGTGAAAGCCATGATGGTTTGGGTGAAAGATGTTATTTTCCTCGCCGAAAATAACATCTTCGTTGCGTTATGCAGTAAAGTCTACAGAGGTTTGTGAAAGCAACGTATGGCCAACTCACGCATGGTTAATAGCCGTCTGTCTAAATAGTGACAAAAGTAACGTAAGTGTAGACAAAAACTAGCTGTTTATATAAAAAATAAACAGCTTTGTTAACTTAGAAAACTTTTACAAGCGCAAAAAACGCTGCTGATTGGCCCAATCCCTTATACGGTGCGATACATTTTAAACGTTATAACGACGTGAGTTTATTTAAAATAGAGACAAATCATGGCAGTTATAAATGTTATTTAAGCTAACCAATGTATCTTTACAAACCAACAACCACAAAGCAATTCCGTTTAACTTTAAAAACTTACACTTACTCTTGAAAAAAAGTATGATTGTTTTGGCACATATACAGCAATATATATTATTGCGGTTTTATGGCACATGTTATCCGCAACTCGGCTCTGTTAATATTGTATGTTAGTATCGGTCTTAACAGAGCGTACAGATTGAAGCAATATTAAATTTGATTATCACTATGCATTATTAAAATAAAAGTCTGCTATTTTAACCTGAAGGCGAAAAGATGGGAGAAAATTTTTTCTCGACCACGTTAGTGATAAATATTCAACAAGCTGGACTCGCTATTGATAGTTTCAATTAAAAATAATCGACCGCAGTTTTGAACAATTGTGAAGTTGTCCTTTCTATCGCATAATTTAAATATCGTTTATGAGCTTGACAACAGCTAATGAAAACGTCTGCGTTGCTACAGGTTCATCTATGAACACAGCTACATTAAAGTTTATTGATCTCAGGGTATTACAATAGTTGTTGTTGATTAGTAAGTGCGCTAACTGGGCCAGGGTGAAACTGTGTAAACCCAATATACTATATGCCAGTACTTTTATTACCAATTATATACAGCCCCCTAATGTGGGGGCTGTATATCATTCGAATTACGAAAACTACAATTGACTCAAGTTGTGGAGTTCTCATGTTTTGAATTAATTGGGATAAAAACTTACCTCAACAGATGTTATTACAGCTTTGCATAATTCTCACATTATGCAAAGATCATGAAATTCTTGTTATGAAACCTTATTATGTTATTACATCTTTCATAATAAAATTATCAAAACTTAAAAAGGTCATTCATATATTTCCATAATGCTAGCAAGACATAAAAAGAAATAATTTAGTTTCACAAGCGCTGGAATGTTGCGTGCCAAATATAGAGATGTAGAGTTGTACACAGTAACACGTGCAAGCTCCGTATTAACTTTAGCTTTTAACACACAAATAGTTATTTGTGTGTTAAAAGGAAAATGACATGTTTATATCAGTGACTTTCCCTAAAATAAACTATGAACTCAAAATCTTTTAGGGAGGCCTGATGAAGAAAGGTTTTACCAATTCTATAATTAACAAAAGAATAACTTAAAATCTTTACACCTGGTAATCTCTGGAAGTCAAACAAATCAAAGTTCACATCAAAGCGTACAAATAAAATTGTTCAAAACCTGGCTCAATCATATATCAGCACACTCACACATTCACAAAAATTTCTAATGTGATTTTACCGTTACGGATAATTTGAAATATTTTAAATCTTTTATAATCTGCAAGTAGAGTTGAAAGCCGAACTCATAAAGCGTTTCAAATGCTTGAAAGGCTGAGTTCCAAGTAAAACAACTCAAAATCTCACTAGACACTAGTTAGGCTTCTACAGGATCCTTGGGCAGAGGCTAATGAACAAGGCTATTGAGATGAATAATAAGACTCATTAAGGGTTTTTCTCTTTTCATTAGATTCCAAAGTGTTTATATGGTGTTAGAAAGACTGCATTGTCTGTGCTTTATAACTTGACTTTAGAGCCTCTGTGAGATGCCATTAATACAGTATTTAGCCGGTAATATCCTGATAAGTATGTGATTTCAAAGTTGTTGAAAATGACACAATTCTGAGGAACATTCCATTCTTTATAAATAAACAGATATAAATCTTTCTTTATTTGTATAATATAATAATAATAATAATGGCCTGCTGCAAAGCAACTATAAAACCCAAAAAAGGTTTATGGTTATCAGCAATCAAAGATAGAGGAATAATTACTCAACATATGGTAAATACATATGACAATAAGAGTTGTCCATACCTGCTGCCCTGTCGCCAAATACAGCTTAAATCTGCTATTTCAGACTTAATGAACAGCCTTGCTGATGCATTTAGCATTGTACTTTAGGAAAACATTTTCTATGCAAACACTATTGCTATCTAAAGAGTATATATAGAGACATGCATGCTATTGTTTGTGTTTACTCTTTGATTAAACCTTTTGAACTCGGCTGCTCATAGGTTTTACGCTTTACAATCTTTTCTTCCATTAAAAGCTGTTCATAGTAAAATAATCTGGTTTAGTGTTAATGATGCAGTAATGTTAAAACTGCTTGGAATTTGTTGCAATGAAGCATATGGTGCAGCAGTGGTATCTTCTGCATGAAGGTTTGAAGTACTCAATGTAATGGAAGTCATCGCCTCCTCAAATATGGAATGACAACTCCATTTTAATAATAAACAAGAGTATGGCATATGAGACAATAGATTACAAGTTTATTCTGCTATGGCTGATATATGGTAGTTATGAAATACATTATATTAGATATTATTATTTGTTGCAATGCAATAAACACAAACATGGAGACTGTGTTCCTAGATACTATAACAGCATAGCAGGCAAAGCTCAACTTTTAGTGAGGGAAAGATCTTTGTGAAAAAGTTCACAAAAACTTCTACATAAGATTATTTTTTGTTTTTTAAAAGTTTCTTATGATAAAAAACTTTTGTTTAGGTAAAGGAAAGCATAGTTATTGCACCAATTATGTTTTTTGTATTGAAGTGGACCGCTGTGAAAGGTTTCTGGTTGTTAATTTTAAGGAAAGCTGAATGATCTGTTAGCAGCGATAAACTAGCAGCATTTCCTGTTGATCGTCTCCTTTCAACTTTCATTGTTTAACACCTTCTCTATCTCGAGGTGTCTCGGAGCAAATATATGTCATGATTTCTCACCATAAGACTTCTTGAATACAGTACTGTAGTCCTATAGCCTGTGTGCAGCGAGAATTTTGCACATAGCTTACTAGCTGTTATTTATGTTCAGGTTTTAAAAGCCTTTTTGCAGTCTAAATTCAAATTGTTCAACATTATACAAAATAGTAAAAATATATTGTGAACTTTTGGTTTCTTACCTTGACATGTTTATATTCTAAAAGCAACAACAGATTTGACAGCATTTGAGATTCGATTCAAATTTTAAAAGTTGGTTATTTAGCTGAATGTAGAGGCTACAGAAACTTCTAATAATTTGCACAGCATACTAAATCTGACAGTTGCTCGATTCAGTCAACAATGTTATACATAAGAGGTAGGGAAGGGTCGTGGCAGGTGTATCATGCAAGCAGCAGTCTATGGCATGCCAAAATCCGTGGAATTGTTTATGAACCACGAATTCTACCAGTGCCATATATGGCCAGCCAGCGATGTCCGGTTCGATTCTTTCGCCAGTAAACAGATAAAAGATAGCTGAGAAAAAATTCAGTTCACTACCAGATTCTACGCATGCCGATCTTAGTGCAAAATCATGAACTGCTTTAAACACTTCAAACAGCACAACACAACAGCATATAGAAATAGAGCTATTGAAGTAAAATAGAGTTACTCTGACAAAAACCATAAACTACCCGTCTATCTCCTGGAAGAAGTGTAAGCCTGAAGAAGAGTGCCTCTCATCTCGGTGACCTCCTGATATGTGACTGTAGACGCTGTAGAAACCTGCAAGGCATTAAGTTTATATCCTGACCCTTTGTAATAAATAATACCATTGGAGACAATAGAGGATAGCTAGTACCATATTTATTATTCAATTAATGATGGCGCGCTGGAAGAAATATGAGTCCCTCATCTACAACAACTCAGATATGCAATCTTGCAAATATGTGCACAACATTTGTTAAAAGTGCCTTTGTACATAACTGTAAATAATTTAAAAACAATTTATTTAATCTTTAAATTGAAATCTATAAAATAAGGTTTAAAAATCATTTTGTTATTTTCTCGTTGTAGGATAAGCAGAGTTCCATTGAAGATAAGCTGTTACGTAATAAGCCGAGTGAATTGACAATAATGGGTGGTAGCTAGTTATTCAGCTCAACAGCCCAGCGCTTCTCTGACACCTGACCCCTCAGCTGCTCATTATAGGATTGGTCAGTACATGGTGGTAGCTGGCTGTCAAAACACCAAGTTCACAAATTCATTCTAGTGTATTTTTCTCGTTGTTGCTGGGTGCAATATATTACAGTATATTCAGTAAATTGTGTATATGTAACATGTACATGTTATGTATATATTCAGTAACATGCATAGTCGGTATATGTATATTACTGTAATATTTATATTACAGTATAGACATGTTAGAATTGTATTTATATATTTTGCTGGCCCACTAATTAATAAATGGCATGAAAACAAAACCATAATTGCAGAAATTCTTCGCAATCATTCAAGCAGATTATTCCTTCATCATGCATTTACGCAGTACACATGACATACACGGACAGGTGTGTGCAGGTGGCCGCCACTCAGTATTTCTGACAGCGGTACTCCACACTGACTGACTTGGTTTAGAGAGTAAGGGTACTGAAGCTGTGTAGTGGAAGAAATAAGGCTATGCAGCGCAAAGATGGAGGCTACACAGTTTAAAACGTAACACTACGGGATGAGGGTTCAAGAATTAAGGCTACACAGAGAAGGAATACTACACAGTTGGAAAAATGAGGCTAAACATGGAGGAGAATAAAGCCCTACAATAAGAAATACAAGTCTATCCAGTGAAAGTATTTATTTTTGGTTTAAGGCTGCTTCACTAACCTTGTAACTGAAATAACAGAACAGAAATGAATAACAGTCACTCGTTTAACGAGTGACTAAAACCATTTCTGTCACTTATTCTCAAATTCAAGATGAAATCAATGCTCGACAAACAAGAGCTATTTATTGCAGGGGCTCTAAGAGCCTTCTCAGATCTTAAGAATAGCTGAATGAGACGATGAGTTAGGGGGAAGGTGACAGTAAACAAATCTGAAGAAGTTGCTGAGTGCCTGTGACCCGGCTGGCTCTTACATAACCATCTTATGCAATATTGAAACACTACCATCATATTAGCCGCATACCATCGGCCAGCGCTATTGTGCTTTTCAGCTATGTGTGGATCCTGTTCCCAACTTAAAGGTTACGGCTTGGTAATCAGCATCTTTTCAAATTTAGTGGATTTTCCATAACCGGCCTTTTGGCTTGTATAGGTAAAGTAGTTTCAGCCCTGCTAAACCAGCAACCACTACAGTTAACTTTGCACTAAAAATTTTAAAAATGTTTACAGAGATGCAGTTAAAACTTTAAAAAGTATCTCAAAACAAGCTGGCATTGGTTTGTGTGCATGAGGGCTTCATAACATTTTATCTGTGTGAAGATAGAAATGATGATAAGACAAGAACCAAGTTCCTAACACTGGTATATCAATAATCTTTTGAAAGTTACTAAAAACTAAAGTGCCAAAAAGGGTACAGTCAGATGACAATAATAATAAAGGAGTTTTGTGTAATCGCTAAAAGACAATAACCTCTTGTCATTAGTCAATTAACTGTACTGAGCTTGTCATTGGTCAGCTAAATGAACTGAACTAGTCATTGATTAATTTAATATAGCAAACAACGGCACCCATTGTTAGTGATTATCCCTCCCTGTTCTTAACAGCTCACTATCTTTACAGAAAAGTCTTATGGCTGCTTGTTGTCGACCATGTTTGTCGCTGACCATGTTTGCACCAGGCTATGATTGGGGTGGGCCATGCTTTTTGCAGGTCATGTTTTTTGCAGGTCATGTTTGTCGCAGGCCATACTTGTCACAGGCCATGCTTGTTGCAGGCCATACTTGTCACAGGCCATACTTGGCGCAGGCCATACTTGGCACAGGCCATACTTTTCACAGGCCATACTTGTCACAGACCATGGTTGTAACAGGAGATGGTTGTAACAGGACATACTTGTCACAGACCATGCTTGTCACAGGCCATGGTTGTAGCAGGACATGATTGTAGCAGGACATACTTGTCACAGGCCATGGTTGTAACAGGACATGGTTGTAACAGGACATACTTGTAACAGGCCATACTTGTCACAGACCATGTTTGTCACAGACCATGGTTGTAACAGGTCGTACTTGTCACAGGCCATGGTTGTAACAGGACATGGTTGTAACAGGACATACTTGTCATAGACCATGGTTGTAACAGACCATGGTTGTAACAGGGCATACTTGTCACAGACCATATTTGTCACAGACCATGGTTGTAACAGGACATGGTTGTAACAGGCCGTACTTGCAACAGGCCATACTTGTCACAGACCATGGTTGTAACAGGCCGTACTTGTAACAGGTCATACTTATCACAGACCATGGTAACTGCAGACCTACAGGTGACTGATCAAGAGACAAACTTACGTAGTAAGTAGTCGGCACCTAAAGTTTGCTTTATATATAAAACCAAATAAAACAACATAAGAGGAGTAAGGAATGTTGTATAAACCGTTGTTATACATGTTTAGTTATAAAGAGCAGCCGACTTTCGCAGTCTTTAACTAGCTTTATAATCCTTAGCCAGGGTACCAAGGCTTGCAGCACTCATAGGGTGGATGGTGCACGACTCAAACTTCAGCTCTCAGAAAACTTTAGAAAAGCTTTGGCAACCTAGCCAGATATGGAGCTGCTGATGATTGTCAATTAAGAAAGATTAAAAGTGGTTAGCATCCAACTGTGCATAGGTGGTAAGGATTGCAGCGCACTCCTCTCTACGATGCCAACTGGGCTGTATAGACTTAAAACATGTAATATCTTCACCGCTCCTATCAATCTATGGTATCTCGGTACAAAGGGCTGTAAATCTGTAAAGGTTATGTAACAAGCTCGTAGTAATTTCCTCAGTAAACATGTTATTAGTGTCACGCCTCGCCTCATAGGCCAGCTAGCGGAGAGTCGGGTACTTGTCACCACTCAGCGAAGGATGTCACCCAAGACTATGCAGAATGCTATCAGTGCTTTTCTATTGGCCTTATTTTCCATCAAAGTGACCAAACACTGTTTGAGGCATTCCCTATTTTATATGGAAGAATAATTTTTTAAAATTTGAAAAGATGATCATAGCTTGCCTGTTAATGTGTGAGGTTTGAGCCATGAGAGTGTATTATCGGTTGGAGGTGTAAGCAGTGAGATGTTCTGTCATAAATAGTGGTAACTGGTAGGATTAATAGCCATGAAAATGGTGATTGGTGGTGCTGCAGACCATGATTATTGATAACATGAAGACAGGTGCATAGTCCAATGTGCAGGTGTCGGTGACATTGGAAACAGTGTTGAATAGGGTTGTGAATAACAGAGGATAGTGGTGGGAACAGTTGTAATAGATAGTGGTGTGAACGATGTCGGATAGTGGTGTGACCAGTGTTGGATAGTAGTGTGACCAGTGTTGGATAGTGGCGTGAACAGTGTTAGATAGTGGTGTGAACAGTGTTAGATAATTGTATGACCAGTGTTAGATAGTGGTTTGAGCAGTGTTAGACAGTGGTGTGAACAGTGTTAGATAATGGTGTGAGCAGTGTTGTATAGGGGTGTGAACAGTGTTAGATAATTGTATGACCAGTGTTAGATAGTGGTTTGAGCAGTGTTAGACAGTGGTGTGAACAGTGTTAGATAATGGTGTGAGCAGTGTTGTATAGGGGTGTGAACAGTGTTGTATAGGAATGTGAACAGTGTTGTATAGGAATATGAACAGTGTTGTATAGGAATGTGAACAGTGTTGCATAGAGGTGGGAACAGTGTTGTATAGAGCTGTGAACAGTGTTGTATAGGTGTGGGAACAGGGTTGTATAAGGGTGTGAATAGTGATGTATAAGGGTGTGAACAGTGTTTTATGAGGGTGTGAACAGTGTTGTATAGGAATGTGAACAGGGTTGTATAAGGGTGTGAATAGTGATGTATAAGGGTGTGAACAGTGTTATATAAGGGTGTGAACAGTGTTGTATAGGCATGTGAACAGGGTTGTATAAGGGTGTGAATAGTGTTGTATAAGGGTGTGAACAGTGTTGTATAGGAATGTGAACAGGGTTGTATAAGGGTGTGAATAGTGATGTATAAGGGTGTGAACAGTGTTGTATAAGGGCGTAAACAGTGTTGGATTGAAATGGGAAAATTGATCAGCCTTTTTTTTAAACTAGACCACAGACAGACATACTGCTATAAATTTGAGCCTGTTTATTATTTAGCCCATATTGATGTGATATGTGACATGTGACATGTGACATGTGACATGTGACATGTGACATGTCACATTCATTACATTCATTGAGCCCATATTGATGTGACAATACATTCATTACTTGTAATAAATTTAGCCCATATTGATGTGACGATACATTCATTACCTGTAATAAATTTAGCTCATATTGATGTGACAATACATTCATTACCTGTAATAAATTTAGCCCATATTGATGTGACAATACATTCATTACCTGTAATATATTTAGCCCATATTGATGTGACAATACATTCATTACCTGTAATATATTTAGCCCATATTGATGTGACAATACATTCATTACCTGTAATAAATTTAGCCCATATTGATGTAATAAAAGTAAAAACTGAACAAACTGTTTAATAAAAATTGTTTTTAGTTTTCACTTTGATGACATCACACCCTCAGGTTTTATTAGAGAGCTGCATATACGTACAATGATAGTTAACCTGCAGCATAGAGAAGACAACACCTGCCTTCAGTGGGCAAGATGCTTATTATTGTCTCCGGTTATGTCACTGTTACATGGACCACTCAAGAGTGTCAAACACGGTATCTTGAGTAGACAAATCCCAACATTACACAGAGTTTCCAATAGAAGCAATAGCAATAGTTTCCAATAGCAGGGCTTGTCCTGAACGACTAGTGATAAAGAGGGATATAATGTCTTTAGTTATACGAGTAGAATTGTGTCGAGTTGTTTAATTTTCATTTCCACATTTATAGCAGTTAAATATATCACAATATCGCCTGTTGCATGTATAGTTGTATAGAATAGCTGAACAGAAAGAAATCTTCAGTCATAATATGTGTTTCATCGAGGAAAAACTCATTGAGTAGACAAATCTTCTTTCCAATGAGTCACCCACCTATAATGGTCTCATTGAAAACAAGCCAAATGGTGGCTAGCTCATGGAGACCTCCATTAAAGTTTTCTTCGACATCTGCTCAGTGAAGCATTCAAATATGGCTTTTGGTTAGGAAGTTGTTCTAACAGTAATACAGTCAAGTTTTGACTTATAATTAACTCTACAGGTGTATTTCATGGCATATAAGAGATGTGTCTTGACCTACAAACTACTCTCACAAACAAAAGCCCCACAATCTTTCAACACGAAGCCTTAAAATCAGTTGTGAAATTAATTAACAATACATAGCATAAATTGTTTAAACTATCTACAATGTAAGTTAGAGTAAGTTACTCTACATATGTCTATAGCTCACTCTAGCACCAAGCTTAACTGTTGCCAAGTATATGCTTCTGTGTTTGTGTCTCCAAGGAAAATAACCATGGAAACGATTTTAATTTTTCAAGTTTTACATATAACGTAGGATTTATACTGATAAATACCACAGTTTTATACAATGCATTTGTTTTAAAGCTATGAGTGGTTACCTGCAGTATTTATTGCTGTTGGTTAGAGTCTGCAATGACTTAACATATATATATAATATTATATAATCTATATATATAATATAAATAAATATATAATATAAATATATATATATAAAATAAATATATATAATATAAAGATATAGAAAAAAAAATATATATATAGATATATATATCTATATATATATATATCTATAGATATATATATATTTATCTATATCTTTATATTATATATCTTTATATTATATTTGTTTATATTATATATATATTTATATTATGTATTTATTTATATTATATATATAAATATATATATATATATATGTAACTAACTAGAGTGTGGAATAGGTTAATTTTACTTATCTTTATTCCAGTTTGATGTTTTATTCTGGGGTCAGTGACCCCAGAATAAAACATCAATCTGGAATAAAGATAAGTAAAATTAACCTATTCCACACTCTAGTTAGTTATAACACTCTGCACTATTTAGAGCGTAGAGTGCTGTTAGCAGTAGGCCTGACCACTTATCTATTATATATATATGTATATATATATATCTATATATATATATATATATATATATATATATATATATATATATATATATATATATATATATATATATATATATATGTATATATATATAGTGTGGTACTATATATATATACATATATCGTGTATACTGTATATCTACACTATATATATAGTGTAGATATACATATATATAATAGTGCGGCACTATTAACCTTTGTGCAAAGCTCATCACTTTTGTGATTCGAGCACTCTGGTGCCAGCACATTGACTTTCTTAAAGTCTGCGAGGCAACTTAAATGTTTCGTGGCAGGAAGTCAACTCTCATGGGTAATGGGATTTGTGTCCCTTGCCTAAGCTCTGAGCTGCACTGATGAGGCTTCAATAGCCGAAACAGTACTGTCTGTAGCATGAGAATATATATATATATATATATATATATATATATATATATATATATATATATATATATATATATATCTATATCAACACATCATCAGTGGATGCAAGCAGCTAGCAGGAAACGCATACACTGAGCGGCATAATCATGTTGCAGGTGTTGTGTATAGAAATCTATGTGATGAGTATGGCCTTAATAAACCACAACACTGGTGGAAGCTCCTGGTAAGGTCAATTAAAATGACCGCGCTAAGATCCTCTGGGACTTCTACATCCGGACTAACAAGCATGTTCTAACAGACCAACCAGATATAGTGGTGGTGGACAAGAAGAACAAGAGAGCTACTATAATAGATATAGCAGTACCCAATGACTACAATATAGCCAGCAAGGAAAAAGAAAAGGTAGAGAAGTATCTCCCTCTTGGAGAAAAGATTGAAAAATGCTGGGATGTAAGAACAACTGTAATCCCAATAGTCATTGGGGCACTGGGCGCAATAACACCGTCGCATAAAATGTGGCTTGCCCAAATACCGACAGCAATCAACTCAGGTGAGTTGCAGAAAAGTGTGTTATTGGGAACAGCTAAGATCTTGAGGCGAGTGCTCAAACTCTCAGGTCTCTGGTAGGAGACCCGAGTTAGAGCAAAAATTACCACCCACACGGGTTAACCGGGGTGAGGAAACAATTATATATATAACATATATATATTAACATATTAACATATATACACTTAACATATATATATTATATAATAGAAATATATATAATATAAATATAGTGTATGTGGTTTACACTGTAAAGTAAAGTGCTCAATAATCGAGTCAATCAGAGCTGTGTATGAAGTTTATTAAAACTACAGGTTAAAATCATTACTACTATTAGTTTCATGCAATCATGTTGCAATCTTCAGGTAGAATGACTAAAATGTATAATGTACAAGCTATAAAATTACTTAATAAAGCTGAAGGCTTAATACTATTGTGTGATATATATATATTATAGTATGCAGCAAATTATGTATTCAAATTATGTTATTGAGCTAATTAGGTGTTTTCTGGCATGCCGGCATGTGGATATCAGCTCACTTCTAGTGTTAAGGCTGGCTAACTTCGGATCGAATATGATGAAGTACTTTTCCCATAGACATAACTACAAGATTTTGTTGATGTGTTGTAAGACAGGGCTCTTTTGATGATCTTCCAGGTTATATTATAGCGAATGTTCTTGTCTTTTAAGTCCCATATGTATTTACTCAATTCTGTTTGTAGCCTTTTAGTAGGATATTTAAAGGATGTTTTGTGGTCGGCTAGTCTTGTTTTAAAAGTTGTTTCGGTGAGGCCTACATACGTTTGTGTCTCTTGTTCTTCAGACTCTACGGTTGCCTGATATACTATGCAGTTTGAAAGGCATTCTCCATTTAGAGGGCAATTTTCCCGATTTTCGCAGTTGCATTTTCTGTCGATGTTGGTTGGTTGCGATAATGCTTGTTTATTGTGCCCGCTAATTATGTGGTTGATGTTTGAAGTACAGCTATAACTTAGTTTTACAGAGTTTTTGTTGAAGATTTTGTGTAATTTGTCTTCTGGTGGAAATTCACTCTCCAGGATCTGGAAATTTTTTTTACCGATTTTGGTGTTAACAGCTTTGTTGTATGGGGGAGGGGGGGGGGGGGGTTGTACCATAATGTTTGGCGTTTCCTGTTTCTGTAATGACTGGTTTCTTTGTTGGGGTTGTTGCTCTGGTATTTTGAAGAAAAGTTGAATTTACTGTTAGAAAGTGCATTTTGAAATGGGGCTTTTGTTTCCTCGAAGAGTTGCTTGTTTGACGAAATGATGGTGAGTCTATTGTTGATGGATTCAGTTATGTTTCTTATGATTGATGGTGGATGATTTGAGTCTTTGTGTACATATGTGGTTGTGTTGTTAGGTTTACTATACGGTTTGAAGCTAAGTAAGCTGGAACACTTAGCTTCAAACCGTATAAACAGCTTAACACTAGAAGTGAGCTGATATCCACATGCCGGCATGCCAGAAAACACCTAATTAGCTCAATAACATAATTTGACTACATAATTTGCTGTGTACTATAATATATATATCACACAATAGTATTAAGCCCTCAGCTTTATTAAGTAATTTTATAGCTTGTACATTATACATTTTAGTCATTCTACCTGAAGATTGCAACACGATTGCATGAAACTAATAGTAGTAATGATTTTAACGTGTAGTTTTTAATAAACTTTATAATATAAATATATATATAATATAAATATATATGTATAATATAAACAAATAATACAAATATATATAATATAAAGATATAAATAAATATATATATACCGTATATAATATAAATATATATATGAAATATATATATAATATAAATATATGTATATTATATAAATATATATATATATATAATGCAATCTTATAATAATATTTGCACCAACATAAAACAGTTCTAACATATGAAGCAAATATTGACACGAGTTAGCATCGTGTGTCGAGGTTACGCTGCATAAGTAGTCCTCCTGACATATGAACTTTGCTTAAAGGGAGTTGTCTGCTTCTGATATGGTAACATTGCCTAATTATCTTTTCGGTGGCAGAATAATGCACTGCTTTAGTGCATTACCAGCAGCTGAAGGAGACCGAAAGAAATTAATGGATCATGAGGGATAAGAAATAATCCATTTAGGACAGCTGTGACTAGTAGAACCCTTATATTAGTCATTCATAGTCTATCTAGTTGTTTCTAATAGCTGTCAATCAGCACTTTACTTTCTCACTACAAGCAACGATGTTAGTTTGCAATTGGGTATGAATGATTAAATAATTTTACAATTTTTGGAAGTTTTCATCAATTTTCTAAGTAGCTTAAGGTTTTTTATCAATTTTTGGTTAACATTAGTTTTCACAGAGGATCACTTTACAATTGTACCAGCACGAAGTATTAGTTACTTAATAAGTTAACTCGAACACCAACAAGAAAAGTAACAATTTGATTTAAGTATAAGTAAAACTGTCAACTCTCTATTTCTGTATATAAATTATGATGACAAACTTTATTTTCAGGTGGTCTTTTTGTGATTACTTATTTACATGTAAACAGCGGTGACTCCTTCTCTAGTCTCTTGAGACTCAAAATACCAACCATTACAGATATGCTAGAAGATATAAGATATAATATGCAGAATTAGGATTACTGAAATTCACAAATGGCCAGTGAAATATTAACTGATATCTGGACTGAACTGAGCAGCTCCTGTGGCTATAATTATTTGTTAGCGATCAACTTAAACCTTTACTCTGCTTTTCAAAACCAGCAAATCTCTTCACCCTGTTCAACCTCATTAGTAATTGGTTTACATTTATCTCTCTTCTAATCTCTTTAAAATTATCATTTCCAATAAAAGTCAAGCTGAGAAGCAAAGCTTTAAAACTGGCTAAATAACATATTTAATTATTTAAATTCACAAACTACTTACGTATGTAGTCTGAATCTCGCTGAGCAGTGACCAAGTTTAAATTGAACAAAGACAGAATTTAAATTGCCAAGGAGACGTATTGCAGCTCAAGGTAATGTCACTGTATGAATAAAAGGGTAAGCTAGAAACTACGAAAACGTTTGATAACATGGAGAATACAACACTAAATTGTATAAACACGGCAAACTGATGATAGTACAGAAAGGGGGCCTGTGATGAGCCCGCTACATGCATAGGAATAATGAACGTTGGCTTCATTTTATCAACAACCTCTAATATAATGTATTTAGCCCTAGTAGTTGAGCCTTCTTACTATCAGAGTTACTCTCACTACATTGTTTGTTTGCATTATGTACAGGTATGTCTAATATTACCCTCTGCAAGCAAAAAAACATATAGAGATGATGGCTCATTGCACAATAGAATAGTTGGTCCAAGTTTGAGCCCGTGTAAGGATTTGGCAACTCAAAGCGGCACGGACACTATGTAATTGAGTCCACCAAGAACTTTTTGAGAGATCAAAGCTATTCACATCCAGTATCTCTCTCTAATGTAAACTGGTAGAGAGTTTCACTCATTAGAAAGGTGGTATGCGACACTCTGGCCCCACACAGACAGGAAATTGGGTTGTCCAATGAATAGCTACTAGTTGCGAGCAGAGTAAGCTAGAAGTCTGTGAGTATATACAGTAGCTGTAACTTATAACAGATTATATATAGTAGTTCATGCTAAATATCGCATAATCTAACATAGTTAATCTGTGGATTTGCTCATATGTAGGATTGGCTAAGTGTACCTTCCCTGACATTCCTTGATTACCATCAGCAAGTGTATTCAGTTTATGGTTCCTGTTGTACTCTATCGATCAATCGTAGCGACTAAGTGATATAGTTTCATGTACCATTTCAATGTGTTCCACGCATCCAGAGTCAGTATATCTCAAGGCTTAATGCGCACTGCATTCGTTCTTTTTATATCATACATTCTGAGTGTAACACTCATGCAGCCTGTGTTCTATGCGTTCTCTGTACTTCGCTTATATACAACAACTATCTAGTTCACATTTTATGTACCCTGTCTATGCATTCTATTCACTCCGTCTATGTGTTCCATATACCTTTTCACAGCATACATGTATATCCTATGCACACGCTTATGCATCCTCATGTACCCTGTTGACATGTACTTTTTTGTATGTAAAATTTAGTCCTTTTATGTGTTTTATGTTCTTGTCTCAAATGCTCAGTACACCCTGCAAAGGTGAGCTCATTCGGTTTCTATGTTTAGCGAGTACACAACTCCTAACTAATATCATTATTTATGTATACAGGTGCTCTCAGTTTGCTTATTGTTAGACTAAACAAGGCTAATCCACGTATTGTAATAATCTCTTGTAGGCCTCCCACATGCATAAAGTTGTCCTCTTGATAACTATTAGCCCCCTCACTTCCTACTAGCATACTGTATACCATTTCTATTTCCATTCTTATTTTATAACATAGAAAGCATGTAAGGACTTATCATAATTAGAGCATTGTTACCCAATGCTTGATGCTTGATGCACAATTCAACCTTGACATAGCAGATCTGGTCATAACATGAAGAACAGCTAGGCAGTCCCGTTCAGTATGCGACGACTTCTTATTCTGTTTATTAATTATGCCACATGTTGCTATTCTATAACTATGGACAACAGAGGGACCAGATTTCTAGAAGTAGTACGTAAGCGAGTCTCTCTACACTCTTAATAGTGTACTGGTTGATTAGAGTCAGCAAATGTCCTCAAATTCAATTTATATGTCGAGTAGTACCATTAACATAGCGAGCTTTATCCCATGCACTCATAGTATAGAGAGTTTATCTGATGCATTTCAAAGCACACTGGCTAAACTCCTGTCCCTCAATAACACCGTCTAGCTCAAATTAATAAATAAGTGTAATTCTTTCTTCATAACAGTAAGGGTGAGTGCTCCCCTTCCCCGCTTAGATTAAACTAAGAGCTTTACGCGGAGGATTACCTTTGTTAAATCAGCCTTTTATTTGATATACAGCAACCTGGTAAAACATCACACACGACTCATAATATGAAGATAAGACAACTCCTACCAATTAACAGTTTGGCAAATCGTTGAATAGGGAATCAAATGTGACTTCATCTCATCCTCCGCAAAAGAGAAACCAGAATGAGTGACGTTTTAGATTAGTACACAACTAGAGCTAAAAGTAGCCACAAGCACAGCAAGATTGGGAAGCTCGCGCTGCTGTCATAGTTCAGATGAAGGGCATATACAAAGCTGCCCAGAAGCATGTATACTGTAATTAAGTTGGATAAGTAAAGTGCATGTATATCAAATACAAGTATATGTTATATTACAGATTCATTTAAGGCCTGACATCAAAATTATATAAAATTATTAAATCTATAAAAATATGATGCAAGGATAGCACAGTTATTTGAGACTACAAATATTTGAATACAAGACTTCAAATCACCAAATATAAAAATAAATGCGCAATTGAAAGAACATAATTGTGATAAAACAATGCTATGGTGAACAGGCCAATGAAAAAGTGATAAAGGAGTGAATATTACAAGCCAATCATAAACCATATAACAGTGTAACTAAAATATCCTTAGCGTCAACCTCCGCCACCACATCCACCTCAACCACATCCACCTCCACCACATCCACCTCCACCTCCACCTCCGCCATCACATCCACCTCTACCGCCTAACCCACCTCCATCGCCACCTCCACCTACAAAGCCGAATCCACCTACAAAGCCGCCTCCAGCGCCACATCCACCTCGACAGCCACCACAACCTCCGCAACCGCCTCCACCATCCCTACCGTCTCCAGCGCATGCACCGGCGCATCCAGCAGCGTGTAGACCCGAGTGTATATAATGGTGGTGAAGATAGTAGTTTGAAGGAGAAGCCATCATCCAGCCAGCTGCGGCAACAAAAGCCAAACTGGCTCCATCATTGTATGCGACGGCCCTAGTTCCACGAAAGATGTGGCGGTATCGCGGAGGAGGTGGCTGAACACCGAGTTGGTTAGCATTGACTGGAGGAGCCAGACCAGGGGGAGGTGGCTGACAAAGGCAGGTAAGTACGGCGATACTGAATGCGATACACAGCTTCTCCCCGACGTCTGCTGCATGACCGATTTCCACCTAAAATATATTCATATGAGCAATACTGGATTTGTTGCATTAGTTTCAGGTATAACTTACAGAAACCCTTAGAATTACTTGCTTCAACTCTAATAACATTATAGGCTTGATATAGACGATATGTAGACGATAATAGGCTTGATATGTAGGAGTCTGCTATACAGTGTATACATATAAGCCGTAAGAATAAGTATTGTATTGGATATAACTAAACTGGAAGAGTATGTATTGCATTGAATATACCTAAACTGTAAGAGTCTGTACTGTATTGAATATACCTAAACTGTAAGAGTCTGTATTGTATTGAATATAACCTAACTGGAAGAGTATGTATTGTATTGAATATACCTAAACTGTAAGAGTCTGTACTGTATTGAATATACCTAAACTGTAAGAGTCTGTATTGTATTGAATATACCTAAACTGTAAGAGTATGTATTGTATTGAATATAACTAAACTGTAAGAGTATGTATTGTGTTGAATATAACTAAACTGTAAGAGTATGTATTGTATTGAATATACCTAAACTGTAAGAGTCTGTATTGTATTGAATATAACTAAACTGTAAGAGTATGTATTGTATTGAATATACCTAAACTGTAAGAGTATGTATTGTATTGAATATACCTAAACTGTAAGAGTCTGTATTGTATTGAATATACCTAAACTGGAAGAGTATGTATTGTATTGAATATACCTAAACTGTAAGAGTCTGTATTGTATTGAATATTACTAAACTGAAAGAGTATGTATTGCATTGAATATACCTAAACTGTAAGAGTATGTATTGTATTGAATATACCTAAACTGTAAGAGTATGTATTGTATTGAATATACCTAAACTGTAAGAGTCTGTATTGTATTGAATATACCTAAACTGGAAGAGTATGTATTGTATTGAATATACCTAAACTGTAAGAGTATGTATTGTATTGAATATACCTAAACTGTAAGACTCTGTATTGTATTGAATATACCTAAACTGGAAGAGTATGTATTGTATTGAATATACCTAAACTGTAAGAGTATGTATTGTATTGAATATACCTAAACTGTAAGAGTATGTATTGTATTGAATATACCGGAACTGTAAGAGTATGTATTGTATTGAATATACCTAAACTGTAAGAATATGTATTGTATTGAATATACCTAAACTGTCAGAGTATGTATTGTATTGAATATACCTAAACTGTAAGAGTCTCTAAGAATTCGTCGTATATTTTTTAAACAAACCGTAAAAAACATAATAACCATTACTGTTTTAACTTTATTTGTAAAATTTAGATCAGAAACTTGACAAGCAAGAGCGAACAAGCCAAAATGTCATTTGATCTTACTTTTCCTGTTAAGTCAACTTTCATGTCGCCTACAGTCAAGGAATTGCCAAAGATATTGTGGGAGGGCTGGTTTCTCCATACACCCTTATTATCTCTGTTGCTAATTCTAACTTTCAGGTTTCCAGGATTTCCCCGAACACATCGTCTGTACCAAGTCCCTGAAAAAAGTCATAATTGGAAGTGGCCGTAGGAACAAGTTTGTTCGCTGACTGCCTTACATTTTACATTAAATATTTTGTGGGTAAAGGCAAGCTAAAGCAAATATTTTGAAAACCTATCACTCACTATATTAAAGGATGACTTGCAACAAAATTCACATTACAGCTATTTGGTATCAAAAGATTCACAATGTCTTACTCCACTGTGTTGTAGGTGCAAAACATGTGGAAATGTGATTGTACGCTCTTAAAAACAAAAAAAAGGGTCAATCGCAGCCATCATAACATTGCTGTAGGTTGGAATCCTTTTATTTCGAAGATGTACTCAACTTGACGTGGGTACTGTTTTTACACGTGACGTTATCACGTAAATTGAAAGACAAATAAAAGGCTCGATATAAAATGTCTCTTAGCACTAGTTTATGACAAACACATGGAGTTTTACCGGAAAGCCATATCAAATATAGATGCTCGCTACTTTACAGTTTTAGTTCAGCTTGGTCTAATCATCTAGCCCTAATCTGATCATGTGACCCACATAATTTCTGCCAAATGACGCAAACAAATTCTGCTGCAATTTTCGACAATCACAGGTGACCAACAAGCAAGCTCTTCATGTTTATCAGAGGATGATATGCACTCCTTCGAGCTAAGATTAAAAAATTAAACTAATTTTTACGGTAGGTTTTGAGATATCAGTGCTCAAAGTCACAGCATTACAATGATAATGAAATAGACGTGTAAGGACAATGGGCATGGTTTTATTGAATGCGTGAAGTATATTTGTGAAAATAGTCCGACGAATGAGGTTGCATAAAAGTGTGAACAGAAGCCCATCGTGTTTAACTATGTCCCATTTGAGTTGTTTTGAATAGGGATTCCAACCTATGGCGTTTTTGTGATGACTGCGATTAACTGTTCGTTTGGAGCTTTCAAAAGCTTGTAATCACATTTCCACATATTTTGCACATACAACACATCAGAGTAAGACATGGTAAACCTTTTAATATCAAATAACTGTAATGCAAATTTTGTTGCAAGTCAACCTTTAATCATATTTTGCGTACCTCTTGCACCGATGAGAAGTTTGATGAAACTTTTAAGTAACGCAGAGTCTTATGCCCACTTGTCCGGCTATTCGTAGCAAAAGTACTCATGTATTAACGCTAATAAAAGG
Source organism: Watersipora subatra (assembly GCF_963576615.1). Classification (NCBI taxonomy): domain Eukaryota; kingdom Metazoa; phylum Bryozoa; class Gymnolaemata; order Cheilostomatida; family Watersiporidae; genus Watersipora; species Watersipora subatra. The sequence goes on along the minus strand of NC_088709.1, from coordinate 1,382,564 downwards.
TAATGTTAAGATCAATAATATTAAAAATATGTCTTTCTGTGCCTATGAGCAAGTTGATAAGTAACACAAGTAACTCTTCAAACTAACCATAAGATTCACAGTGTACTAAGGAGAAGTGTTCATGGAATACATGAGATCGACAGTTAATTCTGAATGTTGTCTGTACTTATTATTCAAGAAAAAAACTGTATCCCGAACGATGGAGACAAATAGAGCTTCCACAGCATCCTACCGGAGTGAAGAAGTGTGGGTTTCACGGGAGGAAGTCAGCCGTCTTTGCTCAGCAGGTCAAAATATAAAGGCTGACTTGCAACAAAATTCACATCACAGTTAATTTGTATCAAAAGATTCACCATGTCTTACTCAGTTGTGTTGTAGGTCCCAAATATGTGGAAATGTGATTACAAGCTTTTAAAAGCTCAAAAACAAAAAGCCGCCGTAGATTGGAATCTGTTTATTTCTCTGATGTTGTCATTACAGTTTGGTTATTGTCTTGTCACATGATGTTATCACGTGAATTGAAAGGCCAATAAAAAGCTTAATATAAAACTTATCGTAGTACTAGTTTATGACAAACACTTCGGGTTTTACCGAAGACTCCGTATCAAATATAGATGCTCGCTACTTTACAGTTTTGTTTCAGTATGGTCTAATCGGCAAGTTGTAATCTCATCATGTGACCAAATACTTCGCAAATAATTTTTGCAGCACTTTTCGATTATCACAGGTGACCAACAGGCTCGTCATGATTATCAGACAATGATATGTACTCCTTCGAGTTATGGTTAAAAAATTAAACAAATTTTTATGGTAAATTATAAGACATCACTGCTACAAGTGACAGCATTACAATGACGATAAAACAGAGGTGCAAGAACAATAGACATGGTTTTATTGAATGCGTGAAGAAAATTTGTGAAAATATTTCGACGAATAAGGTTGCATGAAAGTGTAAACAGAAACCATCTACCACAACTACGTCCCATCTGAGCCGTTTTGGAAAGAGAATCCAAACGACGGCGGTCTCGTGTGGACGACGGCGGTCTTGTGTGGCTGCCATTAACTGTTCGTCTTTTAGCTTTTAAGAGCTTGTAATCACATTTCCACTTATTTTGCACCTACAACACAACAGAGTAAGACATTGTGTATTTTCGATATCAAATGACTGTAATGTGAATTTTGTTGCAAGTCAACCTTTAAGGGTAGTACTAAGCTAGCCTTAAGTATTGACCAAAAAGGACTAGGTAGGTCAGTTACCTTAGTGAATGTAGTATAAGGTCAGAAGACAAGTTATCAACCATTTCATTGCCTTAGTGCGTATGTAATCTGACACATTACTTGTTTCTTTAATCTACATACTAAAATCTTTTTGGAGAGTCAATATTTACAGACTTGAGGCTGGGTTCACAGTATATCGTCATATGTCGGCAATGTCCTCTAAGTGATGATTGGTTGACTATGTGCACTTTAATCGATGGCATCATCGAGGCAACGCGGATACGTTCACTGACCATCTGTGACAGCAGATGGTCAATGACCATATGCAATGCGCACTGTTTTGGCGATGATGATTGCCCGTTGTGGATTGATCTACTGTATATTTTATTTGATGACAGTCACTGCGGGACTGATATTTCATCATTTCCGTGACTGAATTGCATAATAAATGTAATGGAATGCGGATGGGTTTGGGATAGTGTGAACATTGTTATCACAGACAATCACCGAAGTATTATATGATTAAAGAATAGAGAAAGCATAATATTATTATGCTTTATTATTCATCTTGAGGTGTTGACTGATGTTCTAAAAAAAGAATCAAGGAGATTGACCAACCAGAAGCTGAGATATAGCCAGCCAAACACAGGTCTACCAAAAAACAAAAGTGTTTTGGTAATCATCAATATATGACGTATGAAATCGACTTGTGCGCCATTGGTCAATTAAGCCAACTAATGCGCTCTCCTATAACAATCACGGCGTTTTAATTGGTTTAATCCCTGGAAGTATAGAGCAATCAAATTGGGCCTAACAATCATCGCTCCTAGAATTCCGAACCAGTCCCTCTGACGTGTAGATTAGTTTTAGCATAAAAAATTACACGCATCTATTATTTCGCAACATTTCGCTATCTTGCTAGTTCAGCTCAGTTTTGTTGTTCTCCTACTTAGCTTCCCTATTCAGACTCATCTTTAGCGTTGTTCAGATTTTTTAACTATAGCTAATAAATAGAATCAATTAAATCAATCATCAATCTCGGTTATCATTTGGAATTTTCTACAAATTATATTAGTTACATCATTTATTCTATACACAGTTATATTATTATTTTGTATAATATGCATTATGAATATTATATAAATCATAAAAAATAATCATAGATAAGATAATAGATCAATAGAAAAATCAAAGCAAAAGTTATCGTTTTCTTTTCTTATAGCAAGAGCAGCACGGTCAAGTTAGTCTTTTTAAGATTATGGCTGTAGTGAACTTCCAGTCTGCTAATAGTGACGATAATCATGAAAATCAACTGATTGCTGCAGTAGATACACAGTAGAAGAATGCTGCAGTAGATACACAGTAGAAAAATGATGAAGGAACAAAAAGTCCCATTCATATTTCTTATTCTAAACAAACTGCAACTCGCGGATATCGCATATAGACTATACACGCGCCGTTCGTTGAACAGATGATCTTCGGAGCATATGCGTGGAGATCGAGTTAAAATTTGAAGCACAATAGTCAAAATCTGCTCTTCTGCTTTAAAAAATCATGTCGAGGGGTTGTGGGCAAATGCCTTTGCCACACAATGTTTGGACGATTTTCCTGAGAAACCAGAGCTAGTATGTAAATTATTTACTATCGCGAGAAGCGTTTCACATCTCGTAGCCAAAACAATCATTATACATAACGGCGGTAAGGGTGCGCAACTCCGGCACATGACCATTAAGTCGATTTTATACGTCACAGTTTTCGGGATTTTCGAAGGGTTTTCCTCTGATTCTTTATTAGGTAGACCTGTGTTTGGCTGTCTATATCTCAGCTTCTAGTGGGTCAATCTCCTTGATTCTTTTTTTAGAACATCAGTCAACACCTCAAGATAACTAATAAAACATAATAATATTATGCTTTCTCTATTCTCTATTCTCACAGAAATATGGTGATATAAAGTTAACCAACCTTGAGCTGCCGTAGCAAGATGTTTCTATTGAAGGAACCCAGGTGACTAGTTTTAAAAAAAAAAAACAAATCTATTTCCAACTGACAAGTATGTATATTGTATGACATGATTGTCAATAAACATGAATAGAAGAGCAGCAGTGCTTTCTATAAATAGTATTCCTAGAATATCCAAGAAACCTCGAGTAGACCAAAGCGTGACTCAGAGACAAACCCAGAGTAGACTGAAGTATGACTTAGAGAGTGACCTAAAGTAGACTAAATCATGACTCAAAGACAAACCCAGAGTAGACTGAAGTATGCCTTAGAGAGACCTAAACTAGACTAAAGCATGACTCAAAAAAAAGCCTAGAGCAGACTGATGCATTGCTCAAAGAGAGACCTAGAGTAGACTAAAGCATGACTCAGAAAAAGACCTTGAATAGACTAAAGCATGATTCAGAGAGAGACATCGAGTAGACTAAAGCACGACTCCGAGAAAGACTTAAAGTAGACTGAAGCATGACTAAGTTTATTCTAAGCTACCATGATGTGAGTAGCCAGTGATTGAAAATGTTATAATGAATGAGATTATAGATACAGAAGCATTAATTACCAACAGTGACAGCATCCTAGCAATAGAGCAAAAGCCGAGGCGATAGAAGCTTTGCTATCTTGAAGGGAGGTTTGCACGAATTAGATAAGGTAGCTCCAAATGTGACTCAACCATCTCAATCAGCTAGCTATTCATAATCACAATACCTCGATATACAAGTGTCCCAACATACACAAAATTTGAGATATGAGGGAAATTTCGAGTAAACTCTTGCTTTGAGATACGAGTCTACAAAACTAGGTGAGAATTGACATATAAGCTCAGCCCGAGAACGAACTAGACTCATATGCTGAAGTATAAATGTAATATATATATATATTCATGCAGCCGACTCTTTCATGAGGGTTGGTAAATGCTGTCAGTTTGTCAGAAGCAGAAACTAGTAAGAGATGAAATAACTGGCAAGCAGGTGCTTAGTTTGAATATCAATGCCTACCAGAAAATGATGCGTGTATGCTAGTCAAGTTACCAAAAGGAAGCGCAGTGTTCAAGTCAGAGTTTTATGAAAGTAAAACTCAAATCCCGCTGATGAAACCATAAAAAGCTGATCAAGATAGTACACCTGAAAGGCAAAACGAATCTGGCAGATATGGAAATGGCATAGTTGGGTTAGCTCTAATATAAACTCACTAAAACTCGATAAACCTCCAAGAAATTAATCCCTAAACAACAGAAACGCACTTTAGTAAGGTGCTGCAAATGTTCCTACAAAGTTTCCCTGGCTGAAAAAAACCACTGTAATGCTCCAGCATGGTGTATTTCCTCAACACTTGACCTAAATGTGATGTCGCTCAACTGCAATTAATTAACAATAATGTTAATATGAAACATGAAAACGACACTAACCTGGTACCCCTTTTACCATGTTGGCCCAGTGTCCAAAAATAATAGCCTTGTCTCCTTGTGAAGTCTTAACCAGCATCGCCCGCTCCCCCTCGCGTCTTCGTAACGTCACAACGGTTTGTGGGCTCTTTATCTATACATACGACAGTAGCGTTTATGATGAATACAGAAAAAAGTGATATATTGTTGCTAGAGTACTACTTTTTAGTGTGTATTTCATTGAGAAAGGCAAATAATCTGTATATACAAATCACAGCATTTGTCTGTGTCGTCTGTAGTTCATGTGTTCAATTATGGTGATAAAGTTTTAAAAACGCAAAATCCGCTTTGCACTGGATTTGAACTCGGAACCGGCAATCCGCGGACCAGCGAGCTATTCCACAACACTACAATGTCTTTACCACACTATAAAATAATAGTGTACATATTTATGCGCAGTTTTAGAACATACTAGCACACCTCAAGTTCATGATCGCGTGAGAGATCATTACGCATAACATAACGCAAACTGGCTTCAGACGAAGGACATGGCTCTTATTATAGTAAGTTATCAGCTTTACTATTTTCAGTTACTCAAATTCATTACTTTAACTAATTACTCATATTTATTCATTTCTCAAATTTTATTCCCTGCCACGCTGGGTATTCAGCTAGTACTATACAAAATTGGTACCCTTCTTTGCAGATCAAACAGATGAAATTTATTCGACCTTGAACACTGCATTTGATACAATTGATTTGACTTTAAATACTGCATTTGATACAATTGATTGGACTTATATCTTGGCTTTCAAATAAGCCATTGTTTGACATGGTGAGACAGACATCGGTTGGTGTTTATAGGAATTCCCCAGAACTTTACCGCAGAAATCTTAATGGTATAGGATCGAAAATTGTGACGTCACAATTTTCATATTCGGTGTTGTGTGCTCTTACCGGTTACTTTATTGCTTACCGCTTATATTTATCAACTACGATAATGACGCTAGTGGCAGGCGAACGTAGGACAACTCCAGAGAACCAATGAAGATGACAAAGGAATCAGTTTCATTAGTTCTCCATGAACAGATTATTTCTATGATAAATAACTCAGATTCCAAACACCAAACTATGTTTTCCCGATAATATTATGCATTAGCCCTTTCTTTTTATCGTGATGTTAAGGGGCATGACTGAGACTAATTAATTTCAAGCATTGCGTGATCTCACGAATGTGCAATATGTAGTGCAATGCAGGACGTACTCTTAACACCCTGTTTTTCCTAGTTCTATTATTCTTTGTGTATTGAATATAAGCTCATTCGAAGGCCAAGACTCTGATGTATTGAAATATATGATAAAAAATTATGTAATTTATGTGCTTTAAATACTGCATTTGATGAAACAGCCATTTTGTACTGTTCCAAGAAGACAGCCACTATTTAATTCTAAACAATATAATGTACACGTTTCAGTTAGATGGGCAGCCAATACAACTCTGATGGAGACTCTAGTGATCAAATATTGGCATTGATTGTTAAAAGTCCCAGATGTAAACCTCCTTCCAGGAAACAACAAACAGTTGATGGAGATCTATGAATTGAGGTCGATGGATTGAGGTCTATGTATTGATGTCTATGGTAATGCTGTATGATTGGTCAAAGCAACACAGATGAAGAAGTGTGCAATTTTAGACAGGGATCATCTGGTGCTAGCTAAGAGCTATTCTTACTACTGGAGAGTTATTTTTGGGCCAATAAGTGGCTAATCATAGCATGCAGGAGATGATAACTCCAAATTGCCAAATTTAGCGCATACTCGTAGAACGGAGCACAAGCTGAAGAATGACATTTCGAATATTTCAGGGAATAGTAGAACTAGCACTAACTATCATGTTGTCATCCTCAGGAAGCTGCTCAGTTCCCACAAGGTGCGAGATAGCCACCATACGATCTCTGAAATAGATCTGCACACAGGACATGAGAAGAGGCTGACTGTGGATAACTCTAGCTGTAAAGAGATCAGCTCCAGTGCCGTGCACACTTAGCCTGTTTTAAAAACATAAACCATGATGGCTACTATAAAGCAAATGAGTTCAATCTGCTTCTAAACTCGCCCAGTGTTTTTGTCAAACAATTCTGATGGCTCTGTAATGGTTAGCTCTTATATGTGGAAACTACAACAAGGCTATGAATAGCTTAAGATCATAAAACTGAAAATTCCTAGCCTGTAAACTTAACAGTGAGTTAGCAATGATAGTTATTATCTCTTTTAACAAAATGACACTGATTTACTTCCTTGCATTACTAAACCAATACGCAGTTATAGTATGCAACCAACTCAATCATTTAATATGAAATGAAATGAATACATGACATAGGAGGAACCCAAGTTAAAGAAAGCAGCTGTTGTGCTTAGCTATGGTCCAATAATGTATATTAACATTAAAGACTAACCGAGTTTTTTGCAGGCATGTTTATAATTGGTGCATAAAGTATGACTTCTATATTTACTACAGGCATAGTTACAACAAGTATGGTTACTACAAGTATGGTTACTACAGGTATGGTTACTACAGGTATGGTTACTACAGATATGGTTACTACAGGTATGGCTATTACAGGTATGGCTACTACAGGTATGGCTACTACAGGTATGGCTACTACAGGTATGGCTACTACAGGTATGGCTACTACAAGTATGGTTACTAAAGGTATGTTTACTACAGGTATGGTTACTACAGGTATGATTACTACAGGTATGGCTATTACAAGTAAGTTTACTACAGATATGGTTAGGACTTCACAACTGATTGGATAATTGCATTATTACCTATAAAGGTTCACTACCCAACAATTTCTCTCAGCCAAGAATAGCTGTAGACAACAGGATTGTCCTTGTGATAAGTTATTCCTTTGGGAGAAAACTAAACTGTGAATAGATTATCATGTAAAACCTTTCCTCTTACTATAAAACCATGAATAAAGATTATGCACACTCACACATGATTGGCTACAGTGCAGTAAAGATTATGCACACTCACGCGTGATTGGCTACAGTGCAGTGGTTGACTACACCAGGAGGCAGCCTTCGCAAAGGTACAGGACCCCACATCTCTTCCACTGTTTCAGGCATCACAACATTTGAAAATGCTCCAGCTTTCAGTGTCAGTCTAATGCTGCCATTTCTAGCTTCAGACACTTCACCTTAATATCAAATAGAAACAACAGTAAAAAGAAACCAGATAATTCCCTCTAAAATGGAAAGAGAAAACAGAAGACGAGTCAGATGGTGTGGCACACATACGCTACTCAGAATAGTGTAACACAGACATGTAACACTCAGATGCTGTGACAATCCGTGTAACACTCAAATGGTGTGACATCCATGTAACACTCAAATGGTGTGACATACATATGATACTCAGATTGATTTGACACACATATAACACTCAGATGATGTGACATACATGTATAACTCAGATAGCATAACATACGCGTAACACTCAAATGATATAACATGCATGTGACGCTCAGAGCAATTGACATACTCGTAACAAAAGCATTATATACTTAATATTATACTGTCTTCAATCTCGTATAAAGTTAACAAGAAGGCCTGCCTAATGTTAGCAGGGTGAAAAATTCCACTGGAATTTTTAACTTCTAGTCTATAATTTGATTCTTTTTGATTTCTATCCTTAGAGCTAGTGCAGGTTACGAGCATCCTTATAGCTAGTGCAGGTTACGAGCATCCTTATAGCTAGTGCAGGTTACGAACATCCTTATAGCTAGTGCCGGTTACGAGCATCCTTATAGCTAGTGCAGGTTACGAGCTTCCTTATAGCTAGTGCAGGTTACGAGCATCCTTATAGCTAGTGCAGGTTACGAGCATCCTTATAGCTAGTGCAGGTTACGAGCATCCTTATAGCTACTGCAAATTATGAGCATCCTTATAGCTAGTGCAGGTTACGAGCATCCTTATAGCTAGTGCAGGTCTAGAGCATCCTTATAGCTAGTGCAGAATACGAGCATCCTTATAGCTAGTGCAGGTTACAAGCTTCCTTATAGCTAGTGCAGGTTACGAGCATCCTTATAGCTAGTGCAGGTTACGAGCTAAGCATAGATCTTTTAGCATTCATTAATAATACCTTTTGCGTTTGATTTTTTGAAATTTTTTGAAACATATATTCATCACTCATTTTCTATTTGTCATTTTCAAATGCGCCGTTTCAATTTACACACTTTCAATTTCCGGTTCGACTTCTATTCGTTCAAATTTCCAATTCACCAAATGCTAAGGTCAATCACTAATAACGATAAAAACTAAAAACTTTTTACATGGCCAGTCGCGTGTTGCCTCAAGAGGAATTCTCAAGTAGTAATGCCGTCTACATTCTCTTTCCGCTTGGTCAGACAAAGTACATTGTTTACACTCAGCGCTTCAGTGTTGTATCCGTCATCTCATCTTTATGTTCGTACGAATATCAAGAGGTACCATTACTATTCTATTCAAAAATTTTGAAGGATACTTTTTGCTGCAACAGTAACCCTTTTACACACACATTTCTATGTACTTACTGTTGTTAATAAATCAACATATTTATGATTTTTATTTTGTTTTCTCAGCTCGTATTAGCTGCATCAATAGCAAATCATTTTTCAATGTAATTATTTTAATAGAACAGACTTTATCTAGCCGTTACTTGCTAACTATTTCACATTTAAAACCTTTACTGTTGCCTTATTTTCTCTTTAAAATTATTCTAACTGCACAAACCAAGTTTTTTATGATATGAAGTTTTAGAAGATTCACAGTTTCATTTTCATGTAATGAACTTCGTGTACAATCAAATTATTTAGATATTACCCATTGGTTGACCTACTGGGGAACCCACCATCTATTGGTTGATATACCTACTGGGGAACCCACCATCTATTGGTTGATATACCTACTGGGGAACCCACCATCTATTGGTTGATATACCTACTGGGGAACCCACCATCTATTGGTTGATATACCTACTGGGGAACCCACCATCTATTGGTTGATATACCTACTGGGGAACCCACCATCTATTGGTTGATATACCTACTGGAGAAACCACCATCTATTGGTTGATATACCTACTGGGGAACCCACCATCTATTGGTTGATATACCTACTGGGGAACCCACCATCTATTGGTTGATATACCTACTGGGGAACCCACCATCTATTGGTTGATATACCTACTGGGAAACCCACCATCTATTGGTTGATATACCTACTGGGGAACCCACCATCTATTGGTTGATATACCTACTGGGAAACCCACCATCTATTGGTTGATATACCTACTGGAGAACCCACCATCTATTGGTTGATATACCTACTGGGGAACCCACCATCTATTGGTTGATATACCTACTGGGGAACCCACCATCTATTGGTTGATACACCTACTGGGAACCCACCATCCTTAAAAAATGGCAATGCATCATTTCTATACCTCCTAGGTGGAATGGAAATGACAAAAGAAGGTGTCAGCCAGCTCAAACATGCTAGCCAAATATAAAAAACAAAATATATATATAAAAACTATGAATGACAAACACTTTATTATATATATATATATATACTAGATGAATGCCCGGCATTGCTTAAGTAATAAAAAAGTCTTTGAACAAAAAATTTATTTTTATTTAACATTTACAACATTTACTATTCTAAGTTCAAATGAAGTAAGAGAAAACAGAAAACAACTGTAAAGGTTTTCAAAGAAATGCAACTTTTAAATTTCATATCATGAAATAAGTACATGTATTTTGTTGAAATAAATTAAGAGGAAAAATAAAGCTGTAAGTGTTTAAATGTAAAATAATTAGCGAGTAATGGCTAAATATAGTCTGTTTTGCTACGATTACAACAAAAATTTTTTTGGCATACGTTTACATGATTTTAATCTATTTCAGTGTTGGCATCATAAGGCAAAAATATTGTATAGACGTATAGAGTGGTATAGAAACCTATAGTAATTATCTAATGCAATCACTGTTTGGTAAAAATCATCAAAATCATCATCATTAAAAATAGTAACAAAACAATATGTTAACCTTAGTAGCTATAGTTATCTACAATAACTCAAGTGCATTTTGTAAAGTTAACATTACAATGTACTATGTGCAGAGTTCTTACCTTCAAAACAGACGTGTAACATAAACACTGAATCTAACTTATATGAATTTAGCTTACTAAATACATACTTGAAGGAAGTTTTATCATGCATTTTAGTAAACTTTTAACTAAAATGCTATCACTTATCTTCTTTGCGAACCTGTTTTTACCATGATGGATGATCCTGAACTGAGATATAATCGCCAAATTCAAAATTCCAAGAGAAATTATTTTCGATATCGTTTTGCGGAAAACAAATTAGACCTAGCACGGCACGGACGGACAAGTATCAAGTTTCATAGAGTTTATAGAGACTAAATTAATACGTCTAATTGATACGTCTAATTAATACGTCTAATTAATACGTCTAACTAATAATTAGCATGTGAAATTGAGAAAAGGGTGTATACAGTATATAGTAAAAGTGTTGAACCGTAAATCCATCGTAGTCTGGTATTTAGACAAGTGGATTTCAAACCTGTGGTTGTAATAGTCGTGAGTTCAAATCCAAGAGAATGAGAGCCTTTAATTCAAAGATTTTAATAACTATAGTAAAACAGACAGATATCCAAACAGATGACAACAGACTAGCTGTGCCTTCCGGCATTGCCCAAGTATTAAAAATCAGCTTATAAACAATGAGAAGTGATGATAGATGCCTACCACTTGCTATTAGCCTGGCAAATTGTCAATGAAAAATGGCATTAAAAACCAACATATAAACAATGAGAAGTATTGAGGAGTTGCCTGCCACCTGCTGGCAAGCAGCTCTCCAGCAAGTGGCAGGCCATTGCCAAGTAGCCTGACACATTGCCAATGAAAATTTCCGTAAGCTTGCCATATGCTAGGCTTCTAATGACGGTATGTACGCCATTACGTTGGGTCAGCATTGTCTAGCTACAACTATTCTAATAATAGCTATAGCTGGACATACCGAAAGACAAACTTTGAGAAATATATATATATACAGATTTAGACTAGCTTAAGTTACTAGCTTAAGTTACTCAAATTCATTACGTTAAGAAACTTAACCACTACATTACCTGTCACTGTTTATAAGCTGTTTTGAATCTTGAGCGAGTGTGTAGCATAAGAAATAGTTTTTAACAATCTGTTTAAGCTTTACGAGACTTTAAATATTTGAATTATGCATTGGCGATACTCAAAAATACACAAAAAAATAAACAAACACCTTTTAAAAATTAAAATGGAAAATGTTGCATATAAATGTTGAATAAAAGCAAATTTTCTGTACAAAAGCTTTTTATTACCTGATCAACGCCGGCACTCACCTAGTATAATATATATCGCGGATGAAGTTATATATACTATGAAATTATTTATTATGTATTATATTAATATATAGATACTATATGTACCATAAATTCTCGTGTATAATTCTTATGATATATAGGCTGCACCCTAAACTTCAAAGGTCGTTTTTAGTAACGGGTATACAGTGTGTATAAGCCGAGTTTGCTGTTTTTCCATTCATTTAACACGCTGATAAACTGTAACTTCAAATAGCTGTACAGTAAACAAGTACCAAATCATTGAACACATCTTTTACATTTTGTCATCAAGAAGACCAAACTATGATGTGCTGACACTTCACATTTGATAAAGTTTAAATTCCCGTGTCGAGGTTTAAAGTCAGAGAACAAATTTGAAAACTGACCTTTAACCGTGATGCTGCTGTCTCGTAAAGCTTTTGAAATAAGGATATTTTGTTTAGTTGATCGATTCCTCACCAGGTAGTCCTTAAAGTCGATCGATATGTGACCAATGTCATCTGACGACATGCAACAGCCTTCTTCCTTCTGAGTAAAACTCAAAGTTAACGTCTTGCCATAGTCATCAAACAGACTGATTTTGCTCTGCAGTGTGAAAAACATAACTCTGCACAACAAATACATGTATATACAATCCAAAACGCAATTTATATTCTATCCCAGATTAGGGGTCAATACTCAAAACCATCCTGTATACCTATATTTGCAATACTTTGTAAAGCTATCCTCAAATACTCTGCAATATTACTACTCTACTATTCTCGAAACTGCAGATATTCCGTAATACTTTGTAGACAAGTTAATAATGAGATGCATACACTGTATACACTATACCCAGTGATATATACACTGTATACACTATACCCAGTTATATATGCACTGTATACACTATAAACAGTTATATATACACTGTATACACTATAACCAGTTATATATACACTATAACCAGTTATATATACACTATATACACTATACCCAGTTACATATACACTGTATACATTATAACGAGTTATATATACGCTGAATACACTATAACCAGTTATATATACACTGTATACACTATAACCAGTTATATATACACTGTATACACTATAACCAGTTATATATACACTATAACCAGTTATATATACACTGTATACACTATAACCAGTTATATATACACTGCATAGGCCTACACTATAACCAGTTATATATACACTATAACCAGTTGTATATACACTGGATACACTATAACCAGTTATATATACACTGTATACACTATAACCAGTTATATATACACTGCATACACTATAACCAGTTGTATATACACTGTATACACGATAACCAATTATATATATACATTAACAGACCTGATACTGTCCGAATGTAAAAGTGTTTCCCCGTCCTCTCTTATCCTTCTTCTGAACCAGAGTCATTCTGCCTAAACTAAGCACCATCTTCATCTTCTCTGAGTGTTTGTTATCAGCTTCAATATCTGTGAGTTTTAGTTGAAAGTGTTGGTCTGCTGCCATCTGGTTCTACAATAACAAAGGACTGAGACACATGATTCACAAAATATACGTAAATGCTGCAAGAAATTATGCAATATCTGATGCAAAACACTACTCTGAAACACTGCATGATAACACTATTACGTAACACTACTCTACAATACTACTCTACAACACCACAGCTGTATAACGCTACTATATAATACTGCGCCATAACACTACTGTATAACAGCTACTCTTCAACACTTGTGTAATGCTAATCTAAAACATTACATTATAACAATACAGTATAATGCTACTCTATAATACCACTGTGTAACACTACTATATAACACTGCGTCATAACACAAGTGTATAACACTCTCTGAAACATTGCATCATAATGATACTATGTAACACTATTGTAGAACACTGCATCATAATACTACCCCAGAACACTCCTGAAAAACAGCTACGTGATGCTGCAGATCTTGAACCATATTATGTACCTTAATTGTGTGCCTTAATTATGTGCCTAATTAAACAGAAATATATAACTATATTCACACCTGCTCAATTGTCAACTCTTTCAGCTTGCCAACTGGAGAAACGCCCCTGTACATAGCACCATTGAACGTCATCGGCACTTCGTAAGTATCTTGCCACATTTTCTTTGTAGCTGCCTCGGATTGTGAAAAATACGAATCGGCGCTTCTGTCTGTCATGTTATCATCGTGGTTGAACATCTACAATGATTCAAATGACAGCTTCAATGAGTAGTATCTAAGTATTATATTAACGACTAGTAAGTCTTATATTAACTACTATTAAGTATTATATTAACTACTAGTAAACATTATATTAACTACTAGTAAGTATTATATTAACTACTAGTAAGTGTTATATTAACTACTAGTAAGTATTACATTAACTACTAGTAAGTATTATATTAACTACTAGTAAGTATTATATTAACTACTGGTAAGTGTTATATTAACTACTAGTAAGTATTACATTAACTACTAGTAAGTATTATATTAACTACTAGTAAGTGTTAGATTAACGACTAGTAAGTATCATATTAACCACTAGTAAGCATTATATTACCTACTAATAAGTATTATATTAACTACTAGTAAATATTACATTAACTACTAGTAAATATTATATTAACTACTAATAAGTATTATATTAACTACTAGTAAATGTTATAATAACTACTAGTAAGTATTATATTAACTACTAGTAAGTGTTATATTAACTACTAGTAAATATTATATTTCCTACTAATAAGTATTATATTAACTACTAGTAAGTGTTATATTAATTACTAGTAAGTGTTGTATTAACTACTAGTAAGTATTATATTACCTACTAGTAAGTTTTATATTAACTGCTAGTAAGTATTATATTAACTACTAGTAAGTGTTATATTAACGACTAGCAAGTATTATATTAATGACTAGTAAGTATTATATTAACTACTATTAAGTATTATATTAACTACTAGTAAACATTATATTAACTACTAAGAATCATTATATTAACTACTAGTAATTATTATATTAACTACTAATGAATATTATATTAACTACTAGTAAGTATTATATTAACTACTAGTAAATATTATATTAACTACTAGTAAATATTATATTAACTACTAGTAAGTATTATATTAACTACTAGTAAGTGTTATATTAACTACTAGTAAGTATTACATTAACTACTAGTGAGTATTATATTAACTACTAGTAAGTGTTATATTACCTAGTAGCAAATAATACGTCAACAAACGGTCTGTACTCTTTATAGTAAAGGTTATATTTATGTAAAATTTTATCAGCACTTTTTGTATAAACGAATTGAAGACTCCATATGAGCAAATTTAACTTGATAAGTTATGAAAACTTACACACAGATAATGAGATGATAATTATACAGAACGACAATAAAACAAGGACGTGGATGTTTTGTGATTGCAGTTTAAAACATAAAAATGTCGAAATTTGCGTCACTCAGCAACACTTGTTGTAACCAGCCCTTGATATTCTCTGATTACTTGTTAGTTTTTGCAAA
The DNA here is from genome assembly GCF_963576615.1 of Watersipora subatra. Classification (NCBI taxonomy): domain Eukaryota; kingdom Metazoa; phylum Bryozoa; class Gymnolaemata; order Cheilostomatida; family Watersiporidae; genus Watersipora; species Watersipora subatra. The sequence goes on along the minus strand of NC_088709.1, from coordinate 1,366,974 downwards.
AGGTGATGCAAAGATGATTGCCACACTAAATAAGCTTTAGAATCCCCGAAGTGAGCTTGATAGAAATTAATGTTTTTTCTGCCATTACTGGACCGCTGTAGCATTTACTATGCGGAACAGAGCAAACTATTTGCACCAGAAAAAAATGACAGCATTGGCTGTGAATGATATCAGAAAGAGCTGAAAGATGACAACTCCTGCTTTCAAAAGCTAACATCTCCAAACTGATGTAGAGATCATAGCTTGAGTCACTTTAATTTATTTGCAATACCACATCAACTTCCTTCATGAATAGCTTTATGAATAACTCACTCATTGTAAATGTAATAACACATTTTGACCAATGTTATACAAATTGATAACTTATAACAGGATGTATATTACTCAAATAAACATATGCAACCCAGCATTGTGCATCTTTCTTAAATTGCACATAATTAAGCCTTAAATCATCCCCACTTAAGAGAAGATACCAAAGCAAAGGAAATGAAAATATATAGCAATTTCAGTAGGAATCATGTTTTATGTTTTGACTCACTCAACAAACGTTGTTAAAGGTGAAGCAAAAAGCTTGAAGGTTTGACCAGAATACAGCAGACTACTGTTAACATCATGACAAACTAGTATGTACCGGAATATAGCAGACTACTGTTAACATCATGACAAACTAATATGTACCAGAATACAGCAGACTCCTGCTAGCATCATGACAAACTAATATGTACCAGAATACAGCAGACTCCTGCTAGCATCATGACAAACTAATATGTACCAGAATACAGCAGACTCCTGCTAGCATCATGACAAACTAATATGTACCAGAATACAGCAGACTCCTGCTAGCATCATGGCAAACTAGTGAGTTTGTACCAGACTGCAGCAGACTCCTGCTAGCATCATGGCAAACTAGTGAGTACGCACCAGACTGCAGCAGACTCCTGCTAGCATCATGACAAACTAGTGAGTACGCACCAGACTGTAGCAGACTACTGCTAGCATCATGACAAACTAGTGAGTTTGCACCAGACTGTAGCAGACTACTGCTAACATCATGACAAACTAGTGAGTTTGCACCAGACTGTAGCAGACTACTGCTAGCATCATGACAAACTAGTGAGTTTGCACCAGACTGTAGCAGATGTGATTTTAAATATGAGCTTGCACAAATGTTTAGTAGACTTTATGAAAAAGTACTGGTGTCTAGTTGCTATCATTGCGACAGTTGATACTAACTATTGTGTTCAAGTTGCAGCATTATGCATCTATTCTGTCATGTCAATCTGTCTGCAACTATAGATATCAGAATTGCAATGTCAGTCGATCGAAAAGTTTTAATCGCAATCAAATTATATCTAGTTTAATCTTGGAACATTCTGGCAATCAGATCATGTCAAATATAAAAACAACTGCAAATGATAAAAAATACAATATAACGTCTAACAATGTTATTATCTAACAAAATCTGCTAACAAATTGTACAAATTCATCTCCAAGGAATAGGCAATACCTTCCCAAGATATGCAACTGTGTCTTGCTTGTAGAGATGAGGGTGAAGCTGGTGCGTATGCCAAGCGAGATCCGTGTCATAGCAGGGCACGAGGAAGGCATCAGGGTAAAAGGTCTTCAACTGCAGCATCATCTAAGAAAATTTTTAAAGGTTGATTCGCAACAAAATTCACATTACAGTTATTTGATATCAAAAGATTCACTATGTCTTACTTTGCTGTGTTGTAGGTGAAAAATATATAGAAATGTGATTACAAGCTTTTAAAAGCTAAAAAACGAACAGTAGAACAGCAGCCACACGAGACCGCCGTAGATTGGATTCTCTTTCCAAAACGGCTCAACTGGGACGTAGTTGTACGAGATGGCTTACGAAATGTTTACACTTTCAAGCAACCTCATTCGTCGAAATATTTTCACGAATATACTTCACACATTCAATAAAACCATGTCTATTGTTCTTACGCGTCTATTTTATCGTCATTGTAATGCTGTCAATTTCAACACTGATATCCTATAACCTACCGTAAAAATTCATTTAACTTTTTAACCTTAGCTCGAAGGACTACATATCATTGTCTGATAAACATGACGAGCCTGTTGGTCACCTGTGATAGTCGAAAAATGCTGCAGAAATTAGTCACGAAGTATAGGTCACATGATCAGATTACGACTAGACGATCAGACCAAGCCGAAACAAAACTGTAAAGTAGCAAGTATTTATATTTGATACAGGGTTTTCACTAAAACCCGAAGTGTTTGTTATAAACTAGTGCTACAATAAGTTTTATATTGAGCTTTTTATTGGCCTTTCAATTCACGTAAGAACATCACGTGACAAAACAATAACCAAATGTAATGACTACGTCGTAAAAATAAACTGATTCCAATCTACGGCGGCTTTTCATTTTTTAGCTTTTAAGAGCTTGTAATCCCATTTCCACATATTTTGCACCTACAACACAACAGAGTAAGACGTGGTGAATCTTTTGATACCAAATAACTGTAATGTGAATTTTGTTGCCAGTCAACCTTTACATAAGTAATTGCAAGTGATTCCGAACTGGAACATTTTCAATTTGATCAACAGGCTAGGAGCAATAATTAGATGAATGTTGAAGAGATTATCTAGTGGTTTCTAAGATGACTCCTAAATATCTAGAGCCTTATTTAGTAGAAAAGTAAAGACTTAAGAAAGAAGAGAACAAGTAGAAATACGAAGGTACTGTCTTACCTTGTAGCGAAGAATGGCAATACCAAGGAAGTAGGAATCCCTATAGTGAGGGAGGCTGACATTATAGTAGAAGGCACTCTGCCTGACGGCTGCTTTAACCAGGTCATATGAACACTGAGGGCTGTAACCCGCTCCCTGAATAGCTTGTTCCTCTGTTGTAAGAACTATGGTGAAGCTCTCATTCTAGAGAATAAGCAAATGTCTTATTAGGATCAAGGCTGTTCCTCTACTAATAATTAGTACTAGGGGTTCAGTACAACTGTACTAAAGGTTCAGTGCAACTGTACTAAACGTTCAGTGCAACTGTACTAAACGTTCAGTGCAACTGTACTAGAGGTTCAGTACAACTGTACTAGATGTTAGTACAACTCTACCAGAGGTTTAACACAAGGTAAATGAGATCCCTGGTGAAAACTGCAGCAGAGCATTTCATATAACAGACAGATGAGATTAGAGGTCTTGTAGAGGTTAGAGGCTGTGTGACGTGAGGCATATTCTCATTTTATAGGCAGTCTCATGGGACACACACAAGTTATGCAGATTATTCAAAAACTTGGAAAGGCGTTTGTTAGATAATTCCATTGATGATGGCATTGGTATATACACTGTATTTGCTAAAAATATGGGAAGCCTAAAATATCCCTTGCCTTTTTGAATAACAGTTTTGATACAACAGAGTAGGGTTTCATCGGATAGAAGGAAGCAACAATAAAAATAAATTTGTGTGAAATGGAGATAAATGCTTATCTCTGTAGTAAACTCTAGGGAATCCTCAAACACTATGAATCGCTCAAGCTTGATAACAACCACTGATTGCCTTAAAAAACTACTGCTGACTGACAGCAGGCAGTGAATGTTAGTCTACCTGCTTACCTATGTCATTACCTGTTTACCTATGTCATTTGAGACATTTACAAAGTGGCCTACTTGGTCAGGCCAACCAGCTGATGGCCGTTTCCTACTAAGTAAAGATAAGGATTGCTACCCTTACACAGTGATTGTGTCAAAGTGCATTTTGCTTATGTTTTCCGAATAATCATACATGTAGTTCTTCCCAAACCACTGGAAAGTATGTTCTTATGTTTTCAAATAAACGTAATCATGGTTTGAAAAGCGTTTGAGCAATTAACAAATCTATCTAGCGGAGGAGGTTGATATATCTAGCGGAGGAGGTTGATATATCTAGTAGAGGAGGTTGATATATCTAGTAGAGGAGGTTGATATATCTAGCGGAGGAGGTTGATATATCTAGTAGAGGAGGTTGATATATCTAGTAGAGGAGGTTGATATATCTAGTAGAGGAGGTTGATATATCTAGTAGAGGAGGTTGATATATCTAGTAGAGGAGGTTGATATATCTAATAGAAGAGGTTGATATATCTAGTAGAGGAGGTTGATATATCTACTAGAGGAGGTTGATATATCTAGTAGAGGAGGTTGATATATCTAATAGAGGAAGTTGATACATCTAATAGAGGAGGTTGATACATCTAGTAGAGGAGGTTTATACATGTAGTAGAGCAGGGTGATACATCTAGTAGAGCAGGGTGATACATCTAGTAGAGGAGGTTGATATACCTAGTAGAGGAGGCTCATATATATATATATATATATATATATATATACATATATATACAAATATACATATATAATATAATAATATGTAATAATATATAATATAATATATATATATATATATATATATATATATATATATATATATATATATATATATATACATATATATACAAATATACATATATATATACATACATATATATGCATATATACATACATATATATATATATTTATACATATATATGTATATATATATATTTATACATATATACATATATATATATATATATATATATATATATATATGTATATAAATATATAAGTCTCATAAGTAATCTCATAAGTAGTCTCATAAGTAGTCTCATAAGTAGTCTCATAAGTAGTCTCATAAGTAATCTCATAAGTAGTGTCATAAGTAGTCTCATAAGTAGTCTCATAAGTAGTCTCATAAGTAGTCTCATAAGTAGTCTCATAAGTAGGCTCATAAGTAGTCTCATAAGTAGTCTCATAAGTAGTCTCATAAGTAGTCTCATAAGTAGTCTCATAAGTAGTCTCATAAGTAGTCTCATAAGTAGTCCCATAAGTAGTCTCATAAGTAGTCTCCTAAGTAGTCTCATAAGTAGTCTCATAAGTAGTCTCATAAGTAGTCCCACAAGTAGTCTCATAAGTAGTCTCATAAGTAGTCTCATAAGTAGTCTCATAAGTAGTCTCATAAGTAGACTCATAAGTAGTCTCATAAGTAATCTCATAAGTAGGCTCATAAGTAGTATCATAAGTAGTCTCCTAAGTAGTCTCATAAGTAGTCTCATAAGTAGTTTCATAAGTAGTCTCATAAGTAGTCTCATAAGTAGTCTCATAAGTAGTCTCATAAGTAGTTTCATAAGTAGTCTCATAAGTAGTCTCATAAGTAGTTTCATAAGTAGTCTCATAAGTAGTTTCATAAGTAGTCTCATAAGTAGTCTCATAAGTAGTCTCATAAGTAGTCTCATAAGTAGTCTCATAAGTAGTCTCATAAGTAATCTCATAAGTAGGCTCATAAGTAGTCTCATAAGTAGTCTCCTAAGTAGTCTCATAAGTAGTCTCATAAGTAGTCTCATAAGTAATCTCATAAGTAGGCTCATAAGTAGTCTCATAAGTAGTCTCCTAAGTAGTCTCATAAGTAGTCTCATAAGTAGTTTCATAAGTAGTCTCATAAGTAGTCTCATAAGTAGTCTCATAAGTAGTCTCATAAGTAGTCTCATAAGTAGTCTCATAAGTAATCTCATAAGTAGGCTCATAAGTAGTCTCATAAGTAGTCTCCTAAATAGTCTCATAAGTAGTCTCATAAGTAGTCTCATAAGTAGTTTCATAAGTAGTCTCAAAATTAGTCTCATAAGTAGTCTCATAAGTAATCTCATAAGTAGTCTCATAAGTAGTCTCATAAGTAATCTCATAAGTAGGCTCATAAGTAGTCTCATAAGTAGTCTCATAAGTAGTCTCCTAAGTAGTCTCATAAAATGTCGTTTTCTTTCTGGCCGCACTCGAGAGAGCAAACGACGGATAGAGGTATATCTATTATACATACTACTACCCTGGCAGTCTAGTGTACCGTGAAAGATCATCAGGTGTGTTGATAAAGCAAAAAGAATAAGTGCTGCACAAGTCTTCAGAAGTAGTCAATGGCGGTTGATCAGCGTGAAATTCAGATTGGTTAGTCAACCAATCTGAATTTCACGATTTGGAGTCTGATTGAAATCAATCTTACATGTATATTTTAAACCTCTAACCAAAGCTTCAGATAAATGGACAGACAAACACCGCTCTTACGATAATAAATATATGTTATTGTATTGTGGTAGAAAACAAAACTTCCACCCTCTCTTGAATAGTTGGGATACTTTTCTAACAAGGGTTATGTTCTCTTTCTTTTATAATTGTTAGCCACGCCCTGAGGGAGGCTGGCTTATTATACCTAATTTGCATAACTTCGTGTACATAAGATAGGGTCTCGGCCTTTCTTGTTCATTCAATACAGTCATTGCGATTGAATCACACTCCTTCTGCTATCTTAGCAACATAAGGATCACCATGGCCTATAGCTATCTCCAAAGAGTTGGTCTATGGACTGTGCTGTTGGAAAAGACTCTTAAAAACACTGTCGACCCCTGTCGACCCTGTCGACCCCTGTTGACCCTGTCGACCTAGTGCAAACCCTTTTGTGCAATCCCTTGTGTGAAGTGGTTAATGTTGACCGATAGAGTAAGCCGACCTAGTCGCCTCTACGTGTTGGTCACGAGGAACCAGTACACAACCTACTGTGAAGTGGTTAATGTTTGACCGGTAGAGTAAGCCGACCTAGTCGCCTCTACGTGTTGGTCACGGGAACCAACACATTGGTGGCAGCGTTGGGATCTGCCGAAAAAGGGACGACACTCGGACAATTACGCGACCATGCCTGGCAGTCGGCGATCAGCTACCAGAGAGCTGGCAGGAGCTGAACTGCAGCAAGTTGACCAAATGAGTCGACTGACCGAGGCCATTACACAGGCAATATGAATGCCTCGTCGAGAAGGGAATTTTAAACCCCCAAAGTTCGATGGAGGAGAAGATGTCGAACTTTTCATTACCCAATTCCAAGAAGTTGCTGATGCTAACGAATGGAATCAAAAGGCTACACTCTTACACCTTCGTGAAGTACTGAAGGATGGAGCAAAAACATGTAGCCAAGGAGACTCCCCTGAAGCCATGTTCTTGTCACTAAGGACCAAATATGGGCTGTCCCTTAGGGAGGCGAAGGCTCGCCTCAACGCTAAACGTGATGGCAAGGTCAGTTTACAAGACCATGCCACCGAAATCCAGTGGTTGGTGAAGATTGCCTACAGAGAACTACCGGAGAATTACCAGGCTACCATGGCTATGGATGCATTTTCTATGACATTGGGAAACACCTATTTGCAGAGGCATCTATTAGCCGTCAAGGCACGGACATTGGGAGAGGCTGTCCAAGCGGGAAATGAATTCCTTCAAATTCAGCCTACCTTCCAACAGTCTAACCCTCGACCGCTGATCATGACCCTGGAGGAGGAACCAAAACTCGATCACACAGCCGCTCCAGTGACTCCTGAACCTCCATCCGTCACATTAAACGATGTCCTAGCCGCCATAAAAGGGCTGGCAGAAGGGCTGCAAGGCACCTCTAAGGTAGAAGGCAGACGAGCCAACCACACACCTCTAGCAAGGGAACTCAGTTGCTGGGGGTGCGGACAAAGTGGACATACTCGCCGCCAATGCACCCAGCCGCTTCCTTCTAGATGAGCCAATCCTTGGCAGCAGATGCCGGGAAACGGCCATCATCCACAGCAGTAGGGGAAGGTACTGACTGTGGATCACAAGCGTTCAAGCAAGATGTTTGGCGACAGCCACGACGGACCGGTCGACCCAGGCCCCCCCTGGTCGACTCCAGTCCCCTTGCAGAATGCCTTTGAGACATTAACTGACCCAATGACAGCCCCAGAACCAGAGGAAAATGGAAAGTTGTATACCTGGCCAAAAAGACGAAGGCAAAACCGGAGAACGCTAGCCAAGCCAAAAGTGACGGATGAGATCGAGGTAGACAACCTCTGGAAGCCACATAACAGCAGCTATTTTCTGCCGGGCCGTATAAGTGGACAGCCAGTCCAGTTCTTAATAGACACCGGGTGCACATCAAACCTCTTGAGCCGTCATGTATTTGACCACCTCCCCAAGGAAGTCAGAGCAAGGCTGGAAACAAGGGAAGATTATGGACGGATGGCCGATGGAACAAGACTCCGCTTCCATGGATTAATCACCCTCCCCCTGCGAGTCCGGAGGGTACAAGTCACCACATCCTTGGTGGTATGTGCACTAAAAGAGGATGCTATTTTGGGCATGCCCTTCCTTGTAGACCATCACTGCGAGATGGACTTTCAGCAGCCAACCCTGGTGGTGAATGGCCAATGCCTAGTATGCACTGACCGAGAAGGTCGACCCTTGGTGAGCAAAGTGCAGATACTAAGAACTACAACACTTCCCCACAATCAGAGATCTTGATGGGAGGACGGTTGACCGCCACATCCTACCAACCCGTAGAATTCATAGAAGGTGCCAACCAGAAATACATGGTAGCAGCCAGCCTGCTCCAGCCGGATGAGCGGGAAAGGGTGGCAGTACGCTGTATGAACCCTACGGATCACCCTGTGGACGTGACAGCTGGATCTATCCTAGGCCATTACACCGGGGTAAAACAGGATGATATCGGAACTCCCTGGATGGACACTGACCCCGTAGGGAGTCCCCATCCACCAAAAGTCACAGACGGCCCCAGGGTACCTACCCACTTACATGACTTGTACCAACAGGCTGTCACGCACTGTTCAGGCCAGATGGAACGTCAGAAAGTGGAAGAACTCCTCTGTCGGTTTGCGGATGTTTTCAGCCGTGGGAGCGAGAACAAGGGACGTACCACCCTAGTGCGACATGAGATTCCAGTCTCCACTGGTGCCCAGCCTATTCGCCAGCCACCGTACAGAGTGGGCCCTAAAAAAGAGGCCGAAATAGAACGCCAAGTGGTGGCCTTAGCCAAGCAAGGGATGATTGAGCCTGCCCATGGGGCTTGGAGTTCGCCGGTAGTGCTAGTGAGAAAGAAGGATGGGGCCTGGCGGTTGTGCGTCGACTACCGGAAATTGAATGCAATCACTAGGCAGGATGCCGACCCCTTACCCCGGATCGACGACAGCCTAGATGCCCTGTCAGGCAGCAGATTCTTCAGCACTCTCGATATGATGAGTGGCTATTGGCAAGTACCACTGTCAGCCGGAGCACAAGAGAAATCCGCCTTTGCCACTCGTAGCGGGCTGTGGCGATGGAAAGTGCTACCCTTTGGGCTGACCTCCGCCCCAGCCACCTTCCAACGCCTGATGGAGCGGGTACTCCAAGGACTTCATTGGAAGACCCTACTTTTGTACTTGGATGACATTATTGTTATGTCTGCTGACCTCCCTAGTCACCTTTCACGACTCGGCGAAGTTTTGGAGAGGCTCTGAGAGGCTGGACTTAAACTAAAGCCCTCTAAGTGCAGCCTGCTACAGACCCAAGTCAAATATTTGGGACACATAGTCACTGAGGCAGGGGTTGCCACGGATCCAGAGAAAATTAAGGCTATTGGCGAGTGGGCAGAGCCACGGGATGTCACCCAGTTGAGGGCATACCTTGGGACTACCGGATACTACCATCGGTATGTCCCCGACTACGCATCTATTGCTAAACCCTTGACCCTGTTGACCGGAGAAGGGACCAACTGGAGCTGGGGAGACGTGGAACGAGAAGCCTTTGAGAAGTTGAAGTGGGCACTGACTCACGCCCCCGTGTTGGCATACCCAGACCCTACCCTGCCGTACATACTTGACACGGATGCGAGTAACGTGGGAACGGGGGCGGTATTATCACAGATCCAACAGGGAAAGGAGCGACCCATCGCCTATCAAAGCAAGACACTCTCCCCAGCTGAGCGGAATTATTGTGTGACCAGGAAGGAGCTCTTAGCAGTGGTCCTTGCGGTAAAACACTTCCGGCCTTATTTGTATGGAAGGGAGTTTACGATCCCCACGGGCCATGCCTCCCTGGTATGGTTGCATGGGCGCAAGGAATCGTCCTGCCAGATAGTTCGGTGGTTAGAGGGCCTGGTAGAGTACAAGTACAAGATTATCCATCGGAAGGGGGCTCGACATGGCAATGCGGATAGGCTGAGCCGGCGGCAATGCACAGAATGTCGCCAGTGTGCCACGATAGAAAAGCGCGATGGTGGGCCCACTAGGTCTGAGGTCTACGACTCGCTGAATCTTCCTCAGCCAGTCATCCCACCTTCACTCTCAAGATTGCCTGCTGTAGGGAAAGAGGAGCCGGACCTACGGTCGTCTGAAAGGAGTGGATGGGAACCAAGGCCATGGAGCCCTGTGCCAGCCGGCAAAGTTTCAGTACGGCTGCCACGAGGTACAGGGACTCCCGACGAGGTTCGCACCACTCCCCCTACGTCCGGACCCCTTGAATTAAATGAGGATGATTGGCCCCAACTAAATCACAGCAGTCACCCACCAGGACCCGGTCTCCCGAACCCTACACCAGCCGGCCAAGTCTCAGTACGGCCGCCATGCGGTGTAGAGGTCCCTCGAGTGTCAGAGAATCCTCTCCAACCCTCTAGGGCAAGGACTGGACCCGATGGTCCTCTGGCAGCAATGGAGCCGGGTCTTCCCATGGAGGATGGCCAAATTACAGTGCGGCCATCACTAAGCACGGAGGAAGCGGGACCCCTGCCTGTGGAACAGTCATCTCTGGCCGCCATCCAGACACCCCTGGACGAGATCCGGGCTCTCCAGCAGAGGTCTAGAACCGATCTGGGACAGATCTATCAAGCTATAAGAGAGCGACGAAAAGTCGAAGAAGCGGTGATACGCCTAGGGAGCCCCGAGCTACATAGACTTGCCCAAATGTACCATCAGCTACAGATCGACGAGTCTGGGGTCCTGACTCTCCACCTAGTACAGAATGGACGGGAAAAGGTTGTAATTGTGTGCTCCCAGAGCCTACGCCAAGAGATTTTATGGAGGACCCATGAGCAAGCCCACAGTGGAGTGGAACGAACCCTGAAGAGGGTGCAGATGGACTGGTATTGGCCGGGAATGGCCGGCGATGTAAGGCGGGCTGTGTTATCCTGCGAAATCTGCCAGCGAGCTAAACCCGGCGCCTCTCGACACTCTGGTAACTGCCAACGGTTGTATGCTGGGAGGCCCTGGCAGTGGCTGGCAGTGGACCTGGTGGGCCCCCTTCCACAGACAGCGCGAGAAAATAGCTGGGCCTTGGTGTTGACGGACCACTTCACCCGATGGTCAGACGCCCTCGCCATTCCCGATGCTACCGCCCCCACAGTCGCCAATACGTTAGATGAGCTTGTGTTTTGTTATTTCGAGTTGCCAGAAATAATACACACGGATCAGGGAGCTCAGTTCGAGTCTACCCTGTTTCAGGAACTGTGCAGGCTCTGGGGGGTAGACAAAACGAGGACAGCCCCATACCACCCAGAAGGAAATGGAGTTGTCGAGAGGAACAACCGAGTGCTAGGGGACTCATTGCGAGCATTGCTGCTCGGCCGAGAGCAAGAAGATTGGGACCTCCTGTTACCACAGCTCATGCGTACGTTTCGAGGGTTGCCCCACTCAGCCACCAGAGAAACTCCGAATTTCCTAATGCTTGGGCGAGAGCTACGCCTCCCCGATCAATTGCACTATGGAAGATTGGTGGATTCATTTACCAGTACACATGAGTATGTACAAATCATGCATGACAGACTCGTGCAAGCACACACCCTCTTGCGAGAGAAACAGAAAGAAATTGTGACTACAGATGCCACAGAACCTCCTCTCTTCAACGAAGGTGACTTGGTGTGGTTAGTCAGCAAGCGACGTCGAAAAGGAGAGAATCCAAAACTAGCCGCAAAATACGTTGGCCCCTACCGAGTATTAAAGAGTTATGACAACCACACCTACGAGGTTGAAAGGTACGGGCAAAGGTCGGTGCAAGCAGAAGGAAGGTTGAGGCTTTGCCGACCGAGCAAAGTACAACAAGGGAGGGCCCAGCTCAAATCGAGCCAACCAGAAGGCCAAACATGAGAGGGTACCCTCGAAGAAGACTCATAAACAACCAGGCACCAGCACTCCCAGATATATATATGGAGTCACTACCCCTTGTCCCACCCATGACAAGGTCGAAAGTGGATACACAGCCTCTCTACAACCATCCAGAAAGTCATCGGCATACCAGTTCCAAAAGAAATATAACTATACCCCAAACCCATAGCCAACTCGACCTTGAGCGCACTTTCGACCTTAACCCAGATGCTGGGACCAAAAAAAGGAGTACGCCCCTTCCGGAGGAGCCAGAGACGAGTACTACAGATAGCGGAACCTCAGCTCGGCCCCCGCGAATTAAAAAGCCCCCTGCGTATCTAACGGATTACGACACGAATATAGTCCAATCAGGAAAGGCCAAGAAGAGTCAAGGCCAAAGGTCAGCCATATTGGAAAATAGAGAAAGCCATCTTACCATTTGTTACCAACTTGACGCACACGCACACCTACACCCTCCAGCCATAGAAGTAATTAAAGAAACTATTAAAGGAGCTTCCCCAATTGCCGGAGCTCTACCCTTATTATCGGACCTAGTAACTCCGTTAGAGCTACACCCTGCTTCTAATGAGACCTTAGATGATATGAACCCTGAAACAGAAAAGGAAAATCTCCCCCCAAGCTCTCCAATACCAATTAAGTGGATCTCGGAGGGAACGACCCAAAAGATAACGAAGCTGTGTGAGGAAGATGGTGATCACTGTTCTTTGTGCCACCAATCCTTTTCCACCCCCCGAAGGCGTCGAATACACATTACGCAGCACTTCACGAGGTTTTTCTGTAAATGTGGAAGGAATTCTACCTCGAGAGACACCATAGCTAAACATCAGTCAAGAATGAAGGGCGGTGAAAAAGGGAAAAATCACGGCGGAGGGAGCATCCGAATATACGCGGTCGACCGTACTAACTATCCCGCATGGATAAAAAGGGTCGAACTGAATAATCCACTGGCCTTCGAGAGGCCTGTGCCCCATGGTCCTGTCAGAATAAAACCCCCTGTGAGGAGAGGACCTCAGACACCTCTTCCCTCTCTCCCAAAGGAAAAGCGGGTGGATAGAAAGCAGAGTCCACCCAAGAAGGGAAAACCTATACCTGCCCCCAGGAAGTCATTAACTACAGTGGGAACCATCCAGAGTCGACTGGGGGATGCCCGACCCAGTACCGCTATAAACGCCCTCCGAGAGGAGGCCTCCAACCTCAGAAGAACGGCCCGCTACCTGGAAGAATTGGCCAACTAGATGCTAACTAAGTAAAGGATTACACCAAGGATTCTGCTAAAACATTGGCTATTTATATAAACTATTATTTACTCACCTTTTTGTCTTGTATCACAGTAATAGTCCGGCTTGTTTATCTTTTATTATAGCCGATTGCCGTCTATAGGGGCGGCGTGTGTGGTGGAAAACAAAACTTCCACCCTCTCTTGAATAGTTAGGATACTTTTCTAACAAGGGTTATGTTCTCTTTCTTTTATAATTGTTAGCCACGCCCTGAGGGAGGCTGGCTTATTATACCTAATTTGCATAACTTCGTGTACACAAGATAGGGTCTCGGCCCTTTTTGTTCATTCAATACAGTCATTGCGATTGAATCACACTCCTTCTGCTATCTTAGCAACATAAGGATCACCACGGCCTATAGCTATCTCCGAAGACTTGGTCTATGGACTGTGCTGTTGGAAAAGACTCTTCAAAACACTGTCGACCCCTGTCGACCCCTGTCGACCCCTGTCAACCTAGTGCAAACCCTTTTGTGCGATCCCTTGTGTGAAGTGGTTAATGTTGACCGGTAGAGTAAGCCGACCTAGTCGCCTCTACGTGTTGGTCACGAGGAACCAGTACACAACCTACTGTGAAGTGGTTAATGTTTGACCGGTAGAGTAAGCCGACCTAGTCGCCTCTACGTGTTGGTCACGGGAACCAACACAGTATTATTCTATTTTAGGCATATACAAAAGTTTTATTGTTTATTTTCACCATATATCTTGCTGTCTAGAAAAAAATCGATTTAAATCAACGTGATTAGCCTAATAATGACCCTAAATCAAGTGAAAGACATAAGAAAAAGAAGAAAAGTTATCGATACAAACCAATACTACAGTTACCACTAAATTAAAAGTTCCGTTTAGTGTTTTTGTATTTCAAGAGAGAAGGGGTGAGTTTGGGAAGATCTTGGAACAAATTAGACTATTTATATGGATTTTATGCTTCATGTAACATAAAATCCTTATAATTTAATTGGTCTCGAAATGAATTATTTACGTTGTAGGAGTGTCTACTGTATAAATGTATCTTCACTCACTTACTAGTTTACCCTCACACAAGAGCACCTGCATCATTTGGCAGGTAAAGAATGGCTAAACCAGAAACACTAACTAACCTTATCGACATGAGTAGACCAAATCTGATGGGAATCAACAGGTGAGGAGTTCAATGGCGAGTGATCAGGTATATAACCAACGAGCTTGGTGCAATCTGAACGATAGGCAAATGGTGACAGCATGTGGCAATGCCAAACCCAGTGAATATCCAAAGGCACCCCACATACCGGTGCACTTGGCTTGGCCTCAGCTACAGCTGGTAGGAAAAGGGTCTCATATCTAAGGATGAAATAAAGGCGGTTGTGCTTCGTTTGCTTTGAATACCATGTATATACCTATGTCTATGAGTACTATGCATATACCTAGGTCTTTTAGCATATTAGGTATGTCTAAAGCATCTCTTTTGTTCCTCAACAGTTGTCCCATTTATATGTTTACTTGGGCCACAAGGGCTTGAGATATGACTATGACCTAATTACAAAGCTGATAGGCTGAATACTGACTCATTTGATACATTATTGAATTGTGAGCACTTCGAAACCATGGTTCCCATATCAGTTGCGAGACCCCGGCAGTTATCTTGTGCAATAAAACACTTGCAGGGCTAAGCTCGACAGCTTACCTTCACATAAAACTGTGCCACTGATTATGGCATGAAAATGGCCGCTCGCCGTTCCGCTTCGACAGTGCTGACCTTCACCTGTAAAGTGAATTTCGAGAATGTTTTGCCTGCAGTTCCTTGTGAAAGTTGAACTGCGCTGAACTTTTGCATTGACTGCTGGCAACTACCGGCAGTACTCAGCGCGTAGGTTCCTATGCCACCGCTGATAGCCCTGCAATCCTGCGACCGGCGCTTACGGCGTATTTGAAAACCAGGCTTTACGGACCAGGCATGCACGACCAGGTATCACGCATGCATGAGTTTAGCTTCTATCAGCCTGCCACAAGTAATATGTAGACAGAAAGCATTAAATATAGTGTGATTTTACCTTGGATTTAGAAGGAGGGAAATCGTAGATACCCTTTAGTAGCTGACACTACTTTTGAGTAAATTGATTCTGTACCAAATGGAACATGCTCTCAGGCACAGATACCGACCAACCAAATAGAACATGCTCTCAGGCACAGATACGGACCAGCCAAATGGAACATGCTCGCAGGCACAGATACCGACCAACCAAATTAAACATGCTCTCAGGCACAGATACCGACCAGCCAAATGGAGCATGCTCTTAGGCACAGATACCGACCAACCAAATGGAACATGCTCTCAGGCACAGATACCGACCAACCAAATGGAACATGCTCTCAGGCACAGATACCGACCAACCAAATGGAACATGCTCTCAGGCACAGATACCAACCAGCCAAATGGAACATGCTCTCAGGCACAGATACCGACCAACCAAATTAAACATGCTCTCAGGCACAGATACCAACCAGCCAAATGGAGCATGCTCTTAGGCACAGATACCGACCAACCAAATGGAACATGCTCTCAGGCACAGATACCGACCAACCAAATGGAACATGCTCTCAGGCACAGATACCGACCAACCAAATTAAACATGCTCTCAGGCACAGATACCGACTAACCAAATTGAACATGCTCTCAGGCACAGATACCGACCAACCAAATTAAACATGCTCTCAGGCACAGATACCGACCAGCCAAATGGAACATGCTCTCAGGCACAGATACCGACCAACCAAATAGAACATGCTCTCAGGCACAGATACCGACCAGCCAAATGGAACATGCTTTCAGGCACAGATACCGACCAACCAAATTAAACATGCTCTCAGGCACAGATACTGACCAGCCAAATAGATCATGCTCTCAGGCACAGATACCGACCAACCAAATTAAACACGCTCTCAGGCACAGATACCGACCAGCCAAATGGAGCGTGCTCTTAGGCACAGATACCGACCAACCAAATGGAACATGCTCTCAGGCACAGATACCGACCAACCAAATTAAACATGCTCTCAGGCACAGATACCGACCAACCAAATTGAACATGCTCTCAGGCACAGATACCGACCAACCAAATTAAACATGCTCTCAGGCACAGATACCGACCAGCCAAATGGAACATGCTCTCAGGCACAGATACCGACCAACCAAATAGAACATGCTCTCAGGCACAGATACCGACCAGCCAAATGGAACATGCTCTCAGGCACAGATACCGACCAACCAAATTAAACATGCTCTCAGGCACAGATACCGACCAGCCAAATAGATCATGCTCTCAGGCACAGATCCCGACCAACCAAATTAAACATGCTCTCAGGCACAGATACTGACCAGCCAAATAGATCATGCTCTCAGGCACAGATACCGACCAACCAAATTAAACACGCTCTCAGGCACAGATACCGACCAGCCAAATGGAGCATGCTCTTAGGCACAGATACCGACCAACCAAATGGAACATGCTCTCAGGCACAGATACCGACCAACCAAATTAAACATGCTCTCAGGCACAGATACCGACCAACCAAATTGAACATGCTCTCAGGCACAGATACCGACCAGCCAAATTAAACATGCTCTCAGGCACAGATACCGACCAGCCAAATGGAACATGCTCTCAGGCACAGATACCGACCAACCAAATAGAACATGCTCTCAGGCACAGATACCGACCAGCCAAATGGAACATGCTCTCAGGCACAGATACCGACCAACCAAATTAAACATGCTCTCAGGCACAGATACCGACCAGCCAAATAGATCATGCTCTCAGGCACAGATACCGACCAACTAAATTAAACATGCTCTCAGGCACAGATACCGACCAACCAAATAGAACATGCTCTCAGGCACAGATACCGACCAGCCAAATGGAACATGCTCTCAGGCACAGATACCGACCAACCAAATGGAACATGCTCTCAGGCACAGATACCGACCAACCAAATGGAACATGCTCTCAGGCACAGATACCAACCAGCCAAATGGAACATGCTCTCAGGCACAGATACCAACCAACCAAATTAAACATGCTCTCAGGCACAGATACCGACCAGCCAAATGGAGCATGCTCTTAGGCACAGATACCGACCAACCAAATGGAACATGCTCTCAGGCACAGATACCGACCAACCAAATGGAACATGCTCTCAGGCACAGATACCGACCAACCAAATTAAACACGCTCTCAGGCACAGATACCGACCAGCCAAATGGAGCATGCTCTTAGGCACAGATACCGACCAACCAAATGGAACATGCTCTCAGGCACAGATACCGACCAACCAAATTAAACATGCTCTCAGGCACAGATACCGACCAACCAAATTGAACATGCTCTCAGGCACAGATACCGACCAACCAAATTAAACATGCTCTCAGGCACAGATACCGACCAGCCAAATGGAACATGCTCTCAGGCAGAGATACCGACCAACCAAATAGAACATGCTCTCAGGCACAGATACCGACCAGCCAAATGGAACATGCTCTCAGGCACAGATACCGACCAACCAAATTAAACATGCTCTCAGGCACAGATACCGACCAGCCAAATAGATCATGCTCTCAGGCACAGATACCGACCAACCAAATTAAACACGCTCTCAGGCACAGATACCGACCAGCCAAATGGAGCATGCTCTTAGGCACAGATACCGACCAACCAAATGGAACATGCTCTCAGGCACAGATACCGACCAACCAAATTAAACATGCTCTCAGGCACAGATACCGACCAACCAAATTGAACATGCTCTCAGGCACAGATACCGACCAACCAAATTAAACATGCTCTCAGGCACAGATACCGACCAGCCAAATGGAACATGCTCTAAGGCACAGATACCGACCAACCAAATAGAACATGCTCTCAGGCACAGATACCGACCAGCCAAATGGAACATGCTCTCAGGCACAGATACCGACCAACCAAATTAAACATGCTCTCAGGCACAGATACCGACCAGCCAAATAGATCATGCTCTCAGGCACAGATACCGACCAACCAAATTAAACATGCTCTCAGGCACAGATACCGACCAACCAAATAGAACATGCTCTCAGGCACAGATACAGACCAGCCAAATGGAACATGCTCTCAGGCACAGATACCGACCAACCAAATTAAACATGCTCTCAGGCACAGATACCGACCAACCAAATTGAACATGCTCTCAGGCACAGATACCGACCAACCAAATTAAACATGCTCTCAGGCACAGATACCGACCAACCAAATAGAACATGCTCTCAGGCACAGATACCGACCAGCCAAATGGAACATGCTCTCAGGCACAGATACCGACCAACCAAATAGAACATGCTCTCAGGCACAGATACCGACCAGCCAAATGGAACATGCTCTCAGGCACAGATACCGACCAACCAAATTAAACATGCTCTCAGGCACAGATACCGACCAGCCAAATGGAACATGCTCTCAGGCACAGATACCGACCAACCAAATTAAACATGCTCTCAGGCACAGATACCGACCAGCCAAATGGAAAATGCTCTCAGGCACAGATACCGACCAACCAAATTAAACATGCTCTCAGGCACAGATACCGACCAGCCAAATGGAGCATGCTCTTAGGCACAGATACCGACCAACCAAATGGAACATGCTCTCAGGCACAGATACCGACCAACCAAATTGAACATGCTCTCAGGCACAGATACCGACCAACCAAATTAAACATGCTCTCAGGCACAGATACCGACCAGCCAAATAGATCATGCTCTCAGACACAGATACCGACCAGCCAAATGGAACATGCTCTCAGGCACAGATACCGACCAACCAATCAGGCTCTCAGGCACAGATACCGACCAACCAAATGGAACATGCTCTCAGGCACAGATACCGACCAGCCAAATAGATCATGCTCTCAGACACAGATACCGACCAGCCAAATGGAACATGCTCTCAGGCACAGATACCGACCAACCAATCAGGCTCTCAGGCACAGATACCGACCAACCAAATGGAACATGCCCTCAGGCACTGATACCGACCAACCAAATTAAACATGCTCTCAGGCACAGATACCGACCAGCCAAATGGAACATGCTCTCAGGCACAGATACCGACCAACCAAATTAAACATGCTCTCAGGCACAGATCCGATCAACCAAATTAAACATGCTCTCAGGCACAGATATCGACCAGCCAAATAGATCATGCTCTCAGACACAGATACCGACCAGCCAAATGGAACATGCTCTCAGGCACAGATACCGACCAACCAATCAGGCTCTCAGGCACAGATACCGACCAACCAAATGGAACATGCCCTCAGGCACCGATACCGACCAACCAAATTAAACATGCTCTCAGGCACAGATACCGACCAGCCAAATGGAACATGCTCTCAGGCACAGATACCGACCAACCAAATTAAACATGCTCTCAGGCACAGATCCGATCAACCAAATTAAACATGCTCTCAGGCACAGACACTGACCAACCAATCGGGCTCTCAGGCACAGATACCGACCAACCAATGAACTGACCTGGTGTGCGGGTGAGCAGAGGAAATGCTGTTGAACTTTGACACAAGGAGCTGACAAAAGTTGCTGTCTCTTAATAACATGTGAGTTGGCCAATTAAGTTTTCAACTACATCTTTTAAATATAAAAATTGATCATCCCAGTTAAC
Organism: Watersipora subatra; assembly: GCF_963576615.1. NCBI lineage: Eukaryota > Metazoa > Bryozoa > Gymnolaemata > Cheilostomatida > Watersiporidae > Watersipora > Watersipora subatra. The sequence continues at coordinate 1,347,017 of NC_088709.1, read as the reverse complement.
AAAATTCGCTAATAAAATGCAAGCGATGCAAAATCTCTTTGCACAAGCATTGAAATTCTAGACGAGGTCACTAACACTGAAAGCTCTTTCAACACAACTTGCAAAACTTGATCCAATATCTGGAAGATCGACCTTTGTGATGTGTAATGCTGCCTTGTTTAACAGTTGGTCCATAACACCGAACAAGATCAACCTTGTTAATCTTTTCCTTGATGTCTCATTTTGTGCATCAATGAAATATGAACGGTTATATGAAATAACACATATAACAGTTTATGTGGGCACTTGTAGTGTAGGCACTACAAGTGCCTACACTACAAGCGCCCACATAAACCGTTATATGAGATATTCCATATAACCGTTCATATTTCATTGATACACAAAATGAGACATCAAGGAAAAGATTAACTAGGTTGATCTTGTTCAGTGTTATGGACCAATTGTAGTGCCCACATAAACGATTTGTCAAGGTCGATCGCAACAACAGCTGATTCAGACCCACATGTCTGAGATATTCGGCGGTAGTTATGGCAATTTTGGCATGCTTGAGTCGATCTGTCAGAGTTCACCTCCTTCTAGAGCGACACTATCCTGACAGAATACATTTTTCAAAACGCATGCATTTACCTTTACCTCTGCAGTCACAATGTAGGTCCATGGGTGTATTTTTTTATCGATTTTCCAATATATTGACCTTTTTTCTATCAACTTTTTGTCATAGACAGTAATTTATTGAAGCAGAAATCAATCCAAAGCAAAGTGACCCGATACATGTACTTGCCATGCGCTGAGACTGCTCTGATCGCCTAATTATGCTTGACTCAATCCGCTTCAGTGACCTCAATTTGATAAACTCTCTCCCACAGACTTGACTCATATTTTAACTGATACTCAGATATCTGAATACGAAGATAGGCATCTGATAACATCTAAATTAGTCAGTTGGGATGGTCAACATATTGACTGCATACTTAGTATTATTTTGTTAAAATAAAACATCAACTATTATCTGGCATGTTTGTTGGTTTATATAGAAAGAAGGACTACATTAAGAGATGCTTGAATAAGAAACAGCTCTTCTACCCACCGTCTAATAGCGTTGCTCAGCACCGGCCCTGGAGTTGCTAGAAGAGGGTACTTCTCAACTTCTTGCAAAAAGTCTAACTCGGCCTTCATGGCTGCCACATGAGCCTCCTTCGTCAGCGAGAAAGGGATGGTATTTGCTGTTTTGATGTTAGGATGAACCATGATGGATCGTCTTCGGCTGATCAGTTTTATGTCAGTTCGCCACTCAGATTTTCTACATTTGCCTGACCCTCAAAATAGAACAGGCCAGTTGAACAGTATTCAACAATCTGCTGAATTGGCAAGACTCAGCAAATACAATTACTGCAGGCAGCTAATACACCGCGGCTTGTAACACGACCTTCCTTGTCAATCAACTCCGTACATAACTAAAATGAAAGAGAGAAATTGAAAGCTGGTCAAGAGCATTTGAGAAAATATTTACTTTATTCATAAGTCTTTGTGTTACATAACAATCAAACTCAATCCAGAATGAAGCTATTTAAAGAATTTTAATGAAGCTGCCTGAGTCTGAATGTATGGAGTAAGATATGGTACTTTCATAAAAGAGAAAAAATACACAGTCACTACCTGCAACTTTATTCCTCTGGCTTTTCATGATTTGTTCTATTTCTTGTTTGTCTAACTTGTAGAGATTCTTTGCACTTCATTTATGAATTTTAACTTCTCTATAAAATTCCCATGCTGCAAGCTTTTAACCTAGTAGCGCATCCACTTACCAGAAGTTGACTAGAACATCATAACATTATTAATATTATTCAAGGGGTAGAAATAGTGCTAGCTCACTAATCCGGACTTGGTGTTAAACTTTGTGCGGGACTCAAATGTTAGGTGGGCCCCAGGCTACCAGCAGTAACAAATAGCCAGACATCAAATAGAGTTGAGCCTGTATTTACAACACAATGATCTCTCATGTTGCAGAGCGATACGGAGGCTCTAATTACAATTAATACTGCACTGGTGTTCTCCCATGGATGCGTTGACACCATCTTTTCTGACTTGAAGAGAGCACCAGTGAGCAGTACTTGATTTCCGCAAGGACCGACCAAGTTTGCTTTGTCATTCCTGACATAAATCTATTTTCTAATCTTTCTAACATTGCTGACCACAACAGATACTTACCTAAACTGTTATCTATCAATATTACATGTATATGCAATGTACTAGCGCCTGACAAAGCTTTCCAAACCTAGAGTACTATGCCACGAGTTGAAAATCCTACACAGCCTGGTACAGAAAGGCAGCTGCTCAATATCCATGGTTACATATATACGGTAACCGGACTTTTGGGCGACAGACATTTAGGCGACACTTCGGTTCGAAAGGCAACAACTTCAGAGGATGGGCGACACGGCAGACAAACCGGCGACAATTCCAGACTAAAAGGTGACAAATTGGTTTGCTATTTGGTTGAAGGCTATGTAATGTATTGACATACTATGATATTCTGTCGTCGTGTGCAATGCTTATGTATATTTTTTAAATGTAGCCTTGACAGTGTTATCGTTTTTTTTACAGACTTTGCTTATAAGTCGAAATAGTAACATGTATTTTAAAACGCCATTGGTGGGATTTCTCTGATTATGCTAGCCCAGACACTTAACAAAATATTAAGGCTATTTTTATAAAAATACATCTAGCTTATTCAATTAAACACCAAAACTTGTTTTTGTATCAGCATGATTGTTAACAACGGTTCGAAAAGTCATGTTCTCGGCTGAATTGTCAACAATCTTGTCTCTGATTGTTGAAACTTTAGAGTTATCTTACCTCGAAAAGAAATAGTTTTATGGTTTCGATCGTCGAAATTCACAGTAGCCTGAGAGAGAAGTTTGCTCTTTGTGTGAGTTAAAAAACAATTCCCTATTATTGTGATTTCTCATTTACTTGTGGAAATAATGATTTCTTTATCCTTGTTTCTTTACAATTATGATAATAATTCAATGTCACTGTAATGCAGACTCATTCGGCTAAATTGCGATTCACACTGGTCTATGTTTGTTGAGCTTTTATTTGAGTATGAAGAATGAAGGTTTTTTCTGACATAGGTGTCTAAGAGATATCCATATTTTACTAACTTCTATAGCTTGTTGCAAGAAGACTAAATAGCATCACAGAAAGCTTATGGAGAAATGATCCATTCCAAAGCATAAAAATCAACCGGTCCTGATGCCATGTTACCCTTAGAGTCACTTCAGATATTTGACGGAATCACCCTTGTCACAGATCCCGATGGTATGGCGGATTTATGGAACCTTATAGTGCCCCGTGTTCCATGTTCTCAACCCGAGTTGTTGAACCTGTTGAAGTTTTACAGTACATACATAGTTTAATTTCTATTAGCTAACAGGTGCCTGTCAGTGTACCATTGTTAATATAACCAGATTTACGGTTATGCTACCGTAATATCAGTATATTGCACCTTATATTTACAAACGGGAAAAAAGATTTTCCCTGGTTTGCAAAAGCGGAGTTCTTCAAATTGGTGTATAACTCGTGCGATGTAAAATCAAGTTCCTGGTAAAAGCAATAAGTTCTAGTTTTACAGTACATACATAGTTTAATTTTTATTAGCTAATGGGTGCTTGTTGGTGTACCATCGTTAATATAACCAGATCAACAGTTATACTACCGTAATACCAGAATATTGCACTTTATTTTTACAAACGAGTTTGTAAATATAACTTGGTTTATCAACTCGGGTTGCAAACTCGGAGCACTCTTATCCGCCATACGGATTAGAGTGCACCGAGTTTGCAACCCGAGTTCTTAACCAAGTTATATTGACAAACTCGAGTTTGTCAATATAAGGTGCAATATACTGGTATTACAGTAGCATAACCATAGTTCTGGTTATATTAACAATGGTGCACCAACAAGCACCCGTTAGCTAATATAGTGACTATTTAAATGACTTCTGAGAAAAGGATGAACAGAAGAATAGCTGGGCAATTAAAAACAGATTAATCTCATCAGTTTCTTTTTAATAATAACCATCTCAATTAATCTCAATTAATCTCAATTAATCTCAATTAAATAAATATTTGGTACATTCATTAATACAATATGAAATTCTACTGTGTGTAAAAGAATAATGTAATCAGATTAATGAGGATATAAGCAGGTAATAGATGCCAAGGAAATAAGGTGGAGCAATACGTGAAAAATGTACTAATGCAAGATTTCGATCTGGACATCAATAAAGTTGGGTGTCTTGTTAGCATTCACTACTAATTCACAACAACATAACAGTACTTAATATTTTGAATTAATGCTGCCCACAGAATTGTCACCTCAAAGTCCAGAATTGTCGCCTGCTTGTTCGCTGTGTTGCCCTTCCGTTTGAAATTGTCACCTTTCGAACCGAATGTGTCGCCTAAGTGTCTGTTATGAATTTGCTAAACTCGGCTATTTCTAATAGCTACATGCATCAAGCTATCCTGGGATTAGGGTAGTAATATGCAAGCCAGCTTTCATGGAAAGCCAATGGAACACTGTATATAAAGATATGTAAACCAGTGCAAAACAGGATGGGTAAGAATAAGTAATGAAGTAAGATACACTAGTGAGACAGAAGAACAAAGAGCACGAGATACTATCTACAAGCAACGAAACTATACATGGACATTTGTGGAATATTTGAACATTAAACCATTTCTGTGCAGCTTACTACGCTTACTGTGCAGCCATACTCATTCACCAGTCACCAGTCATTCGCGGTCACCAGTCACCTTGCTTGCAACAATCATAGTTGTGCTTGAGAGCTAATACTCATTCAGTATAAGACAACTTGTAACCAACAACTCGATATCATCAACTTGCGTTCAACAACTCGGCTTGAGAATATGGAACGCGAAGCACTGTAAGGCGCCATACTAAACAACTCATCATTTCATTTTCTCTAGCTATATTCTTTATATGGAATTTTTTTGGTGCATCCTTAAACGTTGTTGACATAATTTCTATGTTTGTTCATTTTCGGTGTTCATTCAGTTTCTTGTCAGGTTCTAGAAAGATAACTCTTTTTTCCATTTGAAAAAGAAGTGGCCAGGCCCCACATAGATTGTTTTTTAATTTGCTTTTTACATTCTACAATAGTTTTTGTCTCTTTTATTTTTATATAAATAAATATGAGCAAATATCGCCAATATATATAATTTAGATATGAATATATATTTAAATTATTATTATTAATCAATTACTAAATTTTATAAAATATGCGCAAATGCAGTACAGTAAATGAGATGCCCCAACTACTCACTTTGCTTTTTTACAAACCCAGGTTAGTTTTGCGTAACACAACTCGAGTTCATCAAAAATCCAGGCCGAGTTCTTTGAACAGCAACTCGAGTTCAAACCCTCGAGTTGAGAACACAGAACGCAAGGCACTGTAAAGCGCCATACATCTGCACAGTTGGCAGAATGTGCCATTCACAGCCAGAGGAATGTTGTTTACACAAATAACAAACAGCAGAGTGCCCGAAACCGATTCCTGCAGGACCTCAGAGAGACAGAAAACAACTAAGATATCTTGCCAGTAACAGTAACAAATGAAGTTCGCTTCCACAACCACACTTCCATCCCCTGCACTAAATGAACATCTAATCCATAAGTCTTAACTTTAATAGTAAGTAATTAAATAGGCATCTTATCTGTTGATAACCTGTCTGTTAGCTTCCTTGGGTTATGTGCAATCACTAGCAGTGCTTGTAATATTGTTTATTTTCTGTTTACAGTACTGTACTCCTGTATGTTGAGTGAACCTTACATTATAAAGAGCTAAAACAAACAATCTTAATTCTTCAATCAACAACTTGCAACGAACTATCATAAACAAACATGGAGCCACCAATGAAGAACTGAAGAATTATCAAACTAATACGATCTAATTCCACCAGCTTACCCTTACTCACTACTAAGTGACATTGATACTACTGATTTTGAAGTTGACGCTGTACCCACAAAGCCTGACAAGTCAGCAAAATGAGTGTTGACTTTCTGGTTCCAAAACTCATACAAGAAGGCTCTGATCTCTCCGACCAATGAACCAGATTTAAAGAAGAATTTGATCTTTTCCTCACTGCTGCTGAGAAATCAAATTCTGAAGACAAAGTTAATGTAGCAATCATGCTCAGATGCATAGGACCTCGTGGTGAAGACACCTTCAAATCTTTCACTTTCACAGGTGGGCAATCCAAGGAAGTTTATGCTGATGTAGTCGCCAAGTTTGATGCCTTCTGCAACCGAGGATTGAACAAATTGGTCAAGCGGCATCATTTTCTTTCTACCAAACAGGGTGTCATGAGCATTGATGAATATGTCACAGCATTGCACAAAGTTGCAAGAGAATGCCAGCTTGAAGCTACGTATGTACGATGATTTTATGCTCCAAGAACTGTTGCTGGGCATAAGTGATGATCAACTCAGAAGAAAGTTGTTTGATGACGCTGGTTGTGAGCAAGGATTGAGCTTGGAACAAGCAATCAAGAAATGCAGAGTAGCAGCAATGATATACAGCCCAAAAGGATAGCCGACGGCTATCATATGGGCGGGGTTTAATTATGGAGCTCTATTAGGATTGTGCTAGCCTGGGTTTCAAAGCAAACACAACTCTTGGGGCTGTATATCATTGGTAGCAGAGAATTCAGAGAACGATATGGCAGTCATACAGTCAGATGAATCTGTTCAAGTTGTTCGACCTAGGAGCAAGCATTCTAAGCAGAACCAGGCAACTTTTACCAAAGATGATGGAGAATCCGCTGTAAGGTCCGCTCGCAAAAAAACAAACAAGTCTTTTGTAGTAACTGTGGTTTATCCCACCCCCGAGAAAATGTCCGGCTTTTGGAGAACAATGTCACAATCGCTACATGTATAATCACTATAAATCGTAATGCAGATCTAAGAAGAGTGTGCAGATAGTCGAAGAGAATGTCGAGTCAGATGATTCTCTTTTATGTGTTCAAATAGTTCATTAAAACAGAAAGCTTATGTCAAGCGTGAGGACACTTTCTGGTGAGAGTCGCAAACAAGTCCAGTTTCAGCTAAATACAGGAGCATCCTGCAATATTCTCAAGTTATTAGATTACGCTGATCTTGGCAAACTTAAGCTCGACAACAATCGCTCTAAGCTACGTCAGTTTGATGGTTCCATGACAACAGCACTAGGTGGCTGCACGATACAGGTAGAAGGAACAGATTTCTACTTTCTAGTTCATAAGCAACCAAAGTCTTCTGTCCCTAGATGCATCTTTAAAACTTGGTCTGATCTCAGTCAAAAAGGAATGGGTCAATTTAGTGAGTAGTAGCAATCTGCAAAATATTCTGGGCAGTTACGATAACGTATTCACTGGTATCGAACGCCTGCCAGGCGAGTACAAGATTAAAATGGATGAATCTGTTGTACCACGCCAGTGTTACAATCGAAAAACTCCGCTGTCTATGGTCAATGACTTGAAGGAGAAATTAAACTCATACACCAAAAAAGGAATTCTTGACCCTGTTGATTATCCAACTGCCTGGATAAATAACAATGTCTCAGTCTGCAAACCCAATGGTACTTTGAGAGTCTGCTTGGACCCTTCTAATCTCAACAAGGCCATACATCGCAATCATTTTCCTATGCCGACCCTGGAGGATATGCTTAGTGAGCTTGACGGGCTAAAGTTTTCTCACTTTGTGACGCTAAAGATGCCTTCCTTCAGATTAAACTGAGTGATTTTTCTAGTGACCTTACCACATTCTGGACACCCTTTGAAAAATACAAAGTGGTTGAGAATGCCATCTGGTTTGTCTTCAAGCTCTGAAGAATTCCAAAGAAAGCTCTCAGATGCACTTGGAGGTCTCAAGGGAGTCACTGTGGTTGCAGACGATATATTCATATTTAGGAAAGGATCCAATCACGACGAAGCAATGCAGGACCACAACACCAACCTCGATAGACTGCTGACGAGAGCAAGGAAAATGAATCTGAAGCTTAACAAAGAAAAATGTAGATTTCATCTAGATGAGCTACCATATATTGGCCACATTATTACAGCTGACAGGGTAAAACCTGATCCGAAGAGAATCAGAGCGATCACAGACATGGAGGCCCCTAGCAACAGCAATGGAGTACGTTGATTTCTGGGCCATGTAACATATTCAGTCAAGTTCCTTCCCAACTGCTCAGCGGAATGTGAGCTCCAGAGACGGATGGTTGGAGTGAAAACCACTGACTTCAGGTGGGGAGTAAATCAAACCAGAGCTTTCAATCGAATAAAGCGTCCTATCATAGATGCCTCCCAACTGAAGTACTTTCGGGTCAATGAACCGGTGGTCATTCAGACAGATGCAAGTACTGATGGGCTAAGAGCTGTTCTCATGCAAGACGATCAACCTGTACGTTACGGCTCGAAAAGTTTATCGGCAAGTGAGAAGAATTACGCGCCTATTGAACTTGAGTTACTGGCCATAGTGTATGGAATGCAGAGGTTCGACCAGTATGTGTTCAGTAGTCCAGATGTGAGAGTGCATACCGACCACAGTCCGTTGCAACAGATCTTCACGAAACCCCTACACAGGGCACCAAAAGGCTCTAGTCTATGCTACCGGCTCTTCAAAGATATCCCATAAAAGTACTCTACAGACCGGGTGTGGAGCACGTCACTGCGGATATGCTATCAAGAGCTCCTGTTGACGACGCAGACACAACATGGGTACCAGATTAACAGATCTTCACTGTTAACTAACTGAGGACCTTCATGTCGGATCTGACTATACAAGACCTCAAGAGAGATCTCCCTGTGTGTGAAACTACATATCAACATATTAAACAGTACACCAAGATGATGTAACAGATGAACAGTATGTAACAGATGTAATGATGATCTAACACTAAGCATGCTGCAATCAATGATCCCGTCAGGATGGCCAGTCAGGCCAATAGATGTTCCGGAACCACTGAAAGAATACTACGCATTCAGAGATGAACTGGCCATGCTTGATGGGGTCATTTACAAAGGTCCAAGGTTGGTTATTCCAGCTAATTCTAGATTACTGATCTTGGACAAACTGCATACCAGCATCAAGGAACGGCAGCCACAGTTCGGAGTGCCAGAGCTGCAGTATTCTAAAACTATTCAAAAACCATGTCTATTGTTCTTACGCGTCTATTTTATCGGCATCGTAATGCTGCAACTTTGATCAGTGATGATCAAAGTTGTCAGTGATCAGTGAGAATCAACGTTTTGATCTCAAAACGTAGCATAAAAATATGTTTAATTTTTTAAACTTAGCTTGAATGATTGCATATCATCCTCTGAGAAAAATGATGAGCCTTTTGGTCCGCTATGATGGTCGAAAGCTGCTGTAGAAATTGTTCGCGCCATATGGCGGGAATTGTAAGTTACATGATCAGATAATGTTAGTTTCAGTTCAAGTTTGATCTATCGCAAATAGCAAATGCGCTTTCTCGTATTAAACTTGTTAATTTCAATTCGTCATAATGTCTAACGCGCCACATCGCGTTTGTGCAGCTGCCAAGCTGAGAAGCACCTTTTTTTCTTGGCCGAAAGCAGAGAAAAGACCAGACCTTCACCGGGCGTGGAGCAACTGGGTGAAGCTGGATGTGACAAACTTTATTTAAATTTATTTATTTTAAAGCTCCGATCTCAAGGTTGAATGAATTGTGATGTGTTTAATCAAATTAGGTAATCAATCAGCCATTATCGGAGATTGATAAAACTGTACGGCATGGTGTATCTGTCAAAGAAGTATAGGTGTTAGTATGTGGTAATTGGTGTATAATAATTAGTGGTAAAGCATGGGTGTTCGCGAAGAGTCCATAGTGACAGCAGGGTATAAATACAGAGTGGAGGTTCTCAACAGCATTTACAGAAAACATGGCAAGTAGAACATTTGTTGACGCTGTAATAGCTGAGTTATTAGAAATGCGAGGAGGTAAGTTGAGTAGAGCATAAGCGAGCAACTTTAGATTAAAGTCGGACATTATTATTATGTCAAGGTACTTACCAATTATGTATGAATCTGTGTTCTATATGGGTAGACTCAGTGAGATAACCGAGAGAGAATTCTCGGGTGCCCAAAGGCGTTCCACCTCAGATGCCAGCACACAGACCGAGGCCACCTCATCGGAGCTGTCTAGGCCGGTGCAGCAGGTTGTGCCGATGGCTAGGAGGGGGGTGTCATTCCGGATGATGAGGCGTGTCACGGGGCGAGGAGAAAGGCTCCTCCGCCACTTGGAGGAACAAGCTAGGTGGGTCTTCATGGCGCGTTTATGTATATCTGTATCCTCTTGCCATCCTCTGTATCCGAATCAGTGGTTATGCAGGAGTTCCATGTCTTCATTACAGGCCACCAGCTCCGAGGGCGCTTCCGGCAGGGGAGGAAAGCTCGGAGGAGGAGGAGGGGGTGGGGTCGACATCCCGACAGAGTGTGGGCCAGAGTGTCTGGCCTGGGTCTGGAGAGGCTATAGGCGGTGCATTCACGGGGCTCAGTTTTGTACCGACTGCGGCAATTTTACTCACCAGGACCTCTGGTGCGAGTGTGCCAACGGGGTGTAGTCAGTCCCTCTATTATATTTAGCTCTTCCTTCCTCTCCTGTGTACCTCAATACCTTGCGTAATAAATCCTATAAATAACTGAACTTATTTGTATGTGTTTCAATCGGCTGTCCTTTGTAGTTTACTGGAGGAAGCTGCTGTGGCTGTCAGGTTGGGGTGTGTAGGAAGGATAATGGTTGTCAATTAGTCATTATCGTTGTGTCGTTGATTTTGTCAGTCGTAGCGGGAATATTTTGTGATAAATCATGTTGACCTTGAATCTAGTTAATCAACACTTGGCTGTGTGATGATGTATTAGGTGTAATTAGCGTGTAGTTGTTCTATTCCTGTCTGGAGGTCGCTTAATGGTTTGCGCAATCGTTGGTCTTGGAGAGTGGGTGGAGCTACTGGTTGGCTGCGGGAAGATATTGATCAATGACGGAACCCGTTTGGTGTCATATGATCAGTATACTGTCCTTCGGCGAGTTCTTAGTCCTGTTCCCTTCATTCTTCTTTGTGTAATTGAAGGAGAAACATGTACATGGTTGTGTCTCTTTTGGTTTTACTTTGGCCGTTGGGTTGGCCTTATTCCATCACGGAAGCGGTAAGTTCATTTCTTTAATCATATGCGTATGAGTGATTACTAGTTGATGGTAGTTCGTGCCGGTGGACATTTTTTTTTGATTGAATCTTTTTAGCCATGTGACCTCACTAGGTGCACTTGTTTCGGCAAGGTTAGCGCCTGTATAGGCCTGACAACCGGTGCACCCACGGCAGATGTTACCAGCGAGGACACCTGGGGTATGGTTATGGCTGGAGTGGGAACCATCATAACGCGTCTCACTGTCCCGACTACTTGTAAGTGGGAATTTTTCTTTTGTTGTTTTCGTCCGTTTTCTTATTCCGTCGTGTCTTATGCCAGTGCTAATGTTTCTTGTCACTATTGGTTCCTTGTAGTGCCTGACGCTTCAACTGATCCGACCTTACGTCAATCCTCGGGGTGGCCTTCTCACTTCGTAATGGGAGAAGCTGTCACGCCTGATCTCCCAGTGGTCGTCGGTAGGTTATTAAACTTGTCTTAATTGTGGTCTCATGTGAATGAAATTGAGTTCCAAAAAAAATCATTTTTCTTTTTAAATGGTTGTCTCGAGCGTGTAGTGGTTATTGTCTTCTTTTAGATCCCAGGCTCGTGGTGCCCCTCTGGTTGGGGGTGTGGCGGTGATTGTTATCGTTGTTATTGTTGTTATAGACGGAAAAAATAAAATATGTTGAACTTCTTGTTCTGTTAATCATAGTCCTTGGGGTTTAATTCTTGAGGAAGAATTTGTCTTAGTCCTAAATCTTGTTCCGATCGTGTAGGTAAGAACTACAGCTATTCGTAATATTCGAAATCTTCTATTCGCTTGGGCTTCGGGCTTCTTCGGAGTCCGTGAGCTCTCTCTTTCTTTCGTTCCTGTTCATAGCTGGGTGATGGGGTCTGGCTATGTTTTGCTGTTGCTTTAATGAATTGTGTTTGAGGTTCATATTCACCATCTGAATTTTGATTCATTTCTGTCATCAATGGTTGATTTTCTGTTTCAGATAGGTCATCGTACTGGTCTTCTCCGTAAGGATTTATTATTTCTTCTGAAAGCTGGAAACGTACTCCCGTGCTCGCTGGTAGTTTTACATCTTCTTCCATCATCATATCTTCTGATAAGTCTGAATCAAATCTTTCGTTGTCTTCATATGGAGTGGTCTTACCCTGTACCTCAGTTTTATCTTGTTCAGTTCCATCCTGTTCGCTATCTGTTCCTTCTGGTGAGTTTAATTCAAGGGTGATGTCTGTGTGTTCTCCTCTAATCAGCGGTCCAATGTGTGGCTTAAGCATGTTGAGGTGTACGGTAATGGCTGGTTGGTCTGGGCGGTCGAAAGGTTGAATGGTCGCATTGGTGTCTGTCCTGCTTTTAATTACGTAAGCGTCTTTCCATCTTTTGATCAACTTCGATGTCTTGTTCTTGTAACCTCTCTTGTCATAGTAAAGAACATAGTCTCCTACTTGTAGGGAACTGGGAGAAGCTTTCTGGTCGTAGTAACTCTTCTGTCTGGCTTTCCCTTTTTCCATTAGCTCTCTAGCTTTCTTCCAAACCGCTGTCATCCTCTCGTGTAATTTTGACTTGTATGTGCCATCATCTGCTTCAATTGGCTCTGGTGATGGTTTGGTCAGGTCATAGGGTAGTCTCATCTCTCTACACATTAGGAGTGAACTTGGTGAAGCTTGTAGAATCGTATGTTTGGATGAGTTGTGTGCGAGTTGACAGAATGGTATGTATCGAGGCCAGTCCTTATGGTCGCTTGGGTTTACGAAGTGTGATAGCATGTTTGCTATCGATTTGTTGTAAATCTCAACCTGTCCATTTGTCTGTGGTCTGTAAGGGCTGGTGAATCTGTGTTCCACTCCTAGAAGTCTGTTAGTTTCTGAAAATTAAAAAAAAAATTAAAATTAAAAAAAATTAAAACATAAGAACAGAGAAAGGAATTTGACATTTTAGTAAAACAAAATTTTCACTATTTTCTTTGAAGATGCCTGGTAAAATCGCCAAGTTGAAGTAAAAAGCTGCCATTGGAATCATGATAATTATACTGAAAAGAACAAAAATGCTAACTATGACAGATCATTGACTTTTATTTGGTACGAACATCTTGTTTATAAAACTTGTGTTCCTTTACAGGTAACGTGCCGAGTTTTTATTTTGGATGTGGCTAATCGATTGTAACTGATAATTTCACTCTTGATTAATGTTCTGAAAAATAAAAACTTATTTCGCCACATTAAAGCTAACGGCGTGCCTCACAACAATGTTATAAAAAATTCCGTTTCCAAATTTTTAGGATAGATCTTTTGATGTAAGTAGATCGGCACATAGCAAAAAAAAGATATGACCACTTAATTGTAATCTTTTTTCCTCTTTAAAATTTTCGGAACTTTTCATCTTTTAGGGTAAAATAGGCTAGTCAAAAGCATGTGTTTTACATGTGTTTTAGATAAACTATTAGGTAACACCACAAAAAAAACTTGCTGAATAAATCAATCATTTAATAATTACTGTTAATTTTTTATTTCTTTGGAGGTACGCCGATTTGTGTTTGAAATGTATGCAGTTTCTGTTTTATGTTATCATCTTTTTTCTTCTACAACCAATGACCACCCCAATGACCACAGCAATACTTTCAGCCACCCGCACATACTGATATACGGGAGGACCCGTTTCCTTCACTAAAGGAGATACATGTACTATACAAACGAACGGATAGTAACACTCGACTCTGAAATGACAATAGACACTTGACTAAATCACCCGACGAGCTACCAATCGTATTCATATATGACATTTCACTTCAGCCTAGTTTGAAAAACTTTCTACTATTACGGTTTTGGTTTTTATTAATCATGTTTAACTTTATTATTATTGGTGCAAGGTTTTAAAGAATACTATCATTTTACTCCTATAACTACATTCACTTTTTTTCATTTTGTTATACATTTTTTTTCTCTTTACCCTTAAATCCTTACATCAGTGTCAACCCCACCATGGAACGCCGACACTGATATGAGGACATATCGTTCTTTAACAACCGGAGAAATGTTGTATGGAAATACTGTGAAAACAAGATACCGATGGGGAATGTAGCCAGACCACAGAATAAGCATATACATGTAATACGTACAAGCAGCAAGACGCCCAAAGACATTAAAAGATCCAATAGTTAGAAAACGTCAAATGGAAATTATGAACTTCAGAATTGGAAGAAATCAATCATGGAAACTGCGTCAACACCAGATGGAGAACATACCAAAGAGAAATCGAAGCAATTAAACCTACTAACCACCATCATCACAAAGCCACCAGAGAAACATTAGAGACGAGTCAAATGAGTCACATATAGATCTGCCACTCCTGTCAAACATGACCTAGACACCAGGAATAAGTTACAAGCTCCATCCTACATGTCAACATCACGTGCACCAGCTGAAGACTTGCGCAAACAAGATATCTTCACATGCCTGACAGAAAGCATCGGACCTTAACACTCAACCTACACCCACAGGCTAACCATCCAACGTGCCAAACATCTATAAAAGAGAACAGCTCCAATGACTCAGCACCTCCATCCCTATCTCTATCTCCGGCTCTAGCTTGAGCTCTGGCTCTCTCTCTCTCTTCCCAAGGGCCTCCTTGGACGCTTTTCCATCTGCCTGCTGAGGAGCCTCTCTTTCTTCTCTACTAATGGAGCTTCCCTCTCCTCCACTAGCTGAGCCTCTTCTATGCCACTATCTCAACTGCCGACACTCTCTACCTATGACCTCTCATGACTCTCGTTTGACTATCAAATCTGGCAGCCGCATGGACCAAGACAAGCAAACACAGATGACCGTTCGAGTAAGGATGTAATTTTTATTAGCTCTTCTAATTGTTTGTCATTAATATTATTGTTTTAGAATTTTGTTAGCTGTGTATTTTAATTGTTTGACTTATAGAACAAAGAAGTAACTTGTACTGGTAAATATCAGCATTACTTACAATAGCTTAACACCTTCGCTATACCTGAACCAGTAATAATTAAATTAGCACCCACAAGCTAAGTAAAAGTGCACAAACTAAACATAGTCAAAATAGAATAATATGACAAGCAAATTCAACACTGATGTTGTGTGTGGATTCGGATTAGTTATGCATAACGTAATTCCTCCACAACCACACGTAACACTGTTCAAGATGACAGCCGCTATTTAATTCTAAGCAATATAATGTACACGTTTCGGTTAGATTAGCAGCCTATACAACTCTGATGGAGACTCTAGTGATCAAATATTGGCATTGATTGTTAAAAGTCCCAGATGTAAACCTCATTCCAGGAAACAACAAACTGTCGATTGAGGTCTATGAATGGAGGTCTATGAATTGAGGTCTATGGATTGAGGTCTATGGATTGATGTCTATGGTGATGCTGTATGATTAGTCAAAACAACACAGATGAAGAAGTGTGCAATTTTAGACAGGGATCATCTGGTGCTGGCTAAGAGCTATTTTCATTCATAGAAAGTTATTATAGGGCCAATAAGTGGCTAATCATAGCATGCAGAAGATGATAACTCCAAATTGCCAAATTTAACACATACTCGTAGAACAGAGCACAAGCTGAAAAATGACATTTCGAATATTTCAGGGAATAGTAGAACTAGCACTAACCATCATGTTGTCATCCTCAGGAAGCTGCTCAGTTCCCACAAGGTGCGAGATAGCCACCATATGCGATCTCTGAAATAGATCTGCACACAGAACATGAAAAGAGGCTGGCTGTGGATAACTCTAGCTGTAAAGAGATTAGCTCCAGTGCCGTGCACACTTAACCTGTTTTAAAAACATAATCCATTGTGGCTACTATAAAGCAAATGTGTTCAATCTGCTTCTAAACTCGCCCAGTATTTTTGTCAAACAATTCTGATGGCTCTGTAATGGTTAGCTCTTATATGTGGAAACTACAACAAGGCTATGTATAGCTTAAGATCATAAAGCTGATAATTCCTAGCCTGTAAACTTAACAGTGAGTTAGCAATGATAGTTATTATCTCTTTTAACAAAATGACACTGATTTACTTCCTTGCATTACTAAACCAATACGCAGTTATAGTATGCAACCAACTCAATCATTTAATATGAAATGAAATGAATAGATGACATAGGAGGAACCCAAGTTAAAGAAAGCAGCTGTTGTGCTTAGCTATGGTCCAATAATGTATATTAAATATAAAGACTAACTGAGTTCTTTGCAGGCATGTTTATGATTGATGCATAAAGTATGGCTTCTATATTTACTACAGGCATGGTTACAACAAGTATGGTTACTACAGGTATGGTTACTACAGGTATGGTTACTACAGGTATGATTACTACATGTATGGTTACTAAAAGTATGATTACTACAAGTATGATTACTAAAGGTATGTTTACTACAGGCATGGTTACTACAGGTATGGTTACTACAGGTATGATTACTACATGTATGGTTACTAAAAGTATGGTTACTACAGGTATGGTTACAACAAGTATGGTTACAACAGGTATGGTTACTACAGGTATGTTTACTACAGGTATGGTTACTAAACATATGATTACTAAATGTATAGTTACTACAAATATGGTTACTACAGGTATGGTTACTACAGGTATGTTTACTACAGGCATGGTTACAACAAGTATGGTTACTACAGGTATGGTTACTACAGGTATGATTACTACATGTATGGTTACTACAAGTATGATTACTACAAGTATGGTTACTACAAGTATGGTTACTAAAGGTATGTTTACTACAGGCATGGTTACTACAGGTATGTTTTCTACAGGTATGATAACTATGTGTATGGTTACTACAAGTATGATTACTACAGGTATGGCTACTACAAGTATAATTACTACAGATATGGTTAGGACTTCACAACTGATTGGATAATTGCATTATTACCTATAAAGGTTCACTACCCAACAATTTCTCTCATCCAAGAATAGCTGTAGACAATAGGATTGTCCTTGTGATAAGTTATTCCTTTGGGAGAAAGCTAAACTTTGAATAGATCATCATGTAAAACCTTTTCTCTTACTATAAATCCATGAACAAAGATTATGCATACTCACACATGATTGGCTACAGTGCAGTAAAGATTATGCACACTCACGCGTGATTGGCTACAGTGCAGTGGTTGACTACGCCAGGAGGCAGCCTTCGCAAAGGTACAGGACCCCACATCTCTTCCACTGTTTCAGGCATCACAACATTTGAAAATGCTCCAGCTTTCAGTGTCAGTCTAATGCTGCCATTTCTAGCTCCAGACACTTCACCTTAATATCAAATAGAAACAACAATAAGAAGAAACCAGATCACTCCCTCTAAAATGGAAAGAGGAAACTGAAGACGAGTCAGATGGTGTGACACACATATGAACCTCGGAATTGTGTAACTTACATGTAACACTCAAATGGTGTGACATACATGTGACACTCAGATGGTGTGACATGCACATAACACTCAAGAACAGTATAACATACATGTGGCAGTAATATGGTGTGATATAGATATTACACTCAGATGGTGTGCCATACATATGACACTCAGATTGATTTGACACACATATAACCCTCAGATGGTGTGACATACATGTATAACTCAGATAGCATAACATACATGTAACACTCAAATGATATGTAACACTCAAATGATATAACATGCATGTGACACTCAGATGGTTTGACATACTCGTAACAAAAGCATTATATACTTATTATTATAATGTCTTCGATCTCGTATACCTAAAGTTAACAAGAAGGCCTGCCTAATGTTAGCAGGGTGAAAAACTAAACTGGAATTTCTAACTTCTAGTCTTTAATTTGATTCTTTTTGATTTCTATCCTTATAGCTAGTGCAGATTACGAGCATCCTTACAGCTAGTGCAGGTTACGAGCATCCTTATAGCTAGTGCAGGTTACGAACATCCTTATAGCTAGTGCAGGTTACGAGCATTCTTATAGCTAGTGCAGGTTACGAGCATCTTTATAGCTAGTGCAGATTACGAGCATCCTTATAGCTAGTGCAGGTTACGAGCATCCTTACAGCTAGTGCAGGTTACGAGCATCCTTATAGCTAGTGCAGGTTACGAGCATCCTTATAGCTAGTTCAGGTTACAAGCATCCTTATAGCTAGTGCAGGTTACGAACATCCTTATAGCTAGTGCAGGTTACGAGCATTCTTATAGCTAGTGCAGGTTACGAGCATCCATATAGCTAGTTCAGGTTACGTGCATCCTTATAGCTAGTGCAGGTTACGAGCATCCTTATAGCTAGTGCAGGTTACGAGCATCCTTAAAGCTAGTGCAGGTTACGAGCATCCTTACAGCTAGTGCAGGTTACCAGCATCCTTATAGCTGGTGCAGGATACGAGCATCCTTATAGCTAGTGCAGGTTACGAGCATCCTTATAGCTAGTGCAGGTTACGAGCATCCTTATAGCTAGTGCAGTTCTAGAGCATCCTTATAGCTAGTGCAGGTTACGAACATCCTTATAGCTAGTGCAGGTTACAAGCATTCTTATAGCTAGTGCAGGTTACGAGCATCCATATAGCTAGTTCAGGTTACGTGCATCCTTATAGCTAGTGCAGGTTACGAGCATCCTTAAAGCTAGTGCAGGTTACGAGCATCCTTACAGCTAGTGCAGGTTACCAGCATCCTTATAGCTGATGCAGGTTACGAGCATCCTTATAGCTAGTGCAGGTCTAGAGCATCCTTATAGCTAGTGCAGGTTATGAGCATCCATATAGCTAGTTCAGGCTACGTGCATCCTCATAGCTAGTGAAGGTTACGAGCATCCTTATAGCTAGTGCAGGTTACGAGCTTCCTTAAAGCTAGTGCAGGTTACGAGCATCCTTACAGCTAGTGCAGGTTACCAGCATCCTTATAGCTGATGCAGGTTACGAGCATCCTTATAGCTAGTGCAGGTTACGAGCATCCATATAGCTAGTTCAGGTTACGTGCATCCTTATAGCTAGTGAAGGTTACGAGCATCCTTATAGCTAGTGCAGGTTACGAGCATCCTTAAAGCTAGTGCAGGTTACGAGCATCCTTACAGCTAGTGCAGGTTACCAGCATCCTTATAGCTGATGCAGGTTACGAGCATCCTTATAGCTAGTGCAGGTCTAGAGCATCCTTATAGCTAGTGCAGGTTATGAGCATCCTTATAGCTAGTGCAGGTTACGAGCATCCTTATAGCTAGTGCAGGTTACGAGCATCCTTAAAGCTAGTGCAGGTTACGAGCATCCTTACAGCTAGTGCAGGTTACCAGCATCCTTATAGCTAGTGCAGGTTACGAGCATCCTTATAGCTAGTGCAGGTCTAGAGCATCCTTATAGCTAGTGCAGGTTATGAGCATCCTTATAGCTAGTGCAGGTTACGAGCATCCTTATAGCTAGTGCAGGTTACGAGCATCCTTATAGCTAGTGCAGGTTACAAGGTAAGCATAGATCTTTTAGCATTAATTAATAATACCTTTTGCGTTTGCTCTTTTTGAAATTTTTTGAAACATATTCATCACTTTTTTTTTATTCGTCATTTTCAAATGCACCGTTTCAATTCCCGGCTCAACTTCCCTTCGCTCAAATTTCAAATTTACTAAATGCTAAGGTCAATCACTAATAACGATAAAAACTAAAAACTTTTTACATGGCCAGTCACGTGTTGCCTCAAGAGGAATTCTCAAGTAGTAATGCTGTCTACATTCTCTCTTCGCTTGGTCAGACAAAGTACATTGTTTACGCTCAAGCGCTTCAGTGCTGTATCCGTTGTCTCATTTTTACGTTCGAACCAATATCAAGAGGTACCAGTACCATTCAATTCAAAAGTTTTGATAGATACTTTTTGCTGCAACAGTAATCCTTTTACAAACACACTTCTATGTACTTACTGTTGTTAATAATTTAAAAATATTTATGATTTTTATTTTGTTTTCTCAGCTCGTATTAGCTGCATCAATAGCAAATCATTTTTCAATGTAATTCTTTTAATAGAACAGACTTTATCTAGCCGTTACTTGCTAACTATTTCACATTTAACACCTTTACTGTCTCATAAGTAGTCTCATAAGTAGTCTCATAAGTAGTCTCATAAGTAGTCTCATAAGTAGTCTCAAAAGTAGTCTCATAAGTAGTCTTATAAGTAGTCTCGTAAGTAGTCTCGTAAGTAGTCTCGTAAGTAGTTTCGTAAGTAGTCTCGTAAGTAGTCTCGTAAGTAGTCTCGTAAGTAGTCTCGTAAGTAGTCTCGTAAGTAGTCTCGTAAGTAGTCTCGTAAGTAGTCTCGTAAGTAGTCTCGTAAGTAGTCTCGTAAGTAGTCTCGTAAGTAGTCTCGTAAGTAGTCTCGTAAGTAGGCTCGTAAGTAGTCTCATAAGTAGTCTCATAAGTGGTTCCATAGGTAGTCTCATAAGTAGTCTCATAAGTAGTCTCATAAGTAGTCTCACAAGTAGTCTCATAAGTAGTCTCATAAGTAGTCTCATAAGTAGTCTCACAAGTAGTCTCACAAGTAGTCTCATAAGTAGTCTCATAAGTAGTCTCATAAGTAGTCTCATAAGTAGTCTCATAAGTAGTCTCATAAGTAGTCTCATAAGTAGTCTCACAAGTAGTCTCGTAAGTAGTCTCACAAGTAGTCCCATAGGTAGTCTCATAAGTAGTCTCACAAGTAGTCTCACAAGTAGTCTAATAAGTAGTCTCATAAGTAGTCTCATAAGTAGTCTCATAAGTAGTCTCATAAGTAGTCTCATAAGTAGTCTCATAAGTAGTCTCATAAGTAGTCTCATAAGTAGTCTCACAAGTAGTCTCACAAGTAGTCTCATAAGTAGTCTAATAAGTAGTCTCATAAGTAGTCTCGTAAGTAGTCTCATAAGTAGTCTCACAAGTAGTCTAATAAGTAGTCTCATAAGTAGTCTCATAAGTAGTCTCATAAGTAGTCTCATAAGTAGTCTCATAAGTAGTCTCATAAGTAGTCTCAAAAGTAGTCTTATAAGTAGTCTCATAAGTAGTCTCGTAAGTAGTCTCATAAGTAGTCTCATAAGTAGTCTCATAAGTAGTCTCATAAGTAGTCTCATAAGTAGTCTCATAAGTAGTCTCATAAGTAGTCTCATAAGTAGTCTCATATGTAGTCTCATAAGTAGTCCCATAGGTAGTCTCGTAAGTAGTCTCGTAAGTAGTCTCGTAAGTAGTCTCGTAAGTAGTCTCGTAAGTAGTCTCGTAAGTAGTCTCGTAAGTAGTCTCGTAAGTAGTCTCGTAAGTAGTCTCGTAAGTAGTCTCGTAAGTAGTCTCGTAAGTAGTCTCGTAAGTAGTCTCGTAAGTAGTCTCGTAAGTAGTCTCGTAAGTAGTCTCGTAAGTAGTCTCATAAGTAGTCTCATAAGTGGTTCCATAGGTAGTCTCATAAGTAGTCTCATAAGTAGTCTCATAAGTAGTCTCACAAGTAGTCTCATAAGTAGTCTCATAAGTAGTCTCATAAGTAGTCTCACAAGTAGTCTCATAAGTAGTCTCATAAGTAGTCTCATAAGTACTCTCATAAGTAGTCTCATAAGTAGTCTCATAAGTAGTCTCATAAGTAGTCTCATAAGTAGTCTCATAAGTAGTCTCACAAGTAGTCTCGTAAGTAGTCTCACAAGTAGTCCCATAGGTAGTCTCATAAGTAGTCTCACAAGTAGTCTCACAAGTAGTCTAATAAGTAGTCTCATAAGTAGTCTCATAAGTAGTCTCATAAGTAGTCTCATAAGTAGTCTCATAAGTAGTCTCATAAGTAGTCTCATAAGTAGTCTCATAAGTAGTCTCACAAGTAGTCTCACAAGTAGTCTCACAAGTAGTCTCATAAGTAGTCTAATAAGTAGTCTCGTAAGTAGTCTCGTAAGTAGTCTCATAAGTAGTCTCACAAGTAGTCTAATAAGTAGTCTCATAAGTAGTCTCATAAGTAGTCTCATAAGTAGTCTCATAAGTAGTCTCATAAGTAGTCTCACAAGTAGTCTCATAAGTAGTCTAATAAGTAGTCTCATAAGTAGTCTAATAAGTAGTCTCATAAGCAGTCTCATAAGTAGTCTCATAAGTAGTCTCATAAGTAGTCTCATAAGTAGTCTCATAAGTAGTCTCATAAGTAGTCTCATAAGTAGTCTCATAAGTAGTCTCATAAGTAGTCTCATAAGTAGTCTCATAAGTAGTCTCATAAGTAGTCTCACAAGTAATCTCATAAGTAGTCTCATAAGTAGTCTCATAAGTAGTCTCATAAGTAGTCTCATAAGTAGTCTCACAAGTAGTCTCACAAGTAGTCTCATAAGTAGTCTAATAAGTAGTCTCATAAGTAGTCTCATAAGTAGTCTCATAAGTAGTCTCATAAGTAGTCTCATAAGTAGTCTCATAAGTAGTCTCATAAGTAGTCTCATAAGTAGTCTCATAAGTAGTCTCATAAGTAGTCTCATAAAATGTCGTTTTCTTTCTGGCCGCACTCGAGAGAGCAAACGACGTATAGGGGTATATCTATTATACATACTAGTTCCCTGGCAGTCTGGTGTACCGTGAGAGACCATCAGGTGTGTTGATAAAGCAAAAAGAATAAGTAGCTGCACAAGTATTCAGAAGTAGCCAACGGTGGTTGATCAGCGTGAAATTCCGATTGCTTAGTCAACCAATCTGAATTTCACGATTTGGAGTCTGATTGAAATCAATCTTACATGTATATTCTAAACCTCTAACCAAAGCTTCAGCAAAATGGATAGACAGACACCGTTCTTACGATAGTACATGTATATTATTGTATTACTCTATTTTAAGCATATACAAAATTTTTATTTTTTTCTTTTCACCATATATCTTGCTGTCTAGAAAAAATTGATATAAATCGACATAATCAGCTTAATAATGACCCTAAATCAAGTGGAAGTCATAAGAAAAAGAAAAAAAGTTATCGATACAAACCAATACTACAGTTACCACTAGTAAATCAAAAGTTCGGTTTAGTGTTTTCGTATTTCAAGAGGGAAGGGGTGAGTTTGGGAAGATCTTGGAACAGATTATGCTATTTATATGCATTTTATGCTAATTTAAATGCTCTCGGAACAGATTATTTACGTTGTAGGAGTGTTTACTGTATAAATGTATCTTCACTCATCTTGCCAGTATACCCTCACACAAACCCCAAATCCCAAACCCCTGCAGCATCTGACATCACTTACCAGTATACCCTCACACAAGCGCACCTGCAGCATCCGACATCACTTACCAGTATACCCTCACACAAGAGCACATGCAGCATCTCGCATCACTTACCAGTAAACCCTCACACAAAAGCATCTGCAGCATCTGACATCACTTACCAGTATACCCTCACACAAGAGCACCTGCAGCATCTGACATCACTTACCAGTAAACCGTCACACAAGAGCACCTGCAGCATCTGACATCACTTACCAGTAAACCTTCACACAAGAGCATCTGCATCATCTGGCAGGTAAAGAATAGCTAAACCAGAAACACTAACTAACCTTATCGACATGAGTAGACCAAATCTGATGGGAATCAACAGGTGAGGAGTTCAATGGCGAGTGATCAGGTATATAATCAACGAGCTTGGTGCAATCTGAACGATAGGCAAATGGTGACAGCATGTGGCAATGCCAAACCCAGTGAATGTCCAAAGGCACCCTGCATACCGGTGCACTTGGCTTGGCCTCAGCTACGGCTGGTAGGAAAAGGGTCTCATATCTAAGGATGAAATAAAGGCGGTTGTGCTTTGTTTGCTTTGAATACTATGTATATACCTATGTCTATGAGTACTATGCATATACCTAGGTCTTTTAGCATGTTAGGTATGTCTAAAGCATTTCTTTTGTTCCTCAACAGTTGCCCCATTTATATGTTTACTTGGGCCATAGGGACTTGAGATATGACTATGCCCTAATTACAAAGCTGATAGGCTGAATACTGCCTACCTTGATACATTATTGAATTGTGAGCACTTCGAAACCATGGTTCTCATATCAGTTGTGAGACCCCCCTCCGGCAGTTATCTTGCGCAATAAAGCACAAGCGTGGCTAGGCTCGACGGCTTGCGAGTGACAAAAGTGGTGTCAAAAAACTCTCGTGACAGGAGGCACAAAAGCGCAATTATCCGATATCCCGATCTCAAAGGCAAAGTTTGTAGGAGTAAAGCTGCGGTGTTAAAAACCTCTCGTGGCAGGAGGCACAAAAGCACATTTGTCCCGCGTAATACGAAACGGCTTTGATAAATTTACGCGCAAAGTTGGCTCTGCTTTATTGTACAGTTTATATTTACCACCTACGTTGCTTATATCATGAATGATCACAACTATTCACGCATAATATCTCAAAGGCCAAGTAGTAGTACAGCTACGCTGGATTGGCATGCGTTATCAACGGTAGGTTGGTTCTGAAATCTTGAATAGATAAGGAAAATTTAAATTATATGTATTATTTATTTTATATATAGAAAGGCCTACATATAATTAAAAATAACTCATAATTAAATTAGTAATTTGAACTCAGTATAGTAGTTAAATTAATTACATGTTTTTATTCATCATTTTATTCATCTATTATATTATTATAATTATATTGTAACTTTAACCAAGGATGTATAATCAATCGCTTCCCCTCTGAGGGGAGGTAATTGGTATAATAATGGTTAATACTATACCTGCTCTAACCAAGATTATACGCACTTTTTTGCAAGAATTTTTGCAATAATGTAATGTAAATTCTTGCTTTAGCATAACTTTAGATTTATCAATATTAAATGAATCTAATGAATCTATTGTTTGTAATTGTATTGGTTGAAAGAAAATGAAACGAGAGGATAAGTACAATCAATGTTATTGTTTGTGACGCCCTTCGGAGCTTGACCAAGTACATATATTAATCTGCATGAGCTTTTTAACAATTTTGACATGTTTTCAACATCAACAGTCAACAAGAGTTCGAGTGCATCACATAACCTGGAAATTTATCTGTTATGTTTTGATGCACAGATGTCTTTTAATGGGTGTACATGGATATGGTAATCATCCTGTCCCACACATTAACTCACACAATATCGTATTCTTTTTGGGTTTGTGTGTGCGCATTTTATCGCAGAGGGGTTGTGTGCTGTAACTTTTTCTACTATTTTCAGAATGTACTACCAGATGGCTATACATATGAACAAAGGACTGAGTTAAAGTGGAAAGAAAATGAGTTCAATTTCTACGTCAAAGAGCTCAATAGCCAAGCCAGTATAGAAAGCTGGCTTACAAGATTCAAAAGCAATTTTCGTTGGAGGACTCGTTGCAAAAGACCCGCAACTAAGAAACTGATATTTCGTGTAAGTATTATTACCCATCAAACCAAAACACTAAGTGTGTTGTATATTTTACGCCTTACATAAAACCTTATTTTGTACTATGTCAATGATTTTCTATCCTTGGCTATTATGAAAGGTTTTTTCTTTCAAAAGCGCACCCCAAATACATTGAGGTTAAATCATTGCATTGGATAAATATACCAAATAGTAAGCTGTGCGATACACTCCTTATTATACAATGCAGAACAGGTTTTGCAATTATTGTCCTGTGTCTCAATTGCGAAAATGCTTTTCTTCCCAAACGAAAGCTCTCCGGGGTTCACCTAAAAGTGTATGGCAAAGCAATAGAGTTTTGGACACATGGGTATCTGTTCTGAGCTATTTTGGTTACATGTTTTAGCTAAGAGCTGTCTGCCAACATCACACTGGGTACAAACGAAGAGCAGGAGCTAAAAGAACATACAGAAATGTAAAAGACACCAACTGCCCTGCCTATATTAATATCAATTTAAGGAAGAGTGAATTCTTGTGAGTTTTCTAAAAGATTGGTACTTAAACAGATGGAGTTACTGGCATCAGCAGCTCCCTACGTTTGAAGTCTGAGTACTTGAACTATGCCGCCATTAATGTCATAGTGTCAGATACACACCAAGTTCAATCTCATTTTAACGCATAGAGAATTTCTTTTTATTAAAATGAAATCAATTTAACTTGAATTCTCAGGGACAATGAAACGGTGGCAGATGTGAAACTCAAACCTGGGCACAACCATCAGACAGCCTCAGCTGCAGCTTACTCCAAGAACGCTGTGTCCAATGAGACAAGGGTGACCCCTGAAAGACTTTTCCAAGATGGACATTGTCCAATGTCGGCACTGGAACATCTAAAATTGGAGGCTGAAGAAAATATCATCAAGCTGGCTGACAGATCCATAATACCCTCACGAAAATATTGTACCAGGTATAGTGCTATATATATATATATATATATATATATATATATATATATATATCAATGTCAGAAAATCTCAAGTGCCCTGTTCTCCAAATATGATGTTCAGTTTTCCACAATCATCCACTATCCAAACAATGTTTTGAGATACACTGCTTGTCAGTTAAAGTCAGTTATTAATATGCACTTTTAAAAGCAAAAAGTTGAAACTTTTACTCAGCTATTGTTGTGTTCAAATGTGAGACATGTAAGTTTATTTTTATGTTGTCTCAGATTTAACAAGAGTGGGTAAGTCAGATGTCTTATTCTTTAACAACTAATAACTTGTCTTGATCTAATCTGATCTAATCAAGGTGTCCAGCTTGGTCTAACCATAACCTACAAGGTGTGTTTTATTTTAGTCACTTGTCACTAGGTAACTGCTGTCATGCTGCTGCATTACTTTTCTAAATTTGGTAATGGTTCTTGACACGTTTTTCCAAGGTGTTTAGATAGTAAGCTTTAATCTTCCTTGAAGACCGAGTTCCCAGACTAATTTCTCATGAAAAAGAACAAATGTCATAATAATTCCAGGGCCAAAATCGGTGTGCAGCCAGCAGCAGTGGCGAGAAGAAAAAAACCCTTGGGCACATCTACAAGCCAGCACGGAGGAACCAGAAGAAAGACTGCTGCTGATCACCAGTATCAAAAGGAAAATAAGAAGAGACAACCCGCCCCGCACAGCCTGTCTTTTTGTATGGAAAGAAAGATCTCTCTTGGAAAAAATCACTCAAAGAAATAATATTAGTAAGTCTAATAATGTAAAATAAGCCATGATTTTGTCTTTTGCTTTTAATACACGTTACACACGCTGTCTGAACTAATACATGTGTAAATGCTATAAATTTTCCATAAAGCTTCCATGAACCAATTGCCTCAAATGCTTAATCAATCAATCTTATTGGTATGTTGTCTGTTTTAGTTTACACCTCATTACCACCAGTTAACATTAGAAACTCATGTCTAAGTTTCTTCGTTTTATGTTTTAGGTGTTGTAATAGCCTATAATGCTCCTACCACTACCTTCCTACAGGTATTACAGTTGCAGTTGTTACTATCATTTTTCACTTTTTCTTCTCTTCGGTTCTGATGCCTATAATTCATGTATGATTTATTTATTTATCTCTGATGACAATATCTAATCTCCATGCTTGTAAATA
This sequence comes from Watersipora subatra, assembly GCF_963576615.1. Classification (NCBI taxonomy): domain Eukaryota; kingdom Metazoa; phylum Bryozoa; class Gymnolaemata; order Cheilostomatida; family Watersiporidae; genus Watersipora; species Watersipora subatra. The sequence goes on along the minus strand of NC_088709.1, from coordinate 1,319,346 downwards.
ACTTTTGCTTTATATGTTTTATTTTTACGTGTATGCAAAGAATACAGTGAACTTCCTGGGTATAAATATTTTCAAATCAACTCTCTCTCACATACTGCTCTCCCGATCGGTGACATAATAGCACAGACATAGTTGAATGAGGGCATGATAGCTGGTTTGATGTCAGCATTAGTTGCCTGTCCAAGAAAGCAACTGACGCCAAACAATTATCTTTAGAAAGATTATGCAGGAGTGGCGATGACTGTGTTTCTTATTAATATTATAACTTTCACGAATGTTGCTTCCTTCTTGGGACCAGCCAATGACCTGAACCCACTGGCTCACACTAATTGGTGTTTCTCACTTTCATACAATCGTGAATTAAGTAGACTTAAAAAACTCTTGTTCTTGCTCCATCTATAACATCTGACTAACTTATCAATTAACTATCGGTATTAAATTGTTACTATGACAATCGGCGTAACTTGGTATACACTGACTGAAAAGTCATAAGTTCAATGAGATGAAGAGGTGTAAGTTAACTGTGACATGTTTCAAGTTGAACACCGCCTGTAATACCCCTAACCCAACTCCCAACATGTGCCCATATTTTGGAGAGTCACACCTCTTGGGCCATGATTTTAACCACTTTAAATCCTCCATAAGACAATAGAGGGAGAATTTCATAGCTTTCTGCTCCAAGTATTTCATAAGTTCACACAATGAGTAAAATTTCTTATTCTTAGGTTTGATTACCATGAGCTTGACAAGATAATCTTTGGAGTTACCAGTCATTTTAGCCAGCATTGTAATATTGCTCGAAATTAGAGTGTGCAATGCCATAATATAAACAATAATACCGGGGCATTTACATCCTTGATAATACCAATAAATAGTACAAACAAAGCTAGCTACATGTGCTGTGCATACTGTACTTCCTTGTTGTGATCATAGCCGTATTAGCTTCATGTGAAACTATACGACACTGGTTTCTATGACGTCATATTACGTGGGACAATTTTAGATGTTCCAGTGCCAAAATCGGACAATGTCCATCTTGGAAAAGTCTTTCCAATGTCACCCTTGTCCCATTGGACACAACGTTCTTGGAGGTTTCTGTTTCATTGTTCTATATCATATTTTATTTTGTCAATAAAGAGTTCATAACCATCATCATCACCATGATTTGAGAACCAACCAAAGCCTACCGTCGTAGCGTATGCCAATCTAGCGATGGGCTTAGCTGTACTACTACAAACCTGGCCTTTGATATCGGGATATCGGACAATCGCGCTTTTGTGCCTCCTGCCACGAGAGTTTTTGACACCACTTTTGCCACTCGCCGACGGCTTATCTTCACATAAAACTGTGCCACTGATTATCGCATATAAATGGTCACTCGCCGTTCTGCTTCGACAGTGCTGACCTTCACCTGTAAAGTGAATTTCGAGAATGTTTTGCCTGCAGTTTCGTGCGAAAGTTGAACAGCGCTGAACTCTTGCATTGACTGCTGGCAACTACCGGCAGCACTCTGCACGTAGGTTCCTATTCCACCGCCGATAGCCTGCGATCCTGCGACCGGTGCATACGGCGTATTTGGAAAACAGGCTTTACGGACCAGGCATGCACGACCAGATATTACGCATGCATGAGTTTAGCTTCTATCAGCCTGCCACAAGTAATATGTACACAGAAAGCATTAAATATAGTGATAAATAAATAATAAATAATTAAAAAAATTGATCACCCCAGTTAACAAAATTCGCTAATAAAATGCAAGCGATGCAAAATCTCTTTGCACAAGCATTAAAATTCTAGGCGAGGTCACTAACACTGAAAGCTCTTTCAACACAACTTGCAAAACTTGATCTAATGTCTGAAAGATCGACCTTTGTGATGTGTAATGCTGCCTTGTTTAACAGTTGGTCCATAACACCGAACAAGATCAACCTTGTTAATCTTTTTCTTGATGTCTCATTTTGTGCATCAATAAAATATGAAGTAACACTTGTAGTGCCCACATAAACTGTTATATGTGATATTTCATATAACCGATCATATTTCATTGATACACAAAATGAGACATCAAGGAAAAGATTAACTAGGTTGATCTTGTTCAATGTTATGGACCAATTGTAGTGCCCACATAAACGATTTGTCAAGGTCGATCGCAACAACAGCTGATTCAGACCTACATGTCTGAGATATTCGACGGTAGTTATGGCAATTTTGGCATGCTTGAGTCAATCTGTCAGAGTTCACCTCCTTCTAGAGCGAAACACTCCTGACAGAATGAATTTTTCAAAACCCATGCATTTAATATTTTTTATACCTCTGCAGTCACAATATAGGTCCATGAATGTATTTTTTTATCGATTTTCCAATAAATTGACCTTTTTTCTATCAACTTTTTATCATAGACAGTAATTTATTGAAGCAGAAATCAGTCCTAGGCAAAGCGACCCCTATACTTGCCATGTACTGAGACTGCTCTGATCGCCTAATGATGCTTGACTTAATCCGCTTCAGTGACCTCAATTTGATAAACTCCCTCCCACAAACTTGACTCCTATTTTAACTGATACTCAGATATCTGAATACGAAGATAGGCATCTGATAACAACTAAATTAGTCAGTTGGGATGGTCAACATATTGACTACATACTTAGTATTATCTTGTTAAAATAAAACATCAACTATTATCTGGCATGTTTGTTGGTTTATATAGAAAGAAGGACTACATTAAGAGATGCTTGAATAAGAAACAGCTCTTCTACTCACCGTCTAATAGCGTTGCTCAGCACCGGCCCTGGAGTTGCTAGAAGAGGATACTTCTCAACTTCTTGCAAAAAGTCTAACTCGGCCTTCATGGCTGCCACATGAGCCTCCTTCGTCAGCGAGAAAGGGATGGCATCGGCTGTTTTGATGTTAGGATGAACCATGATGGATCGTCTACGGCTGATCGGTTTTATATCGGTTGGTCACTCAGATTCGCTACATTTGCCTGACCCTCAAAATAGAACAGGCCAGTTGCACAGTATTCTACAATCTGCTGAATTGGCAAGACTCAGCAAATACAACTACAGCAGGCAGCTAATACACTGTGGCTTGTAAGACCATCTTCCTTGTCAGTCAACTCCACACATAACTAAAATGAAAGAGAGAAATTGAAAGCGGGTCAAGAGCATTTGAGAAAAAATTTACGTTATTCATAAGTCTGTGTGTTACTGTTACATAATAATCAGACTCAATCCAGAGATGTTTAATGAAGCTGCCTGAGTCTGAATGTATGAGTGAGATGGTACATATAGCTTTACCTATTCTGACTTTTATAAAAGTGAAACAATACACAGTCACTCCCTGCAACTCCATTCCTCTGGCTTTTCATGATTTGTTCTATTTCTTGTTTGTCTAACTTGTAAAGATTTTTTGCACCTCGCTAAAGAATTTTAAATTTTTCATAAAATTCTCATGCTGCGAGCTTTTAAGCTAGTAGTGCATCCACTCACCAGAATTTGACTAGAACATCATATTATTATTAATATTATTGAGGTGCTAGAAGTGGTGCTACCCCGCTATTCCCGACTTAGCATAAAAATTTGTGTGGGATTCAAATGCTAGGTATGCCCCATGCTCCAAGCAGTCATAAATAGCCAGACATCAAATGGAGTTGAACCTGAATTCACAGCACAATGATCTCTCATGTTGCAGATGCGATACGGAGGCTCTAATTACAATTAATACTGCACAGGTGTTCTCCCATGGATGCGTTGACACAATCTTTTTTCTGATTTCAAGAGAGCACCAGTGAGCAAGTTTGCTTTGTCATTCCTGACATAAATCTATTTTCTAATCTTTCTAACATTGCTGACCACAACATATACTTACCTAAACTGTTATCTATCAATATTACATGTATATGCAATGTACTAGCGCCTGACAAAGCTTTCCAAACCTAGAGTACTATGCCATGAGTCAAAAATCCTACCCAACCGGGAACAGAAAGGCAGCTGCTTAATATCCATGGCTACATATACAATCTCAATATACACAAATATAGTCATCTGCATAGTTGGCAGAATGTGCCATTCACAGCCACAGGCATGTTGTTTACACAAAATAAAAAACAGCAGAGTGCCCAAAACTGATTCCTGCAGGACTCCAGAGAGTCAGAAAACAGCCCAGATATAATGTCAGTAACAGTAACAAACAAAGTTCGCTTCCTCAACCACATCCCCATTCACTGCACTACACGAACACCTAATCCATAAGCCTTAATTTTACTAATAAGTAATTAAAGAGGCATTTTATCAAAGGCCTTAGCAAAGTCAAGAAATAAAATGAGTACTGCCACAAACCACCAATTTATCTGTTACGATTACGGTGCAGAATAGCTAATTTTGTCCCATCAACTTATAACAATAACCAATTTATTAGTGGTTGATCAGCACGCACTTTAATTTCAATTACCGAACATGACGTAAAATCTAAATATTTTACACATTGGTTGAATGCTTAAAAACGATAAAAGTAAAGCCACCTAAATCAGTTACGGTGTACGTGTATACCTTCCAGGCCGTATAGTATGATGGATCAAACTTGCTTAGAATTATTCACAGAGAACGCACTACAACCGTTCAAAAAAGAAAAACTATAATATAGTCGTAAGCAGCAACTCGACCTAGTCTATTCGATTACTAACATCCAGCGTGAATGTTTGTTTGCATATTTAAGTAGCAACCTCTGTTTTGTTTACAAAACACCATAGATATATAATCCTAGATTTACCAATAATAGCTATTCCCATTGGTTGCCTTGTCAGACTTAAATAGCATGACGTTACATCATTGTATTGTACCTAATGCTTGACTGCACTGTTGTTTACAATGGAGCTAATGAGGAGAATTTGACAAAATCACATTTATTTTCCCATAAAAACCTTCTTGGATACATAATCCAGTAAGCCAAAGCGATTCTGTGATAATATCTGATAACCACCAGAGATTAAAACTATAAAAGTTATGAAATGTTGCACACAAATCATGAGCCATCAGGGCTTTCTTTGCCCCGCTCTCCTATCCCCCTTCTCTCTTTTCACCTTCCCTCTTCTCTCAAGAAGAAGAAGAAGTGGGAAGGGGAAAAGAGAGAAGAGGAAAAGGGGATTAGGGGCAAATAGCCTAACCACCCAAAGGAGGGGGCAAATAGCCCACCCACCCGAAAAGCCAGACCATGGCTAGGCAAATAGACTAATATTGTGGTGGATGGCGTCCCCTTGCATTTAGCCAAACCAAGCCGATGCACAGCCAAGCCATCTCAAGTCAAGCCAAGCCACAGCCAAAGCCAAGCCAGAGCCGTACCGACTCAAGACCGAGCCGGACCGAGCCGTGCCGGGTCTAACCCAGAGCCGTATAGTTTTACAGAGTCCCGCGACCAACAGAAGCGTATACGGGAGCTCGCTCGATTCCATACAAACAGGTCACGCCTACTATTTTTATATAAGTTATAATGGAGAGGCCGCAACATTAATCAACAAAAACTACTCCCATTAGCAGTCGCTTTAAAACTTATTGTTGTATCGTAAACCACTTAAAAGAAAACAAAATTTCCCACAAAAAGGTGCTAATAACGTTTTTGTAAAAACGTAAAGTAAATGCAAAAAAGAGCGGTATTGAGAGCGAGGTAAGAATATTCCTTTATAGATCAGTATGTCGATCGGGTTTGTTTGGAATCGGACGTTTTTGTTTCCGGCTTTTGGTCACGTGACTCTGTGAAACTATATGACACTGGTCTAACCAAGCAGAACAAGGGCGGGGGTTAGCAGCTATATAAGCACGAACATTTGCAGTAGAGAGCAGAGCTGTTCTGGGCCTGTTCATTGCCTGTTACTTAATTCTTTCTTGTACACCTTGATGAATTAAGCAGAAATATATGTATTGTACTCATGCACGAGTCTTGTACTAGTGGAGGAAAGTGAAGGTCGCACAAACCTTTACAATATCATGCTGAACTAAACATGACTAAATATGATGAGTATGCAAGTATGTCTTAAATCAAAAATGAGACAGAATGATTATTTTACAACTGGCTATGTATCTCGGTCACAAAAACTGAAGTGTAATGATTGTATCACTAGCATCGTGGGTGTTACCAACTATGATGTCAAACAAGCAACGAATTCCCTAATCACAGTTGAGAATCGTGGTGGCTTGACTTTGCCTTCGCCTGTAGTGAATGAGGTTTGCAACCACAGTGAGAAAGCGATGAGAGTGTTGCTTAGTAGTGCTGAGTTGGTGACAAACTTTCTCAGGCTAGCACTAAGTGCCACCATGTAGAGGTTGCTGAGTTTCAACATCATGCTATTGTTCAAGTGTAATCTTCATGCTAGTAGCCTAGCTCGTGAGATAGTAAAGTGATATATTTTGATTAGGGTACATTATGAAGCTAAGAATAGAGCTGGCACGGGTAGCTCGTCTGGTCTTGACTCATTGGGTAAGAAATTCCCTGGTCAGGCCACCCGACCCTTGGGTCTTCAAAGACATGGGTAGGTTTATGGTTAAATGAGAGCGATTTAATATCGCTTTTTAAGTGCGATTGAAATAGAGTCGTGTATAGTCCTAGCGCGAAAGGACCAGGCAAAATTAAACAAGGTGAGTTCAGACTATATTTTTACGTCTGCAACAATAGTCTTTGGACTATAGGTTTCACAACGTTTTTTGGCAATAAATAATCAACATGTCGGTGGTCTGGGGGTTTATAAAGAAGCCAGTCACGAAAGGAAAATACCAAGTTGTTTGTACAATATGCAAAAGCAAGTGAAGTTACTAAGAAGGGTCCACCTCAATACTATTGAGGCATTTACAACGAAGGCATCCTGAGGAACTTAAAAGCGTGTCTAAAAACTTTCAATCCAGCAAATTTATTTTATTATCAGTTTCTTTCACTAATACCAGAAGTTTTTGGGAAGTGATGGATTTATGCTTCCATTATGCTGGGTTATCCATTTCTATATTTGCAAAGTATTTCTTAACTAATCTCTTCTTGTTGATTATAATAGCAGTTGAAAATAAAATCTGTAATGAAAACACTCACCAAATCATGCCATTAATCTATCACCCATTGAATAGCATTGATTCACCAATGTCTAGCCATAAATTGTAAACTGCATCTATAAACCAAGCCACCAAATATAATGATTGGTTTGATAATGGGTTCTTTTATCTTACATGTAGATTATTGATGTCACAACATTAGGCTGTAATAGAACTATCTCTTAACCTTAAATGAATAAAAAAAGTCGCACATGCTGACCCGGTCCAACTCAATCTTGGCCCTCATTGTTGACCCTGAGTCTGGCTCGGCCCTGCATTCCTTGGTCTCATTTCAGCCCTAACTAAGAAAGCCACTAATTCAACTTCCCTGATCAGATCAAAATTTCACAGGCTCATCATGCTTAGTCATGTTTAGTTCAACATGATATTAGTCTTTTACCTAGCCAGGGTCTGGATCTTTGAGTGGGTGAGCTATTTACCCTCCCTCTCTTTTCCCCTTCTCTCTCTTCCCCTTCCCCCTTCTTCTTAGGAGAAGGGGAAGGGGAAAAGAGAGAAGGGAGATAGGAGAGGGGGTGACAAATAAAGCCCTGATGGTTCATGATTTGTGTGCAACATTTCATAATTTTTATAGTTTTGGTTCACTAGATTATGTATCCAAGAAGGTTTTTACGTGAAAATAAATAAGATTTTGTCACCTTCTCCTCATTAGCTCCATTGTAAACAACAGTGCAGTCAAGCATTAGGTACAATACAATGACGTAACGTCATGCTATTTAAGTCTGACAGGCTTTTTCCCTATTGGCCAATCTAGGTTTATATATCTAGAGAGTCCTAAAGTGTGACATCACGTTACCATGCCAGCAAAAAAACTCAGTTATAAACAAAGCAGACAATCAGAAGCGCGTAGGTCACGCTTTTATTTGTTGAAAGATCGAAGCACTTAAATTATTGTTTTATCGTTTAAAATCACTTAAGAAAAAGATCTCTGGATGGAGAGTTAATTAAGCTGCCACAACAAACGCTTTTGTGTGACAAAAAAGGGTGAAAAGGTCATAAATGGTCTACTGCTTTGATTCGACGTGTAAGCATGCGTCGGAGAGCCATACTTGCCAGTTCTTCGAATTTCCAAGTCCTGAAAAGGCAACAAACAAACACAAACGATGGATTCGTCTAATAAGTTTGGTAAAAATATTCATAAGAGTCCTTTTAATAAAAAGGTTGTAATAAACAAATTATTAAATTGTAATAATAATTTACTGTATGTCGATTTTGAGCTACTTCGCTTGATATTTTGCTTCACTTTAGTTTGTGGGTCATGCTTACTATTTTATGAATGTTGTTACATCTAATAAAGTAGTTTCTGCTTGCTCCTTTTGTAGACGAGAATATAAAATGCCCAACAATTACTCCAGGGTATGTAGCTGCCACTTTAGAAATGGTAAGAAGTCCAATGGTCCAGAGATTTTTGAGTGAAATAGGGAAAAATTATTTCCTGAACAAAGAGGGTCTCCTCCAAAAAAAAAAAAATGAGACTGCCTTATTGGGAAATGCTCTCACTAAAATGATCGTGGACGCTCACAAAAATGAGGCGCTATCCACTGAGAAAAGTAAGGAACAAAATCAAAAAGCAACACGAGAAGTTATCCTGGAGGCAGAATTTAACCTCGTGAACAGAGATCTAAAAACTGCACAGGAACAGATCCAGTACAAAAACAAGTTGTTACTCTGTGGGAGAACTCTTAGGAGATGTTGTCAGAATGGAAACTGGGCTTCCTACAAAGAAGTATTTCAAATTGTTGTGAGATATGCCTTGAGGTTCAAAGATTCAATTATATATTTTGCTGGCTGGACGGTTGAATCTATCAGTTTTGAAGACCAGATTTTCATTACATTAATGAAAGTAAAGCAGAACTACACCATCCTGCATTTTGCTCAGCTATTTAATTGCAGTGTAGCTACAATTTCAAACATTATTTCAACATTTATTCACGTTTTACATGCCAATTTATTTAAGGACATTATAACATCTATTCCTTCGCGAGACAAAAACAAACTGTCTGCACCAGCTTCTTTTGATCAGTATGGTTCTTGCCGGATTATCATAGACTGCACTAGAGATGCCCCGATTCTAATTTCACCAGCCGATTCAGATACCGATTCTCATTGAAAAATAATCCGATTCAGATCTTTTGGGTTGCATAGATAATTGTTAATTTTATTATTTAAATATAATGCAAATAAACTATAAATATTGATGTATTATTCATTTGTATTTATGGAAAAAAGACATACATGTATATACATTCACATACTGCCATACCATGCATCTGGTAACAAAACAGTCCATGGTTCTTGAAATCTGTTATTGATAATGATAATTAATGTTAGTGGTACAGCTTTATCTGTGATAATTAAGTCTTTCTTTTACTGCTGAACAAACTGCTGGGCCTGTACTGTTGAGAGCAAATAAATGTTTCGTTTAATTACCATTAGTGATTCAATTATATCAGTGAGACGTCATTATCTTCTATCACTATCGATGTAGCCAGTGGTACTGAAGAAGAACTCACTTGCCACAGATGATGGAGGACAGGCTAAATACCGATAAGCTACTGAGGTTATTTTATGCGATACAAACAATACATCATATAGTCAGGATCAAGAGAGAGATAGATAACTTTATGCATCGGCTGCTCAAATTACTTTTGTAATGCTAGCAAATAGTATGGCGCCTTACAGTGCCTTGCGTTGCGTGTTCACAACTCGAGTTGTGAAGGCGCAACGCGACTTTGTAAAAGTAAGGTGCAATATATTGGTATTGTGGTAGCATAACCGTAGATCTGGTTATATTAACAATGGTACATCAATAGGCACCCGTTAGCTAATAGAAATTAAACTATGTATGTATGTACTGTAAAACTAGAGCTAATGGCGAATTATACTGTGCCGAGTTTGAAACTCGAGTTGTACAACTCAAGTTATCTTTACCAACTCGAGTTTGTAAATATAACTCGAGTTGTACAACTCGAGTTACACAACTCAAGTTCATCAAAAATCCAGGCCGTATTCTTTTAACTATGGTGCCTTACAGCGCCTTGCGTTGCGTGTTCACAACTTGAGTTGTACAACTCGAGTCTGGGTGTTTGATGAACTCGAGTTGTGTTATACGCAAAACTAACACAGGTTTGTAAAAAAAGCAAAGTGAGTAATTGAGGTGTCTCATTTACAGAACATTTACAGAAATTTAATTATAATAACTTAAATATATAGACACATTTAAATTATATATATTGGCGATATTTGCGCATATCTATTTCTATAAATATAACGAGACAAAAACTATTGTAGACTGTAAAAAGCAAACTAAAAAACAATCTATGTGAGAGCTGGGCCACTTCTTTTTCAAATGAAAAAAGAGTTATCTCTCTAGAACCTGACAAGAAACTGAATGAACACTGAAAATGAACATAGAAATTATTTCAACGGCGTATAAAGATGCACCAAAATAAATTCCATATAGAAAATATAGCTAGAGAAAATGAAATGATGAGATGTTCTCAAGCCGAGTTGTTGAACTCGAGTTGCTGTTGAAAGAACTCGGCCTGGATTTTTGATGAACTCGATTTGTGTAACTCGAGTTGTACAACTCGAGTTATATTTACAAACTCGAGTTGGTAAATATAACTCGAGTTGTACAACTCGAGTTGCAAACTCGGCACACTGTAATTCGCCATAGCTCTAGTTTTACAGTACATACATACATAGTTTAATTTCTATCAGCTAACGGGTGCCTATTGATGTACCATTGTTAATATAACCAGATCTACGGTTATGCTACCGTAATACCAATACATTGCGCCTTACTTTTACAAAATCGCGTTGCGTGTTCACAACTCGAGTTGTGCAACTCGAGTTGTACAACTCGAGTTGTGAACACGCAACGCGAGGCACTGTAAGGCGCCATAAACATTACACCACATTCTTGTTTCTCATGATTGTTCTTTTGCTCGTGATTGGCTGCAATAAATCATACTGCTGTAATTGGAAAATACCGCACTTTGTGATTACGTTCTAAAGCCAAAATATTCCTCAGCTGCGTAGATGTTTGTTAGACTGTAGACATGAAATAGATTGTGTGACAGGCTCGGAATTCATTAGGTAAAAAGAGAGAACTTGCAGCTGATGATTTTTTATTAGTGTAGCAGGCTAAAATACGGTTTTCTGCTAAATAGTTGACCTGTAAAAAGTATCTGAAGTTTCTGATTTTTTAGGAAAAGATCAGCCAATACCGATTCAGATACTTAACACCCATATCGGCACCAATACCGATTCCGATATTAGAATCGGGACAACTCTAGACTGCACTGATATTGAGGTTGCAGCCCCTGGACTAATGAGTCAACAAAATGCAACCTATTCGTCTTACCGTGGAATGAATTCATTTAAAGTCCTTGTTGGTGTTGCACCAAATGCAGTCATCACATATGTAAGC